>NC_064638.1:536227942-536865670 GCF_023864345.2 Schistocerca serialis cubense
ACCCCATGTACTGACGGGAAGAGACCAAGGAACATTGCGGACGGTTGTAGTAAAAAATCAAATGACATCAGTAGAACGAATCACACGTTAGTTCCAAAGTGCTACTACCAGTCCACCACCACGACTGTGCGTAAGGAATTAAAAAGGGTGAGGTACCATGGTGGAGCAGCTCTTCATACGCTTCACAGTTCTGTAGTAACGACTGTCGTGGTGTAATAATCGACGCCAACGGAGAGCAAATAACTGTAAACGAGTGATGAACCACGCTGTACCCTTAAGTAATCCGACGTAAGAGTTTGGGTTCCGGCGAATGCCTGTAGATCGTTACCTGCCATCGTATGTAGTGCTAATAGTGAACTATACAGGACGATACGGTATGATGTTTTTCGTGGTTAGGGAGTAGCCCCCATATTGTGCTTAAGAAAACGCTAAGTGTGGGTGATTATGAACACATTTTCAGGATCGTGTTCTGCCTGCAGAGGAGCAACAGTTTGGAGACGATGACAGTATCAGCATGACAATGGACCCTGTCATAAAGCCATTCTTGAAAAGGAGCGGCCTATCCAGAGTCCCGACATTAGCCCACTAATATGGGTGTGTCCATGCTTTCCACTTTTGACGGCTTGAACTCCGTTTGAAACACTTTCAGTCACCTGTCGAATGTTGAGTGTACCTCGAGAGCCGAAATCAGAGTAGGCCCTGGGACACGAAACCAAGCCGACGTTCTAACACCAGATGGATTCTGATCGAAGCGCCCATCATCACTACCTACTCTGATTTCGGCTCTTGAGGTAGAGTGGGCTGCCAACCCACCACATTCAGACAGCTGACTGAAAGTGTTTCAATGTGAATTCAAGTAGTCAAAAGGGGAAAGCATGGACACACCCACATTAGTGGCCATTAATAAATGTTTGGATACTTTTGATGAGATAGTGTACAACACAGGTGCAGAGTCACCTGTGATTTTAGTAAATGGAACTATATGCTACTATGTTACCTTCTAGAGTGTAAGAAGGCGCTTGGTAAAACTGTGTGCATACTCATCTTTAAGCAAACTGCTTCTGTGGAAACATGTGAACAGTTGAAATGTCTGATACCATGGACAAGTCTCTCACCTCCAGATGTTATCAAGGTTTTTTCGACTGCGATGCAGACGTTTCCCTGGGAAGCCCTTACACATCTGCCACACATTCCCGACCTCTCCCTATGTTATGCCTTTTTTATTTTGAAGCCTTGAAGAAAGTCGTAGGCAACTATAAACATTTTTCCATGCAGGCATTGATCGTTTCATCTCACAGTGGGATAAATGTATAACAGTTACGGCGAGTACTTTTGAAATAATAAACAGTACACTTACGTTTTATTTTCCTCTGTCTCGTTTCCATTTCACTACCCCTTAATCGTATTCTCACAAGTAAATGTCAAACTTAGTCTATATAACAATTTATTCAAATATATAATTTCGTACGTACAACTTTGACTGCAAGGACTAAGTAATTTAATCTACATTTTAAAGTCATTACTTGCATTTTTTAAAATCAAATGTAACGCAAAACCTGTCTTATTATGCAACTGACATGTACCTCTGTGAATAACAAGCTTTGTACCACAACGACTAAAATTTACTCCCATCTTTCTTAATGAATTTAGCTCGCAATGAGCAAATACTGGCGTAAATGAGAAACAATAGCTGTTTTGACACTGAACGATTCCGCTTTGTGCTACGGTCGCAGGTTCGAATCCTGCCTCGGGCATGGATGTGTGTGATGTCCTTAGGTTAGTTAGGTTTAAGTAGTTCTAAGTTCTAGGGGACTGATGACCATAGATGTTAAGTTCAATAGTGCTCAGAGTCATTTGAACCATTTTTGATTCCGCTTTGTAACGAAACAAACATACAGTCGCTTAATAATTTTTTAAAAAATCTAAGAAGATTAAATCAGACATTCAAGAACGGTATTCATCTGCCTTCCCTTCACAGTTAACTGATAAGCACCAAAGGGTGTTGTACCAAGCACCAAGAAACATCTCACCGTAAGCCCCATTCTTCGCAGAACGAGGGCTGTTCTCGTGAAAAAGAGTTAAAACACGATGGTAATGACCGACATTCTCAGGTAATAGATTCTGGATGTTTTCGTAAAATAAGGAAGTAAAAAACGAGCAGATGAAAAAAGGGAGCCGACATATTCAAATTAATGTGCTTTTCCTTTTGTGATGTCTGATGAATAATTAATAGAAATAGACGAGCCCCAGCGACATGGATTATTCAACAGGTAGCTCGTAAAAAGGAAAGAAGGAAATAAAGACGTTTCTGCAACTTATAACGGATATTTAATACAATTTTTGTTAGGCCATTTCACCTTCATTTCCCTGAAGTATCGGCTTTGATCTCAATGAAGAGGCAAGAATTGATGAAATATGCGCCCTGAGGGCAGTAGTTAGAGTAACGATTTTCTGTCGAGCCAACCAAGTATTCGTTTTACGCTGCCCTTTTTCCCATGTCGCTGTTCTCTGTTATTTCAACTCGTTACCCATGCAGCTACCTGTATTTGCATCAGGTTACGTAGTGGAAATATAACAAATTGGGAAAGAGAAGTTTACTACTTGATCAAAACTACGCTGCAGTTTCAGTATGTTTGGAAATAAAGAAAAATATACACAAACTAAATTGAATATATTTCGCAAGACAAGAAGAATATCAGACACCGTCGGGCTTACGCTATTTCAAAATTTTCAAGTAATTACACACTAGTAACATTCAGACGAAAAATACAGTGTTGCAAAGAAAGAAGTTACGTGTATGTTAACAGTTTTTCTTATACCTGCTCATCTTATGTCTCTTCTAACAGGCGATCGTGACCAGTTTGAATTGCGTAAAGGAAGATATTTTCCCCTTATAGCTGTTTCTTTTACTGCCATTCAAATTTTGAAGTTGTGCAATTTTTAAGCATCTACAAATGTACTGTGTAATGAATTGATAGTTAAATCTAAACCCTTATCTGCCGACACGTGTTGATACACATCAATGGGGACAGTTGAAAATGTGTTCCGCAACAGGGACTCAAACCCGGGATCTCCTTCTTACATGGCACACGCTCTATTTATCTGAGCCACTGAGGGCACAGAGGATAGTGCGACTCCAGGGAGTTATTCGCTGCGCGCTTCCCGTGAGACCCACATTCCCAACATGTCCACAACCTACATTCGTAGTTCTCCTACTAGATATTTGCTAATACACTCATTACTCGCGACAATCCAAGCTTCCGAGTCCCGTAAGAGTTCGGGCAAAGCATTAGCATTCGCAAAGAAGAAGGTCAATGGCCGGGTAGCCTTTTACTATATGAAGATGGAATCTGTTGCCGAAAGAACAGATACCATTGATGACCGTACAGCTTCTCTAGAATGAAATGATAATTAAATCTAAGCCCTTAGCTGCCCACAGGTGTTGAAATACATCAATGCGGCCTCGCACGGGTAGCACTAAGTATGTGCGGCGGCAAAAATTCTCTGACATAGTGGTTATCAGCCTTCACATTGAGAGAGAAGAAAAGCGGAGGACGACTTTAATTTATAATATGTGGTGATGAAATGTATGGTGACCTTGCAGCTAGGAAAACTTAGCATTCTTTCATCCATTCTGTTTATTTTTGTTATTACTTTTACTTGAGGTCATTAAATTCTATGGTAGTGAACCATACTTAAAGTATGCTTTTTACGTAACTATCATTTAAGTGGTTAGCAAAGATGCAAAGGAAATTTCTTCGAAGAATGTTCACCTTCCACTAACTTTTACATTCGTTCTCATTTAACATATGAGAATTGAAAGAGATCCCATGATCAGTTGTTTCATACCTGAGAATATGATACTAGTTTCAATTAAATCCATGAGGCTAGGTGACCGCTCCACGAAAATGAGCCAGTGCTTAAGCCACACTTTTGAGCACAACATATTTCAGGGCTATGTTAAGTGCAGTGGAAACCAACCCTCTCAACAAGTGATGTCATATAAGATTCTCTTTGTAACGTTACAAATGTGGCAGATGCGTTTTTAATGTATGCAGAAAATCATGAGAGAGATGATATACAAGCCTGTGCATAGCGTAGTAGACATGTCATCAGTCCTACGGTAAACCCAGTTGGATCACCACTGTTTAGTGATCTGTCAGACATCTCAGCATGAACGGACATGCTGATAATTAGTGATCGTACTATGCAGATGCAACATTTAACAGTGCCAAACCAGTCATTTATACATATCAAAAATCACATCATATCGTGAAACATGACGGCTTTCGGAGTCAATATGCAGCTTTTAGAGATATATTGACGCGAAGGAAGTATTTCTTTATCGAAATACATAAGCTCTTGAAAGCACAAGTATATTAATATAACACTTGTTAATACTGGCATTGAATCTTTTCGCAAAAGTATCTGGGAAACTTGCTACATTTGAAATGTAAGGCAATTGGAATTGGATATTGCGTTAGAACATAAGCAAAGGCTGTTACTGGGTACATTTGATAAATTTAGGCAGTACTAGATGTACGTGATTTTGTGATTAATAGCGCGCAGTGTTTCTAATAAAACTGCATCATGCAGCCCTAGGCGAACAAGATAAAATTTATGTTCGGAACATTCCTCAAGTCTATTTTCGAAAAGACGCACAGAGTTTTAGATTTTTTATTTCGACAGCCAATGTCAGGAAACGTAGCTACTTGAAGGATCGAGCATCTTCGTCTCAAGCAGCCGTATGGAAAGTGATAAATTAACGATAATTGAGCTTTCTATAGATAAATAGTAGGAAACGGGAGACAGAATTCTGCACTATACGGAAGGAATAATTGCAGGCTTCATTTTAAGTGAAGTAGCGCAAAAATAAAAATATAAAAAAATAAATAAACTGAGGTAGCTCAGACGCGGCCCTCTTGAATACGCGGCCAGTGCATTAAATACTGCACCATCTGCGATCACAAATGGGGGCAGCTGCAACTAAAATATTTTTTCACATGTTGAAAATATCTAATCAACCTTATGTGAAATGCGCCTTCGTCATCTGCAATGAAAACAGACATACTCCCTCATGCAGAACACGTCAGTCTCGGTCACAGTGCCAGTGACCGTAATGTAAGCTGACCAATTAGTTACGCACCTTAGAATGCCTTATCAATGCATTCAACTGCGCCCCCTACTTATATTGAGGGCACGCAGCTCATAAAAAAGGGAAAAAAACACAACAGTGAAGCTTATCCAACATAATACATAATGGACATATCAAGGCGACAATTATGGATACCTAGGAACCGCTTACATCACGGAATTCTCCCCACTCACCTCTACAGTTAGACTCGTTATCAGAAAGCGATTTAAATCAAGTGAGCTATATCGCGATCTGCAATACATTTTGAGCAGAAGACTAAGCAAACAAAACGCCAGGTTGCTGGTAGTATCACCACTGTCCATCGTCGGGAATCGCAACACATACATCATGATTATGGATATTTTAAGAGATTATAACCTTTCCTAAGAAAGCTTCTGTAGCATACTTCAGACTGTCTGACTGACGAAAGTGTCCTATTAATACCTTCCAGTGGATGTCGGATACCTATCAGGTATTACATTATCACGTAGGAAACATTATCAGATTCTGACAATGCTGCTGTAGCATACCGCAGACTGTCAGACGAAAGTGTCATATTCGTACTTTTCAGTGGATATACAGGGAGTTACAAAAAGGTTCGGCCAAACTTTCAGGAAACATTCCTCACACACAAAGAAAGAAAATATGTTATGTGGACATGTGTCCGGAAACGCTTACTTTCCACGTTCAAGCTCATTTTATTACTTCTCTTCAAATCACATTAATCATGGAATGGAAACACACAGCAACAGAACGTACCAGCGTGACTTCAAACACTTTGTTACAGGAAATGTTCAAAATGTCCTCCGTTAGCGAGGATACATGCATCCACCCTCCGTCGCATGGAATCAAAAATGGTTCAAATGGCTCTGAGCACTATGGGACTCAACTGCTGAGGTCATTAGTCCCCTAGAACTTAGAACTAGTTAAACCTAACTAACCTAAGGACATCACAAACATCCATGCCCGAGGCAGGATTCGAACCTGCGACCGTAGCGGTCTTGCGGTTCCAGACTGCAGCGCCTTTAACCACACGGCCACTTCGGCCGGCTAGCATGGAATCCCTGATGCGCTGATGCAGCCCTGGAGAATGGCGTATTGTATCACAGCCGTCCACAATACGAGCACGAATAGTCTCTACATTTGGTACCGGGGTTGCGTAGACGAGAGCTTTCAAATGCCCCCATAAATGAAAGTCAAGAGGGTTGAGGTCAGGAGAGCGTGGAGGCCATGGAATTGGTCCGCCTCTACCAATCCATCGGTCAGCGAATCTGTTGTTGAGAAGCGTACGAACACTTCGACTGAAATGTGCAGGAGCTCCATCGTGCATGAACCACATGTTGTGTCGTACTTGTAAAGGCACATGTTCTAGCAGCACAACTAGAGTATCCCGTATGAAATCATGATAACGTGCTCCATTGAGCGTAGGTGGAAGAACATGGGGCCCAATCAAGACATCACCAACAATGCCTACCCAAACGTTCAAAGAAAATCTGTGTTGATGACGTGCTGATAGTACCTGCACACGCTGTACATGGTACGGAAACAACTGGTTCTCCCGTAGCACTTTTCATACAGTGACGTGGTCAACGTTACCTTATACAGCAGCAACTTCTCTGACGCCGACATTAGGGTTATCGTCAACTGTACGAAGAATTGCCTCGTCCATTACAGGTGTCCTCGTCGTTCTAGGTCTTCCACATTCGCGAGTCATAGGCTGTAATGTTTCGTGCTCCCTAAGACGCCGATCAATTGCTTCGAACGTCTTCCTGTCGGGACACCTTCGTTCTGGAAATCTGTCTCGATACAAACGTACCGCGCCACGGCTATTGCCCCGTGCTAATCCATACGTCAAATGGGCATCTGCCAACTCCGCATTTGTAAACGTTGCACTGACTGCAAAACCACGTTCGTGATTAACACTAACCTGTTGATACTACGTACCGATGTGCTTGATGCTAGTACTGTAGAGCAATGAGTCGCATGTCAACACAAGCACCGAAGTCAACATTACCTTCCTTCAATTGGGCCAACTGGCGGTGAATCGAGGAAGTACAGTACATACTGACGAAACTAAAATGAGCTCTAACGTGGAAATTAAGCGTTTTCGGACACATGTTCACATAACATCTTTTCTTTATTTGTGTGTGAGGAATGTTTCCTGAAAGTTTGGCCGTACCTTTTTGTAACACCCTGTATATCAATAAGATGTTACATGATCAGTTCAGGAAACATTAACACGTTTTCACCATGCTGGTCCTTTTTTTCCAATAATTTCAATGAATGTAGGTCGGTGGCTTACTTGTGCAACAGAATTTATCGATTTATTAAAATTACAATATTTCAATGTTCTTTGTGAGATTTTTAAGCACTGCATTATTGGAAGAACTGGAGTGAAAAATAAGATGGAATTTTCAGACCAAGGAACGAGTTTCCGACTCGCTCTTAGTTACAGAACTCAATTTCAGTTCTTTGTCTGTGTGTAAGTCTACTCAGGTATACGCACTAATAAACTGAAACAACCAGGAGAGCCGCTTTTCAATGAGGTTACAAAAGTCATGGAACAGCGGTATGCGGTACACAGATGCCAGTAGTATAGCGTACACTAGGTACCGGTGTAAAACGGCAGTGCATTAGCGGGAACTGCCATTTGTACTCTGGTGCTTCAAGTGATTATGGTCGCATGACGAGAATTAACAGACTTTGAACGCGGAATGGATACTGGAGCTATACGCATGGGACATTCCTTTTAATAAGTCGTTAACGAATTAAATATTCCTAGGTCCACAGTTTTGTATCCCGCCTGGGAGGCGGCGCGTGGGTAGTAACGGGAAAAGGTAATACAAGTCGGTACTGTAAGAAAATGCTTTACTGGTTCAAAAACGAATACATAACCTTGTATGTAGGTGCGATGATGAAGCGAAGTGTCCTGGCTGACTGCAGCTGATCAAATGGGCTGAAGCAGTCGCGGAGCTCGTAGACCTCGACAGTACCAGCTAGAGGGCGCTGTCGTTGGTGTCTCTCGTAGTGCCAACCTAGCAGAGCGGACCTACGTTGTGGCATCGTAGCTATCGATACTACACACAGTGTCAAGAAAGTGCAGACGTACAAAATATCAGGCATTACCATGTCTCACCACGGACATCGCAGTGGCCAACGGTCTTCACTTAACGACCGAGAGCAGCGGTGTTTGTGTTGAGGTGTCAGTGCCAAGAGGCAAGCAACTCAGCACGAAAAAAAAAAAAACTGAAATCAATAAGGGACGTCCGACGAACGTATCTGTTCGGACAGTGCGACGAAATATAGCGTTAACGGACTATGACAGAAGACGAAGGACTCGAGTGTCTTTGTTAACAGCACGAAATTGCCTTCAGCGACTCTCCTGCGTTCGTGAAATCATCGGTTGGACCTAAACTACAAGAAAAAAGTGGAATGGATACATGAGTCCTGATTTCAATTGCTAAGAAATGATGGCAGAACTCGAGTGTGGCGCACACTCCACGAAGACATGGACCCCAGGACATGGACCCATGGACAACCAGGCACTGTGCGAGCTGGTAGTGACTCCATAATGGTCTGAGCTGTGTTTACACTGGAAATGGTTATATGTTCTGCCATTGAGATCCCTAGTTCAGGCATTCATGGGCTTCATGTTCCCAAACAACAATTGAATTTTTATTTAATTACAATGTGCCATGTCCCCGGGCCACCATTGTTCGTAGTTGATTCGAGAAACATGCTGAACGATACGAGCGAACAATGTGGCCACTCAGACCGACCGACATGAATACCATCGAAGACTAGTGGGTCATAATCGAGAGATCAGTTCATGTACAAAATCCTGCAACGACAACACTTTCGTAATTACGGACAGCTATAAAGGCATAATGGCTGAATCTATTTGCATGGAACTTCCAGTGACTTGTTGAGTCCATGTAATGTCAAGCTGCTGCACTATGCTGGGCAAAAGGAGTCTGACTGAATATTAGGAGGTATCCGGTGACCTTCGTCGCCTGTGTGTGTAATGAGTAACTGCAGTTGTAGGAAAGCATAAAAAAGATTTAAAAGATGAATGTCAGAGAATGTAAGCTGGCCAGCTCAATCATTGGCGAGAGATTGGAAAACCTGCAAATAACTTCCAGGTAACGAAATCAGAGATGTGGGACTGGAGACCCAGTCAATTCGTGGAATTTTTTATGTCATTCAAAGCTACTTCTCTCAGCAGAAAAGATTTGTCAATATACAAAATGCCAATTCCCTTCCCGGCCCCTCCCTAACTATAACAGGCAGTTTGAGAGGCATAAATGTTGAAGTAACGGGAGTGCGTAGAACCTCCAGTGCAAACAATATTTTCAGGAGAATTTAGTTAACTGTGATATCCACGAAATGATGGCGTTTCAACTCCTTAGGAGAGCGCTAACCTTAGTATTGGGCTAAATTATAAATGTTAATGTCTTGGCCCCACAATACTTCAATAAAATTGATTACCATTTTCAGCTTTTCACCCATCATCAAATCTAATAAAGCAGTCGGTACATTTTGAATTTCATTTGTTGCTCGATACCATGAATCATTATTATGATGCCACATAAGCTATAATGTGCACGATGTTTACTTCCATACCTTTGCTTTCATCATCGGATATACTTCATGTACGTATTATGTGGTACTTGCTGCAGGATAAGCTAAGCACAAGAAACGTCCCAACACACGTGACCACAGAACTCAGTGGAAAATGCGTTTGCCCCGAAAACTAACTTATTTGTTCCGTGACAAGATTTATCTGGAGAAGACTTTGGGGGCAGGTAAAATTCAAATCATAACTCAATGAAACTGGTGCGGCCGAGTTTAGTATCACGACATACGATTGGAGACTGGCAATTGAACAACAAGGTAAAGAAATTTAACATACTGCACATAATTAGGCGAAGAGATATAATACCGATCGATTAAGCTGTTGGTGAAAACTCAGGTAGGGCCACAAGAAAATGTAATTCAGCTACGAAAGACGTGATTTGGAAGACTCTTATTCGACCGATTCTTGAGTGTTGGTTATTAATGTGGGATGCTTGCGGGGTAGGATTAGCACACGAGATAATGATCCGATGAAGAATTGTACATTTCGTCGCAGGATCGTTTAATACACGCGAAAACCTTGAGGAGGTTCTCAGCAAATGTAAGTGAAAGTCCCCACATAAGAGGCGCCGTGTATGAAGGAGAGGTTTCTTGCTGAAACGCCGAGAACTTACTTTCCAGAAAGAGGCCGGCCGCGTATTACGTCATAAGTCATTAGTCATGGGAAACGACAGCGACGGGAAAAATCAGACAGTTCAGATCTTATGTGGAAGTTTATGGACAGTCCGTATTTCCTGGCTCCAGTCACGAATAGAACAGGTGCGGGGTATGGGGGAGGGGGGGGGGGGGAGCGGATTGAAGAACGATATACTTGATGCACCCATCGCCACCAAGTGTTAGATGGCTCACGGAATATAGATGTAAAAGTCGAGTCATACATGCGCTTCAAAAATCGGCAGCAGAAAACTGAATGTATTACTACTGTCACATGGTGAGAAGAATTTGGCGAAGTCCCGTACTTTACTACTGGCACATACGTTATTTATTACTAACTGTATTCGTTCACATATTTTGTTATTTGTCTAATTATGAAGACACAAACATATTCCATTTTCAGTTTTCAAACTGTCTACGCCATGGTCGAACACCACCTTGAGTGGTAATATTCCTGCCTTCACTAATTCACATCACTTGTCTTCTTTCTGAGGCAGCCAGCATTTTAAACTTCACTGATCATTCAACTGGTTTTATGCCACCCACCACGCAATTCGAGGTACCGATAACCTTTACATAGCGTCACTTTAAGGCATCCAACTTTGTCGATGATCTGTTTCACACTTTCCGTAGTGTGCCTCTACGAAACATTCTCCCTTTTACTCGTGTTAGTACCTGTTACATATTCTGGGCTACTTGGATAGGTGGCTACTAACATTTTCCTTCAGTTGGGAAAATTTTCTGAAGTGCCACGTCTTCGTATTAAGCTCCATTCTGGAACAATAATGGAATTCTTCATTACAGCAAAGAAATTCGAAAGTGGAACTTTCTTTAATTAATTTAATCCTTCCCTTGAATGGAAAGCGATCTAGTATGTAAATGGGCTATTCCATTTGAAATCGGGTGGAAGGTGAGGTAATTGAATTCGTATTTTAAAAATTATTAATAATATTTACGTGTGTCAATAACTGTAAAAGAAAATAACTTTCATAATGTTGTCTCTTAAATGCTTACTAGTTGTCAGTTAAATTTGGTAAAGTTAACAAATTTTCGGGAGGCGACAACATGTCTGCCACATAACTCAGGAATCTTAAATTAGATTTCAGTGAACTACGGATCATTTCGAATCTGACTGTTCTTGATCGAGATGTATTACATTAACATAAGAGCAATTAAAAAAAATTTTAGGGCCCTTTCATTAATGTACTGAGTATAAACACAATTTTAGTAAAAATCCTGCTGACATTGTCTTGAACTTCTTTTTATTGCTCACTGACTTCAGATTTAAATTTTATGGAATCCCTTGTTTGAAACTTGAAAAAATGAATTAAGTAATAATTATTTAAGCTCACGCTGTACTTAACTTGCTGTTGCTGCCGTGAAACATAAGTAGCAGGCGACCGGCAACGGCCTCGTTATGATTCATGGGTGTTACCGCTGTCGCTATTTGATTTTTAATTTCCCTACAGCTCTCCATTGAAGATACCACAAAAACGTTTACTAACATTGTTTCTAAATCAAATGCTGAATAATATGGCATAATTTTCATTCCATTTCAAATTTTGTCTTCCAGAAAATATTAAACATGATGAAAATTAAGTTATTTCAAGTCTAAGTATTCCGCATGAATACCACCTCAAAATGCAGAGTATTGTATCGAGAATTTTATATCAGAATTTACTTTGGATTGTTTCTGAACTGCGAGCCACACATTCACGTGATTTTACTCAATTACACCAACTGTGACCTTTAAAAACCCGGAATCATTTATTTCTCACATCTACAATTTTGTAAGAGATATTAACGTCCACTTTTGATAACCGAAAACTGAAAATGTGAGGATTTCTGCTGTCCAAAATTAAACTGAACGCCCCGATAACTCGCGGCGAGAAACGTCAGTCATATCAACTCAGTGACCGCATAAACTTATTCAGTCATAGGTGAAATATATTCAACAACATTCGCAATATACGCTACCTAGTAAAGTGGTGGTGGTGGCTGTTGGATTCACGATTACAGAATGTGGGTTGCAGCAGATTAGCTGCAGGAAATAGCGCTCTATCTGATCGAAGAGGAGCTGCGAAAGCAAATGACAGCAGGGCATGCGATTCCATCCAACTGAGGAGAACTTTTTTCTTTTTACGAGATCTCAAAACAGTTTTCCAGTAATTCGGTTGCATCCCGCTCTATTCTCATTCAAGACGTAAATTGTTTTCCAGCGATTTTCCAGCGACTTGCGTGCCTCATTCAGTTATTTATGCATTCTGTTGATATTATTATCTCTTACTTTCGCCAACAGTTTATTCAGTTAGAAATTATTCCGATAGAGTCCTGCACTGACCAATGTTACTAAGAAAACGTTCGGATTTTTGTGGTTGTATACTTCAGGTAGACATGTTTTTATAACGTGAGCCTGTTTACGTTTGTGCACCGGAGGTATGATGCATACGCCCATTCAGCGATGAGCATTAATGAACAGGCATATGTTGAACCCACAGAACAACAAATGTCCACTTTTGCACAGGTTGCTGCTTATCACACTCAGTTTCTCATACCCATTTTTTCCCTACTTTATCAGTCTTCTGACTAGTCCGATACGACTTGCCGCACTCATGTGCGAATCTCTTCATCTCATAGTAGCAATTGCAACCTACATCCTCAATTACTTGTTGTGTGTATTCCAATCTCTGTTTCCTCTGTAGTTTTTTACCTCCCCCTTTAGTACCATGTGATATCTTAGCAGATGTCCTTCCATCATGTCCCATCTTCTTGCCTGTGTTTCCCATATATATCTTTCCTCGCCGGTTCTGCGAGTACACTTATTTGTCAACATTCGTCTGTAGCAGCACATCCCAGATGCCCCAGATGTACATCCTCAGAAATTTCCTCCTTAAATTAAAACGTACGTTTGAAACCAGAAGACTCTTCCTGGCCAGGGATTACCCTTCTTGCCAGTGCTAGTCTGCTTTTTACGCCACCTTGCTCCGTCCATCATGGGTTATTTTACTGCCTAGGTAGCAGAATTCCTTCATCAATTCGTGATCACCAATCTTGATGTGATGGTACTCGCCATTTTCATTTTTGTTGCTTCTCATTACTTTCGTCTTTCTTCGATTTACTCTGATTCCGCATTCTGTTCATTTCATTCAGCAGTTGCTGTAATTCTTCTTGACTTTCACTCAGGATAGCAATGTCATCAGCGAATCTTATCACTGATATCGCTTCACCTTCAATTTGCCACCGGTAGGTGGGTGGTCAGCGCGACAAAATTAGAATACTAAGGGACCGGGTTCGATTCCCGGCTGGGTCGGAGATTTTCACCTCAAAGGGATTTGATGTTGTGTTGTCCTAATCATCATCTTCTCATCCCCATGGACGCGCAAGACGCCCAAATAGTGTCAAATCGAAAGACTTGCACCCGGCGAACGGTCTACCCGGCGGGAGGCCCTAGTCACACGATATTTACAAATGGTTCATATGGCTCTAAGCACCATGGGACTTAACATCTGAGGTCATCATTCCCATAGACTTAGAACTACTGAAACCTAACTAACCTAAGGACATCACACATATCCATGCCCGAGGCAGGATTCGAACCTGCGACCGTAGCAGCAGCGTGGTTCTGGACTGAAGCGCGTAGAACCGCTCGGCCACAGCGACCGGCACACGATATTTACATTTACTTTGAATTTTAATTCCACTCTTGAAACCTTATTTTATATCCGTCATTGCTTCTTCAACGTATAGATTGAACAGTAGTAGTAGACTACATCCCAGTGTTATACCTTCCTTAACCAGAGCAGTTCGTTTCTGGCCTTCCACTCCTATAGCTCACTTTTGGGTGTTGTGCGTGTAGGATATTACCCATCTTTCCCTGTAGCCTAACCTGTTTTTCTCAGAATGTCGAACATCTTGCCCCGTTTGACATTGGAGAAGGCTTTTTCCGGGTCGACAAATCCTATGAATGAGTCTTGATTTTTCTTAATCTTGCTTCCATTATCAACCGCAGCGTCAGAATTACCTCCCTAGTGGCCATACCTTTCATCTAACACATCCTCTATTTCCTTTTCCATTCTTCTGTATATTATTGCTGTCAGCAACTTTGATTCATGAGCTTTTAAGCTGAATGCGCGATAACTCTCGCTCTTGTCGTCTCTTTATTCTTCGGAATTGTGTGGATTATATTTTTCCGAAAGTCAGATGATAATCGCCAGACACATACATTCTGCACACCAACGTGAATAGTCGTTTTGTTGCCACTTCCCCCCGCGATTTTAGAAATTTTGATGGAATGTTATCTATACCGTCTGCCTTATATAATCTTAAGTTCTCCAAAGTTCTTTTAAATTGTGATTCTAATACCGGGCCCCCTGTCGCTTCTAAATCGACTCATGTTTCTTCTTCTATCACATCAGACAAATCTTCCCAATCATAGAGACTTTCAATGTATTCTTTCCACCTATCCGCTCTCTCGTCTGAATTTTACGGTGGCCTTCCCAGGTTATTTACCAAACGTTAGTATGTGAACCGAAGGATTCTACTCTCATAGCTTATTATTGGCAGTGATTGCTATGTAGAATCTCAGTTGTATGCCTTGACCGTAAGTGAGCACAGTATAATGTCCCTTTGTCCTGCATGCTTTAAGCACTTCATATTTTACACATGTGGAATATGCAACCTACAACTTCCTTCAGCTACTGGCTCATAAGGAAAGTTTCTGAGACATTACTACGTTTAGGTACGTGATATACGAATTACATAAGATAGAATCTTTACTGGAAAATGTGTATGCATTATTTAATGTACTAATATATTTTAATTTGCTTTATCCCTTTCAGAAGAAGATGCAAGTCGAAATTTTGCCTTCACGACCATATTTTTAATTTTGTCCTATTTCTAAATCAGTAAAAGCAACTGTTAAATTGGTCAAATCTCCAAGCTAGTGGGATATCTGATTTCAAGAATTTGTCATACAGCGGGGTCATAACTGCTAAATCGCAGTGGTGTATATTTCCGTACCAGTCATTGTCCAACTGAATTAATGTTTCACCTTCTTCTAGATAACGTGCACTTTCAAGAATTTAAAATACATGTTAGTCTGGGTTATTAGGTCACAAAATGTTTTGGACGTTCTACTGTGCATTTTCACCGTTATAGATTTTCTACAAAATCTTTCAACTAACTGACCGGAACAGAGTATTTTAGGAATGATAAGCTCTTGAGCTAAACGAAAAGATTCAAAATGACCGATTTGTTGCGCAAGCTTACCGAAACCGACTGAATAAATATGGAAGGAACGAATCGGTGGCTACATATAATTGTATATTCTGATATATACGTACATTTGCAACATTTTAACATGAATTTTGCGCGACAAAAGACCTTTTATTATGTTAGTATGTGTTTTCAGATCAGGTAAATATGCACAGTGTTCCATAAACGCCAAGAAACTTTAGGGACCCGTTCCTTACACCGAATCAAAACAAATTCTACTAACAAAGGCTCTAAAGAGTGCACCTGAAGAACTATGAGCACTTGTTTAGTAGAAGAGATATTTTTCACGCTAGTGAAGATGAACAAGTGCCCATAGCTCTTGAAGTATTCATTTCAAATCCGAGGTTAACATATTTTTATTGTTTTGGCCAGTACTTCGTCCTTCCAAAATATGTAAACAAAGACCCTCCGATAGAAGAGATCTGTTTCATAGTGTCGAAGGTGAACAAGCGCTCATACCTCTTAAGTTACCCAATTTAGAGTACATGTTTACTACACAAAAAAAAAATGGTTCAAATGACTCTGAGTACTATGGGACTTAACATCTATGGTCATCAGTCCCATAGAACGTAGAGCTACTTAAACCTAACTAACCTAAGGACAGCACACAACACCCAGTCATCACGAGGCAGAGAAAATCCCTGACCCCGCCGGAATCGAACCCGGGAACCTGTTTACTACACATTTTTTACTTATATTTGTATAAAAAATCTACCCCAAAAGTTTTTCGGCATGTTTCTGGGAGACTCTGTATATATGTGTAAAATTCTACGATTGGTATAATTTGTTCAAATCGTGACTGAACAGGACTACAAGAAACAAAGAAGTCGGGGTATTGTAAACAGGAGATATCAAAGTCAGACTATTTAATGAACGTCCCATTCGATACTGTACCTGGCGAAAAGAGTACCAGACATTAATGTAGAGAACTCATCGAATTCACTGCCGTTGTACAACTGAATGTCGTTTTTACTTACCCTCACTTTATCCCTATTTAGAAATTAGTCTATGGCTAACAACACGTCTGCACGCCAGAATACTTAGCACATGTTCCTATAAACTGGTAAAGGGCGATTCCGTGATGAGATCTCAATTAAGCAAAATTCTATTGAGTTCGTGACCATATTGTGATGTAAGATAAAAGAACATCCTACGTTTAGAATGGTGTTGCTTGCAGCTACCATGAAAGTGACTAATCGGGTTGTGTGGGCAGTGTAGTTAAATGTCAGCATTTCGCTTTCCATACTTCAGCTTTCACTTGACAGGAAAGTTTTTGCCGTCTTTGTATTGGCAGGATGACAGTAGCGCGTGGGAAGTAGTTCCGATGAAAATACCAGATTTCTATATCCGCACTTCATTCCACACGTTCATACGTCCCCTTTTCTGTTCTATTCTCGAATGGTCCTTGGGAAGACCGACTTTCTGTCTACGAGGTTCCGTGATTATTTTGTGAGATATGAGATATCTATTTCGTTTTGAAACGTACGTTTTCGAAATTTTAACAGTTAACTACTACTCTTTTGTAGTCTCCGTTGCGTCTTCGTCATCCTTTGATTGAAACTGCATACTGAGTTTCTCAGACTCACGAATAATACAAAAAACGTCGCCCGTTGGAATATTCTGTAGCAGGTTATTTTGCGGATAATTACATTTCATCATCACTCTTCTAAAGACGGTCAGCCTGTTAACCTGTTACATGTTTTTGCCACGTCCGCAGCTCGTGACGATTAGAGTAATTATTATCTTTTAATAAGAGAGCAATTTCTGTTTGTCTCACTGCGTATTTCTTTTACTTACGTTCTGTATTATACTGTAGAATTTCTATCTGTACAACGTCCTATTTTCTTGTAGTGGCTAGCGTCGCTGCTTCTAGATCGCGGGATCCCGGGTTCGATTCCCGACAGGCATGGGGATTTTCTCTGCCCAGGAAGCGAGTGTTTGTGTTGTCCTCATCATTTCATCATCATCATCATTCGTGACAGTGGCTCGATTGGATTACGTGAAAAATTGTGCTCTGTAAAAGTTGGGATTTTGTACGGTCGCTGATGATCGAGCAGTTGAGCGCCCGACAATCCAAACATCATCATCATATGTTTTTGCTACGATTTGTTTTATGTGGTAATTCCACTTAAGTTCAGATGATTACACATTCGTATATCACCGTTCTCAAAATACTGAAGTAGGTTTCAGAAAAATATCCTGAATGATCTCAAATGAAACCCTGTTCCCGGAAGAAACTTTCTTCATGTCACTACCCAGTTCTAATGCTGACAAATTTAAGTCTCTGCCCCTTACAGTACACTGTTGTGAAAAACTTAAGGACCAAAGCAATTTTTTGCAAATGTGTCACTACCAAGTGACATGGATCCGTAAAAGTAGGACGGTGTACAGATAGAAATTCTACAGTATAGTACAGATCGTAAGCAAAAGAAATACGCAGTGAGATCAACAGAAATTGCTCTTTTATTAAAAGATAATAATTACGCTAATCGCAATTTATGAGGGTCCCCTGGACATTATCCCCCGGACGTTAAAAAAGGCGTAACATGTTCGTTAATAGGGTGCGTGCTCACCACAGACGGCAGTGCGTGCTCTGAAAGGTGTTCCTGTGCTGGCCAGGTAGTTGGTAGCGAGTTCCTCTGGTAGGCTGTTCCATCCCACTTCCAGCGCAGTTGACAACTGCTGGACAGTCTTTGGTGCGTGCGTATGTGCTGCAATATATCTCATCAACGCTTATGGGGCTTAGTTCAGAGGAATGGGCACGCTAATCCATTCACTAATTGTCTTCTCGTTGCAAGAGCTCTTCCACGTGCAGTCGCATATTGTCATCCATAAAAATGAGGTCAGGCCCGAATGCACCCATAAAACGATGCATTTAGGGTATGTAGATAATCTCACCTTACGACCCGTGGTCTAGGGGTAGCGTATTTGATTCATAATCAAAACGTCTTCGGTCCCGGGTTCGATTCCCGCCACTGCCTAAAATTTTATAAATAATCAGCATTGGCGGCCGAAGACTTCCGGCATAAGAAGTCAGCCTCATTCTGCCAACGGCCTTGTCGAAGAGGGCAGAGGAGCGGATAGAGGTTCAGGGCACTCTCTTGTCCTAGGGGTGGGAAATTGACCCTAAAGACGAAAGAATAAGCAGTGATCAACGACATGAGGATGCAGAAGGCAATGGAAAGCACTGCATTAAAGACACGTAACGTGTATCCACAGGACATATGGCCTGTAATTGAAGAAGTCTCATGATGATCTCTCCATTGGCAAAAGATTCCGGAATAGTCCCCCATTCGGATCTCCGGGAGGGGACTGCCAAAGGGAAGGTTACCATGAGAAAAATATTGAATAATCTACGAAAGGATAAGGTTTTACGAGTCGGGGCGTGGAATGTCAGAAGCTTGAACGTGGTAGGGAAATTAGAAAATATGAAAAGGGAAATGCAAAGGCTCAATCTAGATATAGTAGGGGTCAGTGAAGTGAAGTGGAAGGAAGACAAGGATTTCTGGTCAGATGAGTATCGGGTAATATCAACAGAAGCAGATAATGGTATAATAGGTGTGGGATTCGTTATGAATAGGAAGGTAGGGCAGAGGGTGTGTTACTGTGAACAGTTCAGTGACCGGGCTATTCTAATCAGAATCGACAGCAGACCAACACCGACAACGATAGTTCAGGTATACATGCCGACGTCGCAAGCTGAAGATGAACAGATAGAGAAAGTGTATGAGGTTATTGAAAGGGTAATGCAGTATGTAAAGGGGGACGAAAATCTAATAGTCATGGGCGACTGGAATGCAGTTGTAGGGGAAGGAGTAGAAGAAGAGGTTACAGGAGAATATGGGCTTGGGACTAGGTATGAAAGAGGAGAAAGACTAATTGAGATCTGTGACAAGTTTCAGTTAGTAATAGCGAATAACCTGTTCAAGAATCACAAGGGGAGGAGGTACACTTGGAGACGCCGGGAGATACGGGAAGATTTCAATTAGATTACATCATGGTCAGACAGAGATTCCGAAATCAGATACTGGATTTTAAGGCGTACCCAGGAGCAGATATAGACTCAGATCACAATATAGTAGTGATGAAGAGTAGGCTGAAGTTCACAACATTAGTCAGGAAGAATCAATACGCAATGAAGTGGGATACGGAAGTACTAAGGAATGACGAGATACGTTTGAAGTTCTCTAACGCTCTAGATACAGCAATAAGGAATAGCGCAGTAGGCAGTACAGTTGAAGAGGAATGGACATCTCTACAAAGGGCCATCAGAGAAGTTGGAAAGGAAAACATAGGTACAACGAAGGTAGCTGCGAAGAAACCATGGGTAACAGAAGAAATACTTCAGTTGATTGATGAAAGGAAGAAGTACAAACATGTTCCGGGAAAATCAGGAATACAGAAATATAAGTCGCTGAGGAATGAAATAAATAAGAAGTGCAGGGAAGTTAAGACGAAATTGCTGCAGGAAAAACGTGAAGACATCGAATAAGATATGATTGTCGGAAGGACAGACTCAGTACACAGGAAAGTCAAAACAACCTTTGGTCAAATTAAAAGCAACGGTGGTTACATTAAGAGTGCAACGGGAATTCCACTGTTAAATGCAGAGGAGAGAGCAGATAGGTGGAAAGAATACATTGAAAGCCACTATGAGGGTGAAGAATTGTCTGATGGGATAGAAGAAGAAACAGGAGTCGATTTAGAAGAGATAGGGGATCCAGTATTAGAATCGGAATTTAAAAGATATTTGGAGGACTTACGGTCAGATAAGGCCGAAGGGATAGATAACATTCCATCAGAATTTCTAAAATCATTGGGGGAAGTGGCAACAAAACGACTATTCACGTTGGTGTGTAGAATATATGAGTCTCGCGATATACCATCTGACTTTCGGAAAAACATCACCCACACAATTCCGAAGACGGCAAGAGCTGACAAGTGCGAGAATTATCGCACAATCAGCTTAACAGCTCATGCATCGAAGCTGCTTACAAGAATAATATACAGAAGAATGGAAAAGAAAATTGAGAATGCGCTAGGTGACGATCAGTTTGGCTTTAGGAAACGTAAAGGGACGAGAGAGGCAATTCTGACGTTACGGCTAATAATGGAAGCAAGGCTAAAGAAAAATCAAGACACTTTCATAGGATTTGTCGACCTGGAAAAAGCGTTCGACAATATAAAATGGTGCAAGCTGTTCGAGATTCTGTAAAACGTACGGGTAAGCTATAGGGAGAGACGGGTCATATACAATATGTACAACAACCAAGAGGGAATAATAAGAGTGGACGATCAAGAACGATGTGCTCGTATTAAGAAGGGTGTAAGACAAGGCTGTAGCCTTTCGCCCCTACTCTTCAATCTGCACATCGAGGAAGCAATGATGGAAATAAAAGAAAGGTTCAGGAGTGGAATTAAAATACAAAGTGAAAGGATATCATTGATACGATTCGCTGATGACATTGCTATCCTGAGTGAAAGTGAAGAAGAATTAAATGATCTGCTGAACGGAATGAACAGTCTAATGAGTACACAGTATGGTTTGAGAGTAAATCGGAGAAAGACGAAGGTAATGAGAAGTAGTAGAAATGAGAACAGCGAGAAACTTAACATCAGGATTGATGGTCACGAAGTCAATGAAGTTAAAGAATTCTGCCACCTAGGCAGTAAAATAACCAATGACGGACGGGGCATGGAGGACATCAAAAGCAGACTCTCTATGCAAAAAAGGTATTTCTGGCCAAGAGAAGTCTACTAATATCAAATACCGGCCTTAATTTGAGGAAGAAATTTTGAGGATGTACGTCTGGAGTACAGCATTGTATGGTAGTGAAACATGGACTGTGGGAAAGCCGGAACAGAAGAGAATCGACGCATTTGAGATGTGGTGCTATAGAAGAATTTTGAAAAGTAGGTGGACTGATAAGGTAACGAATGAGGAGGTTCTACGCAGAATCGGAGAGGAAAGGAATATGTGGAAAACACTGATAAGGAGAAAGGGTAGGATGATAGGACATATGCTAAGACATGAGGGAATGACTTCCATGGTACTAGAGGGAGCTGTAGAGGGCAAAAACTGTAGAAGAAGACAGAGATTGGAATACGTCAAGCAAATAATTGAGGACGTAGGTTGCAAGTGCTACTCTGAGATGGAGAGGTCAGCATAGGAAAGGAATTTGTGGCGGGCCGCATCAAACCAGTCTCAATTACATTGACCACTGAGTGTACCGTGTTCAAAGAGTCTGATGTCGCTTCAAGTGGTTCAAATGGCTCTGAGCACTATAGGACTTGACATCTGAGACCATCAGTCCCCTAGAACTTAAAACTACTTAAACCTGACTGACCTAGGGACATCACACACATCCTTGTCCGAGCCAGGATTCGAACTTGCGACCGTAGCAGTCGCGCGGTTCCGGAATGAAGCGCCTAGAACCGCTCGGCCAGCGCGGCCGGCGGAAGTCGCTTCAATTGTATAACATTGTGACTCTCCAAATCATAACACCTGGACAACCAAGCTGATCATTTCTGACAATATTTCTGGGTGCACTGATATGGCGATAGGTGAGAACACGTAACACAGCCAGGAGTTTCCTTGGGAAATCGTCAAGGACACACCATATTCATTTGATCCTGAGCTCTCAAATAATTTCTTTCCAGTTCCTTAAAGAGAAAACGTTATGAAATTTCTTTTTGGACTAAAATGTTCTTCAAACCTTGATTCCTGGCATCTATAACTCCTAGAGTACAGATTTATACAAGCGTGAAGTAAGTAAACCATTTGAACACTGGCAGACTGTTTTACATAATGTGAGAGAATATTATGTAGCAAATTAATTTCTTTCTTATGTTTAGAGTTGCATTCAGAATCCTAATACAAAAAGGCTTTTGAAATTTGTACTGTACTAGTGCAAACTTATGACGCAAGTCCATTTAAAAAAGTGCCTGTAGCAGAAATGTACCTAAATTTGTAAGATTTAAGATCATATTACGAGGTTTGAACTTCCATTGACCTCTGTACCTGTAAGCTAGCAAAGAGCTGCCGTATTTCTCTTTCCCTTCTCATTCCAGTGAAGGACACGTTCAGCCTTCTTGGATTTGGATCCATGAACTGATAACCTCTTGTCATAGCGCAAGTGAAATTCACTCAGATTATTCAATATTAATGACAAGAAAATATCAAGTGAATTTCATAGCATATTGCTCTGATATTAGTAGGAAGATGGGGCCTTGGTGCAACTTTGATATCAAATTGATTTGCAAATTAATTACATTGATAAATTAAGCAGTCCCACCACTGACCACTCCCGCCGCCGACCACGCCCACCACTGCCCCTGGATGAAGTCAAAGGTTTCCCAGCTGCACGTGTGCCCCAGTGTAATGCCCTCACCCTCCCCCAACTTACCCTATTCTCGGATATTTTGAATTTTCCCGGGAATTTCGAATTTTGGTGGGAATTTCTTTGTCTCAGCTCTGTGCTCACATTCCACGGCTCACCCCCCCCTGGTAATAGGTAGGAAAAAGGCTGTGCTCGATAGGATGGCCATATGTCCTTATTTAAACAGTCTTTACTTAAACAGTCTGAGAAGTGCTTCGATCCAGTGTGTTCACTCCGAGGTCTGAACGGGCCTAGTACACAGCACTGCCACCAGAGAGCGCCATCATCCCACCATGATGTAATCCAAGACGACAGTCTGGAGGGGAAATGTGGTGGGAAAAGGACTCAGCCTGTACAGTTCTGCTGGAGAGAGGAAGGAGTGTACTTTATTATTTTTTGGAACAATTTATTTAGGGACTGATTTCACATACTTCATGTATTATGCTGATATAAAACACTCACCCTGATGTGCCTGAATTCATGGTAAGTAGTCTACAGACCACCAAACTAATTGTAAATTATGCAGCTCACTGATGTGCAGAAAAGCAAACAACTCGTATATTACCGAAATAATGCAGTGCACTGCATACAGACATGCAAACTACTCGTAGATCACCAAAGTAACGCAAGTGTACCACTATGCAAACACACTCGCAACGCTTAAACACCCGATATAAGGCATTGCACAAACACTTAGTGCAGGTACAGAACACATTAGCTACTAGAACGCTGTCCTCCTGGGCAGAAATTCCAAGTGTACCCCCCTAACACAATTAAACCACAGGAGATGTTTGAAATTAATGGGAAATTAAAAATGCTGGTGACCTTTCCGAGACTCGAACCCTGGTGCTCCTGGATGGAAGGCCAAGTGCACCCCATAACACATGGAAACTGACCAGATACGGGAGAGGAAGGTTAGGTTACTGTACATAATTTATTTTGGTCGGGACACTTACGCAAATAGCGATCCTAAATACGTAACTAATCACAAAAAAATGGCTCTGAGCACTATGGGACTTAACTGCTACGGTCATCAGTCCCCTAGAACTTAGAACTAGTTAAACCTAACCAACCTAAGGACAGCACACAAGACCCAGCCATCACGAGGCAGAGAAAATCCCTGACCCCGCCGGGAATCGAACCCGGGAACCCGGGCGTGGGAAGCGAGAACGCTACCGCACGACCACGATATGCGGGCAACTAATCACAAAGATCGGTCGTAATTGCACAACAATATGCATAGCGCGGCACAAGGATGGCATAAAATCGGAATACAGTGCAATAACTGACGATACCATACAACTGGTGTTATCCTGCTGGGAAAAATGTTCGCAATACCATTCGAAACCAGCGACAGGAACACTCAAACGGTACCATGCATCTACAAGATGGCTAGAAAAAAGCTGGGGAGTAAGGTACTATCTTTATTCTTTTTGGCCGCAAATACTCGTAAGCTCAAGTGGAGAGATGCTGGTATTGGGCAGAGAGGAGTTTAAAACGTATATTACTTGTAAGCAAACAGCATCTATCGCCGTTTGACATTGTAGTTCGCTACAGACGCCTACAAAAATTCATCCTACAACCCAGCTAAGGAAGGCCAATACATGCAATCACAGATGATGGAAAAAATTCGTCACAGTTCTAATTAAACTTCGAAATTGTCATGAAAAAACCAGCACTCGTAACGAATAGGTCACAATGCAGCAGATGTTCCAGGGATAATCGTCGTTCTAAAGGCTGCAGAGGGATGGTAGTTGAACGTGCGTTCTCCTCCATGTACAATCACAAACTGCCGAAAATTGAAACCCTACAGGATGGATGGATGGGAGGAGGGAGGGAGCAACTCCACCAACAGACTCGTAGTACATGTGAGCTCAGTACCCCTTGAGTTGATGGTCCTTCACCAACACAAATGCAAGTATAGATAACTAAACAATAGGAGATAAAAGAATGGCCATCCAGACCTGAGTCGAAACAAGGCCCCGGGAGTACACAACATTCCATTAGAACTACTGACGGCCTTGGGAGAGCAAGTCCTGACAAAACTCTACCATCTGGTGAGCAAGATGTATGAGACAGGCGAAATAACCTCAGACTTCAAGAAGAATGTAATAATTCCAATACCAAAGAAAGCAGGTGTTGACAGATGTGAAAGTTACCGAATTATCAGTTTAATAAGTCACGGCTGCAAAATACTAACGCGAATTCTTTACAGACGAATGGAAAAACTAGTAGAAGCCGACCTTGGGGAAGATCAGTTTGGATTCCGTAGAAATATTGGAACACGTGAGGAAATACTGACCCTACGACTTATCTTAGAAGCTAGATTAAGGAAAGGCAAACCTACGTTTCTAGCATTTGTAGACTTAGAGAAAGCTTTTGACAATGTTGACTGGAACACTATCTTTCAAATTCTGAAGGTGTCAGGGGTAAATTATAGGGAGCGAAAGGCTATTTACAATTTGTATAGAAACCAAATGGCAGTTATAAGAGTTGATGGGCATGAAAGGGAAGCAGTGGTTGGGAAGGGAGTGAGACAGGGTTGTATCCTCTCCCCGATGTTATTCGATCTGTATATTGAGCAAGCAGTAAAGGAAACAAAAGAAAAATTGGGATTAGGTACTAAAATTCATGGAGAAGAAATAAAAACTTTGAGGTTCGCCGATGACATTGTAATTCTGTCAGAGGCAGCAAAGGACTTGGAAGAGCAGTTGAACGGAATGGATAGCGTCTTGAAAGGAGGATATAAGATGAACATCAACAAAACCAAAACGAGGATAATGGAATGAAGTCGAATTAAGTCGGGTGATGCTGAGGGAATTAGATTAGGAAATGAGACACTTAAAATAGTAAAGGAGTTTTGCTATTTGGGGAGCAAAATAACTGATGATGGTCGAAGTAGAGAGGATATAAAATGTAGACTAGCAATGGGAAGGAAAGCGTTTCTGAAGGAGAGAAATTTGATAACATCGAGTATAGATTTAAGTGTCAGGAAGTCGTTTCTGAAAGTATTTGTATGGAGTGAAGCCATGTATGGAAGTGAAACATGGACGATAAATAGTTTTGACAAGAAGAGAATAGAAGCTTTCGAAATGTGGTGCTACAGAAGAACGCTGAAGATTAGATGGGTAGATCACATAACTAATGAGGAGGTACTGAATAGAATTGGAGAGAAGAGAAGTTTGTGGCAAAATTGACTAGAAGAAGGGATCAGATGTTAGGACATGTTCTAAGGCATCCAGGGATCACCAATTTAGTATTGGAGGACGGCGTGGAGGGTAAAAATCGTAGAGGGAGACCAAGAGATGAATACACCAAGCAGATTCAGAAGGATGTAGGTTGCAGTAGGTACTGGGAGATGAAGAAGCTTGCACAGGATAGAGTAGCGTGGAGAGCTGCATCAAACCAGTCTCAGGACTGAAGACCACAATAATAACAATAATAATCCCAAATGGATCTTTCTCGTCTAAAGTATAGTGATACAGCCGTTCATAATGGTTGCATGGCGCACCTGTGGTGACGAGCTGTCACAAACTAAGTAGGTCCCCATTGCGTCCAGTAAGCATCTCTTACTGCGATGGAAAACACTTTTGTTTAGCGTTGTGTAGCACGCTCCAGATTGGACCGAGGGAGACCTGCGGTCTCATAGAGAAATCACCCACCATTCTGCGCTGGACTGTTTAATATCAACTCGACTCCCATAATAAAGAAACTTTTAGAAAAGGAAAAAAAAACCGTGACGATAAAAAATGTACTCTTTCCATGAAAAGTGTCAAAGTCCATGTTCATCTAGTTTTATGAGAAAAATCTGTATAGTTTTTTTAAGTTTGACTGCACTCGCTTCCCATTATTTTGTAACATTCAGTGAAGTGTACCGACGCTGAACACAAATGATCAGCAGTGTCATACCCACACCACGTAAAATCGGGAAAAAAGAAGATCGACTATTTTGATGCGAAAACTACAGATCACCGCAGAATGTCCTCGTTATTTCGAAATTAATTTGATCCTGAGAGACACTTTGCATGGCGAGTTTTTTTTAACTGTAGTCTTATTACTTTCACCAGGTAGGTCAATTGGGAATCTATGGAGGAATCACGATGTTCTTTTCGAGAAACACTATTGAGACATGAGATCTGCAGCTGACCACAAAGGGATTTTACAGCCCACATCAACCATTTTGCATAAGGACCGTGCTATTAAAATCATCATGGTTCCTACTATGTTACCGTGTCCCTGCATAAAAAACGGTCTTGAGTCTATAGGTACACAAATGATAGTGTAACGCTTTCTGGTAGAAATGCTGTTCGCAATTTGTAACCAAGTCTATCCATCGAACCACTTACTTGCGTTGGATCCTGTAGAGATATCCCTTAATGATTACAGCCACTGGTGAAACATGTTCATAGCACTCTCATTTCGCGAAATGATTCATATTTTGTCTCTCAGAGTGCATTCATGTCTATCAACCAAATATATGTAGCAATCATATTAAATATACAGGTATGTCACTTCTACCCAGGTGGTCATGACATAAGCTCTCATTCCGTGTTCTAAAGCCGCTTTTAAATGTAGTCGAACTGCCAAAACTTAGCGCAAATCCACTACTTTGCTTAGCGGGAGGTGTAGTATAGTATTGCACTCGATAGCATCCAGTCGCTTCCAACCACATACTTTACATTTGCAGTGCATTTGCTCTGTTTTCTGTATGTTTGTGTATGTGCATGTGTCACAGATGGCTTCCAGGACCCAGTTCTCTCACTGGTGGACCCAACATCGAACATAGAACACGTTCTAGGACGTAACGCGTGGTTCGTCCAACTGCGAGCCCTATCACATGTGACGTGTTGTGGATCCACCTCCAAGCATCGGTCCAGATATAGTGCGTGGCAGTTCGCACTCTAACGCTAACTCAGATGTGGTATATTGTGGATCAGCATCCCAACATCGCTCCGTACATTGCGCGTGGTGGATCCACATTCAGACTCCGTCCCAGAAGTGGCATATTGTGGATTTGCATCCCAACATCGTTCTCGATATAATGCACTGCAGATTTACACTCGAACGCTAAGTTGGGTCTCTGGTGGGTCCTGGGAGCCATCCACGACACTTGCACAGTCACAGACATATAGAAAACAGAGCGAACGCACTGTAGATGAGGGATATGCTGGCGGAGGCGACTGGATTCAATCGAATACAGTGCTATACAACGTCTTCCGATCAGAAAAACAGTGGATTTGGTGGTGGAGCTACGAGAACATGTTCCCACTTCCACCAAGTGGTCAAAACATGCTAGTATAGCAATAACTCAGCTGACTCTGTTTCTAAACAGGTTGCAGAATGTGGTGGATATTGCTCACTCCGACTTCTGGGTAAAATTGCTAAAATTGATCTCGCTATCAACTGCATCGTGTATTACAGTACATACCATATCAATGGTGTTTCTCTCATCCCGACTGTCTAATGGGCATGCTGTTGATTACTGCATAATGATTGACTGACACCAGTCCTTTGAGATGGAGGGAACCTTGATGGAACACTGGATATGTGCTACTTGTCGCTATGGAACATAGGATTAAATGTAGTGGTCATCACCTTAATATAATTGTTTGGAAGCGTTCCTCATGCCTACAGACTCATTTTATTTCTATATGCTGCAATATTGTACACGTTTTTATTTCTATTGTTATTTTTTATTTTCACCAATAAGATAACAATACTTCCTGTTATTTGTGCTACCTGACGTGTGTTGTGAACAGAACCTTACAGCGATGGTCAACACTGTAACGGTAAACATGTGCATGACTGCTATATGAAGGAACTATGCTTTTCGAAGCGGAGCACCGAAACATCAGCTACCCTTTCGAATAGTTGTTGGAAACGCTCTACAACACCGCAGACTCTTCCAGTTTCCATATGTTGCGATGTCTTCCAAATTTTTGTCAAGAGAAACATCGCATCTGTGTTTTATTTCTACCAGCCTGTGGTGTTGTAGCTGTACAGTTTATGCCATACGATGTTCAGTTATCTGTGAGAACCAGAGGATTGAAGAGTGTTAATGTCGGTTTAGCAGCAGCTAACACGGGTCTCTAAGTCATGGTAGAAAAAACAATGTGTATGGCAGTGTACACTGATGGGACGTGTTATAACCGAAAAAATTCAATATCTTAAACTGTTTATGATGGAGCAATACAGGAACCCTCTCGTGTGATTGATTGTCTCTTGTGTATAGTCATCATACAGTACAGGTGCTGAAACTTTACAGTGGTCTGTGTAAGTGACTTCGATCATGAACCACATGCTACAATGAACCAATACCAGTATATTTAATAGGATCGCCATGTATGTTTGATTGATAGACATGAATGCACGCTGAGACACAAAAAATGAGTCCTCTCCAGATATCAGAGTGCCGTGAATATGATTCACAAGTGGCTGTAGACATTAAACCATGTCTCTACAGGCTCCAACGCAAGTAAGTGGTTGAATGGATAGACTTGATTCCAATTTGCGGACAGCATTTGTGCCAGAAAACGTTACACTATCATGTGCGTACCTATAGACTCAAGACCGCTTTTTATGCAGGGTGATGGTAACGTAGTCTCGATGACTGTATTTTTAATAGAATGGTCCTTATGCGAACTGTATTTTGTGCACTTTATAATCCCTCTTTGGGCAGCTTCAGATGTCCTGTCTCGATAGTGTTCCACAAAAAGAACATCATGTACTCTCCACGTATTCCCATTTGACCTACATGGTGAGTGTAATCCGACTACAAAAAAAAAAAAGAAAAAATAGTACTCACCATGCAAAGGGACTCTCACGATCAATTTAATTTCGAAATAACGAGTAAATTCTGCAGTGATTGGTAGTTTTCACATCAAGGTAGTCGAAGTTTCTTTTTTTCTGATTTTACGGAAGGTGAGTATGTCTCTGCTGATCATTTGTGATCAGTGGCGGTACACTTCACTGGACATCACAAAATAATGACATGCCAGTGCAGTCGAACGTAAAAAACTGTACCGATTTTTCTCGTAAAACTAAATGAAAATGGACTTTCTCTATTTTCATGGAAAGAGGACATTTATTATCGTGACGAATTTCTTCTTTTTTTAAAGTTGCTTTGTTATAGGAGTCGAGTTGACATTAAATCGTCCAGCGCAGAATGGTGGGTGATTTCCATATGAGAATTCGGCTCTCCCTCGGTCCAATCTGGCGTGCCATAATGATACTAAACAAAAGTGTTTTCCAAAGCAGAACGATAGGCCTATTGGAGGCATTGGGGACCTGTCTAGCCTGTGACAGCTCATCACTGCAGGTGCACCACCTAAGCATTGGAGGTCTCTACGTCACTATACATGACCAGGATGCATGTGGGACAGCCGTCCTTTATCTCCTATTGTTTAGTTAACTATACCTGCTTTTGTGTTCGTGAAGGACCGTCGCCTCAAGGGGGACAGTGCCCATCACAAACCACAAGGCTGTCAGTGGAGTAGCTCCTTCTCTCCATCCATCCATCCATCCTGCAGGTTGTTGGAGGGAGGGAGGGAGGGGAGAGGGTCTCTGCTTTAGGCAGTTTGTGGTTGTGCATGGAGGAGAATGCATGTTCAACTACCAACCACTATGCAACCTTTAGGATGACGATTTTCCCCAGAACATGTGCTGCATTATGACCCATTCGTCAAAAGTGCGGGTTCTATCTCGACAATTTCGAAGTGTAATTAGAACTACGACATATTTTATCCATCAACTGCGATTCTGTATATTGACTTCAGTTAGCTGCGTTGTTGGGCGATTTTTTGTAGGCATCTGTAGCGAACTCCAGTGTCAAACAGCATTAGATACTGTATGCTTACAGGTAACACACTTTTCAAACTCCTATTTGTCCAACACCAGCATCTCGTGAGTTGAACCTATTTCCCACCAAAAATAATAAAGATAGTACCTTACACTCTAGCCTTTTCCCCTCCAGCTTGTAGGTGTAGGGTAGCAAAATTCAAATGGCTCTGAGCACTATGGGACTCAACTGCTGAGGTCATTAGTCCCCTAGAACTTAGAACTAGTTAAACCTAACTAACCTAAGGACATCACACACAGCCATGCCCGAGGCAGGATTCGAACCTGCGACCGTAGCGGTCTCGCGGTTCCAGACTGCAGCGCCGGAACCACGCGGCCACTTCGGCCGGCGTAGTGTAGCATTTGAGTGTTTCTGTCGCTGGTTTCGAGTGGTACTGCGAATTTTTTTTTCCCAGCAAGGTAACACCAGTTGTATGGTATCGTCAGATTTTATTACATATTGCACTTTTTGCAATCCTTCTGTAGTGCTATGTATACAATTGTGTAATTTGGCCTGATCTTTCTGATTAATTACGTAAATAGAATCTTTTTTAGGTCAATTTCGAGTGGTATTACGAAATTTTTTGACAGCAATACAACACCAGATGTATGGTATCATCAGTTTTTGCGCTACATTGCGATTTTATGCCGTCCTTGAGCAGCACTATGTGTATAGTTGGGTAATTAGGACAAATCTTTAATTACGTAGTTAGGATTGCAATTTACGTCGGTCCCGCATATGGACAGTTTCCATGTGTTAGGGTATGCACTTGGGTTTTTCATCAAGGATCACAAGATTTCGAGTTCCAGAAAGGGCATCGCCATTTTTAATTTTCGTCAATTTAAAGAGCCTCTTGTGGTTTAATTGCGTTAGGGGGAGGGGCGTGCACTTGGGCTTTCCTCCAAGGAAGACCAGGGTTGGGGTAGCTGATACGTTGCATTAATTATGTGCACTGAGTGTTTGTGTGCTGCGTTACTGTCGGGTGTTTAAGCGGCGATCTACGAGTAGTTAGCAAGCCTGTATGCTATTTACTGAATTATTTCAGTAATATACGAGTTGTTTGCGTCCCTGCACATCAGTGTACTGCATTATCTACGAGCAGTTAGCACGTCTGTGGTCTATTTACTGCGATCTCAAGCACATCAGGGTGAATGTTTTCTATCAGCGTTATAAATGAAGTACCTGAAATCAGTCCCTAAATAAATTGTGCCATAAACAAATAAAGTACACTCCTCCCTCTCTCCAGCAGCCCAGAACAGGCTGAGTCCTTTCCCTGCCACATTTAACCTGCAGACTATCAGCTTGGGTTACGTCATGGGAGAGCCGACTGCTCCCTCTGGTGGTGGTGCTGTGTGCTAGGTCAGGGGTGAACACACCTGATCTAGGCACTGCCTCATATTGATTAAGTAAAGACTGTTTAAACAAAGACATATGTCCATCCTATCCACCACAGGCTGAGACCTTTTCCCACCTATTCCTATGTGGGGTTGGGGGTGGGATGTGAGAAGAGCCCTGGGACAAAGCAATTCCCACCAAAATTCAAAATATCCGAGAATAGATCAGATTGGGGGGAAGGATGGAGGATGGGGATGGGGCACCCATGCAGCTCGGGTGGCCGTGGTTGCGGTTGGGGTCAGGGGTGCTCAGTGATGGGTGTAATTGGTGTATCAATTTTTTTGTCAAAATTGCACTGAGCCCACTATCTCCCTACTGCTTTTGCCATCTAGGATGTAACCAATTGCCCAATTTCATTTATACTACTCATGGGAAGTACTCCTGTCACCAATTAAGGTCTTCCTTGAGCGACACAGTAATTCCTACAATTTTCATCTGAAAGGTGCACCTCCCGCAGACTGGAATACCACAGAGGTATGTCGATGACATTTATTCTAATTTCTGTAACTATGTGTAGACACAACAGCAGATGGCTACGGTCGCAGGTTCAAATCCTGCCTCGGGCATGGATGTGTATGTTGTCCTTAGGTTAGTTAGGTTTAAGTAGTTCTGAGTTCTAGGGGACTGATGACCTCAGCAGTTAAGTCCTATAGTGCTCAGAGGCAACTACAGCAGAGTTACTAATAATGCTCTGATACACGGTGTGCAAGCTAAATATCATAAATGTGATGCTACTAAGGTTATTTTTGTTTTTCTGTCTTGAAGCATGTGACATCTAAAAGAAGAAATTCACATTTTTTGTCTGTCTCCAGTGGTTATGTTAAAAACGTTATGAGTTGGCAACATCTGTGTCAAATGTTTAATATTTATAAAACGTTTTTCTCAAGAATGCTGTCATTGGCACACTATTCATTGCAACATTCATTGTAATATCTATGGAGAGTGTAAACTGTAAATGACATAAAGATCCATTGTGAGAACAGCCAATGAAGCAGGCTTAAGAAGCCATGGAGAAAATGAGTCCAGCCGATGATTGCAGTACAAGTTCGATTCTAATTTCCGTTAACATGAAAGGAGGAGTTGCGTTCAGAATATGAGATAAGGAATACTAACCACTAACCGAAATGTCTAAAATAAGTCATCTTTAAGCAAAACTGAACAACAACTGTAATCTGCTCATCATGGTTACGTTTTAATGGATTGCGTTTTATTTTCTGTCCAGCGGGAAGCGGCTGACTTGCCAGCGGACCTGCCATCTCCTTTAGGCAACATTCGGACGAATGTGGTTAAAGTTTTAAAGTTCTGTGCCATGTCAAATGTTTTTACAAAGACTTTAGGGAGAGGATTTTAATTTGCTCACTGTGTGACAAGCTCGCCCATATTTTATGTGAGTGGCCAGCCAATGACAATTTCCTGTGGCATTCTTGTTGCTATGTATTCCCCTTCCTTAGGTTTTACTTTCTTATGTAGCATTTTCCTTCATTTCCTGCTTTCTTTGAGTGTGTTCTTCAGTTTCATTAGGTCTGTCCACATTCGTTCCTTTTAATGTGTGTCAGGGCGCTGATGACCTCGGTGTTGAGCGCCCATAAGCCCAAACGCACCACCTCCATCATCATGGTTACAGTATAACCAATGCTGAAGTTACTTCGATATAAGCGAAAAGAATCTATGTTGAGGAGTTTTTCAACTTGTAGTAAGCTTCAGACAAAGGAAACCCAAAATAACAATAAGTATAACAAACTTAGCATCCCACTAATTTTCTAGGCAGTGCTAAGAAACAAAGTAGAGTCTTTAATGGTATCATACTAACGAAACTCTCAGGCTACCACAATAATCATACGAAAATTATCAAAATGTAATGTGGCGACACAGATGGGCAGACGGTTCTAGTAATTTCAGATAATATCCATAGGCACTTACTCATGAAGCCAAAATGTTCTAAGCTTGCATCTTTCTGCCTACGACATAACCTTTCTTCACATCACACTATCACCCCACTGTGAAGGTGGAAAACAAATGTTGCAGTCTAGCATCCCATAGTTTACCCCTCCCCAGACCCCTCACCCTCTACCGATGTCTCCTAAATTCTGGAGCAGGTTTATACGTGCTTTATTGCCTTCTTCTTCCCAGCTTTTCTGCATGGATATTCTGCTGTTGCTCTGGAGACCGATACTTAAGTATGATTATTCTGTGTGTTAAACATCCATTGTTTCCTTTGTTGGAGCTCCACCATTAACAAAATAGTGAAAATAAGTGATAGAAAAGCGCCTGTGAACTAATAAATAATAGTATAGTAATAATTAGTGAAGTTTGGCAAACTCCACCACTTATCTGATGTTCTTGAAAAACTGACTTTTTTATCTCTAGGGCACTGCTATTCAAACTGAAGAGTTCCTTACGATTTTTTTACTTAATTTCTTTGTGGTCGATTCAAACTATTACAGTAGAGGAAGGAGAAAAATAAGAATTTATAGTTTTCCTGCGAGATTTGAATCTAATGTGAGACTTGCAACAGCACACAACTAGGGAGGTACCGATTACGTTAATATACTCTGTAGTACACAGAAAATTAAATTTTTAGACGCACTGACACTTATAATGCAAGAATTGTTCGCATTAAAACATAAAATTACAAAGAAGTATCTAAGGAATATAGGTAATGTCCTGAACTTGATCTAGATTATATTGTTGAAACGCCAACATTTTCTGGATACCACTTAATGTACGTATTTCTTTTTAATGCAGTACAAGTGAGTTACGAAAATTTGTCTTTCTTTGTGTGAAATGGGCTTCAACAACTGATAGCGCCAATCCATATGAAACACACATGAATCAGAGTGCAGCGCCTACCTCTTCAAACAAGTCGGCATGCCTCGGAACAATGGATGGAGGAGTGCAGTGAGCTGATTACTCACGTAGCTGCAAAATGCAGAATGTGTGTAGTGACTGTCATTTTAGTGGCAGAGTCAAGTGCACTGTTTGTTATGTAGTTACTAGCAGCATTGATGTAATTACAACAATCAACTCTGTTGTCATTTTTGTTTCTTTAGCAGTTCATGAATTGAGAACTATGTTCGTTAAGGCAGATTAATCAAACTGATGCCAAATACAAGACATTTCATTTGCAATTTGTTCTTGATGTGTGTTTTGCAAACAGCGGTGCACGGTTTGACAGCAAAGTTAACAATGTTTAATCTGTCACAAATCATGAAAATTAGTATTTATCGAAGGAGAGGCACGAAGAAGCATTATATGGGCAAAAACGGTACTATAACTGGCGACGTAAAGTGTGAAGCAAGTTGTGTTGAGTAATATTACTTACAGCAATTACTTATTTCGTGAACTATTGCAGCTACGATCTTTAAGTACACATCTGATTAAACAACAGTTAGATATGTATTACAGCTACACATGACAAATTTAATTTCATTTTGTGCCTTTATGCCATTGTAAATGCAGACAATAACATCATTGCGGCGGTGATATATAGATACTTAATTTTTCATTTGTCAGCCTGTAGAATGTGTAAAATCTCTTGTTAGAGGCAAATAAATGTACTCTTCCCAGAAAATCAGATGATAATTGTAATATATTATGTCGGTTTGGCAGAAGTGACACCAAGCTCTAGGCGATAACCAAAATTTTCTCTGTTCCTCGAGACTGAAGCCTGCATTTAACTATTCATAGCACCAGTACACCCTGGCATTAACAGTATGAAATCAACTATTAAGTCGCTGTTAAGGAGAAATCATTAACGTTGATGGTGGCTATTACTTACTTTTAACATTATATTGGTATCACAAACTGTAAAATAACTAAACCAATGGCATGATTAGTATAGGAATATGTCAGGGAATATGATACCAGTAACATCATTGAAAGCAGTCACTATTGACCCATACCATTCGAATCATCAATTGTTGCTGTCATCTACTAGCAATGATAACAATATAATTGCTGCTGATGCTGTGTCAAGAAGAGTGAATATCAAAAAGCGGAAGTGCCTTACGTATGAGATTTTCTGTCTGCAGCACATCTTAAACAAAGAGAATCTAAAATAACAATACGGATTTTCATAGAAGTTAGCGAAGGCAAGAGTCGTTCTCCCTTTCTTCGCGTTCTAGCAGTTTGATCTAAATTTTGTTGCTGACAGTTTCACACAAACTGACTTTTGGCCTATCTCAGTATTCGTATGGGAAAATTTGAAGTGTAATTACTATAAAAGTACTATCTGAAGCAGTACACCATTTTATATTGAACATGATTCGGAAAGCAACATTAATTTGACTATCAGAGAAACTTCTGACTACTTACTGAATGTTTTCTGAATACTTTGACTGTTACGTCACCTACCTATGGATTCTTATAAACTGTTGTGGCAGCTGATAGTCGGTGCTGAATGCAGACATGCGCAAAGATCCTCATAGTTGCTCGAGGTAACTGTTCTTTTCTGCATGTTCCCCATACCGTAGCTAATAAAATAACACAGTACACATTCGGCTGAAAAAGTCTAACCCACGAAGTCCTTAAACACGAATATGCAAGTGGTAGGAGTACGTGAATGGAGGCTGACTGTTGAAGGGAAGCACAAAGAGGTCTTTGGTCTCCGCAGCGTTTCCGAAGGGAAAACTTATTGCCGCAAACTGCTGCGTGTTAATTACAGAGAAACTGCAAATAAAACTTGCATGACATGATTACAATGAGGTACTGGCAGAGAATGAAAAGTAAGTGCCGTGTAGCAGTAGCACCTGTATATAATTTTATTTAGTCAAATGATTACTTACCGATAGTAGCTGCTATTTTTCGCGAAACTGATAAGTACTGTGAATAATGATACATAACGAAGCTTACTTTACACTTTATATGGTCTCTTAGAGTAAGAGTTTCTTTACGTAGCACATTTTTTTTTAAAAAAAGAAAAGCATTTTTGCAAATTATATGACAAGTTAAACAGTGCACCAGTGTTGTTAAACACATCTGAAGATCATTTGAAAACGACATCTCTTGCATTTCGCATTAATTCGAATAATCTGACTTAATTTCACGTTCAGTGGTGTTGAAGCTCCACGACGTCGTTAAGGTATGGTTGAATCACCTTGGGGAGGGTGGTGGGTGGCACGAGGGTGTCAGCAATGTGGAATGTTGCCAAGAACTTCATTGTGTTGCTCATCGCACTGTGAACTATCTTATTCGGCCGCGAAGTGTGGGCGATCAACATCCCAAAGCAAGGCTAGTTTCTTTGGCACCCTTTATCCCAACTCCTACAGCACATTCGTACCGATTCTGAGCGGCGGTCTCCCTGAAAGATTTTCCTCGACCAACCATATGAAAACTACATGATGTCAACACTGAGTGTCGTAGTTCTGATCTCACAGAAACGTCAGAAATAGGGTTGAAATATGTGTAGGAGGGGGAGTGACATCCTTCCCATTCATGTCCACGATTGCGATGGACAGAATTGTGAAGAAATCAGGTGCCAACATTGCATCACATACGTACACTATGTGCTCAAAATTTTCAGGACACCTGGCTGAAAATGACTTCCAAGTTCGTCACGCCCTCCATTGCTAATGCTAGAATGGTTTTGGCCTATACTTAGCCTTGATGACAGCTTCCACTCTCGCAGGGACATGTCCAATCAGGTGTTGGAAGGTTTCTTGGGGACTGGCAGGCCATTCTTTATCTAGTGCAGCACTGAGGAGATTTATCGAAGTCGGTCGGTGATACATCCCAAAGGTGTTCTGTAGGATTCAGGTCAGGGCTCTGTGCAGGCCAGTCTATTACAGTGATGTTACTGTCGTGTAACCACTCCGCCACAGGCCGTGCATTAGTAACAAGTGCTCGATCGTGTTTCAAGATGCTGCAGCTATTCCCGAATTGATCTTCAACGGTGGGAAGCAAGAAGGTGCTTAAAACATCAACGTAGGCCTGTGCTGTCATAGTGCCACGCACAACAACAAGGGGTGCAAGCCCCCTCCATGAGAAACACGACTACACCATGACACCACCGCCTCTGAATTTTACTGTTGGCAGATAACGTTCACCGGGGATTCGTCATACCCAAATCCTGCCATCGGATGGCCACATTGTGCACCGTGATTCGTCATTCAATACAACTTTTCCCACTGTTCAATCGTACAATGTTTACGCTCCGTACACCTAGCGAGGTGTCGTTTGGCATTTACTGGCGTGATGTGTGGCTTATGAGCAGCAGATCGACCATGAAATCCAAGTTTTTTTCTCCTCCCGCCTAACTGTCATAGTACTTGCAGTGGATCCTGATGCAGTTTGGAATTATTGTGTGGTGGTCTGGATAGATGTCTGCCTATTACACATTACGACCCTTTCGAACTGTCGGCAGTCTCTGTCAGTCAACAGACGAGGTTGACGTGTGCGCTTTTGTGCTGTACGTGTCCCTTCACACTTACATATCACTGTCACATCGGAAACAGTGGACCTAGGGATGTTTAGGAGTGTGGAAATCTCGCGTACAGACGTATGACCCAAGTGACACCCAATCACCTGACCATGTTCGAAGTCCGTGAATTCCACAGAGCGCCCCATTCTGTTCTCTCACGATGACTACTGATGTCACTGATATGGAGTACCTGCAGTAGGTCGCAGCACAATGCACCTAATATGAAAAACGTATTCCTTGTTCGCCACACAAAATATTCACTTTTAAGTATTCACCTTGAGAGCAACCGTGTACAGAGCAGCTAGTTCCACGACGGGCCACCACACGAAAACTGGTGACAATGCTGGGGAATAAGTGGAGATGCATTACTCAATATCGTTATCTCCAGCAGTGTCTCAGCTTGGGTTTGGAGCTGGTTGGAATCACCCGAGCTATCTCCTTCCAGCAGTCCCCCTGGATGAAGGAGTATATTGATTTGAATACGAGACAGAGGGCTTCTGCGACGTGTGACTTTGAGTAAGATTTTTACAAATCAATGAATAATTCAGTTTTCGGTAGAACAATGGAGAATTTGAGGCAACGACGTGAAATTTTGATTAGAACATAATCAGATGGGAATTATGGTGCAAGAACTGCATTGCCAGACCAAATTCTAAGCGTGTCACTATATTCAATAAGAACTTTGTTGGTGAGAAGACGGCGAAGACTGTAGTAGAGTTTCCGAAACCTATTAATGTTGGGATATGCATACTAGACCTATCCAAATTCCACATATACCGCTTTCATTATGAGTTTGCAGATCGTAAATTCCCTTGTATGGATACAGGTAGCTTCATCTACTGGTTGTAGAACTGCGATCCATATGGAGTAAAGAGGTGTCACTGTAATCAATTCGACATGTCACACATAGCCGTTGATCCTAATGGTATTAAAGAATGAGATTTTCACTCTGCAGCGCAGTATGCGCTGATATGAAACTTCCTGGCAGATTAAAACTGTACGTCAGACCCAGACTCGAACTCGGGACCTTTGCCTTTCGCGGGAAGTTCTCTACCATCTAAACTACCCAAGCACGACTCGCGCTCCGTTCTCACAGATTCACTTCTACCAGTACCTCGTCTCCTACCTCCCAAAATTCACAGAAGCTCTTCTGCAAACATTGCAGAACTAGCACTCTTGGAGAAAGGATATTTTGGAGGCATGGCTTACCCACAGTCTGGGAGATGTTTCCAGAAGGAGATTTTCACTCTGCAGTGGAATGTGCGCTGATATAAAACTTCTGTGAAGTTTGGAAGGTAGGAGACGAGGTACTGGCAGAAGTGAAGCTGTGAGGAGGGTGTATGAGTCGTGCTTGGGTAGCTCAGATGGTAGAGAACTTGCCCACGAAAGGGAAAGGTCCCGAGTTCGAGTCTTGGTCCGTCACACAGTTTTAATCTGTCTGAAGTTTCCTTATGGAATTGTTCCACCGTACAAGAAGGCTATCGGCTTTATGAAGGACGAGGCGAATGGACTGCCCACTGAGGAGTTTGTAGGTCTGCGACAGAAGTGTATGCATATTGCACATTGGAAGGTGCCACCCAGAGGCTGGCGAAGGGTGTGCGTCGTATGGCATAGAGAGCCCTCTCTATCGAAGACTATGTGAGGTTCCTGCACAGCAGTGTTCTCGGTTCTGCACCGCAGGCGCAGCATGTGGTACAGCAGACTAGTATTCGATCGAGAAATCGAGAAGACACGAGGTGTACACTGTGCTGTGTGCGTGTGTGTGTGTGTATGTGTGTGTGTGTGTGTGTGTGTGTAGTAATGTGTGTCACGTAAATATTTATGTGTACCATGTATGCATGTATATACATACACACATAGAGCACATGTGGTAAAAAAGGATTTTTATATATATATATATATATATATATATATATATATATATATATCTCTGTGTGTGTGTGTGTGTGTGTGTGTGTGTGTGTGTGTGTGTGTGTGTGTGTGCAGAAACTTTTTTAATAAAATCATGAAACAAAAAAGATATTAAAAAAGATAAACACATGAATATTTGTATATTTATTTATTTACTCACACGAAACGTATGGGTAGCCTGTAAATATTTATATCTACACAATATGTGCGCCTTGTAAATGGAATAGGTTTTAAGATTTCCGCCTGTCGCTAGCCATCCAGGTCAGAATAGTTCTTAAGTGTATATATACCTAAATACCTCACATCACATCAGAGTTGTTATTCTAAATAGCTTTGCTATTGAGAACGTTGAAATTACATTCTCATTGTGCGCAGTCCGTCAGTATTACTGTAAAATCCATGCTACTGGAACTGTGGAATTTAGTTGTAATAAAGAAAGTATATCCGCTTTAGTTTTATGTGTAGATTTTAAAAAATAAGTTTCTAGTGCCACTGGAGAAAAAAAATTTCTCGACCAGTGTTACTTTTGTAGTGTGTGAGTTAAAAGCATCTCTGCATTGGAATAGCATCTACATTGTACCTCAAGAATTAGATTGTACCTCAAGAATCACATTTGTGTGAACTGAATAAATGAAGAAAAAAATTGGTCACCATACGTCTTTGTTGTTATTATTTAAAAAATGTCTATCCACTATTACCTTATATATATTAAGCCTGTGCAGGTCACAAACGACATTAGTACCTTTGTTGAAGATGAGTGCCATCAAGAAAGTGAAGTTTAAGATGGAAGACAACAAAATATATAGAATGGTGGAATGGAATTACGCCTATCGGGCAGGAGGAATTGGGTTATGGGTGCAGGAAGCACGTGACCGTGCCCGCTTCTAAAGGTACACAGCAGACACGTCTAAAATTACATCTCCTATGCTAGAAGAAAACCACAGACACACCATCTGGTTAAAACTGTACACTCTCTGAGCGGTAACAGAGTTGAAAAAAAGGAAAGAAAGAAAAAGAACATAGAGGTTGTGAGGTAAAAATTCATTTATTTCTCATCCAACTTAAAAGTAATTTTACGGTTTCTCACGCAGACATAGCAACACTATTTTCACACATCTTATTCTTCTTGAGTCGATGGAGAGCAGGACTCCCATAGAAATCTAGGTCTTCAATAGCAGCAAACATGAAGATTCGACGCATCCGTGATATCTTCTTTCCCTTCACATAGATGATGGTATGTGAGCGGTCAAATAATTGAAGCGACGTCACCATATCTTTGTAGGGTATGCCAGGATCATTCCAGTGAATTCCATGATAGAATGTGTTAACCATTTTGCGCTCTTCCATGTCTTAGCACACTTCACATACCTGAAAGACCTTGGTGATACACTGTTTGCTGAAAATGTCTCTATTATTCCTACGTCTTCTTTACACGCTACGAATGCAACACCTTTAACTATGAACTGTCTACGCTCATCATCATAGAAAGCCTAAGCATCTGCGATGATCTTCACCCCTTGAGATGACATTGTGGAATGCTACAGATAAGGCGCAACACCTGTTCATTTATGCAACTCGTTGCACAAAACCGGTGAGCGGGTAGTAGTTGATCACACGGCCATGTAGAACTAGAGCATACACGATAGTGTGTTCTGGGGAATGTGTCGAAGATTCCACTTTAGTCCGTACGTCTATAGGCCCTGACTTAATTATCTCATTCTGTTTTGAGCAGTCTATTACGATTCTCAGTGACAGCTACTTGAACTTCCGTGGACTGAGCAGACACCCTCCACCTACTTCTGGAGCACTTTCATAGTAAAGAGCACGAAACCTCGCATACATGCCCTATGCTGGACAGTACACAATTTCATCCCAATGCAGGTATGAACTGTTATATGGGTAGATTTCTGAATTCCAGTAGACTTTGACATTAGTTAACGTGCAGTTGTCGAACACAGTGGAATCATTTGCTATATTCCCTCTTCTATCATTCTGGAAGGCAAGTATGATGAATCTAGGTGTCTGTAGCTGCGAAGTGGTTTTTATAGCGCATGTTCGTGTGCTTGCAGTCGCTTGCACTAGGTACACGAATACCTCCCACGAGCGAAATGTTTGTGGTAGAAATGTACTGGGTTTCAGGGCTTTTAAAAGCTTCAAACGCTCCTCGTCTGATACACTCATGTGAGTCATTTTCTATATTATCTTGCTTTCTCGAGCTCCTTGAGTGTGTGAGTTATTATCCATCGCACTCTGTACCACACTAAGTTTCTGTTTAGCATTCATAATAATGTGCCTGATGTCCTCAGTGTAGCCGTTAAGCATTTTTAGAGGTATGCATGCAGTATATTGGTTGTACTCTGCAACTATTCTATCTCCCAGATAATCTCGCATTTTCTAAACTATTCAAATCCATGGGCGATACAGAGACGTGTACTTTAAGGGTTGATGTTATCCCGGCATTGCGTCAACGGTCGCTCTCAGACCCATCGAGTTCATAGCGTATCTGTTGAAACAGGAATGCTAAACCGTTACGTGTAAGCTTGGATCCCACTGTACCTCTTCAGTTGGTTTGCTCCAATAACCCCTCCCAATATATGAAACACTTGCATGGAAGCGTCAGTGCGTCTTGGTGCTGAATGACAATCCTAATTTCATCATTCTTGTTAAATGGGGTTGAGGCGTAAGGCTTAGCCGAGAAGCATTCCTGATGTATAATTCTCTCATCATACTTTACTGGACTGGTTATATTTAGTGTAGGCGTCAGTGCGAAGTTTCAAGCCAACTGGTTCAAGAAACTCGTAGTTTGCCAGATTTATCACCTTGCAAATCGGCAGCGAAGTTACGTGCTGTGGATCGCGTACACCGGTTTCATACCGTATGCCGATCCTGCCTTATATGTAATCGTACAATGATTTCCTCACCACGAAAGTCAACAAGTTGACTATTCTGGTCCACAATAAGCAACTCCAAATAGTCCAATGTCTGAATTGTCACTGGAAGGGGTATTGCATTGGTAGGTGTCTCAGCAATGTTATACCCTGTGACAACTGAGGGGAAGAATGCGTAAATACACTCCTGGAAATGGAAAAAAGAACACATTGACACCGGTGTGTCAGACCCACCATACTTGCTCCGGACACTGCGAGAGGGCTGTACAAGCAATGATCACACGCACGGCACAGCGGACACACCAGGAACCGCGGTGTTGGCCGTCGAATGGCGCTAGCTGCGCAGCATTTGTGCACCGCCGCCGTCAGTGTCAGCCAGTTTGCCGTGGCATACGGAGCTCCATCGCAGTCTTTAACCCTGGTAGCATGCCGCGACAGCGTGGACGTGAACCGTATGTGCAGTTGACGGACTTTGAGCGAGGGCGTATAGTGGGCATGCGGGAGGCCGGGTGGACGTACCGCCGAATTGCTCAACACGTGGGGCGTGAGGTCTCCACAGTACATCGATGTTGTCGCCAGTGGCCGGCGGAAGGTGCACGTGCCCGTCGACCTGGGACCGGACCGCAGCGACGCACAGATGCACGCCAAGACCGTAGGATCCTACGCAGTGCCGTAGGGGACCGCACCGCCACTTCCCAGCAAATTAGGGACACTGTTGCTCCTGGGGTATCGGCGAGGACCATTCGCAACCGTCTCCATGAAGCTGGGCTACGGTCCCGCACACCGTTAGGCCGTCTTCCGCTCACGCCCCAACATCGTGCAGCCCGCCTCCAGTGGTGTCGCGACAGGCGTGAATGGAGGGACGAATGGAGACGTGTCGTCTTCAGCGATGAGAGTCGCTTCTGCCTTGGTGCCAATGATGGTCGTATGCGTGTTTGGCGCCGTGCAGGTGAGCGCCACAATCAGGACTGCATACGACCGAGGCACACAGGGCCAACACCCGGCATCATGGTGTGGGGAGCGATCTCCTACACTGGCCGTACACCACTGGTGATCGTCGAGGGGACACTGAATAGTGCACGGTACATCCAAACCGTCATCGAACCCATCGTTCTACCATTCCTAGACCGGCAAGGGAACTTGCTGTTCCAACAGGACAATGCACGTCCGCATGTATCCCGTGCCACCCAACGTGCTCTAGAAGGTGTAAGTCAACTACCCTGGCCAGCAAGATCTCCGGATCGGTCCCCCATTGAGCATGTTTGGGACTGGATGAAGCGTCGTCTCACGCGGTCTGCACGTCCAGCACGAACGCTGGTCCAACTGAGGCGCCAGGTGGAAATGGCATGGCAAGCCGTTCCACAGGACTACATCCAGCATCTCTACGATCGTCTCCATGGGAGAATAGCAGCCTGCATTGCTGCGAAAGGTGGATATACACTGTACTAGTGCCGACATTGTGCATGCTCTGTTTCCTGTGTCTATGTGCCTGTGGTTCTGTCAGTGTGATCATGTGATGTATCTGACCCCAGGAATGTGTCAATAAAGTTTCCCCTTCCTGGGACAATGAATTCACGGTGTTCTTATTTCAATTTCCAGGAGTGTAGTACGAATGAGACTGTCGTTGAAATAGGAGTTCATTGCAGTGTTATACTCGACTCGGATTGTGCTGACGGACAGTAGGTCCACAATCTGATCTGACTGATTTACTAGGATTCTCCTTCAAAATCTGCCCTTACGAGAAACCCAGTAGACGTCCTACTGAACCTTTCCCGTTAAAGTAGAACGTTGCATTTACAGTCCTTATTTCAGATTTAAGTATTTTGATTCTTGCACGTAGCGCAATACCTTTTCCAGACTGTTTTATGACTTGGTTTAAATCGTCGATATCGTACGCACCCGGTTCAGTTTCCACAATGTCTTTTTCGCCATTAATATCCAGATGCAGTTTGTTATTAATCTCCGTGATATTCAGGATGCTGTTGTACGATTCCAGTCCAATCAATGCAATAATCCATTCACCAATGCTCAAATTAATTGTCGGGAAGTAATTTGCACGTAATACAAATGAGCGTTCTTTTAACGCTTGAGTGTACGACATCGCATCTGAATCTCAACTGATGAAGGGATGTTTAAGGCTCCTCCTTATATACACTTCTTCTTCTTCTTCTTTGTAAACATCAAGAGAAACACGATGCATAGATGTGCACAGCGGTATTTTTAAACTTATGATAGCGCCGAAAATTGTAGAACACACGTCTTCTGCGAGTGAAGCATCGTTTTAATTCTTCTGGTGGTTGCAGGTCACCCAATGAGTCGAAAGAGTAGACGGGATTCGTATTTTTCATAACATATGACACCCAGAGGCTGCTGGGTCCTCGAGAAACATCTAAATTCACTATACCACTTTCACCGGTTTTCCACATAGCCTTCGGTATTGTATCCCACATAAACACACCACGGAATCTTGGGATGTTGAATTTGTTTCTAAGAAACTTAAGATCAGTATTTGAGAGTTGTCGATCTGGTGGGACTGCTAACGGGCTTTATTTAATGTATTATCAAGCCCAGCCCTTTCCTGTACGGTTTCAAGTATAATCCTTATTCGATGTCTGCGGCTTCCATCATGCGGTACGTCCTCTTGCCTCTTGTAAATATGCTTGGGAACTTATTGCTTTCTTGACTGTTCGAGCAATAGCTGCAGCACCACCAGCGAGGGACCGTACCTCCGAGAGCGCGGAGAGGGCTTGGATGAGGAATGGAAGAAAAGCACCTGACGTCTTCGGTATCACTAGAACTCGAGGCTCTTTAACCGATCCTATTCTTCTTCCCGCACCTTTCTGCTTCAGAGCGTTAGGTGCATACATCGCTCTCAGGCTCTGCAACTCTGCTTCCCAACCTTCTCCTTCTTCTTGCTTAGTACACAACGTGCAGCATTCGTAACTCGCTAGACATTCATCACTCCTAAAACGAACTTAATTTTCCCACGCGTGGTTTTATCAACTGTAAATGCTGCGATGCGTTGACTTATACCAATATCTTTTTTTCTGCTTATCGCCTTAGCCTCATCAGCTAAAATCCTATCTACAATGTGACAACTTGAACGATATTTATTTGGACCGTATGCAATGTCGTGTTCCATACACTCTTCGTCGAGCGGAAGAACCCCTTATCACCTCATGCCAAACGTTTCTGAAGCTTTGTTCCTGGCCCACAGTAATTCTATTCCGGAATGTGTAACTCCACTGGCAGTTTGTCTAGAATATCGCCACCTCCTCTAATGCGACTCCTAGCACGCATATTATGCAACTGCGATGGTTGTGGACTGTGTGCTCCTTTATACAGCAAATCGTTAGCATCAATCCAACTGATTTGTGCTGCAAGAAAACTAAGCCATTAGGCTTGTACTCTATTACCCCGACGTCTTATGACTCTCTCCTCGACAAACAGATCTGGTTCTGAGAATTTTCTACAACTCCTGGGTACAGAAGCAACCCGCTATTTCTTCGCCTTTACTGTCCTTCAAGATGTAGGTTCTTGGATTCGTTCTTTGCAGCTTTGAAACTGTGAATATCTCTGTTGAGCAATACTGTAGGTATTATTTCTCAAATGCTGTCTTCTGTTTTGAGATGTGTACCAAATCACTTACGTTAAATTTCTGTATGTGTGGATCCAGTATTTTCATGCGACAGTACACCGTATCCATAAGTCCATTATCACGAACATCGATTGGTCTCATTTTATTGTGGTATGTTTGGTTCAGTTGTAGCGATCAATTATTTTGGGGATGATTTATATCCATTTCTATGAGCTGCGAAGTTTAAAACGCATCCTCATTTGACCTTTTATTGTTCTATTCACACGCTCCACGATACTTCCCTTCAGGTGGGTGAATGTTGAGTGGTGATGTATTCCATTTCGCTGCACCGCGGTATTGACGTACCTAATGTAAAGCTCTCCATCGTGATCGGTTTGGAGGTTGTCTGAGTATCTATTCGTGCCTGTCTGTAGAAACGCTCAAAAACATCCGCGACATTTCTACCCGTTTCTGTTTTGAAAGGTAACGTCCAAGCATATTTGGAGTATTTATCAATAACCGTTAAAATATATTTGAATCCATTATTCTCACGTGAAAATTCCTTCATATCTACGAGATCAGCCTGCCGTAAGTCATCCTAACCTTAATAATATGTCTATGAGGGTATGCTTCGTGTGCTGGTTAGTGCAGTTCTCGAACTACTGTCTCCATACTTTTTCGACAATACCTCTCTCTCTAAGCTCAGATATCACTGAAACAGCCTCATTCGAATGAGCTGTATTACCTGCAGCAGTTGATGCCATGGGCAGCCATAGTCGATCTCTAAAATTGGGGTCGTCATGATATATATACTGCGGGATTCGGTCGTTCACTGCGTTATGCTCAATGTCAGTACCACCGTCGCTGTTGCTGTTGTTGTTTCCGCCATCAAGTAATGGTTTTACAATAGTTTTATATTTCTTGCTGCTCAGCCTTTTTGCGATCTTATTTCCATCAGTCAAATGCAGTACTGCACAGTATATTTTCCTATCATTAAATGAATAATTTATAGGTTTTTTTGTAAGGTCTTAGGAAAATAAGATTCATTAAGCCGGGTGTTCTCTCAAACCGCCTATCACCAATCTGTGTTGTGCCATCAGTCAAATTTATAGGATACATGCCCAGCATGTACAGTCTTCCCCTGCTAACGCCGAATAATCTATCTGACCAGGGGCGTCAATTGCAACACTATCGTTATCGTGTGGTTTTGTTTTTGCTGAGAGCTGCCTGGGAGATTCAGTAATCGGCTTAAACGTCTCTTTTAGTATTTGCTGTCGATCTGTATGCCCTAACCTTAGCAACCGCGATTTCTCTCGAACTGCTTTCCACGCCTGAACAACATTCTGCTTTGTTGACATCTCGGCGTATACTAATCAGACGTCTCTACAGTATGAGGCTTTATACATCCGCTCTTCTTCTTCCTCTTAATATTGTGTCTACTCTCGATTCTCAACAACAAGGACCTCTAAATCTATTTTCCACTCAATAGCCTCGACTTTTTTCAGTTAAGTCGGTTACTTTCTTACCGATTTCATTAAATAACATATTGACCTTTCTCAGAAGACTGTGGTAATATGTCTCTAGTTAGCTGCGCACGCCTCCAGCTTTATGCACAATAGTCTGAATTTTCGCATTCATGTACAAGCGAATGATCTGTCTATGTACACCCATTCTCTCGGATTGAGAGTGAGACATTAGCACGAATTTGTCGATGGTGTAGCGTATACTGATCTAATCACTTCCCTTAAAGGCTACATTTACAGAAAGTCTTGAAAGTTTCGCTTTTACCTATCATCACTCAGTTTTCTTGTTTTATTAATAACGAGAAACTCTTACTGTGAATGATTCCAGCAATCAGCAAATATCTCTGAAAAATCCTTTATGTACCTGGTAAATGTGTTTTAAATTCAGATTGTCTTGCTTGAATGTTATAATGAGGTTTGCACTATCCCTGACTAACCCATATGACGACCTGCGTAACCCATATGACGACCGAAACAGAGAAATTTTCGGATTTGGTCTTCGTTTTCCACAGTAATATCGCCAAATACGCAGACAGTGTTTGGCTTTGCTTTTTTAGGTGGGGCGGTTTCACCGCTTTTACTGAGTGTCGTATTTAACACCTTTTACACCGCACCATATCTCCAGTAAGAGCTGATACTTGGTCTGAAACAGTGTTTTTGAGAATACACAGCCAGCCGGAGTGGCCGTGCGGTTCTAGGCGCTACAGTGTGGAGCCGAGCGACCGCTCCGGTCGCAGGTTCCAATCCTGCCTCGGTCATGGATGTGTGTGATGTCCTTAGGTTGGTTAGGTTTAATTAGTTCTAAGTTCTAGGTGACTGATGACCTCAGATGTTAAGTCCCATAGTGCTCAGAGCCATTTGAACCAATTGAGAATAAACAAACATGCTCAAATTAGACTCCGTCTACATGTTTTAGCAGCGTCAGGAGGACATTAATCTTGCCACAGCTGGATGGACATAGAATAATTGCTCGTGTGTTATTAAGAGGGCGTATTCCTTTCTTCTTCTTCCTCAGGCCATCTTTTGCATCTTCACAAGACCAGACACTGACAACAAAGTCCTTGTGATGAGGATGATTCACCCACCCTACCATGATACTAACTATGCCAGGTACTGACAAGTAACTGGCATATATAGGTAGATACACTTGAAGGAACAGCAGTACTATGTGTAGCCACTATAGGCCCATCACTTAACCCACTGAGCTATATTGGCTACAAAGAGTATTCGGCTTTATATATTTTACCTATTAAGATTAATTTGGTCAATGACTGGTGTGAGAAATGAAGATGATATTAATAAGTGTAATACTTGGACTATAATGAGAGAAGTATGAAATAAAACACAAACACAAATTGATATATATACAGTATTGGTAAATACTGTACAGGTGCGAAGAGGAAAGTAAGAGTCTGATAACTTTTTTGAAATACTGCATCAAAGTTATCAGACTCTTCCTTTATCTTCCTCTTCGCACCTGTACCGTATTTACCAAACAAAGCATTTTGATATGCAATATATTCTGTGTGTATCTCCCTCAAGCCAATGGGTTCCTCACAGTACTTGGGTTTTTCACGCACACATTTAATCCTTTTCTCTTTTGGTTCTGCATTCATTTGAAACAAAGATCTTGCTCCAACTCCTCAATATGTACACTACATACACTCAAAAATTTTAAAATATCATTGTACGGAGAGCCCATGCTTGGCAACCAATGATTCATTCTCTCCAATGCAAGGCGTAGTGAAGCATCCAGATCGTATAACTTCATAATTGAGTCATGCATAGGTAAACACACTTGTCACCCGATTTCACACATAGTGCTGAGTCATCAAACACTGTCGTAATGGTGTCACACTAGTAAGAGGAATGTTGGGGGCTGGGAGGGGGGGTGTAAGGATACGATAATACTCTGTAGTCATCTGCTGATTGATGAAGCGCTCTACACGCCTTATTTCGTTGCAGTTGAACTCAGAAATAGATACTTCAACAACCTTAAGAGCATTTCCAATTTCTATTCTTGCGTGCAAGCCCCAGTCATGATGTGCTTCTATATCGATGTTTACACATATCATTCCACTGGCAGTTAAATTGTATGTATAACTGAAAAGCATGGGTACACTTGATGATTTCCTAACCACATCATCTGCACTCTGTACCTGCACGAGCACAGGGATGTTCTGGGATGGGTCTTGTGTCAGTGACCAGTACTGTCCTCCATCTTGCTGTTGTTTAGGACCATCAGCTGCAGCTGATGTGTTGGGAGCAGATCACAAGTCATCATCACACAAACTGCTGAATGGGAGAGACAATAACAGCTCGTTGTCCTGCTCTAGCAAGTGGTCTATGTGTTCTACAGGGTCCCATGTGGTCGCTAGAGATTCAGGCATGCTGGAGGTTGTTGCTGCTGCAGGTCCAGAGGTCAGTCTTGACAAGATGGCAGCTGTGGTTGCTGCAGGTCCAGAGGCAGCAGAGGTTGACGTGTTGGCACTGAGCCTTGAAGGGACAGTGGTACTATGTGTAGCCACTATAGGCCCATCACTTAACCCACTGAGACAAGAAAGCATTATATATGGACAAAGGCGCAAAAACAGCTAATAATAATAAAAATGGTAACCACAGACAAAGATCTGTAATGGATACTTAATTTTCCGCTTTTCTCCTGTTCTCCAGAGCTGTGCTGGATTGCAATTGCTCTTGACACTTCATGCTTCTTCTTCTTCTTCTTCTTCTTCTTCTTCTGCTGCTGCTGCTGCAGCTGCTGCAACTGCTGGCTGACTGAGCGAGACTGAGGTCACAGAGCTGCTGAGCCTGCCCTATGCCCTCTACAATGATGTTACCAGATTCTACTGGCTGAAGTCTAACACATGAACGGATCTGGGGTTCCTATTGCTTCCTGACCTTTTTCCCCCAGAACACCATCTAGCATTACATCACAGGAGGAGCGATAGTGCCCTCTGGTGGTGGTACTGCGTACTAGGTCACTTGGACTCTGGACCTCATGGTGAACACACTGGACAGAGCTACTGCACATGACAACTCAAACTGCATATATAAACAAAGCATGCAAAACAAAGAGTTACATCCATCTTAACCAGCAGTCCAGTATAGATTGAGTCATTTTCCCACCAATTCCAAGGAAGAGATGGTGGTTGGATGACTTAGTCAACTTTTTTCCGCCGAAATTTCCCCGCCACTTTCTTGCAGAGGGGAGGGGATGGGGGAGTGGAGGGAGGAGGGGAGAGGGTTATGTTAGCGGAGGTTGCCCAAGTGACCTATGTTCCTGCCAGAATTTGAACCTCTCACCTTGACATCATTGTGATATTGCCACATCTAGCGCCGCCATCTTGTATCCGCCAGTTTGAATAAATTTGGGGTGGTGTCCCTACTGCAGACATATACTAGACTGCCACTTGTTGTTGTAAAACAACCCCTTTCCTTGCTCTGGCTATCCATGTCAAAGTGCCACTGTCAAGGAGATTGCTTACAAGAGAGTCTGCCTGCTTAGCTGAGTGGTAACGTTCTTGCCTACCATGCAGCGGGCCTGGGTTCCACTCCCGATTTTTCTTCACTTGTGAACAGCATGTTGTTTTGTCCTCATCTCCATTTCATCGTCACCAACATGCAAGCAGCCCAACGTGGCGTCGCCTGATACAAGATCTGCAACCCTGCGACCGAACCTCCCCGGAGTGGGCCTCCTGGCCATCAATGCCACATTTCATTCTTTTTTTGTTACTTCAGAAGGGAAACTTAATGTTCACAGAGTATTCATATTCTCCAAGGACACAAATAACCATGGTCTTGATCAGCTTGAAACGTATGTTGTCACAATCACCTGAACGGCTATAAAGTGTTCCAATCCTTCACTCCACCTCAGACACTCCTCGCGCCGACGGAGTTACAAATGGCCACACCAACTGTCCTTGCAGCGCTTCTCTTTGCAGGCTGCGGTAACTGCGACTGCGACCCGCTTATGGTCTGCCACGCAGAGAAAGCGTGTCCTTAATGGGAAGAGGCCGCGTGGGAGAGCGCAATGCAGCCAGCTCGCGCCGCACGCGGTAATCAAATTTACCGTCGCGGCGGCTATGTTGGCCAGCCTAGCCGGGGAGACCCCGGTGGCCGCTGCCAGCGCCGCCTGGGAACGCCGACCAATTACCGAGGTCAGAATTTGCATAGGCTCGCCCCTCCCCGCGGCCGCAGCCTCCTTGCACTCATGACTACCTCCGTTTTATTCAAATCAGCGCCGAGAATTATGGTAATTTTATTTCATTCTAATGCCCAGTTTTTGTCTGTCTGCGTGTTTCTGATTTATGGAGGCGGACAGCGGAACGTCCGCGGTCGCCCGCTCCGTCCGCCAATGCTTTTTGTTTGTTTCGGTCGGTCCTGCGAGAAAGGTGTGTGTTTGTGTGTGTGTGTGTGTGTGTTTGTGTAAATGGGAGGAAGAGAAGACACACACACACACACACACACACACAGAGAGAGAGAGAGCGAGAGAGAGAGAGAGAGAGAGAGAGAGAGAGAGAGTGAGAGAGGGAGAGGGAGAGAGTCCAGCCCATCTTCCGCCATACGGCATGACTGCGTGGCAAGGAGAGTAGATTCGTCCGCCCTGCGACAGCAGACAAACAGAGGCTAGTGTCCACTGAGTGCTTTGTGTACATTCAAGTTAAAAAGGCAGATGTGAAACATTTAAATCAGAGCAACGGTAGAAACCAAATACGACAGATATGACGACTTATTCACTGTGTGTTTTGCGAGGGAGAACGTGGACGCGGAAACCTGTACGGCAGGGTGAATGTTGTTTGCACTCACTGATACGCAGAGCGCCACATTCAGCTTGTGGTTGGAAATGGCGGGAAAGCAGAGACAGGGAGAGAAAGAGAGAGAGAGAGAGAGAGAGAGAGAGAGAGAGAGAGAGAGAGTGAGAGCAGGGGGAAAGGCTGATGTGGAGGTACGGGGATTGGGGATTAGCACGTTTCTCTAGCGTGTCATCCGCGACAAGCTCAAGGGTGAAGTTGTCAGCGGTGTGGCTGCATTCGTGCGTGGCAGCAGAGCCCCCTGAATCCATATCGCGGCAACAGCCTGCCAAATATTTGCCAACGAGAACTGCCCACTTAGTGAATGAATTTCTGCTCCATTTTCTGCGTCGTTGACTGCTTTTGTGTTATTGCAACAGTTTGTGACAAATCTATGGTATTAGGTCCGTTTGATAATATATAACTCCATACCTAAGAATAATATTTATTTACGTTGAATATTTTAACTCATTTAAATCCTTTATGAGAAAGCGAAAAGGCCTAGTCCATTCTGACTCAGTCCAGCAGGGGAAACACGCCGCTCGTCTTCCGGTCGTATTTCTCCTACTAATCCTAACATGTGAAAGACACCAGAATGATGAGCAGTGCTGAGCACTGAGGCAGCTCCCGCAACCTCTTCTCATCTACACCTAACTGACTACTCTGCAGTTTACACTTAAGCGCCTAGCAGAGGGTTCATCGAATCTCGTCGATACTACTTCTCTATCGTCTCAATTTCGAAGAGCGTGAGGGAGATACGAGCACTCCCTCCTCTTATTTTATTACGATGATTGTTTCTCTCTATGTGAGTGGGCAACAAAATATTTTTGCATCATTTTGGAGTAAAAGTTAGAGATTCGAATTTCGTCGATAGATCTCGCGTATCGTATCAGTGACAGTCGTTCCCGTATTTGGCGAATACGAAACGACTTGCCCTTTTTGGAACGTTTTCGATATCTTTTCTCAGTGCTCTTCTGACTTGTTTGATGCATCCCTCCACGAATTAATCTCCTCTGCCAACCTTTTCATGTCAGATCAGCGACTACAAACACCGTCCTCAGTTATTTGCTGTATGTATTCCAATTTCTGTCTTCTATAGAGTGCAAACTATAGAACCATGGAAGCTATTACCCGACATGTTAGCAGATGTACTGTCGTCAGCCGGCCGGAGTGGCCGTGCGATTCTAGGCGCTACAGCCTGGAGCCGAGCGACCGCTACGGTCGCAGGTTGGAATCCTGCCTCGGACATGGATGTGTGTGGGGTCTTTAGGTTACTTAGGTTTAATTAGTTCTAAGTTCTAGGCGACTGATGACCTCAGAAGTTAAGTCGCATAGTGCTCAGAGCCATTTGAACCATTATTTTTGTCCTGTCGTCATGTCCGTTTTTCTATGTTTTCTGTATATTCCTTCCCTCGCCGATTCTGCGGAATACCTCCTCATTCCCTACCTTATGAGTCAACCTAATTTTCAACACTTCCGGTAGCACTGCAACTAGTGCTTCGATTGTCATCTGTTCTGATTTTCTCACTGGCTATCATACAATGCTGTGCTCCTAGCGTACCTTCTTACAAATTTCTTCCTGAAATTAAGGTGTATGTTTGATACTATTGATACTAGTAGGCTTCTCTTCGTCAGGACGGCCACTTTTGTCTGTGCTAGTCTGCGTGTTGTCATCCTTCCTCCCATCATGGGTAATTTTGCTGCCTAGGTAACCGAATTCTTTCACTTCATCGACTTCGTGACCCCCAATTCTCAAGTTAATTATGTCGCTGTTGTAAGTTCTTCTACTTCTGGTTAATTTCACCTTTCTTCGATATACTCTCAGTCGGTATTCTGTACTCATTAGACTGTTTATTCCATTCAATAGATGCTGCAACTTTTCTTCACTTTCACTGACCGTAGCAATTTCGTCAGCGAATCTTATCTTTACTATCCTTTCACCTTGAATTTCAGTCTCACTCTTGAACCTTTCTTTTACGTCCACCATTTCGTCTCAGAAGTATGGATGGGACAATGGGGGGGGGGGGGGGGGGAGACTTAATCCTGTCTACCACGGTTTTTAATCCGAGCATTTAGTTATGCAGATATAGACTGGGACACTCAGATGTTTAGGACGGGTGGTAGAGACAGAGCATCGAGTGACATTATACTGAGTGCACTATCCGAAAATTACCTCGAGCAATTAAACAGAGAACCGACTCGTGGAGATAACATCTTGGACCTACTGATAACAAACAGACCCGAACTTTTCGACTCTGTATGTACAGAACAGGGAATCAGTGATCATAAGGCCGTTGCAGCATCCCTGAATATGGAAGTTAATAGGAATATAAAAAAAGGGAGGAAGGTTTATCTGTTTAGCAAGAGTAATAGAAGGCAGATTTCAGACTACCTAACAGATCAAAACGAAAATTTCTGTTCCGACACTGACAGTGTTGAGTGTTTATGGAAAAAGTTCAAGGCAATCGTAAAATGCGTTTTAGACAGGTACGTGCCGAGTAAAACTGTGAGGGACGGGAAAAACCCACCGTGGTACAACAACAAAGTTAGGAAACTACTGCGAAAGCAAAGAGAGCTCCACTCGAAGTTTAAACGCAGCCAAAACCTCTCAGACAAACAGAAGCTAAACGATGTCAAAGTTAGCGTAAGGAGGGCTATGCGTGAAGCGTTCATTGAATTCGAAAGTAAAATTCTATGTACCGACTTGACAGAAAATCCTAGGAAGTTCTGGTCTTACGTTAAATTAGTAAGTGGCTCGAAACAGCATATCCAGACACTACGGGATGATGACGGCATTGAAACAGAGGATGACACGTGTAAAGCTGAAATACTAAACACCTTTTTCCAAAGCTGTTTCACAGAGGAAGACCGCACTGCAGTTCCTTCTCTAAATCCTCGCACAAACGAAAAAATGGCTGACATCGAAATAAGTGTCCAAGGAATAGAAAAGCAACTGGAATCACTCAATAGAGGAAAGTCCACTGGACCTGACGGGATACCAATTCGATTCTACACAGAGTACGCGAAAGAACTTGCCCCCCTTCTAACAGCCGTGTACCGCAAGTCTCTAGAGGAACGGAAGGTTCCAAATGATTGGAAAAGAGCACAGATAGTCCCAGTCTTCAAGAAGGGTCGTCGAGCAGATGCGCAAAACTATAGACCTATATCTCTTACGTCGATCTCTTGTAGAATTTTAGAACATGTTTCTTGCTCGCGTATCATGTCATTTCTGGAAACCCAGAATCTACTATGTAGGAATCAACATGGATTCCGGAAACAGCGATCGTGTGAGACCCAACTCGCCTTATTTGTTCATGAGACCCAGAAAATATTAGATACAGGCTCCCAGATATATGCTATTTTTCTTGACTTCCGGAAGGCGTTCGATACAGTTCCGCACTGTCGCCTGATAAACAAAGTAAGAGCCTACGGAATATCAGACCAGCTGTGTGGCTGGATTGAAGAGTTTTTAGCAAACAGAACACAGCATGTTGTCATCAATGGAGAGACGTCTACAGACGTTAAAGTAACCTCTGGCGTGCCACAGGGGAGTGTTATGGGACCATTGCTTTTCACAATACATATAAATGACTTAGTAGATAGTGTCGGAAGTTCCATGCGGCTTTTCGCGGATGATGCTGTAGTATACAGAGAAGTTGCAGCATTAGAAAATTGTAGCGAAATGCAGGAAGATCTGCAGCGGATAGGCACTTGGTGCAGGGAGTGGCAACTGACCCTTAACATAGACAAATGTAATGTATTGGGAATACATAGAAAGAAGGATCCTTTATTGTATGATTATATGATAGCGGAACAAACACTGGTAGCAGTTACTTCTGTAAAATACCTGGGAGTATGCGTGCGGAACGATTTGAAGTGGAATGATCATATAAAATTAATTGTTGGTAAGGCGGGTACCAGGTTGAGATTCATTGGGAGAGTGCTTAGAAAATGTAGTCCATCAACAAAGGAGGTGGCTTACAAAACACTCGTTCGACCTATACTTGAGTATTGCTCATCAGTGTGGGATCCGTACCAGATCGGTCTGACGGAGGAGATAGAGAAGATCCAAAGAAGAGCGGCGCGTTTCGTCACAGGGTTATTTGGTAACCGTGATAGCGTTACGGAGATGTTTAATAAACTCAAGTGCCAGACTCTGCAAGAGAGGCGCTCTGCATCGCGGTGTAGCTTGCTCGCCAGGTTTCGAGAGGGTGCGTTTCTGGATGAGGTATCGAATATATTGCTTCCCCCTACTTATACCTCCCAAGGAGATCACGAATGTAAAATTAGAGAGATTAGAGTGCGCACGGAGGCTTTCAGACAGTCGTTCTTCCCGCGAACCATACGCGACTGGAATAGGAAACGGAGGTAATGACAGTGGCACGTAAAGTGCCCTCCGCCACACACCGTTGGGTGGCTTGCGGAGTATCAATGTAGATGTAGATGTAGATGTAGTTCTTGTTCTTTCAAAGGATCCCACACTGCATAGCAATAGAGTAACAAATTACACTAGTGCAGACACACTCTTTAGAACGTTAGCTGCATCCTCTGAATGTTCGTCATTGTTATCCCGAGGTACTTAGTTGAATTGACAGCCTTTAGATATGTGTGATTTATACTGTAACCGAAATTTAGTGAATTCTTTTTAGTACTTACGTGGATGACGTCATAATTTTCATTGCTTTCCACTTTTAGCACCAAAAAGATATCTAACTAATTTTGAAATTGGTTATGTTTTTCTGATGATTTTACTGTACTGTAGATGCCAGGATTAGCTGCAAAGAATGCTCAAGAGAGTTGCTCAGTTTGTCTCCGAAATTGTATATGTAGAGTAGGAACAGGAGACCATCAGTGACAGTTCCTTGGGGAACGCCAGCTAGCACATTTACTCGCTGACTTTCCGTCAGTTACTACCAACTGTGATCATTCTGACAGGATACCACGAATCCAGTCACGGAACTGAGATGATACTGCGTAGGCATGTAATATGATTAGAAGGCGCTTATGAGAAACGACATGGAAAACCATCTAGAAATCTAGAAATGCGGAATCAGTTTTGATTCCGTGTCAGCAGCACTCATTATATAATGAGAATTAGGAGCTAATTGTCTTGCATTATAATGATATTCTCTGAATCCATTTTGACTGTGAGCCAATAGAAGTAACTTCTCAGAGTTTTTCCAATGAATATCAATTTAGGTAGTGCGTTTCCCACTTCTTGTCCTACGCAGCTCTGCTTTAAAACTATATTTACGTTAATTTCTTGTATCAAACGTCGGTTCTCTGTAGAACTTCCAATACTAAACGACTATTTTTTTTAACTTTGGTACTTGTCAGTGTAAAACCACATCTGTCACCGACGTCCTCAGCAAGCTTTCGTCGTTATCCATCAAATCTTTTACATGTATACAACTGATCACCTACAAGTTGGACCATTGTCATGCTGTCGAACAGTTTGAAATATCAAAACGAGATTTTTGGCAACTGATAGCAAACGTAGGGGCTCTTAATTTTGTTGTATTTTTGTGTCGTTGAAACTAGTGTCCACCGAAATACGTTCTTGAAAACACAAAATTCATGATGTAACGCTTATTGATGTTCGTGTCGAACATTTGGCAAAAATATTGGAGAAACGTGCTAAACCAGAAAAGCAATGTCGCCGGAATTGTATTTGCAGTGTAAACTCCGCGAAGTGGCGCTCTCGCGTCACGGTCCATCGCTATATTCTGCAACGAGATGGGCCCACGATACTAATGTAAGACAAAAAGGAAATATCCCCTCTTGGCCCTACTTTTGCTATGCACAAGGTGCTTAAAGAAAGTGTCACATATTCCGATGGACTGTATTATTGGTCAGACATAGACAACGACAATAACCGGAAAGCAATACCTGGTGATACGGGACACTCCGCCCCCTCTTTCGCATCGGTCTATTACGTAGAAGTAGCCAACACAGGCAGTGCTACATGAGGTTACAAAGTATGTTTAAACATTCCTTAGCTCTTCTTGACCGACACATGCAGCGATCTCTCGCTCTTGAAACGTCTGCACATCGTGGATGATTTTGGCACACACCATTGCCGTTAAATATCTCCATGGAAATCCAGCGAATTCTCGACCAATGAACGGGGAGACCATGCTACCTCAACGAATCTACCGCCCATGTAACGTCCCGTCTAGGTAGAGTCTCACTATCCGGTACTAAAACTGTACAAATGCGAGTAGGAGTCGCGCACCGAGGGTTCCGTACAAACTTAGTTATGTATGTAGATACTTCATCCACTTCGATTATCGCTAATCTCAATGATTTTTACCTCTTATCCGTACTGATAATGGCGTGATATCGATCCCCGGGATTGCTAGACTTTCGAGAAAGTTTAAATTTTCAGTTTTAAGCTTAAACTTTCTGTGTAATTTCCAATTTGCTGTTGTAATATATCATTTACTTTAATAATTTGGGAGTTATATTAACATGACAGGCTACGTGGCAGTTGCAGATGCGTTTATTTCGTCCGATCATGTACCTGTAGCGATTACTGGTTAAAACGTGACGGAAGTCTCCAGAGAAGAATTATGTACAGCCGATCATAGGGCTACTGCTGTTAAGCAAATGTCGAATTGTTCAGTGGCGTCATTAGATATTTTACGGGATATTGGAATGTTATCCTAACAATGAAAGTGCAATCGTGCATCACTTATCAATATTACTTCACTTTCAAACTTTGCTGCTGGTGTACATGTCATAGGCATGGAATGTCGGATCAGTAGTCGGGCGGCCTTATGCATATTACAGCTAGAAGGCAAAGGTATCGTTTTTATAGAGGCAGGGGACTTCAGTTCATAATAGCTCCGACCATTACAAACACAAACCTTTCTTGTGAATCACTCCTACTACTAAAAAGAAGAGATCAAAATCCATTCTGTATATACTGAGGTTTTGACATATTACGAATGCAATCTAAGTTTGTAAGGGATAAAAGGGAAACATTTTTATGTGATATAATTACAACCGAATAATTTTTTTTCCCGTTACTTGTGAGTAGCCGTATCTTTTGACTGCATTGACTTGGAGGCAGACTTTTTTTTTTTATTTACGCCGCCAAGGGACTATAACGTCAGTATGCCATGTCAGAGTGTGATCCTAAGAAAGAGGGATCTTTAAACGGATAACAACTGGTAAAAACATTTTTTTGTGTGTGATATAATTACATATTAACTACGAGGGTTGGAACTTTAATAGTGGAAACTACTTATTTACAGCTCGTACAAAATACATACGTGTTACAAAGTTTTACTGACCTTCAAAGTAGTCACCAGCATTGTGGATAACCCATTGCCAGCGATGTGGAAGTTATAGGATACTCTTACCAGTGCCTGTTGTGTTGACAGATCGAGCGGAGCGGTCTATTGCTCTACGAATTTGTAGCAGTTCTGAAGCGAATGCCGTGAAGTGTTTCCTTCAGTTTCGAAATCGAGTTGAACTCACGAGGGATTAAGTCAGGGTAGTGCAGTAGGTGGTATAGTACTTAGAAGCCCCATCAGCCAAACAAATCCGTAACAGCTTGCATTGTACGTGCTTGAACATTGTCCTGCAAAATGATGGTAAGGTCCTGCAGAAAGTGTCATCACATCTGTCTCTCTGCTGTTCATTTTTGGAACACAACCTACTACCAGCTTAGAGACAGAAGTGACGAAGTTAATGTGCGGTATTGAATGGCATTGGACAGCAAGCTGAAAATCTAATGGACGCTGTAGGATCGCATTGGAGGACAATCTGCAATCCTACATGGACATGCCGAAGGGTACGACAGTCGATTAGAAAGGAGGGACAACTTTAAGAATAAAAAATTACTCTGCTGTTAGCAGTTATTGCATTGGGGGAGTAGTTGGCCCTCTACGTTATTGTGAAGCGTCAAATCCTGTCCGAGGATAATTTCGCTAACTTGTAACAGGATGAGAACATAAATAGTGATCAACTGACCAGCTACGGCTAGGAGTCGTCGGCCCCCTGTGCTAGTCAGTAAGAGAGCTTTTTGAGATCAAGTGCCGGCCGGGGTAGCCGAGCGGTTCTAGGCGCTACTGTGAGGAACCGTGGGACCACTACAGTCGCAGGTTCGAATCCTGCCTCGGGCTTGGATGTGTGTGATGTGCTTAGGTTAGTTAGGTTTAAGTACTTCTAAGTTCTAGGGGACTGATGACCTCAGAAGTTGAGTCCCATAGTGCCCAGAGCCATTTGCTTTTGAGATTAAAATGCCGTTGTGAGGTTACCCCAGTCACAAGTGAGGAATGAAGTTGCTGTATTGAAAACAGACCTAGTGTACCTGGAGTATACTTTAAAATTACTGGTGCTTGATATAGTAATACTGCAGCCATCGAAAGACCGTCCATGTAAAAACGTAACTGACTGTTAGAAGGAGTTCAGACAGTTGTCGGTCTTATGCGTGAGTCTGTTCCTTCTTCGTGGTGCACAGTAATTCTAGATTATATCGTCCAAGTGTTCCACAAGTGCTGCGGGCCTAATGATCTGAGTCGTAGCCAGGACAACGTACTTGGGAAGCCAGTGAGGAATATAATGACAGTAACGAAACATATACCGGCACTGATGTTAGAATTTTTTCTAATATCTGGCTCTTGGTGCCATTTATTTATTGTTATAAACTACACTCTTCTTTATCAGATGATAGGAACACAAATCTACTAAAAAGCTGTCGCTTAGTCTCACCTTGGCTGTATTAAGATCACAATTATTTATTCTACACTATCAGCCATTTTCGAGTGCTCATTCCTGTACCTTCCATCTTACAATCTGTATGCATATAAATAATAGAAGAGTGAGTAAGCGCGGTACATCAGTGAAATCGGCAGATCTTGTGAAACAAATGACTGTGTTCGTAATACAGCTACTGTGAAATGCAGGATAGTCTACTACAGTTTTACATCGGAGTTGAGAGAGTCTATAATAGCAGGCACATGAGATCATACGGTGGGGTGCGGCAGCTACGACAGATCCTGCCAGCATGATGCACCAATTCGCCAGGTTGCCAGCTCCTAAAACAGAAAAGCCGGATACGGCTTTCTATTTAGCATGAGATTTTTATCTCAAAAGCAATACTAAAGATTTTCAAACAGATTCAGTCAGATGTTTTCACGCGTTTGTTAATAAACAATTACACTAAATTTTTTTGTGAAACTTAAACCTGCTTAAACTATGGAACTAATTAGAAAACAAAGTTATAATTTAGCAGTTAAGGCAGCAAGTAGCTGCTCAGTTATCATGGTTCCATAGTCTTCCTCATAATATAATCTTACGTCGAAACGAACTAAAAGATCTTCACTAAACAAACAGTTATCTGTTCTACGCGGACGAAGAACGAAAACTTTCGTTTGTATCGGCTGACGGGCGCGTTCTACTTTGCCTTGCTGGCTGTGTGCGTGACGAGGTATTCGCATTGGGTATTAGGCTCTTTCGTCTTATGAAGAGAATATAGTACCTAGACATAGGAATATTATTTGTTGTATCTATATATCCGTGTATTTTCTTATTTCTCCTTATACATATTTTTCGAACTTTTCTTCATTAGCTTCGCTTGGGTCTTCATTGTATGTTCTCTATTTCATTGCTGAATAAACCATCAGACTCGTATCTAAATGACCAGACGCGACCATAATAAGACGGACGTGTCAGGCTACACCCAGATTATACGTAAATTGAAGGGGGATGACTGCTATCATCTGCAGCTTGATATTACGTGGAAATGTCTACCGCACCTGGATTCGAATTCGGGATCTTCTGCTTAGGAGGCGAGTACGGTAACCATTGCGATACTGGGGAGATAGCATTACCGCACCTGAACGGACAACCTCGGCACGCGTCGCGGTCGGTCCACTCTCCCATCGAACGACACTTATCCACTGCTCCCGTCCATTATAAAAGGATTCGAACCTGCGACCGTAGCAGTCATGCAGTTCCGGACTGAAGCATCGAGAACCGCACGGCCACTGCGGCTGGCCTGGACATTGTGGGGAGATTCACGTTGGCTATTTTGCCGAGGTTATTTGTACGAGATGAGTAGATCATGTTTTTTCACATATTTTTGCGGGAATTCCGCATGCAGAACTTGTAATTAATTTTATCTTGCTTTGGTATTCAGGATCGTGGTATTACGACGGCTCAGAGATTGTTCGTTGTCCGTTAGCTGCAAGCCCATTACGGAATCGTATTATACATTTATTCCTACAATACTTTTTGCACTCAGTTTTATTATCATCTTCTGCTTTCGGATTAGTCTATATATTTGCTGGAAAGCGTGTTTATAGAATCTGTATTTTAATGGCTTTTACTAAAGCTTCGTTTCCTGTTACGTGCATTGAGAATACATGTGATTTACATTATCTGTTTACAGTCTGAAAATAGTACAGAGTGAATCAGGAGGAAATGTACATGCTGTGAGGGACGATACTATTAGTGACTCTGAACACAAAACGTCCTAGGAACATATGTCCTGTTACTTACATATGCAGAAGCAACTAAATCTGCAGGACCAATAACGCCATACTGAACACATCAGCGAAAGGCACTTTGCAACTCATTTCACGGGGGATGAACACATACCGTAGAAAACCTCCCACAGCAACACTGTGATCAGCGATCGACGACAAAAAACGTCACATCGACACGTCAAAAGTTGTCTCCAGGAAAGGAGTATGCATAACAACTAATATGAGGAAACAGTGAAATCCAATTATTACTAGAGGAAATGGGGCACCGTGCAGCACGTGTGCACACGAAGTCATCAGGCAAATTGAAAACTAAAAAAACGAAACTCCGTCCGAACAGGTGTCGGAAGAGCCTAACGGTACGGACCGACCGCCATGTGAGCCTCAGCCCACAGGCGTCACTGGATGGGGACATGGAGTGGCGTGAGGAGAGCACTGCACTCTCCCGGCCTTTGTGAGTTTTCGTGACCGGAACTGCTACTTCTGAGTCAAGTAGCTTCTGAGCTTGTCTCACAAGGACTAAGTGCACACCGCTTGCCAACAGCTCTCGGAAGATCGGTCGGCCACCCAAGTCCGACAGCGCTAGCTTCGGTGATCTAATGGGAACGGTGTTATCAATGTGGCAAGGCCAATCAGACAAATACTGTACCAGAAATATCCTCAAGTATTCAATAAATGATGTAGTAAAGTAGAAACGAGTAAAAGTTCCACATGTTCAAATGTGTGTGAATTCCTAAGGGACCAAACTGCTGAGGTCATCGGTCCCTAGATTTACACACTACTCAAACTAACTTATCCTAAGAACAACACACACACCTATTCCCGAGGGAGGACTCGAACCTCCGGCGGGAGGGGCAGCGCTATCCTTGACATGGCGCCTCAAACCGCGGGGCCACTCTGCGAGGCAAGAGTAAAAGTAAAAGGAAGTAACTGTCCTGTATTGTCTACATATTAGGATGTTATAGGACATAAAGCACTTGGCTTTCGAGATACACGTGTAACGTAAGTGAAGAATTACGGTAAATGCAGAGATTCAAGTCTATGTTTGCGACTGCCAGCAAAATATAGATTCTTGAATTAAACGAGAGATGGACCAAATTGAATGCATAATGCTTCGGAACGAATGACCAGAGCAATGTCTAACCACCTTCAAGCTCACAAGCAACATGAAGGCAAGGAATCTTTGTAAGATCTCGTACCTAAATAACCGCTTCCCTCCTTAAATCATCAGAAATTCATTACGCGAAATTAATGAAAAATAAAAATAACTGATTAATGTATAACTGATTAGCATATTCCGTTGGCATCATACTGCGTTTATGAAGTTTTTCTCCATAGCTACCTGTTGGAATGTATTATGTTCCTACGGCATCATACTCCTTGTATGAAATTCTTCTACCTAGCTACGTTTTGGAATGTGACTTATTCCTGTGGCATCACACTGCGTGTATGAAGTTCTTCTCTCTGACCTGATATCCTGAAGACGAGTATTTATACAAGGCATCGGTAATGCAGTTGTCTTACATCCAGTGACTGTTAAATATTTATTCAGGCTCCACATCATAACGGTTCTATACTGTAATTCGCTGGTTTTCGTTCGACTGCCACTTATATTTTACAATGGCTGCTAGGAAAATTAAGATAGGATAAACGTTCAGGTTACAGATTGGCCAGCTTCACGGAATGATTAGCACAACAGCAAGTGCTCTGTTAGTAACAGTGAGGCAGTTGCATGTTCCACCGTTCCTCTGCCCATGCTGAATTCACTGTGCAACGGACTTCCATTACCGGCTTCCAGCTCAATGATAGAACGTACGGGGCACTACTGAGAGGCTGACATGTCGATAGTGCAGGACGATGTTTGACCTATCTGAAACGGTCTTTAAATACTGCGAGTAAAGCGGAACGTGGAGCCGATCGAAATCAATATGCATGGGAGTGGAGTTATAAGGGCTGTCTGTCCAATAATGCCGACCGACTTTAGCAAGTGCGACCGTTGTACTGAACAGAAACATTTTAAAATCAAACCCAATTAGCAAAAATCATAATTTCAAAGTACCTATGGAAATTACAATAGTAATGGCATTCCGAGAAAAACAGCGACTATTATCGAAAATAGTGCTCAAATCGTGTAGCAAGTAGATTTTAACTACCCGAGCGGTGCCATTTCATTTGATTATGATAAACATCTATTGAATAGAACAGCACAATTTTAGTGTGACTGCGGAAAAATAGATAGATTAACCAAAAAAGACAACGAATGACAAGCAACTGAGAACACTAAGCTAGCGCCACGTTACGGTCCTGAGGATTGGATGGTAACCAAGTAAGGCATAAAATCTTCCTGGCAGATTAAAACTGTGTGCCGGACCGAGACTCGAACTCGGGACCTTTGCCTTGGTAGAGCACTTGCCCGCTAAACGCAAAGGTCCCGAGTTCGAGTCTCGGTCGGCACACAGTTTTAATCTGCAGGAAGTCTCATATCAGCGCAGACTCCGCTGCAGAGTGAAAATCTCATTCTGGAAGTAAGGAATGCATGGAATACAAACGTCAAAAATTAAATTTCTCAGTTCAGTTAAATGATGTAAATAACTGAGGAGATAGATTGAGAAAGGAAGTAATTAGAAATGAGCTTGAAATACTTGCAATAACAGACAAATCAACACATATAAGCAAAAATACAAGCAACGTGTAAACAGAGCGCAACAAATACCTTAAGAAAGTTTTGCAATATACACGCAAAGGCGTTAGGCATGTAGGTCAACGCAGGAAGCTGTGTACCTAAGACGCAGAAGCTGGAAAAGTTAGCTCGAACCTAATCCAGGAAATTGATGATGATCAGACATATATCACCAAATATCTGCTAGGGGGAACAGAAAGATATTGTTGTAGCAGCTCACCCCGGGACATTAAACATCGCACTAATGCAAGTATATTATTTTCCGATGTATGGTCCGTGGGTTGTACGGCCATCGTCCACGAAACATTTATTTTGTTGATATTTCGTTCAGAGCTACGTTGGAATCGTAAGGGACGTTACCGGGTCCGCTGAGTCTAGTCGAGTAGGCAACAGTCAGTGTACTCACATGCACCTCTGTACGACTCTAGATGATTTGTCAGGAACAGAAAAGTTCCATAGACCTGGACTACACATCACGAAAGAGTAATCAGTGACTAAGAGAGCATATTGTAAAATTCTTCTGCATATTATCAGTCACGTTTGACGATATAGTTTGAAGATATTCTCTGCTTTCTGCATCTGTCTGTTACATATCCCTCCGAAAATACGTCTTGTCTATTAACCACAATTTGCAGTTTACGCACTCACAGACAGGATGGACGTTTCCAGGAACACACTGAGACTTTCTGAATCCATACTGAATACATACCACGGTGGATAGAGGTTCTGACTGGCAAACATTGTTGGTTCTCTTATTTGTGTATTTTAATTTAATGAATAAATTACATTGTAATGTATAAATTACAGTGTAATCTCAGTATTTCTAATGTTGCAATTTGATTCTACATTTATGCATCACAATTTGTGCAAGAGCTTATGAATTTTATGAAGTATGGTATATGTTTCATTTAAAAAATGCTTATTTCACTGCGGCGTTACCTTAGTTTTAGCCCCGTCATAATGGCCCAGCTCATCCTCCACAGTCATGATGACACCTCTTTTCATTGCCAAATTATGTCTCAACCTCAGTCCCCGAATTCTCCTGACATAGCAGCGAATGATTTGCTTGACATTTTTTTTTTTTTTCGTCGCAGATTGAATGTCTCCGTGTGTGACAATTTGTGACCGCCCCTCGTATACTCTTATGCAGAGGGACGTAAGTTAGGTGCAGTATACCGTTATTAAGAGAGTTCCAGAGATGTCAGACTCGTTGTTTTACTGAATCAGGAATCCGTTGTGTGGCGTAGAAGTTTGTTGAGAACTACAGCGACTCTCACCCAAGCACGAAGCATGCAATTTGAAATTTACTTTGGCCCTGGGTGGAGAAGCCGTTCGCCCCGTCACGCACGCACAGATGTGGACGCCGCATTACGAAGTCTGTTTGTTCGGCCTGCCCGGTCCGTTGTTCTCCCGCCGCGGGTCATTTAAAGTTCTGCGTCAGTGCTTTAATCGGGTACCGGCGAGTGCGCACTGCAGTAATTGAACGTTTAAATGAATTAATCAGCATCCATCGATTTACGAAGCCGTGTTCTGCTGCGTGCGCCCTATTATTCTGTTTAAATGGCTTTCGCAGGCGTTTGCAATCTGCAGGTGTGTACATTACGAGTGAATAGCCAATTTTCAGCGGAAAGAACGGAGTTTGTTCAAAAATATGCTACAAGTTGGATTAACAGCTTTGCCTCCGCAGTGTTACTGGTATGGAAATCGGTTGCACGCAGCAAGGTAGCGCAATCGTTAAGACTGTGGCTTCTTCTAGTGACGGTTACGATTAAAATTTCAGGTATAACCCACTTCATTCCATTTTCGCGGGAAGCGTCATGCAAAAGAAAATAATAGAAAAACGGATGTACTATCACCAACGTATTTACCTTCGGTCCGAAAAGTTCGAAGGCTGATTTTGTTCCTAGAATATAAGCGACGTCAGCACAGTACCAACGACGGCTGCTTGAACTAACAGCTACAGTATATACAAGAAGTGTGCATTCGACCAGTTGTTGTGAGCAGACAGTGTTAGGCATTGGACGTTTGACCGTAGTGTGTCATTATTGTTGTGTTCTGGGGAGTATTCTGAAGTGAAGAAAAGTGCGTGCAAGGTTTGCCCCTCACACCTTGACTCTAAAACAAAAGCAACGACCGTGAGCACCAACCGCGGCTTGACGGAACGCAACGCCCATCACCAAGGTTGGTGAGACTTGTCAGTGCAAGAGTATGACAAAATGATACAATGGAGAAATTCATATTATCGGTCAACACTTTGACAACGTAACTTACTTTGAAGCTAGTGTCATTCACGAGTTGAGAAACACCCGAAAGAAGTGTTCTTCGATATTTTCACATGGTTGTATGACAATCGCGTAGAAGTTACCCAAGAGAGGGAGACTATGTAGCACATCTGATTTACTAAAATCACCGTCTTTATTTTTTACTAATCCAGTCCCGAAACATTTTGAACTGACGGGGTATGGTAACATGAGGCATCAATCAGCGTGGAAAGTTGACTATTCCGAATTCTCAGTAAAGACTGCCGTTTTCCAAAGACGAGCATGATCCTTAATGATAGACTCCATTGTGGAATTTGATAGTGGATTAGAAAGGGTCTTGAACCACATTGGCCTGAATATACGTCACACCTGTTATATAGGGTGCACCTGCATTATTTTTTCTTTGAGCCACCAGGCTTCTGACTGGTTCGATGCGGCTCGCCACGAATTCTTCTGTTGTGCCACCCTCTTCTTTCAGAGTGGCACTTACAACCTGTCTGCAGCTATGTTCTTGCGGTAGCGTTCTCGCTTCCTGCGCACGGAGTCTCGGTTCGATTCCCGACGGGGTCAGGTTTTCTCTGCCTCGTGATGACTGCGTGTTGTGTATTTTTCATCATTATTGACTCGCAAGTTGCCGAAGTGGCGTCAACTAAAAAGGAACTGCAATACGGCGGCCGATCTTACCCGTATGGGGCCTCCCGGCCAACAATGCCATACGATCATTACACTTACAACCTACGTCCTCAATTATTTGCTGGAATTATTCCAATCTCTGTCTCCTGTAGTACCATGGAAGTCATTCCATGACGCCTTAACAGATGTCCCATCATCCTATCAATTCTTCTCGTGAGTGTTTTCAATATACTGCTTTCCTCTCCCATTCTGCGCAGAAACACCTCATTCCTTAAATTATCAGTCTACCAAATTTTCAAGATTGTAGAACCACATGTCAAATGCATCGATTCTCTTTTGTTCCAGTTTTCGCACAGTCCATGTTTCACTACCATACAATGCTGTCCTCCAGAGGTACATTCTGAAATGTCGTGTGGCGAGGGCCTCCCGACGGGCAGTCCTGATCGTTCGGTACAGCTCTTTTGAGGTGACGCCACTTCGGTGACTTGCTCGTCGATAAGTATGAAATGATGATGATGAAGACAACGCAAACAGCCAGTCTCTGAGCGGAGAAAATCTCCAACCCAGCTGAGAATCGAACCAAGGCCGCTGGCATGACAAGCTAGCGCTCTGTCCACTCAGCTACGACGGCTGTCTGCAAGAAATGGTGTACACTATCATATCTAGGTGAGGTACCACAGCAAATTAATGAAAACCTGCAAGTATAGGATTTCCTACAATGTTAAGAACACAACATACCAGTGCATTTTCAGTAGAAGAGGTAAGATACAGCTATTAGCCAACAGTAAGGTATACAAAATTACCTGTTCTGATTGTGACAAACATTACCTTCGTCAGTCAAGCAGAGACATAGCAGCTAGGCTGCCTGAACATGAACGCAGCGGGAGGTTTCAGAATTCTGACTCTGAATTTTTTGAGCATGTACTAAGTGAGAGTGACAACTACTGGCCAGTGTCCCATGTACTTCTCTTAGAAAACAAAGGCCATAAACTCAACTTACTGCAAGCCCTGGAACTTAATAAACATCTAGCTGACAGTCTAGATCTAATCCTATATGACCAGGCACTGTTCAACACTTCCCCTCTCCTAAAGTTCATATAATCATCTTTGTTGTCCATTATTTCCCACACTGTCTGTGCCTACATATTCCCATTTTCCTTTATTCATTAAGTTCTTTTGTTTTAAAGGAGTTGTCTACGTATTCCATATAGACTGTAGTTTCGACTCTTAAGGCCTTCTTTTAGCTGGTTGTTGTATTACTTCCCATGTTAAATACTTCTTGTAGTTGTCCCATCAATTTTACTTGATTCATTTATTTAAAGCAAACTGTTACATGGCCACAGTTTTGAATATAATTTTAATGTATTTCCTGTTTTATCCTTTTCTATTTGTGCATTGTTCAGCCTTTTTAATATATAAAATGCAGTACCACCATACACTGAAATACTGCGTCTTTTGTATGTTCCCCCATACTTCTCGATTTTCCTTCATTTATTTCTTTCTGCTTATCTTATTGATATTGCTTAAGTTCCTTATGTATTCTGTAGTTACATTGATAATTGTTTCTTCTTTTAATTGGTTCCTGTATCACTTGGTTCAAATGGTTCAAATGGCTCTGAGCACTATGGGACTCAACATCTGTGGTCATCAGTCCCCCAGAACATAGAACTACTTAAACCTAACTAACCTAAGGACATCGCAAACATCCATGCGCTAGGCAGGATTCGAACCTGCGACCGTAGCAATCGCGCGGTTCCGGACTGAGCGCCTAGAGCCGCTAGACCACCACGGCCGGCTTGTGTATCACTCTCCATGTTTTATAGCTTTGTCAACTAATAATTTTATTTTATTTTATTAGTTTTACCTATTAACAGAAACTGTTATGTAAGCAAGCTGTTTCTATTTTGAATCAAAGCTTTTTCTGTCTACTCCATTTCTATTTATTTACTGTTCAATATTTTACTTGCCTTCATGTTTCTCGTGAGCTTGAAGGTGGTTAAACATTGCTCTGGTCATTCGTTCCGAAGCATTATGCATTCAATTTGGTCCATCTCTCGTTTAATTCAAGAATCTATATTTTGCTGGCAGTCGCAAACATAAACTTGAATCTGTGCCCTTACCGGAATCCTTCACTTACGTTGCACGTGTATCTCGAAAGCCAAGTGGTTTACGTCCTATAATATGCTAATATGTAGGCAATACAGGACAGTTACTTGCTTTTACTTTTGCCTCGCAGCCTGGCCCCGCGGTTTGAGGCGCCATGTCAAGGATAGCGCTGCCCCTCCCACCGGAGGTTCGAGTCCTTCCTCGGGCATAGGTGTGTGTGTTGTTCTTAGGATAAGTTAGTTTGAGTAGTGTGTAAGTCTAGGGGCCGATGACCTCAGCAGTTTGGTCCCTTAGGAATTCACACACATTTGAACATGTGGAACTTTTACTCGTTTCTACTTTGCTACGTCATTTATTGAATACTTAAGGATATTTCTGGTACAGTGTTTGTCTTGTTGGCCTTGCCACATTGGTAACACCGTTCCCATTAGATCACCGAAGCTAGCGCTGTCGGACTTGGGTGGCCGACCGATCTTCCGAGAGCTGTTGGCAAGCGGTGTGCACTTAGTCCTTGTGAGACAAGCTCAGAAGCTACTTGACTCAGAAGTAGCAGTTCCGGTCACGAAAACTCACAAAGGCCGGGAGAGTGCAGTGCTCTCCTCACGCCACTCCATGTCCCCATCCAGTGACGCCTGTGGGCTGAGGCTCACATGGCGGTCGGTCCGTACCGTTAGGGTCTTCCGACACCTGTTCGGACGGAGTTTCGTTTTTTTAGTTTTCAAATTGCCTGATGACATCGTGTGCACACATGCTGCACGGTGCCCCATTTCCTCTAGTAATAATTGGATTTCACAGTTTCCTCATATTAGTTGTTATAGAAACCCCTTTCCCGCAAGCAACTTTTGACATGCCGAGGTGACGTTTTTTATCGTCGATCACTGATTACAGAGTTGCTGTGGGAACTTTTCTACGGTATGTGTTCATGGCCGGCGAAATGAGTTACAAAGTGCCCTTCGCTGATGTGTTCAGTATGGCGTTATTGGCCCTGCAGATTGAGTTGCTTCTAACCAGGTCATTGTTCAAATAACATGCCACAGTATACATAGTCAGCAATTAATCATCTGCATATGTAAGTAACAGGACATATGTTCCTAGGACGTTTTGTGTTCAGAGTCACTAATAGTATCGTCCCTCACAGCACGTACATTTCCTCCTGATTCACTCTGTACTATTTTCAGACTGTAAACAGATAATGTAAATCACATGTATTCTCAATGCACGTAACAGGAATCGAATCTTTAGTAAAAGCCATGAAAATACAGATTCTATAAACACACTTTCCAGCAAATATATAAACTAATCTTAAAGCAAAAGATGATAATAAAATTGAGTGCAAAAATTATTGTAGGAATAAATATATAATACGATTCCGTAATGGGCTTGCAGCTAACGGACAACGAACAATCTCTAAGCCGTCGTAATACCACGCTCCTGAATACCGAAGCAAGATACAATTAATTACAAGTTCTGCACGCTGAATTCCCGCAAAAAAATGTGCAGAAACATGATCTACTCATCTCGTACAAATAACCTCGGCAAAATAGCCAACGTGAATCTCGCCACAATCTCCAGGCCAGCCGCAGTGGCCGTGCGGTTCTAGGTGCTTCAGTCCGGAACCGCGTGACTGCTACGGTCGCAGGTTCGAATTCTGCCTCGTGCGTGCATGTGTGTTACGTCCTTAGGTTAGGTTTAAGTAGTTTTAAGCTCTAGGGGACTGATGATCTCAGGTGTTAAGTCCCATAGTGCTCGGAGCCATTTGAACAATTTGAACAATCTCCAACATTGCAGACGTCGGCTAGGATCTCCGGAACACAGTGGCGCTTTGAAGTACACGTTATCGTATGTTGGAGCCAACCGCAGCGTCTCGGATTGGCTAAGGTCCCAAGCAGCAAGCCAGAAAGGAAGAGTCGTGTCCGCAGTACCTCAAAGAAACACCTCAAGTACAGCTAACTGAAGATCATGACTATGTATCTTTGGGGAATATGGCAAAGGGTTATTTCGTGATATTAACAAAATGGATAGATGTAGGTAAAAATGAAAGTTGTTATTATTAATTTTGTGGATATATATTTCTGACACACATTGACAATCCTTGGGTGATAAAAATTTATTTAACTGTGCATTCCTAATCGTTCTCAAAATTCTCCTTTTCGGTTTGCACTTCTGTCTTCCACTGTTAACATTAAAGTCTCTGGGATATCGATGTACCAAAAGACAACATTTCAAGAATGATTAGTTACTGCTGTTGTGGTATGGACAGTTAAACATGCATCTTATGCCCTGGATGGGGCCAGAGTCTGCCTGGGATTGACAGTTAAAACAAAAATACGTTTATCTGTATATTGCTTGATGCCTTTTTCAGTTTCAATTTACGTTAATTTCTAACAACTCAAGGTAAGAACAAATACTATCGATTTTCTTGGGAAAATTTTGTTTGTGGTTGGTCACGGTGATTAAAGCCACAGTGGACAAAGAACGCTGAACGAAAATAAGAAGAAAATATTGAGAGTCGATGAACAGTAATGTGTGAGAAGAAGTAACAGTGGTCGATATGCCTGCCAGATGTTTAAATGTGTTGCTCCCTTTGACAGCTGACAGTATAAACTAGCTTTTAAGCTTTAGTGATTACTATACCTCATTCGCAGTTATTAGTCCTAATTTCCGTAAATTAACACTTCTTTTACAATAAGCACAAAATTCATTACACAACATAAATTAGTAAACACTGTTTGAAGCGATAATACTGTATAAATAGATAGGCTGGAAAATAATACTATTTTTGTGTTACTGATGGAAAATAGTGTTGCTCCACCATCACCTAAATCCTTGCGAGGAGTAGCTGTCCGTTGAGAGTCTGAGTCACTCTGTTTTACAGGTCTTACCATCTCGTAATGCGAATCGCGCTGATGGTACGATCTTGGGAGGTGTTCATTCCACATAATGTAATTTCACTAAATTTATCATACATTGTGCAAAATCACGGCGCTCATATATCTGAGAAAAAAATTCCAAAGTTCTTGTTCTGAAGTCATACTGCTTTATGAGTGGTGATTAAGGCGCCGACATTTTATGCGTCGAGACTTCATTTTGTTATCACATAAATGTGTTAAGCCAATACTGAGGAGCGCCTTAACAACTACTGCAATAACTGTTGCTGTTTCTTCATCGCCACCTGATGGTCAACATCCTGCCGTTGTTGTGCGCCGATTTGGTGGTGGCAAGACTGTTCTTTACTGTGACCCATTTAAAATGTTAAATTCTTGTTGACGTTGAAAGTAACATTTCAACTGCAAATGAAATACAAAACACAAAAGGAGGAATTTCGATTACCGGACGGAAGCATACATGATGGAAGCACCTGATTGTCAGATGAAATAGGTGAAACAATTCGTTATGAGGCTAGGGAAAAGTACTTCTTTGTATTCCAAAATTTGGGCAGTAAGTTATTTTTGTTCTCAGGATTCCTACACGAGATGTACCTTGAAAGTAGTGTAATTGTTAAACAATATTTCTCGCCTACAAGTACTCTAAACGCAATCGACGGAAATAATGAGAAATAGGAGGAATGGGATTAGCTATAAACATAAAATCAAAATTGGGAACCACCGAATTAGACAATGCGAAGGAATTTTGCTACCTTGGAAGCAAAGTAACACGTGGTGGACGACACGAAGAGGAGATGAGTAGCAAGCTAGCAGAGGCGAAGCGGGTACTCGTATTGGAAAGAGGTCCCTTGGAACCATACATTAGCCTTTATTTGTGGAAGAACTTTCTGAGAATGTACTTTTGGACCACAACGTCTAATAGAACTGTATGATGGACTGTGGGTGAATCAGAAAAGAAGAGAGTCAGGGTGTTCGAGATGCAGTGTGCTAGGCGGATGCTGAAATATTCGATCGGCGAGGAGAGGAGCATATCGATAACACTGAGAAGAGGATGGTACACGATGACAGGACGTACACTACTGATCAAAAGTTTTCGATCAGCTATCACAGCAACGGATTGTTGGTCAACAAAAGGAAGTACTCTACGATATTCACGTTATAATAATAAAACAACTATAAACATGTAAAGACTAGGCACCCCTGTTGTACATTTGACTAGTCGTTCGCATAGAGGGATGCTTATGAGCACATAAAAAACACCAACGTGTGTTTACCTAAGATGGTTCTGTTCGAATAGATCTCATTCCTTCAGCTGCTTGTGTAGCAATCAGTTAGCATTATGTGCATCTAGCAGTGTGTTTGTTTACCTGATCACATTCGTATTATATTACCTCCTAATGGGGGAAACAGGAGACTGCAATTGAAAAACGAGCTGTAATGGTAGCTCAACATCAGGAAGGCTATTGCAGTAGGACAATAGCTACAAAAGTTGGCGTAGTCCTATATATTGGAGTGGTCGAAGCAAACTGGTGCCAATGTACATGTTTCGCGACATGGAAGATCTCGAGTAACATCACAAAGGGAAGATATATTCAGAGTAAACGTCGGATTACTCGTACTGCACCTGAAATTCACGAGAAAGAAAATAGTATGCGAGCAGCTCCAATGTATATCTCATCAATGCAACGTCGTCTTCGTGAACGAGGTTTAAAGGACTGCATACCCCTCGATAAAGAAACCTTTATTACGCAAACAAAATAGGATGAAAATACTGAAGCTGCACAGTAACATGAAAGTCTGAGGGTGCAGCAATGGCCGAAGGTGTTACTCACGGACGGATCTGAGTTTGAAGTATTTGGAAGTCACTGTCGAATGTTCTCTCGGCTTGGTGGAGAAAGTATGAAGAATCAGTGTTTGACACCAACGATGAAGCATGGTGGAATGTCGATCAAGGTGTGCTGAGGTTTTTCGGGTGATTAAGTCGGTGATCTAGTGAGAGTTAATGGAATATAATGATAAAGAAGATATTACATGATACTTCATGGCAGACTAACACTGTGTGCCGGACTGAAAGTCGCACTCGGGACTCATTCTGGGCCGGCCGGTGTGGCCGTGCGGTTCTAGGCGCTTCAGTCTGGAACCGCGTGACCGCTACGGTCGCAGGTTCGAATCCTGCCTCGGGCATGGATGTGTGTGATGTCCTTAGGTTAGTTAGGTTTAAGTAGTTCTAAGTTATAGGTGTCCGATGACCACAGATGTTAAGTCCCATAGTGTTCAGAGCCATACCATATACTCATTCTGGTATTACATGATACTGATCATCAATGCAGCTCCCTCGGGCAAGAGACTATTGGACGTGGGTTTGTTCTGCGGAAGAACAATGATACCACACCCACTTCTAAATTGAACAAGGGGTACGTAAACACAGAAATGCTAGGAACTGAAGAATATGATTTGGCCAAGTCAGTCACCAGACTTGAATCCTATAAAACTCTTACGGAATGAAACTCACAGGGAGGTCAGAAAGGTTAGGTTACTAGATGTTGAAGATGTATGAAATAATTTACAGACGTGTTGGACTGCGATATCTGCAAAACAAAACACAAAATCTTTTCTCCAGACTGCAAAAAGTTGTGCTGCTGTTCTGAGGACAAGGGTGTACACTTCTATGAGGCTAAAATGTAAACCATACTCCATAGTAGTTAATGGCGAAGAGAGAAAATAGTTATTTTGGTGGTCCGGTTGTTCTTTGCACAACGTGTTTATACTTTAAAATAAGTATATTTTTTCGACCATGGATGATTAAATTTTTGATTGGTAGTGTATGTTAAGATATCAAGAAACAACTTCCATAGTATCTGCGGGAACTGTGCAGGGTAAAAGGTGCAGTGGATGACAGAGATTCAATATGTTCAACTAATAATTGAACAGGTTGGGTGCAGGTACTAAGGTTGACACACGAGAGGAATTCCTGTCGGGCTACATGAAAGAGTGGTAATCTCCCCTCCCCTCCCAAACACACACAATCTCCACCCCCTCCCCTCCCTACATAAAAAAGGAAAATAAGATAGAAACCACGGTTCCTTGTAACCAAAATTCCCAGAAACAACAATGTCCGAACATCCTGAACAACTCTCCGAATTTTTGTCGATAGTGTTATGGCTCACACTTAAGGAAAAGCGTGAGACCGGCGAATGCGTGGAAGACAAATGAATACTGCGTAAGATATCTTTTGGTGGATCGAATAAGACCGGAGTAGAAGTGTCCAGCCACAATCCAAGATGGCAGCCCTCGAGCTCGGAGCGCAGTGTAACGTAGACATTGCGTCGTCTCTGAAAACGATCTTACTCTTGACTGAGTAAGAAGCTTCCGGGCACGAACGATACGAGCAGTACACAGCCGGGGACCTCAGACTTAAGCGACAACAATTACGTTCCGCCTGGAATTCAGAACTGCAATTATGGAGATTAGCTCGGCAACGGTTTCTACACGGCATTAGCGTCTGGCGGCGCAGATGACTTCAGCGCGCAGATAGCGCCGTGAAATACGCCCTCCACACAGTGTATCCATGCGCGCAGTGCTAAATAAAGTCCGCGCCGCGCTGGCTCTATCTTCCGGCGGCGCATTATCGCGAGCGCCAGATCTAAAAATATGCTGCACTCGGTTTTGAGAGTGCGCCAGTTTCATTAATCGCTGTCCTTTAATACTGGCACATTACTGCTACAGCCGCGGGCAGTATTTGCTACAAGTAACGTCCAACTGTTGTAATGGGAAAAGTTGTGCTGTAATAACCAAACGAAACCGCGAGGCTTTACAATGTTAATACGCTCAGCTTGACTTCGTGTGCATTGCGGATTCCGTGAAACGTGGGAAGCTATTATCAGTGTAACTACAACACATGTTACAGTAAACACAAAACAGAGTCGTCCTAATTCACTTGAAACATCTCTAGGTTGCTAATACACTCTAGAATTGTGTCTACCTACGGGGATGGGCTTTCCTAGGTTCGAAACTAATAAATGGTAGGTATGGCGAGGTGATGTTGTTGATGAGACTGTTTTTCCAACAGTGTCCTGAATGAAATGACCAACCAGTATTCGGAGTCTCCGTCAGGCGGGTGGACATGTTAACCTCAGTTCGTTCCTCGCTGCGGATAACGAGTACCCTTCTATGAGTTATCGGGTTTCACCGTCGCTCTTCTCTATCGCCATCATGATAATCACAAACACAACACAAACATTCAACGCATCAAACGGTGAGTGTACCTTACGCTCATTTGCTATCATGTCTAAAGAACCTCAGTATACATAATTTGCCGTTACTACTAGTTCGGCTTCAGGAGCGGTTATCTACAGAAAATTCAATTTATTATATTGTGTGTGAGTCATTAGCTGGGCAAGCCATAAAGTGACGAAAGTAAGTATTTTGTTTCAGGATAGCGTTTTATTGTGTGGAGCAGTGGCACTTTCGCAAAAGTTAGAACATTTTGCTGTCAGCGAAAAAACTCAACGTTTGTTAACTTTATATTCCGAAAGTAGGAAGCGGAAAATTATCCGCCAATGAGTATAAACAGGGAAGTGATATGATCTGACAGGGGCCATGTAAATTGGGTGATGCCAGAGGTTTCTGTCCTGCGTACGTTATTTCTACTGATATAGTATTGACCTGCCACTAAACGTACACACGTCTCAAAATTTTTCTCTTTCCAGATGAAACATCTAATACAGTTAAAGGCGTCGAAATTGATATACAGAGTATCTGACAAATTTTCGGTCAAACTGAAAGATGTAATAGAGGATCCACAACCGATTATATTGAGATATTTGAATCACTGCTCCGAAACGTATATTTCTTCTGTTATGGGCATATACAGCACACTGCTTAACAGTATATCTCATAGTAGTTGTTCGAAGTGACGACTACCTGTCTCAGTGCACGTTTGGAAACGGCGCATGCCATTCTGCCGCTCTCTCACAAAGATCATGGCTGTCTGTTGCATGCTGACACAGACAGCGGGTGATAAACAGTGCAATCTCCTGACCATCAAAAACACAGACTGCACACAACTTAGCTCAAAACACGTGTGTGAGGTGATGACCGCATGCATCGCACCTGATCATTAACGTGTGCCTCCCGCACACCACTATCCATGTTGTCAGTTGTCTATTGCATCAGACAGCTTCTGACGTGTCCATGGTGAGGTTGGTAGAACTGAGGGAGGTGACCAAACAGCGAGGTCATCGGTCCCACCGGGTTAGGGAAGGATGGGAAAGGAAGTCGACCGTGCCCTTTCAAAAGATCTATAGCGGCATTTACCTGTGGCGATTTAGAGAAACTTAAATCAGGATGGTCGGACGTGGGGTTGAACCGCCGTCCTCCCGAATGCGAGTCCAGTATGCTAACCACTGCGCCATCTCGCTCGGTCATGAGTACAGTACATGACGCCTAGTCAAATACGTAACGTTACTCGTCACGTGAGTTGGTAAACATGCATTTCATTTATGATGTATCAGGACGCAGTGTCCGTAAAGCGGCACGAATGTACAGAGAACGCTTTCCCAACAGGTGTCATCCTGCTTGGAGGAAGTTTATCTCCGTGGATGCCAACGTGCGAGAGATGGGGTCGTTCAGGCAGCAGAGAGCTGGCGAAGGTTCCTGCTAAAGACGTGTCCGAACATAAGATTTTGAGGAGATGGTGTTGGATCGTATGGCCAACTACACTAGAGTTACGTCAAGACAAGATCTACTTCTTGGGGTCTAATCTGCCCGTTCCCTGCCACAACAGACACAAATGATTCTACGGAGAATGCGGCAGAATTGTATGCACCGTTGCCATGCCTGTATTCAGAATGGCGGTCGTCACTTTGAACAGTTGTTATTCGATGTAAGCTGTGTACGTCCATAACACAATAAATATGACTTTCCGATCATTGGTTCCCCATTTCAATATAATCGGTTGTGTACTCACTATCACCTGTTTCAGTTTGACCCAAAAGGTTTCAGACAACCTGCAGATTATCCAGCTAAGAGGATACTATAGTTAGTTTACGGGAACGTGGCTTCAAGTAAACTGATTAACGTTTAACTGCAGCGAGATCCACTGCACACACTTTCTGACACGAGTCACTTTTAAAAGCGAATTTCCGCTGTCCGAAGGTAGTGAAACAGTCAGTGAAATCGGATATCCTTAGGAATGAGCCTAAATGGCAGACTATCTTGGAAGTGCCGCTTTCGAGAACTTGTACAGGAAATAAGTGCTGGTACCTGTATGAATCATCTCCACTATCTGTGTACTGAAACACGGGAAGGCTTGTCACCTTTGTCCACTTTTACTGTGTTATCTCGCAGGGAGTAGCGTTTTGGGGCAACTCTCTTTGCTCACCAAGAATATTATCAGCCCACAGAAGGGCGGTAACACTGTTGCACAGCGTGAGATCACGAACTTCGGGGAAGCCGCAGTTCGGATGTTTCCGAATCCTAATTGTACTGGCCCAGTCCACATATTCGACGATGGGCTTGTTGCTGGCGGAAACGACGGGTTCAGAAAAAGAAGCTGTTCAGTTAACATTAGACGGAAAAATGATATGGATAACACTTCCTTGCGCATTGTACGGAAAGGCACGCACTATTCAGTGGGTTTTATATTCAACAAGCTTTCTGTAGAGCAAAAAAAAAAAATAAAATAAAATAAAATAAAAAAAATAAATAAAATAAAAAAAATAAAAAAAAACTGAGCGATAAACCACAAACATTCAAATCTTATTTGACAGTTTCTCTTGTGGCACAGTCCTTTCATTTTGTACAGCTTTTTCTGTAATTTTTCGTATAATGTCACACTTTCTCGAATTTTATTAATGCATTAAATTTTGTTTATAGATTTTCTGAATCAGCAATCTGTGAACTGCGTACTGATTCGCACATGGTGATAAATAAAAAAAACAATAATAATAATTACCACTTCTCGGGGCGATGAGCTAAGATACTCCATGAAAGTAACATTAATTATGCAGGGAAACATAGAAGGGTGAACAAACCTGGGAGCGACACAGTAATGCAAGAGAACAAATCATTCTCTGAAGAAAGGAAGATTATACAGACTGGATCGCGGAAGATATCACAAGTGAATTGACGCAGACCGAGAAAAATTTTATCAGCAGCAGAGCGTTGTTGCTGTCATCAGCTATTAATGTGGAAATGAGAAAAAAGTTGTTGCAAGTATACGTTTGGAGCACAGGCATCGAAATTGCAAAGAAGAAAAATCTTGAAGCATTCGATATGTGGTGCCACCGAACAGATAAAGAAGTGGAGAAAAGTACATAAACGAAGAACTGAGGGATGAATATGGAAGATCCTGAACAACAAGCAGCAAGTCAGTGGGACATCCACTGTAGCATCCCTTAGTAGTTAACTGGAAGGAGCAGCAGAAGGGAAAACCCAGAGGAAAAGTCAGATGCTGAGATGTTGCAGTTCTTGTAGTCTTCAGTCCTGATTTGATGCAGCTCTCCATGCTACTCTATCCTGTGCAAGCTACTTCATCTCCCAGTACCTATTGCAACCTACATCCTTCTGAATCTGTTTAGTGTATTCATCTCTTGGTCCCCCTCTACGATTTTTACCCTCCACGCTGCTCTCCAGTACTAAATTGGTGATCCCTTGATGCCTCAGAACATGTCCTACCAACCGATTCCTTCTTCTAGTCAAGTTGTGCCACGAACACCTCTTCTTCCCAATTCTATTCAATACCTCCTCATTAGTTATGTGATCTGTCCATCTGATCTTCAGCATTCTTCTGTAGCACCACATTTCTAAAGCTTCTATTCTCTTCTTGTCAAAACTATTTATCGTCCATGTTTCACTTCCATACATGGCTACACTCCATACAAATACTTTCAGAAACGAGTGCTCACACTTAAATCCGTAGTCGATGTTAACAAATGTCTCTTCTTCAGAAACGCTTTCCTTGCCATAGCCAGTCCTACATTTTATATCCTCTCTACTTCGACTATCATCAGTTATTTTGCTCCTCAAATAGCAAAACTCCTTTACTACGTTAAGTGTCTCATTTCCTAATCTAATTCCCTCAGCATCACCCGACTTAACTCGACTACATTCCATTATCATCGATTTGCTTTTGTTGATGTTCATCTTATATCCTCCTTTCAAGACACTGTCCATTCCGTTCAACTGCTCTTCCAAGTTCTTTGCTGTCTCGGACAGAATTACAATGTCATCGGCGAACCTCAAAGTTTTTATTTCTTCTCCATGGATTTTAATACCTATTCCGAATTGTTTCCTTTACTGCTTTCTCAATATACAGATTGAATAACATTGGTGATAGGCTACAACCCTGTCTCACTCCCTTCCCAATCACTGCTTCCCGTGAAACGAATTACAGAGCAAAGTCACTAAAATCCTTCTTGTTACGCTTCTGGGTCACCTTTGAAGATACCTGAAATGCTGAAATAACCGACGTCTGTGTGTGATTTTGCTACAAAATAGCGGGAAGGGGGCGGGAGGGGAGTGGGCTATGACAGTCAGGCAATGGCCGAACAGCCTAGTTTCTCGTCAGCAACAACTCTGTATAGAATGCATACATGTACGAAGGAACATTGCAATTTGGAATAAAACAGGCACCGTAATATCGTATTTATCCACCGAAACCGGGTAACCGACATCCAAGTAAAATGTCTCCCGCGAACGGAAATGTACATAATGAATGTACGGGCACAGCCTGTAGACACAAATGTTTGACAACATATGAAGGTTTCGCTGTGGTCGTGCTCGGGTAGCCAAATGGAAAGGCGACCGCTAACCATAAGCGAGAAAGCCAGGTTGAAGTCCCTGTCCGCCACAAATTTTCGTTGTTGCCATTCAGTTATATAGTTGATGGTTGTCCGCATTCGTAACCGCGAATACAGTTCATGTGGTGATTTGATGTTAGTCAAGAGTGCTTTTAAGCCAGTAACCGGGCTCCGGACTGCCGTTGGGGACACTATCGTGTTCGGCGTATGGCTCTGACGATCGTGCTGTATCTGCAGCAGCAATTTGAGCAGCAATCGGCATCACAGTGACACAACGAACTGTTACAAATCGGGTACTTCCAAGTTATTTCCAAGACATACGCTCTTTATCGTGCATTCCACTTACGTCAAACCAGTATCATTTGCGACATCAGTGGTGTCACGCGAAAGCTCATTATAGGGCAGGGGATAAGGTCTGTTGTGTTTTCTGATTATAGCTGGTTCTGCCTCGGTGCCAAACGTGGCTCTGTGTTGGTTAGAAGTAGGCCAGATTAGGGCCTGCAGCCATCCCGTCTGCGAGGCAATTATGGTCTGGAGTGCGATTTCTTATGATAGCAGGAGCACTCTCGTGGCTATCCCACGCACCCTGACTGCAAATTTGTACATCACTCAGGTGTTTCGACCAATTGTGCTGCCTTACATGAAAAGCATTCCAGGGGGTGCTTTCCAACGCTCGCCTAAGTACTGCTGTTGAACCCAACACGCCCTACATAGTGTCGGCATGTTGCTTTGGTCTGCTCCATTACCAGATCAGTCTCCAGTCCAGCAAATATGGGATATCATCGGATGACAACTCCAGCGTCATCCACAAACAGCCTTAACAGTCTCAGAATTGACCGAACGAGTGCTACAGGTATTGAAGTCCATCTCACAAACTGACATGCGGCAACTACACAACTTAATGCATGCACGTTTGCATGCTTGCATTCAACATCTTCGAGGTTACACCGATTGTTAACGTACCAGCATTTTACATGTGGTATTGCTAATCTCGAGCTTATATTAACCTGTGATCCTGCAATTTTAATCACTTAAATATATTACCCACACAAAAATGTGACCGAAATATGGCGCGAATTTTTTCCGTCAATGTATATTCATTCCAGAGATAATGAAGACAACTTCTACTTTTCGCTCCTAGAACCTGCCACTGGGCGAAATTCTTTTATAACTCTCGGTTTTTAGCAATCAAATATTCACAAAACATCAATTATTTGGAACACGTCACAAGCAAAGTTTTCCCATTATCTGCTACGCCAACATGAGTCCATCTCTTGTTTCGTTGTAGCTAATATGTTCACATGCCATTGAAAATATGTATTCGGGAACAGATAATATCTAAATACTCCAGCGTGCCACTTTTAGTGAGATATTTCTTTCTGGTGGATACGGATATGTTGACAAAGTGACTGCTGTTGGTTGCAGATTGGCTTTCCTTGTGTGCCGTGTGGTATCCGATGAAGAAGCGTAAGAGGCATAAATGTACAACATGATACCAGACTGTATACAATCGCTCAAATGAATGTGTGCGTTCATTTGCCTGTAACATTTCCTTCCAGCTTCTTTTGAGTGAAATATGAATAAAACACAGTATTTTCATTACAGCGTAAAAATAACAGACCCAATAACACCGTAGGCTACCGGCTCCGCTTTCAATTTTATTAGCGTTCTTCTGAATGAAAGTTATTTTATGGTGATATAGCACCTGTTTTACTTTCGAAAATATGCGAATGTACGTCATGTGAAGCACAGAAGTTATATCACACTGCGAGTGTAGTTCTTATTTAACACCGAGCGATGTGGCGCAGTGATTACACACTGGACTCGCATTTGGGAGGACGACGGTTCAAGCCCGCTTCCGGCCATCCTGATTTAGGTTTTCCGTCATTTCCCTAAACCAGTACAGGCAAATGCTGGGATGGTTCCTCTGAAAGGACACGGCCGACTTCCTTCCCCGTTCTTCCCTAATCCGATGAGACCGATGACTTCGCTGTTTGGTCTCTTCCCCAAAACAACCCAACCTAACCCTACTTAACAGTAACAGATTTTCAACCAGTAACGAGTCGTTACATGATGTCGTTGAAGTGATTTCAACTCATATATCTATAGTATTCGATCTCGTCACTTGCCTCAGTTAGTTGTTCCTTTTCTTCCTGGATTAAATTACTTTAACGTTCAAATACCTACAATAACATTAGAGAAAAAACTTGTAAATAGTTTCTGAGGGTGGCTGAAAAAACATTCATCAGCGCCCGGGATAGTGGTGTAATGACTACGTCCTCCATAAAAATTGCCACTCAAAGGTGATAATTATTAGTCTTCAACTTATTTTACAGCTTAAAATCAAAGTATATATTGTTTTGTCAGCGGGAAACAAATATTAAGCAGAAACTGTGCATTTGCAATGAAACAGGCAACGTAAACATTCTGATGCTGTACGAGATATCTCAGTACTCGGACAATAGATAACATATAATTACCATCTAAAGATAAATTTGAAAGACAAAGTTCAGTGAGAAGTAATAACAAGTTTGAGATTTGTCGACAGTGTTGTAATTCTGTCAGAGAATGGATAGTGACTTGATAAGAGGTTAGAGGATGAACGTGAACAAAAGCAAAACAAGATTAATGAAATGTAGTCTAATTAAATCAGCTGATGCTGAGTGGATTACGTTAGAAAAAGAGGCAAGAAAGGTATTAGATGAGTGTTGCTATTTGAACATGAAAAATACGGACAGATACCGAAGTAGACAAGATATAAATTGCGCACTGGTCATAACAAGAAACGCTTACGCGGAAAAGTGGAATTTGTTAACACGGAATATAAATTTAGGTTTTAGGAAGTGCTCTGAAAGTATTCGCGTTGAGCCTAATATGCAAGTGAAACGTGGGGATATACAGTTCAGATAAGAAGGTATTTCATTTAAGTATGGAGCTACAGGACAAAACCAAATATCAGCTCGGTTCATCGAATAATAAATAAATACAGATTCGAACAGGGGAGAAAAGTGATGTAAGGGGCAACACGACTGAAAGAGGGATCCGGTTGATAAGGCACATACAGAGAAACTAACCCTTTCAGACTTTAAATACAAAAAAAAAAGTATTCTTTTTTATTCGTTTTTTAGACATACATTGAGACACGACAATGTGAAAAACCGAATAATACATATATTAATTAACCACATGAAGTGTGCATTCAAATGGAGCCACTGCACACGAAATGTCGTCACTTTTAGTGGTAAGGTAAAATGCAGACCTCTCTGCAGGTAGACATCGGGCTACTTCCACCTTGTTCTGTGAGGTTGCTTGGGCTACAGTGTACACTGTGCCTTCAGATGCCATGTATCGGTTGATACCTTGCTTCTGTTGTATGTTTTTCAAATGGAACGACAGTTTTACATTTTCATTTCTAAAGCTTCTGATTATGTACTTGGACGTCCGAGGCTTTATTATTAGTCTGAAAAATATTAGTTATAGCGTGCTATCCCCAAATCGAGGTCACTGTCTCTCGCTAACACATCATCACCACTTTCACTGATACTGTCAATCTATGAGCCGGCATCATAAGAAATTCATGCCAAAAGGCACGCCAGAATTTCCTCTTCCTTTATTCTGGGAGCGTACATCGTGAGAAACTGGAATTACAACAACCTGTCACAGCAAGTCATATTACCCTTAGAGCCGCAATGGTATCAAACAGATCCACCACAATAATAACGAAAATAAATAAATAAATTTAATTATTATCGCAGTAATCTGAGAATAAATTTGAACAGGACAGCTTTCTTCACATAATCCATGCGCAAAACGTACCTTACAGAGACGCATTCAATCACTATTTCAAAACAAAGACAATCGTACACTGCATACAAAAATGGCTCCTACGTTAGCTTGTCTAGGATTTGAAACATATGAAGTAGTTGAAGCTGCAGATGCTAGAGGCCACCACCTACTGGAGACGTAAATGTTGGCTACATATGTAGCTATTAGGCATATGCCACGAAACGAAATCCTAGATGGCTTTAAACGGAACCACACCGTCCGAAAGATTTAAGGAATCGTCGATTTGTTAATAGAGGGAAGTAACAGGGGAAGAATTGTAGTGGAAGCTGAGGCTTGTCTACAGTAAGCTAGTTCAGATGGATATAGTTTGGGTTAGTTATGTAGAGACGAGGAAGCTTGCACAGGATAGATTAGCAGGATGGGCGACATGAAACGAGTCTCCTAGATGAAGAGCACAATAACAATAAGTTTTGTAGCTCCTGCTAGACAATTTGGCTTTCAGATTGAGTCGGAAACGTCCCATTAAGACCGTGTCACCGCTGCTGACACATTTTTTTAAACACGCGACAGAAAAGAAGTCATCACAGGTGATGAAATGCGCTGTCACTTGTTACTCGAAAGAAATTCAGTTAGAACGCTATCCTCTGGTGGGTGTTTTGCTGCACGCAACGAAGCAGGTGAGAAGGTGAGAGAATTTAGAGGCGGTTGAGGCGTGTTTAACAATTCACCACAACTGTGCACTGGCTCTCGCGGCACGCTAGGCCGCAAACTCGGCCGCCCTGGTAGCAGGTGGAAACAAGTGAGCGTGCGTGGCAGGCTCGGAGCCGTGCACGTAAAGCGGCCGCTTCTTTGTCTCTGCCTGCAGTTCAGCTCAAAACAAAGCACGGGGCTACTTAGCCACCACTACTCAGGTGTTGCCTCTCTCTGCCCTGTGGCGTCCTTCTTCAACACGCACGCGACGCTCTGTGTTTACGGTAGTTATTGTGCGTTCTTGTTAGTGTGTTAACACAAATGGTGTGTGACCCAGTTTTTTGCTTCTGAGAACTACGGGCACCATAAGCAACAAGAGAAAATGGACATATTTCCAGCCATGAAATCAGTTTATTAAGAGGAAGAAAGCAATTTACCTCTGTTGGTATTCATACAGAATCGTGCCGGCAGTATCATCAAAAGTTACTGGGTAAAACGTAATAGAACCAAATTTACGACCAAATCGCCGAAACAATAAAGTTTCCATATCATGGAGCAAGGAGCTCTGTGGCATCCGAACGAACTCTCCACGCTCCAGCTAAAAATTGTACCTAACATGGGACACAGACAAATGACAGCGGGTTTCGTCCAAGATGAACGGCAGCATATCCCAGCCTTACGAAATAGCAAGTGGCACTAACCATTCCTACAATATGCAGATACAGTGGCTTCCAAACGACTGCTCAAGTTGTTTTGTAGAATCTGTGAACTGAAAACATACCATCAGACTTTCGAAAAAATATCATCCACACTCCCCCAAAGATGGTGTAGGCAAAGAAGTGCGGCAAAGTAAGCTTAAAAGCACTTCCATCGAATTGCTGACAAGATTGAAACACGAAATTAGGGGTCTGTCAGATGACGATCAGTTTTGCTTTCAGGAAGGTAAAGGCACGAGACAGTTCTGTAGCTGTTATTGGTAATGGAAGCAAGAAATAAGAAAAATAAGGAGGTAATGATCTGTCGAGAGAGAAAAATTTTGTTATAGCGTAAAAGTTTCTGTAACTTTGAGAAAAGTGGGAATGAGCTCTAAGTAAAGCCTGATAATATTCAATATATACAAGAAACAAGAAGGAAGAACAAGAGTAGAAAACCAAAAAAAAGGGCTCGAATTGAAAAGGACGTACGATAGGAATGCAGTCTCTCACCCTTACAGGTTCTACAGCGAAAAAGTAATGACAGAAACGAAATAAAGGAGCAAGAATTGAATTACAATCCAGAGTGTAAGGAAGTCAATGATAAGATTCGCTGATGACATTGCAATCCTCAGCGAAGTGAGGAACAATTACGGGAGATATTGAATGAAACTATATTGAACATTTAATATCTGGTGACAAGTTTTATACCCTTTTAAGTGTAAATATGCTTAAGATTATTTTTGACTGATTCCACACTACAAGGGCAATTTCATTTGGGATCTGTGGAAGGTACATTAGCATATCTTATTTTGTAAATATTTCTTGTATACATCTCTAAGGAACACCGCACTAAGGATAATTTGGAACGAAAAGTACTTCTTATGTAATCTAATTTCAATATCGACAGAAAATAAACCAATGAAAGACTACGAAGTAGACGGAAGGAAGGAAGGAACTGTTGTACAATGGAGGCGAAATAAGCAATGACGGACAAGCCAAACAGGACATAAAAAGCAGGCTAACACAGACAAAGAGGGCATTTTGGCCTAAAGAAGTATATTCCTTAAGATGGACTATTCATCTTTGAGAGGATGCGTTTGGCGCACAGCACTGTATGGTAGTGAATCATCGACTGTGGGAAACAGGAGAAGAAGTAAGTTGAAGAGTTCAGCATATAATATTATAGAAAGAGGATGAAAATTAGATGGCCTACAAAGAGAAGGAATGAGGAGAATCTGTACAGAATCAGCGAAGGAAGAAACATACGGAAACACTTGCAAGAAAAAGCGACAGAATGATGGTACACCAGTTAAGACACCAGGAAACTCCTATGGTATTAGAGGGAGCTGTAGAGGGTAATACATTAGGGAAACACAGGGAGTGGAATATACTCAACAATTAATTGAGAACACAAGGTGCAAATGCTAGTCTGAGATGAAGGGGTCGGCGCAAGGGAAGAATTCGTTGTTGGCCGCACGAAACCAATCAGAAGACAGATGTCTTGCAATAAGGAAAAGCAGAATATCCCTAGATAACAGTGTTACTAACAGTCAAATAAAAGCTCTCTCAATCAGATTTTCAGATTTTTATTCGTTTGCAACCAGTTTCAGGTCTTTCCTAAGACCATCTTCAGGCATTCCTCCGCCATTATTGCTGCTCGCATAAGAACTTATCAAGCGGCTTGTAATTTTTCCTCCTATCTATGTAATTATGTAGTTATGTATTTCTCAATTCGTTCGAGCAATCAATCATTCATAATAGGAAACCCAGTCATAACTCAGTCACTCAAAATGATTCAGAAATTTTACTTCTTAGAATGAAATCAGGCGATGATTCTTCTTCTCTGCAGGCTCGGGCTTTGCGGCAGTCTGCTAATCTGTACAAATAAAATGCCTCGTATTTTTGGGAGCGTCGTATAATCAGTCGGGAAACCTAAGATCAAGCGGATATTTGGCTTTGATGAAGAAATAATGGAGCTCTTGGATTATTAAATGCAGGTTCGTATCCAGTCTTTCGGAAGTTCCCTTCTGATTAACAGCTATGCAATATATCGATGAATATCATTAATTCTCAAATGTTAAATAATGTAAATTGTTACACACCTTTTGTATGAAGGAGCAATATATATATATATATATATATATATATATATATATATATATATATATATATCCCTTTTAATCGTACAATTTCGTATCAGTTATCTTTTGTCATAAATCTCAATATTCAGATTACAATTCTTCAGACAATGCTCAGGCTAATCTACACGAAGACAATCTCGGAAGCTTTTTTCTAACAACCACCAGAGAGAGTACTACAAAGAATAATTATGCACTCATGGCATAGCTATTGTATGAAACTACACTCCTGGAAATTGAAATAAGAACACCGTGAATTCATTGTCCCAGGAAGGGGAAACTTTATTGACACATTCCTGGGGTCAGATACATCACATGATCACACTGACAGAACCACAGGCACATAGACACAGGCAACAGAGCATGCACAATGTCGGCACTAGTACAGTGTATATCCACCTTTCGCAGCAATGCAGGCTGCTATTCTCCCATGGAGACGATCGTAGAGATGCTGGATGTAGTCCTGTGGAACGGCTTGCCATGCCATTTCCACCTGGCGCCTCAGTTGGACCAGCGTTCGTGCTGGACGTGCAGACCGCGTGAGACGACGCTTCATCCAGTCCCAAACATGCTCAATGGGGGACAGATCCGGAGATCTTGCTGGCCAGGGTAGTTGACTTACACCTTCTAGAGCACGTTGGGTGGCACGGGATACATGCGGACGTGCATTGTCCTGTTGGAACAGCCAGTTCCCTTGCCGGTCTAGGAATGGTAGAACGATGGGTTCGATGACGGTTTGGATGTACCGTACACTATTCAGTGTCCCCTCGACGATCACCAGTGGTGTACGGCCAGGGTAGGAGATCGCTCCCCACACCATGATGCCGGGTGTTGGCCCTGTGTGCCTCGGTCGTATGCAGTCCTGATTGTGGCGCTCACTTGCACGGCGCCAAACACGCATACGACCATCATTGGCACCAAGGCAGAAGCGACTCTCATCGCTGAAGACGACACGTCTCCATTCGTCCCTCCATTCACGCCTGTCGCGACACCACTGGAGGCGGGCTGCACGATGTTGGGGCGTGAGCGGAAGACGGCCTAACGGTGTGCGGGACCGTAGCCCAGCTTCATGGAGACGGTTGCGAATGGTCCTCGCCGATACCCCAGGAGCAACAGTGTCCCTAATTTGCTGGGAAGTGGCGGTGCGGTCCCCTACGGCACTGCGTAGGATCCTACGGTCTTGGCGTGCATCCGTGCGTCGCTGCGGTCCGGTCCCAGGTCGACGGGCACGTGCACCTTCCGCCGACCACTGGCGACAATATCGATGTACTGTGGAGACCTCACGCCCCACATGTTGAGCAATTCGGCGGTACGCCCACCCGGTCTCCCGCATGTCCACTATACGCCCTCGCTCAAAGTCCGTCAACTGCACATACGGTTCACGTCCACGCTGTCGCGGCATGCTACCAGTGTTAAAGACTGCGATGGAGCTCCGTATGCCACGGCAAACTGGCTGACACTGACGGCGGCGGTGCACAAATGCTGCGCAGCTAGCGCCATTCGACGGCCAACACCGCGGTTCCTGGTGTGTCCGCTGTGCCGTGCGTGTGATCATTGCTTGTACAGCCCTCTCGCAGTGTCCGGAGCAAGTATGGTGGGTCTGGCACACCGGTGTTAATGTGTTCTTTTTTCCATTTCCAGGAGTGTACTTTGCGCATGGATTCTGCGAGTATGAAGATAGAAAATTAGTAAACGTCATTCAAGGGCAGAATTGTATTCAGAATAATTCATCGAATATAAAGAGATATTACAGGCTAAAATACGAAAAGTGTATTTATACGCGGACACATTCGCTGTTGGAAGTAACATCGTCCTTTTTGGTAGGCATGGTAGTCAACGATCAGCCGCAACTGCTAACGAATTAAAATCTGAAAACGCGAACGAGAAGGCTTATATTTGATTTTTGGCATTTTATACCGATCTCTGATTTGCTCCAGTTAGAGAATACATTTTTAAGACTGTGATACTCCTTACGAATGTACCATAGTAAGCTCCTCGTCGCCGACCTAGTGGCGGGATGTTCGGTTAGCACCTGTGTTGTCTACTACGGGACTACTCACACTTAATCCACTTCAACTGCGGCTGTTCACTGCGTGCCAGAAAGGACGATGCTATTTCCACCAACGTCTGTGTCCTTGTTTGAATATACATTCAAATGTTTTGCGGCTGGATAAGTTTATAAGCTAAACTAAAATTTCGATCTCCTAATTGGAATATACGTAAATGTGTGTGAGTGTGAGTGTGTGTGTGTGTGTGTGTGTGTGTGTGTGTGTGTGTGTGTGTGTGTGTGCGTGTGTGTGTCGTTAGCGTGGAATTCTAAAGCCACAATGAAGTTTCTATTGTGGTTCTACATGAAATCTGTGTAAATCAGATTCAAGTTTCAGCTTTTATTCAACAACTAAAATGGAGGTGAAAGATATACATAGCCTTCGAATCACATACACGATGGTCAGAAAATGTGTGAAATGCTTGTATGGATGTTACAAGGCAGGTTGTACTGAGACATAAATGTTAAGAAAGAAATTCGATACGTTACTCCGTTTCCGAGTTAGTTAGCATTGAAGTTAGCAAATCAGATCGTCTCGCGCGTAAATTCAAGTTTCAGCTAACGAGCCAAAGCACTCGTTGGGCAACACCGCCCCTGGCAGGCCGCTTGAGTGTGAGCTCGCGACGCCACGATTGGATAAATCTATGCTAAATAACTCGGAAACAGAGCAAAGTATCGAATTTCTTTCTTAACATTTATGTCTCAGTACAACCTGTCCTGTAACATCGCTACAAGCATTTCACACATTTTCTGACCACCCTGTATATGTAGCTTAGTTTTGATGTTTCCACTAGAAAATTATGGCGGGACTGTAACCAGACATTTTAACGGAGGAGATAGCTTCTCCCCAAGACCAGACGACTATTCAATTCTCATCTTACAATAACATCCCTTCTAACCACTCATTATTTCATCCATTTTGCCGACCATGCAAGAAGCATTAGTGCGTAAATTATGGACACGCGGTAGAAAATGAAATATAGCGCCATTGTCTCCGAAGAGTATACGCGACGTTTATAAATTGAGTCTTGCAAAAGGATTTATATTGACAATATTTTACACAGGGAAACTAAAAAGTTGTAGTTGCTCCGAAAGCGTTGCACACCGCGAAGCATAGCGACTCATAGAACTGTCACTGTCTGCCTATAATGATCATTTTCTCAAAATTGTAGTAAAATGAGAGGGTTCTCACAGTGATACAGGGTTAACGCAGCACCACCATAAAATTTTGTGTGAACGATCTTTGGGTCGCTTATATCAGTGCTCAACATTATAAGGTCGCTACTGACCAGAACTCAGCTCTCATTCATAAAACAAGATGTACGCCCATACTAATCGATTTTGCCCGATGATGCGGCTTTTCGCGGATGATGCTGTAGTATACAGAGAAGTTGCAGCATTAGAAAATTGTAGCGAAATGCAGGAAGATCTGCAGCGGATAGGCACTTGGTGCAGGGAGTGGCAACTGACCCTTAACATAGACAAATGTAATGTATTGCGAATACATAGAAAGAAGGATCCTTTATTGTATGATTATATGATAGTGGAACAAACACTGGTAGCAGTTACTTCTGTAAAATATCTGGGAGTATGCGTGCGGAACGATTTGAAGTGGAATGATCATATAAAATTAATTGTTGGTAAGGCGGGTTCCAGGTTGAGATTCATTGGGAGAGTGCTTAGAAAATGTAGTCCATCAACAAAGGAGGTAGCTTACAAAACACTCGTTCGACCTATACTTGAGTATTGCTCATCAGTGTGGGATCCGTACCAGATCGGTTTGACGGAGGAGATAGAGAAGATCCAAAGAAGAGCGGCGCGTTTCGTCACAGGGTTATTTGGTAACCGTGGTAGCGTTACGGAGATGTTTAGTAAACTCAAGTGGCAGACTCTGCAAGAGAGGCGCTCTGCATCGCGGTGTAGCTTGCTCGCCAGGTTTCGAGAGGGTGCGTTTCTGGATGAGGTATCGAATATATTGCTTCCCCCTACTTATACCTCCCGAGGAGATCACGAATGTAAAATTAGAGAGATTAGATCGCGCACGGAGGCTTTCAGACAGTCGTTCTTCCCGCGAACCATACGCGACTGGAACAGGAAAGGGAGGTAATGACAGTGGCACGTAAGGTGCCCTCCGCCACACACCGTTGGGTGGCTTGCGGAGTATAAATGTAGATGAAGATGTAGATGACTGGTGTCTGTCATAGGAGCTACCTGGTGTGACTAGGTACTCGTAGACATGAAATCAAATAAGACATTCCTGGCCATTCAGATAGCAATACTCTATTTATTGAATGTATACAATATAGCAGGTAATATACATCTTTTAATTTGTAGACGTTTTATGCGTATACTGGACGCGAAGTTTGACACACAGACCTAGTACCTCGGATAGTAGCAGTAACCCTACTGTGGCTAGGCATCAACTGAACTCGGATGACAGATACTGGTGCGTCATTCTTTTCTGTTCCAGCTTCATGCCAAAGTTCACCATTCGTAGTTCCTGTCGAGTGGCGGCATGACAGTCACTCGGTAACCAGTGACCAGGTATTTTTACTGTGTGAGAAATGTGGAGAACAGCCAAACGCACTCTGTACCATATAGATTAGAACAACACAGCAAATATATCGTCTTGTTGAAAGATACCGTCATGGAGACGAAGAAGGTCGAGCACAGCCATCAGCCTAATTATGTCATACCCTCACGTGTCAGAGCTCACGGGGTAGTGACATGCATATATACATATGGCATTAGTACCGAAAATGGTTCAAATGGCTCTAAGCACTAAGGTCATCATTCCCCTAGACTTATAACTACTTAAACCTAAATAACCTAAAGACATCACATACATCCACGCCCGAGGCAGGATTCGAACCTGCGACCGTAGCAGTCGCGCGCTTCCGGATTGAAGCCCCTAGGAGCACTGCACCCCAGCGGGCGGCGCATTAGTACGGCGTACGTCTGGTTTAGAAGGGCTACGCATGGGTGATGCTGTCATTTGTACTATTGCGATTCATGTGAAAGAGTTTCCAACGCGATTGTGAGTGCACGACGGGAATTAAGAGTTTGAAGGCGAATCTGGAGTTGGAACTAGATGCATGGGACATTCCATTTAGGAAAGCATAAGGGAATTCGAGACCCACAATGTGAAGAGTATGCCGGAAATATCAGATTTCAGGCATCAGGTCTCACCACAGGCAACACAGTGGCCAACTCAACGAGAAAGAGCAGTAGCTTTTGCGTTCAGTTATCAATGTTAAGGAGACAACGAACACTGCGTGAAATATCTCCAGAAATCCGTGAGGGACTTACGACGAACGTATCCGTTAGGACAGTGCGGCGGCATTTGGTGTCAGTGGTCTACGGATGAAGACGATCGACGCGAGTGTCTTTGTTAACAGCATCACATCAACTGCAGCGGCGCCTCTCTTGGGCTCGTAACCACGACGGTTGGACGTTAGACGACTGGAAAACTGTGGCCTGGTCACTTGAGTCCTGATTTCAGTTGGTAAGAGCTGATGGTAGGGTTTGAGAGTGGCGCAGACCCCACGAAGCCATGGACCTATGTTGTCAAAAATGCAGTTTGCAAGCTGGTGGTGACTCCGTAATGATATGGGTTGTGTTTACATGGAATAGACTGTATCCTCTGACCCGACTGAACCTGCCGTTGACTTCAAATGGTTATGTCCTGCGACTTAGAGCCTATTTGCAACCATTCATGGAGGTTATGTTCCCAAACTACGATGGAATTTTTTTTAGATAACAATGCGCCATGTCACTGGACCACCTTCTTCGCATTTGTTTTGAAAAACATTCGCAATTATGAACGGCTACACAGGAAATATTTCTGCAGGAGACTTCCAAAGACTTGAGTACTTGCCACGACGAACTGCTGCACCACGTCGGGCAAAAGGAGGTCCGACATGATATTATGAAGCATCCGTAGCTTCTGTCACCTCAGTTTGAATTTAACGGCTGCAATCGACAGTATCAGCTATGATAAGCAGCACTGATCATGCAGTGTTGTAAACGGTATTGTAAACGGTACCTCACTCCATTAAGTCAAGTGCTGGTCCGTATAATGATACGAAAACACCACAACACTATACGTCCGCCGTAATGCGGTCGGCAGAAACGGAACTCCTCAAAAGACGACTCGGCGCGACTCCTGCCATTCTGCCATTCTTGCCACCGGGTACACAGCATGTCGATAAATCTTTACCCGATGCCGCGTCAGGGGAAGCCATAACAGAGGTCGCGCTGCTGACAGTTCGTGACTACACGTATTGTCATACTGTCCGTGTCAACATCTGTCTTGCTGCTGATCATGCTAGTGATGAGACGATCGACTGATTTTATCAATCGATTACGTTTACGCTCAGTCGGATTTTTTAGTCGAATGAATAGACCGAATGAAACTAGTCTCTGGAGCCACGTCAGGTATATTAATGAGCCACGTCAGGTATCTTAATCTTTTTCACTCTCCTTATTTGAGCGGTTTCACTTGCATGCTTTTTCAGCCTTTTCACGTATGCATGAACAATGTCTACTGTTGCCCTGTGCCGGCCGAAGTGGCCGTGCGGTTAAAGACGCTGCAGTCTGCAACCGCAAGACCGCTACGGTCGCAGGTTCGAATCCTGCCTCGGGCATGGATGTTCGTGGTGTCCTTAGGTTAGTTAGGTTTAACTAGTTCTAAGTTCTAGGGGACTAATGACCTCAGCAGTTGAGTCCCATAGTGCTCAGAGCCATTTGAACCATTTTTTTGTTGCCCTGTTTTTGAGATAAATAACGTACGCTGCTTGTCTGATGTTAAGGGACAACTGACAGTTGCTAAGGAGCAATTTGCCAGTTGCTACGGAACAACCGACAATTGCCGCGAAACACTCTACCAATGTAATAAAAGGAAATGTAGAAGGCGGAACATGTTAAATGCAACGAAACCTGAGCACGAACGCTCTGTATGCATTCGACCTTTCACGCACGACGGTGTTCGTCAAACGTTATTGTGGAAGTGATTAGTGCGACATTCCGTGTGGTGGGGCGACATATCTGCAAGGCATCATCTGAGAGCTTACAATCGTGGACGAGCAATTGGACGACTCGAAGCCGTTCGAAGTGTCACTACTGTGGCTTCAGTAATGGGTGTATCCAGAGGCGTCATCTCGCGTTCATAAAAGCCCGCTGAAGGTAGAAATGCTATGCGAAAGCATGCCGGTGGTCTTAGATGGACCACCACGCCGCAAGAGGATGGCCTTAGTGGCGAAAAGGAACAGACATCACACTACTAGGCAGATCGCTGCAGACCTTGCAGCCGCTACTAGTACACTTATCTCTGCCAGAAACATTTCACTGCGATTAAATCAGGCTAGCTGTATGCTCGAAAGCGAGTTATATGCGTCCCATTTCAACCACGCCATTGTCGAAAAACAGTTCGTTAGTGTAGAGAGCCCGATGGTTGGGGTTAGCAACAGTAGTCAAGAGTGGCGTTTTCCGAAGAATCCTGCTTCACTGTCGCAAGTGATTCCGGCCACCAGTTTATGTGGAGGAAAGTCGGAACACGCTTTCCCACAGAGTGCTCATGAATGTCTTCAGTGGAGCGTAAACGTTATGATGAGGCGGCACGCTCTATAAATAGTAGCCGAACACTGCAGCATGTCTTTGCACGGGTTTCCGTTGTAGCACAGCGGTACTGCAGCGAGATTGTTCTGAAGCATGTCTGCTTGTTTAGAAGTCCAGAAGATCACGATTTTCTGTTTCTGGACGACAATACCTGCCCACACAGCATGACTAAGACGTCGGACATACTGGAAAGCTATGATATTGAATGTATGGAACGGCCTGCGTACTCCACGATCCTAAATCCTATAAAGCATGCCGGGAATCTCTTGGAATAATCCCTCCCCAACGGGTGTAAGAAATGAAAACCGTCTTGAGAGAACAGTGGAGCAATATCCCCAAGGGCTGCTCAACAGTTTGGTAGCCAGCATGAGTAACATGAGCAAAATGTATATTAGTGCCCGAGGATGGCATATCCTTGCTAAGAGTCCGATATCGAAGTTTATGTTGGGAGTCTGACTTGTACCAAATAAAAAAGTTATTTATGTCTGTTGTCCAGGTTTCCCATGTAGTGAAATATGTACCATTTGTCGTTGTAAGTACACCAGTCCACCTTTATTATATAAATACTGTGTTTCATGTCGCCCATTATTGCTTTTTATTATTTCAATCCAACTGTGTAGCTGGTCCTTACAAATTTGTCAAGCAGTGTATCTTATTTCAAGAAGAGTTGAATAAAAAGTATATTTCAAAAATGAAGTATGTTCAAAATTTTTATATACATTTAATTACATATGAAGTATCTGTACTTTTGGCATTACATATGTGTATTTTGTGGATTTTAAAAGAGTAATAACTGATGCTACGTAATAAATTTATGTTGAAATATATTAAAAATTATTTTTTTAAATTTCTGAAGATCTGTTTCTGTCTCCGTCTCTAGTTTCCACGCGTCACCGATTATTCTCATTCGGTAAATGGTGAGGTGACGTAAGCATGTAAAATTGTTTACTTAATCACTAGTTTTCTAAACATACATTGTCACTTGTCGGAAGTACTTCTTCAACAGAAATAATTGTCATCATTCGTTTTCTTTGACTTTACTTAATTACCAGAGATTCACAATATGAATCATGTTTACAGGTACTCAACATCGCCCCTGGTGCCGCTCTTAAATCTGCCTCACAAGCGGCCGCTGTTACACAGTGTAGTCATATTAATGTCGCCACTGACTATGTTCGACTGTAGCGAGAAGTAGCCTTTCACAGGTGGCAGGTGGCAGGACTGTAACGTTCTTTAAAAAAATAAATATGACTTTACGATTACGTTTGATGAAGGCTGATCTGTGGAATGGATACAGAACTCAAATTGTGGTGTTGCGTGTTGTAAATGCAAGTGGTGTGCTTACTCTGTAGCAAAACTTTACACGAATCGGTTGGGAAATGCAACTCCCAGTACCAATAAAAAATACAGTCACTGCAAAATACATTCAGCCCCTAAAGCACTGAATCCTAATACCCTGTTCAATGACAAATAAATTAAATCGTCTTACCTCGAAAGCAGCAACGGAGTAAGGCGATATATTCTGGTCTCTCACTAAAAAAAAAAATGGTTCAAATGGCTCTGAGCACTATGCGACTTAACTTCTGTGGTCATCAGTCGCCTAGATGGTTCAAATGGCTCTGAGCACTATGGGACTCAACTGCTGAGGTCATTAGTCCCCTAGAACTTAGAACTAGTTAAACCTAACTAACCTAAGGACATCACAAACATCCATGCCCGAGGCAGGATTCGAACCTGCGACCGTAGAGTCGCCTAGAACTTAGAACTAATTAAACTTAACTAACCTAAGGACATCACACACATCCATGCCCGAGGCAGGATTCGAACCTGCGACCGTAGCGGTCGCACGGCTCCAGACTGTAGCGCCCAGAACCGCACGGCCACTTCGGCCGGCTCTCTCATTAAAGCTCAGCTCAGCAGTGTTCAATGCTAGCCGTAATACTTGAAATACACATGAAATTCATTTGGCTGATAAACGAGGACATTTAAGAAAATCCAACTTCTTAGAAAAATATGTGACCTGGACAGGGAGGCGGTAGTGGTTATGGTGAATTACTAACACTTAGTTCTTTTTTTTTAGCAAAATTATATTGCAAGTTAAGTTTGGCTTTTCAAAAACATCTGACACTTGAAGTTACAGTACTGACAATTGATCCACACACAATGAGATTTAAACAGCAATTTTTATCTAACTTCATTAATCCAAACCGAGCGAGGCGGCGCAGTGGTTAGCATACTGAACTCGCATACGGGAGGACGACGGTTCAATTCCGCGTCCGTCCATTCTGATTTAGGTTTTCTGTGATTCCCCTAAATCGCTACAGGCAAATACCAGGATGGTTCCTTTGAAAGTGCACGGCCGACTTCCTTCCCCGTCCTTCCCTAATCCGATGAGACCGATGACTCCGCTATTTGGCCCTTCCCCCAAACAACTCAATAATTAAAAATTATCAGGCAACTCACCTGTAATAACGCGCTGGCAAAAACAGAAATCATAATTATTTAATATCTTTACCTTGGTTGCATGAAGACTTCTGCTTCCGAGTTCAACAATATTGACAGACCTAAATTAATCCATCTCTTGGTGGCTTCACACAGCACACCACAAAAACTGCCTACTCCATGGTCTTTCCCTCACAGACAGCTCTCTACAACTGGGCGCCAAGCGCTCTCTTACTCCAACAAAACAGTATCTTTGGCTCTGCGGTCGCACACAATCAGCGATCCACATTATCAAGCCTATCAGAAATATTCATCGTTAATAGTTCACTAGCTTCATTTTAAATTATTAATATTCTTATCTTATTCTGATGCCACATACAAGTGTGCCCCAGTATACTCCTTTCCGCACTAGCAGTGGAGGGTTCATAAAGCGTATCGCGGGATGCGGGAAACGGGGCAGTCGTTGTCGTAAAGCGGAAACGGAGCGATTTGTCTGATGTTAGTAGGGAATGGCTTTCGGGCCAAGAATGGAAGCATTTGCGAGACGGGTAAGCTTGTAAACTGTTCGTGCGCCGCCGAAGGCTGGAATTTTCACGCAAATACCTCAACCGAACTTCCCCTGTATGATGGCAGGTGGCCTTTTCCGATGGATATTTTGCTCCCTTTCATCGTGAAACGTCTAAAAGAAGACAACCCTGCAACATTAGACAGCCGGATCCAGGCCAATTGATGCTGCATTTATGGTCTGTAGAATATTTTCGTGGCATTCTGTTGGTGATCTTATCATTATATAAGGAACAGTGAATCAGTACAAAAATATGTTTATCCCTGGAGGCCATGTCCACCGCTACATGCAATTTTGTGGCATCTATCAACAAGAAAATGCAACCTATCACGCAGTTTCCAATACACCTCATTGTGTCAAAGAGCACCAGGATAGGTTTACTGCTCTCCTCTGGCCACCAAACTCTCCGGATATCTACTCAGTCGGGAATCTATGGGACCACCCCGTTCCTGCTGTTAGCACCATGAGAAACCAGTGAAGGTCGCAAGGTTTTACATCCTTGTTGGTATCTTGCAGAACCTCGTCGACTCTCTTCCAGCACGTCATGCTGCAAAAAGTAGTTATTTATAGGCTTTTGATAGGTGGTCACTATAATGTGACTGGACAGTGTAATTGTGCCGAGACATACGTGGAAACCTTATAGTTGTGACACCATTGGCGCCCCCATCATCTAGGCGCTCCAAGCAGCGGCTTGTGTCGCTTGTGCAATAAGCCGGCACCGGCTGCAGAGGAGGTGAACGTTCTTACGTACTGCTAACAGTGATGCGAAACTGAAGTATCGGTGTATGAATGTGAGTAGCACTTTCCCATCCCCGTGAAATCTTGCAGCTGGCTGCGCGGGGTAGCCGCGCGTTCTAATGCGCCTTGTCTCGGTTCGCGCGGCTCTCCACCTCGGAAGTTCGAGTCCTCCCTCGGGCGTGGGTGTGTGTGTGTGTTGTCCTTGCGTAAGTTAGTTTAAGTTACATTAAGTAGTGCTTAAGCTTATGGGCCGATGACCTCGGCAGTTTCGTCCCATAAGAAAAATGGTTCAAATGGCTCTGAGCACTATGGGACTCAACTGCTGAGGTCATTAGTTCCCTAGAACTTAGAACTAGTTAAACCTAACTAACCTAAGGTCATCACAAACATCCATGCCCGAGGCAGGATTCGAAACTGCGACCGTAGCGGTCTTACGGTTCCAGACTGCAGCGCCTTTAACCGCACGGCCACTTCCGCCGGCCGTCCCGTAAGAACTTACCACAAATTTCCGTTTTTTTTTTTTCTTGTAACTGCTACTTTTGAAAGGATGTAAAATGAAAACAGGATTGTGTGCATGGATATGACCTGTATGTATGTAGCCGGTAACATAATTTTCTGAGCAGTGTATTAACCTTCCACATTAATAATTTGCTGAAGCACTGTTTGAGGACTAGATTCAAACGACGTTTAAATAATGGTAATTATGATATCTTTTCAGTAAAACCGAATGTAAACCGTGGCTAAGATTCCATTTCTATTGACGTACCCATAATAATCAGTACTGTACACTCTTCGAAAGATCCACTACATTCGTTACTTGTAAATCGCACCCACAGCAGTATATTACCCACAATACGTGTTAAATGACGAAACATAGAATTAATCTATTTAGTACGTAATTAAAGGGATAGCTATAATGGCTATCCAAACTCTGTGGTACCTCTTAAGATGTTTTCACGTACCCCAGTGGTTAAGGCTACCCTCCTGGAATACGTGTAGTCCGGTTGTATACCACTGCTTTAGTTGAAAGTACTATAGACTAGTTTCACGTAGAAGATGTGTGAGTATCTCAGTTAACTAAAACACCAAAGTGCAGTTTCGGTTGAGTGAACCAATAAACCGTTCAGCCACCAGAAAAAACTACGCACTGATTTCACCTGAAAATAAAGAATGAATAATTCACTCATTGTGCAAAACAGTAGTGGACAGTGTCGGTTGCTTTCTTTCAGTTGCTTCCTCAGATCGTGAATGAATAATTCAAACTAAAACCGAATGAGTCGATGGTTTTCTAACAACCGATTGACTCGAGTTTTTTCATTCAGCTGCTCTCGTCGCTTGTTTATGACAATTCGGTGTTTGTTGCATAGCGCCATCATTTTGAAGCAACTTGAATAGAAGCAGAGTAACAGAGCAGTAGGAATACATAGAGGAGATACGCAGCACAGACATAAAAATGGGACGAAAGGCAAATATTCATTTAAGCGACAGTGCACTTTACTGGAGATGGTCTTCTGGCCGCTTCTGTAGTAGGGTCGACAGACTAAATTGACGAAAGTACTGAACAATGCCTGACGAAAGGATATTCTGGGCTGAGGGCTTGAAGTTAACATAATAAAACACTTAGTAAACACTAAAAGTTATCCGAAGGCTATTACATAAATCATGGAAACCATGGTATATCTTCCGATAGTGCGACAATATGAGAATTCCACGATGTGTTTTGAACCGGTACGGCAGCGTGTATCGGCATGTAAACATAAAATAGGGTTCCCGAACAGGAAGTCACGGTAAAACTTTAAATGAAATCCGTGTACATTTATTGCACAAGTACAAATCGAACAAAAATGAATGAAAATCAATGTTTCAGAATAAACCCCCAGTGCATACGCAAAGTGTTGCCAAGTGTGGGAAAGGCGTTGAATGCGATTGGCATTGCCATCAATGTGTGCCACCTTTCACCGAAATGCCGTGAGGATATTTTGTTTGCAAAGCGTGTTTCACACAATGGGAATACGTTATGGGACCAGGTCCGAGTTGCATGGACTGAAGCGTGTGCGTGTGTTTGTGTGTGTGTGTGTGTGTGTGTGTGTGTTTTTTGTTCTTAGCATAACTTAGTTTAAGTAGTGTGTAAGTCTAGGGACCGATGACCTCAGCAGTTTGGTCCCTAAGGAATTCACACACATTTAAACAGGGCTCAAACACCGAACAGGTCGGTAAAATTCGAACACCTAGCTACCCAGAATTAGAAAGAACTGATCACTTAAAGGTGAACTACGGTTTATGTAGCACCCGAGGCAAAGTGTAATAATGTAACCTAATATATATTTGTAACATACAAGAGTATTGAAGTCTAAAAAGGAAGACTAAAGTCCTATGTACCATCTACGACGCTTTTCAATAAGGAAGGATAAGTTCTTAAGGAAGCAATCCAATTACCAATTTACTAAATTGAGGAAGATTGCGAAATAACAAAATCGGGAAGGCCTCTCAAAAACGACGTTACTGTCTTAATCTATGCCACATTCAGCTCGATTACAAAATGTGTATTTAAGGCGCCAAAGAGTAAATCTACGAAGTAATCCTAAGATGACAATAAATTTACGTCAAATGGATCCAAGTTTTGAAAAGGAAAGCTAAATCAGAAATGTGTATAAAATTTCATTTGAGCGTACTGGATTTAATATTTGTAACAGATTCGCGTATCGTACCGCTAAGCGTTGAACCTACGAAAAAGACACGTCCCACACGGATGAAAGGGAGAAAGATTGTCGGTTATAACAATTCGCCGTTCATGCAGTATAGCTTCATCATCAGGCATGACGTTTTAATTTATTATCTGTTTAATACCGACACTGTTCGCAACACATTTGGCAGACAGTATCTCTACATACCACTGTATTGTATGAAAAACTAGGCTGTAGCACATAGTTTAGGAGATATTACGTCGTAAACATTTTGATGCCTGAAAAACTAACTTTTAATTAAAATGATGTACAGTAAAACTTCACCATCAGGCACGACGATTTAATTTATTACCTTTTTTTTACCAAACCTATTCCTAACACACTGTGAAAATAATATATATACATATACTTATATATATATAAATATATATGTATAATGGAGCGCAAATTAGCCAGTCTGTATTTACCCATTGTTTCATAACGAAAGACTTAGAGGCATCCAACAAAATTCACCCATAATTTCAAACGTTTCCTAAACTTTTTCTCGCCTACATACTTAAAGTCAAATATTCAACGCATAAACTCATTTGTAATCAGACCGCTGAAGCTGTTTTATACACGCGAGTTCCATGTTGAAAAGAATCTGGGATTTATTGTAGAAACTGTAAAACGTCTGTACGTACCGTTCGTTGGGCAGTAGTAGCAAATATTGGGCGTCTCAAGTATAGCATTCACGACAGCGAGGTATGGTTAGATTTTCATGGTCGTACTGCTAACTCAAGCCAGTAATCATACAAACGAATACGTGACCTGTCTTAACGAAGTCGTGTGTCTCCTGGGCAGTGAAGCATTTGGATGGCGTCACAGTACATGGTCTAAAACTCACACAGATGAAGGTGAACATCATGAATTCCTGGATAATGCTGCGTGTCTGTTCCGTCGTTACACTGAATTTAGGTGAAAACTCTATGACGCTATGAGGCTGTTTTCTCTGCACTGAATTCAAAATATTCGTTTTAGTTGCTGCCAAAGGGAAAAAGTGTTTTTGAAATATTTTGACCAAAATTATGCTCCTCATACTTCGGCAGCTGTTTAAAACCGAACATATTTCTTACCGGTAAGATGTTTTCTTGCCCGCTAATCACTTAGCAGTTATGTTTATCATGTAGACAAGAATACACACCATCCTTCTACTGCAAATCAGTGTTAATCTTGTTTTCGACCAAATATATATCAGCTATTCGTATAAGGCACCATCGGTAGACTATAAAAATAGAAAGTTGTTTAATTATATGTATTTCATTAATAGACGTTAAGTGTTTCATGGCAGAGTTTCTCGTAACAAACTATGTATGGAAACTATTATGTTTTGCTTTACAGACCACTGATGATGGGTGGTACGAATAGGTCAAGTGTCGTTGGTGGAAAACAAAATAAGTAATTATAGAAGGTACATAATACAAGTCCTTATCTACATGATCGACCTAATTGAAGCAGTAACTACGAAAGAACGACTACAGATATTAATAACATTTAGCATCGTGCTGCCCATCGACGAAAATGGGGTGAATTCATTTAAAAATCGCTTTACATTGTTTGGGATGAGTTTGAGAATTGATCGAGGGTCACGTCAGTTTACGTAGCTACAACTATCACGTTTCATGTAGAAAAGGAAAGAATATCACCTATAGTATATCAGATCTAATGGAAAGTCTCCAATGAACCCTTAAAGTGTGGGGTCTCGCCCACTCGTCGCTAAGAGGGTGCCTACGGGATGCAGCTTTTTGCGAATGTTATACAACAATTTCATACAAATAATATTAGTAGTTTTATTTCTAGAAAGCAAATTGACAAAACTTAAGTTTACTACAGCAAATGTCACAAGCAAGAGGTGACATGAAAACTGTACAGTTCTTGCTGTATATCGAGTCCAAGGAAACTCTTGATACAGATCACGACAATCTGACAGCGTAGCACTAATCACATTGCAGACTCGGGACGATCTGAGCGGCCGAGGCTGGTAGGAGCGTCGCTTTTATTCACGTCTTGGGTCGAATTCCACCTACCATTAGCCGCCGTTTACTCACCGCCTTCTCTAGTCTTGCGTTCCGCATCTTCGTTTTGGAGTTTGTGGTTACGCCAGAACATAAAGATATTGCGCAAGAGAAAAATTATACACAACATGTGTCTCTTTCCCAAGACCATCGATTATTCCCTCCACATTGAAGGAATCCCATATTAAAAATTAGCCGTTCAGTACTGTCGTATGTTTTTAGGCGGTTGGGCTACAGTTACCTATCGGTATTAAGTCTCTAAGGAAAGATGCGTCTAGAGAAAATCTCAGTGACGTGACCGAAACTAAATATACTTCATCGCAATTCTCTAAATTCTCGCATTATAGTACACGAAGTGTAAAATACATATTTACATTGGAGAAATACAATTAGCAAGTGAAAAAAACAATAAAAATTGAAGACAGGCGTAAATAACAATCGCTTACACTTGCGCTGTAATCTGTTTAGAATAATCTACTATATTTCTGTTTCATTTTTTTATTTCCTTCTGTAACAGATGTTTCGTTTTTTACTCTGCGGGTCTAATTATACTGTTTAAATTTTTAGTATTTTTCTTTCTCGTGTTTTATTACAGCGCAATTTTACGCGAAAACTGAAGTTTGCTGTTTCAGCAACAATGACGGACCCATCATTTGTCTAAAAAAAGCATAATAGGGCCTGTATATAGTATTAATCAGGTAATATGAGCAGTTCTGTATGATTGGTGACCATGCTGTGGTGTAGAGGGGAGTCTTGTCGTTGGAGATCTTAAGTTGTTGCAGGAAGAGTTGGACAAAACTTCTATTTAATGTAACGAACCGCAGCTCTCTTTAAATGCGGATAAACGTACCATCATGAATATAACTAAGAGAAAGATCTGGATGTTATCTTACCACAAGATTAGTGGTGAACATTTTGAGCACTCATGAGAAGCATAAAAAATAGAGGGTTAACATTGAGAAACAATGTGGTATGGGACGATCAAGTAAAATCAGTATTATTGAAGTTGAATATAAGACAGATCAGTTAGAAAAATTCTGAGTAAACACAAGACTAACACGACAAATTCTAGAGGGTTATTCCAGAGTCCTTATTGAGTAGACGAGACAGCAGGCATGTTGTGCATTCAAAAAATGGTTCAAATGGCTCCAGCCACATGGGACTTAACATCTGAGGTTAGCAGTCACCTAGACTTAGAACTACGTAAACCTAACTAACCTAAGGACATCACACACATCCATGCCCGAGACAGGATTAGAACCTGCGACCGTAGCAGCACCGCGGTTCCGGACTGAAGCGCCTAGAACCGCTCGGTCACAGCGGCCGGCTGTTGTGCATTCAGCTACGGGCCATGAGCATCATTGCAGCTCGGTACACTCCACACGAAAGCGTAACAGAAATGTTCGGAGAACTTAGATAGGAAACCGCGAAAGAAATAGGACGAAGGTGTAGCAAAACCATATTGGGTAAATACTGAGAACACGCCATCTTAAGCAGGCACCATGAACGTAAGAGAGACTGGGGAACGAACAGGGGTATACAGGCATTTTCTCTTCCTCACTGTGCGAGAGGGGGAAAGAAAATCGATAATATTGGTACGGTATTCACAACCATTCACTATACAGCGGCTTGTGTATATAGTCCTATGCAGATCTAAATGTAGTAAGTGACAACGAGCTGTTCATGTGAGCAACGTCCGTTTTTGAAGTATAATCCACATTTCAAAATTTTACTACTTCATCATCTGGAACACTTTCCTACGTCATGCGTTTCTACAACATACTTATAGCAGTTAAATACCCCTTTACAGCACTGTCTGGCACATTTCGAATTACATATTTCGCCTACATTACACTGCTGTCACAAGGAAATTTATGAAAATTAAGAGCCGGCCGTTGTGGCCGAGCGGTTCTAGGCGCTATAGTCTGGAACAGCACGACCGCTACGGTCGCAGGTTCGAATCCTGCTTCGGGCTTGGATGTGTGTAATGTCCTTAGGTTTAAGTAATAGTTCTAGTGGACTGATGATCTTAGAAGTCAAGTCCCATAGTGCTCAGAGCCATATGAAAATTGAAAAAAGTTAGAGAGAGACGGAGACAAATTCACAGAAACACAGTCAAGGAGAGAGAGTCGAATAGACTAGTTCTAAAATACAGAGCTCGCAAAGACAAACGTAGCACTCAGCGGCTTCGTAATGACATTATTTTGCCTTTAGAAGCGAAAATAATGATTTGAAAGTTACGGTTTGTGCCTTTCAGTCTATATGACGCCGTCTTCGAAAGACATGCGTCTGGAGGGAAAGAACATTAGTGTTCCGTCTACTTCGGCATCATTAGGGATGGAGCATTACTGAATTGTGCAAGCATGTGGCGAGATATTGAATGATGCATTATTGAAAGAACCATTCTAGCATCAGCCTAAAATGACTAAGAAAAAGCAGGAATAACTGGAACAGTGTCGCAACGTTACACATCCAAACGAAAATGTGTTTTAACTGGTTGGTCACTTCAGCACGTAAGAATTAACGTATCTCGGCAACTGTTCTCTAATGTCACAACTAAATAACATGAAGATAAGGAAACAAAAGAAAAATTCGGAGTGGGTATTAAAATCCATGGAGAAGAAATAAAAACTGTAAGGTTTGCCGATGACATTGTAATTCTGTCAGAGACAGCAAGGGACTTGGAAGAGCAGTTGAACGGAATGGACAGTGTCTTGAAAGGAGGGTATAAGATGAACATCAACAAAAGCAAAACGAGGATAATGGAATGTAGTCGAATTAAGTAGGGTGATGCTGAGGGAATTAGATTAGGAAATGAGACACTTACAGCAGTAAAGGAGTTTTGCTATTTGGGGAGCAAAATAACTGATGATGGCCGAAGTAGGGAGGATATAAAATGTAGACTGGCAATGTCAAGGAAAGCGTTTCTGAAGAAGAGAAATTTGTTAACATAGAGTATTAAGTGTCAGGAAGTCGTTTCTGAAAGTATATGTATGGAGTGTAGCCACGTATGGAAGTGAAACATGGACGATAACTAGTTTGGACCAGAAGAGAATAGAAGCTTTCGAAATGTGGTGCTACTGAAGAATGCTGAAGATCAGATGGGTAGATCACATAACTAATGAGGAGGTACTGAATAGGATTGGGGAGGAGTTTGTGGCACAACTTGACTAGAAGAAGGGATCGGTTGGTAGGACATGTTCTGAGGCATCAAGGGATCACAAATTTAGTATTGGAGGGCAGCGTGGAGGGTAAAAATCGTAGAGGGAGACCAAGAGATGAATACAATAAGCAGATTCAAAAGGATGTAGGTTGCAGAAGGTACTGTGAGATGAAGAAGCTTGCACAGGATAGAGTAGCGTGGAGAGCTGCATCAAACCAGTCTCAGGACTGAAGACCACAACAACAACAACAACAACAACAAGTTTGTTTTACCTTCTCAAGAACGATTATTATCCATCGTGTTAAAAACATGAAGCACACATGAGGGCAGAATTAAAATCGTCTAATTACGTTGCAAAGCGAGTCACAGACGTATTTAAATCATGCTGCTTCCTTGCGGGCGTTCCGCACTTGCTTCGCGCTGCAACTTCACTCACGTGGTCTGTGAACTGTGAGATAGCTAGATCTTATTGTGACCGTGGAACGAAAGTTCATCGCCACTATTTAACGCTCAAGAGGAAGTTTATGATCACTAGACTTTCCGTTAGTATCCTGGTATAAACATCAAGCCTCTCTTCGGTGTCTCGTGTAGAAAGGCAAGTAAAACGGATGCGGTCCTTAATCGCGGGGTCCACATCAAAGCTGTTCGAGAGCAATAGGCGTTCTCGGCATCCGGTTTCGCCTTCTTTTTGCCTTGTCATCATCGCAAACATTTATAGTTAGTGCACTTAACATGCACAGCCATCAGAGTCAAGCAGACTATGCGGTTACCAATCGTCGGTCGTGGCGACACGAAACTGGCTGAAATGGTGTTTTGGTGTATAGAAGAAAGGGTTTCACTAAACAAAGAACAGCATCGGTTTTTTATATATATATATATATATATATATATATATATATATATATATATATATATATATATATATATATATATATATATATATAATCTGAATTTTATATATAAAAATTGAGATGACTCAGGGGAGCCGTCTGAGTACGTTACTTTACTATCAAAAAGATATTAAGGTGACGATATTGATATTATGACACAAGCCGTAACCTGGGATTGAAATGAGTGGCGACAAGTGAAAATTTGTGCCAGGCCGGGAATCGAACCCGGATCTCCCACTTAACGGGAGCTGTCGCCTTGACAATTTCGCCAATCCGAGCACGCTTGACTCCCAGCCCAAATTTCTAACTTGTATCACATTACATACGTAGCGTCCCCTGTCCATTACCCTTATTGGTCACAGTCTCAAGTAGATTGCCGGAAGAGTTCGGACGAAGCGCGCATCTGCGCTGAATGATTTTTAACTGGTCAAGGTGCTTATATTCATAGTTTTTCTCTATTCTTCCGGACACCAACAACCCCCCAACCCCCCCCCCCCCAAAAAAAAAGAGGAATAAATATTTCCTTCGTCATGGCGAAGTTGCCGCGAGACTATAATGTCGATGTGATCGATTACTTCCACAAAATGTTTTCGTTTGCTTCTTAGATCATAATTTATCTTACTTTTATCTGGAAGTTAAACCAAGAATAATTATTAAGTCACAACTATTTGCTCGTGGAATTGGTAAGTTACGCTCCTATCGTCTAATATTAGTTTTCTAAAACAAACTCTTGAGGTACACTGCAGACAGAAAGTTGGAGCTCTTCAAAACTGCTGACTCCTTGTGTTCATGGCTTGTCATCGGGTGCTCTTATTGATCTATTTGCTGAAAGGTACGTGATGTGTAAACTGTAACTTTGCAGTCGTTGTTGCAGTAACACAGAAAGTAAACACTATGAAGTCCACGTCGAAGTGAACTGTCCTGCCCTAGCAAACGTGCCCGTTGCAAGATCGTGGAACAGTCTGCCTACTGTGGAAAAAGTTGTTGCCCGCCAGTTTTCCAAGAAGACGCAAAGCATTCAAAGTCGTCGTTGGAAATGAGTAAATTCTTCTAAACGTCAATAAAATTGGAGAAAGTTTAAATCAGTTTTGAGAAACTGTCTCTCATGTAAGATTCGTAAGGCTCGTGGCCTTCAGATTAACGAGGAATGTGCTCAAGAGATTATAAATTAAAACCAATTTGCTCTTTTTAGCAATACGCTTCAGTGGACAGCATAATTGTGACACGTTGTGCTAAGATCGTGACATCTGTGCTGTATCGTTCTTTTACGACCACAAGCTGAGACAGTGCCACTTGCTGTTTGATTAGTTTTGCACCATTTGGATTACATCGTGACGCTTCACACCAGTATGAAAGAAATTACGATAACGCAGCACACAGGCAGTATTTCATCGTCCAGCGATTCTAGTGATCACAGTATGTCGAAGGAGATCATATGACACGGGTTTATCAGGTTTAAAGGAAATTTTAGGTGATGATAATCATCGTGAATGCTGATGCAGTTAGAGCCTCCGCGTGTCTATCTATTTTACACCTATGTTACTTTGAAAACACTCAAAGTAATCCATATTTACTTTCAGATTTCGGGGACATTTATTGAATTAATCACCACTAGACAAAGTAGGATATGTCGCAATTAATTCCTAACATACGTTACACAATTGGTCGTCAAATAGTGGAACTATAAAAAAGTACGAAAATGCGCAGTTAACACTGCCGGTATACTAAAACCTAGCAAGTTATATGTTTCTATCAGATTCTTTCGCACACGGTGTGTGTATGCAAACGATGAAATAGTAAAACCGTCAGTATCCATACAAATACGTCTCGTACCATTCTGAAGCCTATCTACCTCCCTGAAATAGGGCAGTAATACACGTTTTCTTCTAGCTGCTGATATAATTTAGAAGGAATATTAAACTACTGAATAATGTACATACAGAGAATAATTCCAAATACGAACTTTACTTTTAGCTTATACTTCTTGAAAAATTTCTCTTACTTCTTGTAGAATTATTACCTTCGATTACTGACAATTTATAGTCATTTTGTACAAAATATTTCAGTTCAAATGGTTCAAGTGGCTCTGAGCACTATGGGACTTAACATCTTTGGTCATCAGTCCCATAGAACTTAGAACTATTTAAACCTAACTAACCTAAGCACATCACACATCCATGCCCGAGGCAGGATTCGAACCTGCGACCGTAGCAGGCACGCGGTTCCGGACTGAAGTGCCTAGAACCACACGGCCACCGCGGCCGGCATATTTCAGTCATAGCTCCTACAGAACAGTGACTTCACATTACTTTCGTTGGCCCATCTTCAAGATTACAGCAAATGCTGAGAATTGAATAAATTATACCAACTGATGAGAGAAACATTACTATTTCAGTCCTTTACTTATATTTAATAATCTACAAATAAGAAATTACTAGATGTTGAGGAACGGTTTTTAATAATAACCGCTTGTCACAACATCAAGATAATGGGGTCTTTGAGACTCTTGTCTTCAGTTCGTAGTAAGGAGACAGCACTCCAAAAACTCTTCGCACCACATTTCTAAGATACAAAAAATTTTTGCACTTATCTTGACTCTGGTCCATAAATAACTGCTAACATGTGATTACAATTTTTCGAGTAGGCGCTGGTAACATGCTCCGGTCAACACTTTAAGTTCTTCAAAGTTCGCTAAATTACTTCATGCATTTCAGGTCAACATTTAAATTTGTTCACTTTCGGTCAGAGGACGTGAGCTATCCTGGACATTATGTTCCACAAATACGCGAACGCCCAACAGTCTGAGACAGAGAAACGACAAATTACCCTTTTAATAGGTTTAAGGCCATGCGCTTGTTCCGTCTATGTACTTCTTAAAATGTTTTCTGACTTCTTAGAACAACTCATACTAACTCACAACTCACACTAACCCGCATTCTATTGAAACATAGTTATATTATTAAAACTTAATCTTTACAAAGGAAATGAATTCCCCGCCAACGTTGTCTGATGATCATTTTACTGAGACCCAGTTGTTTACGCTGTATTAAATCTCTTGTAAATCCCTTCCCCACTTCATTTAAGTGTTCGCTGTCCTACAACAACAATTTAATGAGTCATTGGTAAGGAAAACTCTGTTCTCCTGCATCCTTAAGCCATTCTCAAAAGATCTTTGTACAAGTCGCTATCAGCTGCACAGTGTAGACCCCTATTTCATCGTAAATACATTACAGAAAAATGGCTACATCAGCGTGTAATACCTCAAGAGCACTAAATGGAAGAAGAAAATATCAGTCATCTTTATAGAGGATATAATACTCGTATATGATGTTCGATGGGTGACTGAAACTCATACTTCGTCACTTAACGATATTAGTACATAAAATTCTTTTGACGTATGTTAGATGCCTTTTTTCGCCTTTGGCTTCAGTATATTGTGGTAGCGAGGAAACCTCATGACAAGAAGTTCAGAAACAACAAGCTGTAACCGAATTCACTGCGTTCATACAGGAGAGAATAGTGATACTTTTAGAATTTACTGTGACTTCTTTATACAGAAGATTTGATTTTTTTGAGATCAGTTTTCTTCTCTCTCACTACAGAGTGTTTTTCTACAATATCGTTGAATCGCTTCAAGCATAAATATTGCCACATACATGCTCCATCGGTGCATCAGTCTCCGATGTTTGAACGAAATGCTGCTTGTTGGTATAACTAACAGATCTCATATGCTATGAGTACTGAATGGTTGCCCCGAGATAGTATTTATGACTTGGTGAGACAAGCTAGTAGAAAAGTAGATTTTTATTTACATATTACGGAAGATAGTGAAATTGCTCTTGCTCATAGTAAACGCCATCTTAGGCAGAAAAAGTTTTTGGAAAACATCGACTTGTATTCTAGAGTTAAAGGATCAGTTTCCTAGTTTATTATTAATACTCTAATGGTAGCCTACTAGGTCCAGAGAAACGTGTCGTGGATGATATCTAAGAATAAGCACGCTGGTGTTAACACCAGCTATTCGTCGCAATTCCTCCCACTATTATCTAACGAACAATTATTTTCGATTAGTAGAGGCCACAGGGCGGTTAATGATCTAATTAGAAACGCATATTCAGAGATGCAACGGAAACGAACATGTAGCACCGTCTGTTCCATTGTCCTGTGTGGGTGAAAGTGCGACAATAATTAACTGCGACGGATAATTAGCGTGTCTATACCCATGTGTGACCCTCTACTCTGGGCATGTATCTTTCCACTCGTAGTCCATAGTCAGAAATCCCATTTCTCAGATAAAACATCGATTACTATTTGAAATACCTGCCTCGAGAGTTGGTTAGTAACAATGAAGTAATGATCAGGATAATATTAGCTTTCTAGCGTCATTTAAACCATGGAGAGAAGGGCAAATTTTAAATTTTCCCTGTAGTAGAATAATACGTCTTTTAGCTGTTATCTAAGTTGCACCCAAACGCGCCTATATGAAAGCGAAGTCGATGTGTCTCTCATGATGCATTCCGTTAATTACAACAGCATGTTTGTTGTGCGCCGTTACCGAATAAAGTCATCCGCCCGCGCTGACTATCGAATATTTTTTAATTTGTTTTCTTCTTCTCTTCCATTTCTTTGACGCAAAACAGAGATGTTGGAAACTTAATTAAAACTAATTTGTTGCTCTTTTCATCCTTGGAATAAGCGAAAAATGAGTGCAACACACCGAAATAAATTTTAATTTGAGAGGTAGAATTCGAGAGTGCTATATCAAGAACCTGTCGTGCAGGTAGAGGGAATGAAATACCACTACTAATATGAAAGTGTCCATGAGGTAGATTACTTCGCTTTACATTTTTAGTATTTCAGTGGAAGATAGAGATAGTATTGTAGACTGAATATGAGATCAGTTTGACTGTGATGAGAGGGAATATAGGAACGATTATAGCGTTACAGTATGATTCATTCAGGCGTACTATTAAAACTTGTTTTATGGACCAATGAACCCTGATCATAGGACAGAAATTTAAACTTTTCATCTAGCTAACTCGTGTCCTAAGATTGAAACGGTAGCGGCCCCAGTACGACAGTTCGTTGTGCTTTTTACCGACCTGCTGTCAGCTAACCTGTAATAGCGGTTGAGTGTACGACGGCGACACGACAGTGTGTTAACGGAGTACATACCACGTTGAAAAATTAGCAACTGTACATATCCCTGTGTGTATACTTACTTGAGAGGTTTTAATATCTTATCTTTCTGATTTGTCAAATAGCAGTCTTACATGCAATGTAAAAATTTCCCTTATGCAGTATCTTTATACTTTAATAGGCGATCACACAATATGTATCTCCGTGTATGTTCGAAAGGAAGTTCGAATCGAAGGAAAATAACGTCCTACGCCGATATGGATGACTGTATACAAAACGACTTTTTGTTTCTACGCCCTGTAAAGACTGGCATCGCCCGTTCCCGTAAATGAGTGGTGCGTGCGGCTGATGCCATGAGGGGGAATCATGGTTCTATTTCAGTCATTGTTTCCGTCACTGCCAGGGATATTTCCTCGCTTGGAGAACTGGCCCGGGATGCAGTCAGCCTCTTGATGGCAACTGAGGAGCTATCTGACCGAGCAGTAGCGGCTCCAGGTCTGCTAACCTGACAGCGGCCTGGAGTGCTGTATGCTGGGATGACACGGTGGCCGGTCGGTCCCTACGGCACGTCTATGGCCAGAAGGGCGTTGCTTACTAAACGGCATCTCTCCTTAAATCTCAGCAAGCGTAATGAAATGCTCACAAAACTAGAATTAAAATTTCAGGACCAAATAAATGAATCGAGTTACAGTATTAATGATAAGTGTTTGGAATCTGTCACAACATAAATAACAGGAGGTTACTCTAGAGACGGATTAATGACTGGATGGAAAACGTGGAATCGAGAGAATTGAAGGTAGACAGAGCACATACATTCATTGGGAGAGTTCTCTTGAAGTGCCATGAAACTGTCGAGGAGAGGTATGTAAGTACATGTGGAAAGAAATAATCTCGTTATCATTGTCATTACAGGATTGGACGAGATCGGGGTCAAGGAACCGGCCGCGAATCTGCTTATCGAAGGATCCAGTTATTAATGATTTAGGGAAACCATGGGAAACCTTCCGTTGAAAGTAGAGCCATAAACACCACTTCACATTATTCGTTCTTACCGGATCCGATTTGATTTTGCGAATTATGGTTAACCATAGACATGCTGAAGGCTTGCTTAGTCTCCATTACGCACACTGACATTGGTCAAAGCTTCTTGGATGTCAGTCACCCTGTGGCTGTACTAGCACGCTGTTCACTTGCTGTGGAAACAACCCAAGCTGTGTAACCCATTCCTATGGAAACCCATAAGTATGCTGTTGACCATCAAGCTTTACAAGACTTACTTGGTAGTAAATGACCTGAAGGAAGGGCGATTTATGCATGTAGTAATTTCTCATTAAGTGTATAACGTATGGAAAGATGGGAGTTCTTCGAGAGCCACAGAATTTAGGAGATCTGGGAAATATGAACCTGAAAGCTCGTTGACGATAGCGTATTTAGCACAGTGAGCACCTAATTTATTGAAAGAGTCATAATTTCTACTGCAACTAAATTTGAAAATAATAATAAACCAGTATTTTGACGAGAGGGAGGCCTCTAAAGGTACAGCGCTAGCTTAAGTGAGCCTTTATCGACGGGAATTCCTGAAATCGATTGATGTGCTGCAGCGAAAACCTGAGACATACGACTTTCCTATAGGACTCTAGCTCCGTACGTGAAGTAGCGCGCTACTTTGCCCAGTTCCCTTAAAAATTAAAGCTGTGGTGACGAACGAGTGTTAACGCAAAGATTCTAAATATATGTAACGTATTTTTAATTGTGCATACCTGACTTCAATTTTCTAGCTTCCGGTTGCTTACACAGTGGAAACATTTTGGAATCGTCCATTAAACGCTAACTGTATGTCTAAATATAATACAAAACTTGAAAATATTACTGTCAGTGGAGGGAACGATAGCACTTCTCGTTTTTCTTCACGTGCTCAGAGAAGTAAGTAGTGCATTGATAAATCTTTGGGGAGTGCGGTATTAAACTAACATAGTAAACATAAGACGAATTCTCAGTACAGATCAAAAATACGTTTTTGACATTAAACGTTCAGAACCTGAGTGGGTAGGATATTTCTTACGTTTTAAGTAATACATCCATTTTGTTGTCTGTATACTGTAGCCATTCAGAGTAGATGACAGTCTCATGGAGAAGTAATCACTGTCAGAGACGCGCGAGTTAGCGAGGTTGCGTCCAGTTCAGATCCTTACACAAGGCCATTTATCCACACGAAATTATCATTGTTGTCAAAGCTAATGCCGCTATAATAAACTTCGCTGGAACCATTTAGTGTTGTGCAACGGTCCTACTCCTCAAATTGTTAGCTCAACGCTCTGACGTTTACCGAGCTTACGGAAGCCAGTCACTGACGGATATCATAGCTGAATCCTTTAACGACAATGTCACAACAACAGCGGTGGCCTGCAGGCCTGGTACATTCAGTCAGTCTCACACACGTACACACACCGCTTCCGTTATGTGCCACACTGCGGCGCTGTCGACATTTATACTCACCTCTGCGGTAATCCTGCCCTCCCAATGTCCTCCAGTGTCAACTGCGCGGAAGATTAACTGGCGTGCGTTAACACACGGCTGTGCTGCACCAGGAGCACCGTAACAGTTCCTGGCAGAGCAATTAGTTTTGTGACATCGAGAACGCAGGTCTCTGAACACAGCTTCGGACTTTGAGACCGTCCACAGCGATGTCTACGTGTTTAGCGTGCTTACGATTAACTTTTACTCTAAAGTGGTTCTGGTGGTACGACACACTTGTTTCCAGTATAAGGAAAAATTTACTACATCCCTGGGGCGTCTTACAAAATTTGGTGGAATAGGAAAGTAGCCTTAACTGACGTGTATACTTCCTACTTCTGGAGAGGCGAATGGAAACTGTGATTCCAGATTAATATTGAAGGTTTATTTTTAAGACTACAAACACTGATAGCAAGCGTGTAACGAATTACAGCTCTCCCATTAAAGTTGTTTATTTTTTTGGGAAAATGTTATTTGTGTGTGTGCTACGACCTAGACATAACACATGGAGTTCAGAGAGCGATATTAAGCGTCGCGAGCAGCCAAGTCTGCTGTCTCCCAGTTCAATTTCCTCTTGTTGAATAAAGACACAAATTCACAGAAAAATATTCCGCGACCCGTGTGTAAGGTTAAACGCCGGCAGCCGCCCTTGATAGTTTTTGGCGCTTGTATACCGTCACATACTTCCAGAGGCGAGCCGCGCTACAAGCGAGAGGTTCCGACTCGTGGCGTGCGCGGACCCTCGACAGCGGAGGTGCGTGCGTGGTGGACCACCGACCGCGCGCTACTGAAGCGCCCGAGGGCGGAGCTCGGCGGAGCCTTGGGTTTCGCGCTCGCCGCCGTCGACTGCAGCCGACGCCCTCCGACGCCACGCGAAGCGACTGCGAAATAGCGGCTCGCCGATTTCTGCGCATGCGCTGTCGCGCCGAGTACACCGCCAGTGCATTATGCGCTAGCATTTCTCTCTCTGTTTCTGTCTCTGCTGCGCTCAAGTCAGTCAGATAGTGAGACACTAACATGTCATAAGTACGCTGCCGACAATATCTGTCTTCTCCGTCGTGAGCATAATTCGTGTACATGATCGGGACTAGCACCAAGACAGATGCAAATAATGTGAAATCTATTAGAAAGGGAATTAAATTTCCTGTATTAGTCTGATCATTGTCGATATGACTTTCTTTCTTTAATTATTATTATTGGTTCCTTGCTAGCGCTTTGGCTGAGACGTGGTATTTACTGGTATTAAGGAAAACAAGGAAGGGAGGACCCACCAATATAGCTTTCTTTTCACACAACCTGTTTATTTAACAATGTATAATCCTAAATTTGTTTTCTTTACAAATTAACAAATTTCTGAAATGCATTAGCTTTTACAGGAGAAATCAAATCATGAACAACATGACAATAATTAGGAGGGCCCGGAGCTGCAGTCAGCCCTTTATCGGGTGAATCAGCGGTGTTTACTACCGCGCTGGACACAGTTTCTCGTATTAAATGCCCTCCTGCAACACAAGAAAACACGTAAGTAATATTGATGACGAGAGTGTTTCAATTACTCAAACAAATGACAATTTTTTTTATTTGCAATGTCGGAAGGTTCGGAGTTAAGATGCGCACCTGTGCTTAAAGGTTAAACAAATTAGGAAACAATTATGACAATTATAATGCTTGCTTGAAACCGAGCAACCATTTCATTTCAATCAGCAACCAAGGTGCGACTGGATCCCAACACGTCCCTTATGACAAGCTTATTCTGACTAAAGGCCTGGAGACAGTTGGCTATTAATATGTCAAAAGTTAAATTGCTTCTCAATTATGAAGGCCGCTCTGAAGGAAAGTTTTAAAACATTACGTATGAGCACTTATTACAATAGAACTCACTCGGGGGAACCACAATTCCAGTTACAAATATACCAATGACGACCCGGTCTCTAAAAGACAGCAACGCACAGCTTAGTACAACAGGTAGTTCAGATTATCTCAAATACAAAAAAAAAAAAAAAAAATTGGAAGTTTGCGTAAGGTATAATGGGACCCAACTGCTGAGATCATCGGTCGCTAGGCTCACACGCTATTTAATCTAACTTAAACTGACTTATGCTAAGGACGACACACACACCCATGTCGGAGGGTGGACTTGAACCTCCGACGGGGGAGCCGCGCGGACCGTGACAAAAACGCCTCTGACCGGTCGGCTACCCCGCTCGGCTAACCCAAATACGATTACAATCAAGGAATTAAACCGGTTAACATCTAAATCTAACCTGAAGACTCCTGTTTGTTTAATGGCAACCTGTGTCTTGGTACAATTGTTCCGACTGTATTTCCGACAAGGAAATGGTTCATTAAAGCATTAATGATCGGCTGTAAACCAGAAAGGAAGGGCAATATAATACGAGAACAAATCTTCAAACTACAACTAGTGTCTAGTACAATACTACGGTCTATATTTACGACGAAAGAGCCGACCAAGTAAAGCTCTTAGTGTCGGGTACAAACCAGAAAATAATTAAGTGGTCGAGAAAATAATGACACCAAACACCACGAGGATTACAGAATGTTACTGCCTTTATGGAGCAAGTAGCTCCATGGATCCACGGAGACTCGCGGCGGTTACTGAATGGTGCCGATGACAGCCAGGTAGGAGGGGGCAGCCAGGCCACGAGCGATCGTCCGACACAAACGTTGCCAACCAACCGATGGGATGTCGGCCTGCTGCTTGTAGTCGACGCTGATCTCGGTGAATTACTCCGGTATCTTTCCCCTGCGCGACCCTCCTTGCGTAGCTCGTGGCTGCGGCCGCTCGGACTTCGTGACCGCCTCTTGTCGCGACGCTACCGCCAATCCCCAAACTTGGTGCCTCTTCCTTTCGGGCGAGCAAACCCGTATGTACATCGGCAGGCAAAGAGCTTCTGAGGACACAACCCACAGAAACCAACTCTTCCTGATATATATTGGCAATGGGGACTCAAGAGGGATAGTCGATACTACCCTTGAGCTAGTGGTGCCAGAAAGACAAGTCTGCTATTGTATTGTAGCCGGCCGCGGTGGTCTAGCGGTTCTAGGCGCTCAGTCAGGAACCGCGCGACTGCTACGGTCGCAGGTTCGAATCCTGCCTCGGGCATTGATGTGTGTGATGTCCTTAGGTTAATTAGGTTTAAGTAGTTCTAAGTTCTAGGGGACTTATGACCACAGATGTTGAGTCCCATAGTGCTCAGAGCCATATTGTATTGTATTGTATGTGAACCGTTGACCTAGAAACGACGGAGAGGCTCCGTCCCCACCCCAGCTGCAGTGGTCCACAACCCCACGACGAGTACCGCAGTCCAATTCACCCCTCTGCCGAACATAGTGTTATTGTGCGGTTCGGCCCCCAGTTGACCCCTCCCTCCCTCCCCAGGGAACGTCACACCAGACGAGTGTAACCCGTATGTTTGCGTGGTAGAGTAAAGGTGGTGTACGCGTATGTGGAGAACTCGTTTGCACAGTAATCGCCGACATAGTGTACCTGATGCGGAATAAGAGGAACCAGCCCTTATTCTCTGAGGCAGATGTAAAACCACCTAAAAACCATCCACAGACTGGCCGACTCACCGGACCTCGCCGGGAGGATTCGTGCAGGGGACCAGGCGCTCCTTCCCACTCCGGAAAGCTGTGAGTTAGACAAAGTCTACTAACTTAATGGCGCCTCGGCTCACTGGCAACTTTCATTGTATAAAGATAAGAGCAGTCGGGCCACATATATTTTTCGTGATTTGTAGCTACGTCTCGTTCCTGTCCAATTAGTTCGATTCTAAGGTTATCACGGTAAATTTTAATTACTCGCCACACAGAGTCCCATTATGCCGTGGTTGCCCCATTTGTTTGTAGACAGTCCAGTCATATTAAAGTGACCAGCCGTCAAAAGTCTGGATAAACACTCTCAACACTGCAGACTGCTGTAAGACGTGCACGAATAGTCAGTGAGGTTCAGGAAGGTACAGACAGATTTATTGCCTTGCCGACACCAGTGTCGTGGCCAGTGCACTAGGTTTCTCGGTTGCGGATCCAAGGCGTCAACAGCCCGGTCGTGGTATCATACAGATTGTCGACTGGCTTTAAATCCATGGAGTTCTGTGACCAAGTGAGTGCGACTCTATAAGACACGTTGCATTGTCCTGCTGGTACATGCAGACGCGCCGACGAAAAACAAACTGCACTCAGCAGTGGAAATTGTTCCAAAGACTACATGCATAATTGTGTTGATCCATTGCGCCTTCCAGAATGACGAGCTCACCCAGTAACTGCCACGAAAACATTCCCCAGATCACAACGGTCCCTCCTCCGCCCTGAATCCTGCCGATGATGCTTGCTTTTACATGCTTAATGCCGCTGGAGCATGAAACGTGAGTCATCTGAAAAGGCCACTTATCACCACTCAGTGGACGTCCGGTTGCGATACTACCTAGCAAATTGCATGCATCGTCGCCGAAGAAATGCTTTGAGCACGAGTGCATGAACCAGGCACCTGCTGCGGAGACCCATACGCAGCAACGTACATTGAACGGTTTTTGAGGACCCAATGTTTGTAGCCCCTTGCTTCATCTGGGCTGCCAGTTGGTCAGCAATTGCACGTCTGTCTGCCTCTACTCAGCTCAGCTGTTGTTGTTCACATCTGTCATGTTTGGTGCTGGTTCTGGATGGTGCCATTCTGCCGTGCACTGTATACTTCGGCCACGGAAGACAGCGAACAGGTTAAATCTAGTTTACATCTAGGAAATGGCTTTCCTAGATAAATGCCTAAGGGATGTACTGCTACAAACGGAGCCATTTACCACTGTTGCTTATCTAGATAAATGTCGGATTTCTGCATAAGTATGGTAATTTTCAACATCTGAATCTCGGTAGCGGATAATGATATCGAGAAATCGAACGGATAGCCACTTCTATAAATCACGTTTATGCTAAATCGTCGAAATTTTTACCATATGTTCTTACGACATGTTCTCAAATAACCTTGGAACTGAATCGATATTGTTATCCGTTAACGGATCCTGAGGTTCCTAGTTATCTTACTTACACACGTAAAATATCCACGTAATTTTCATTCTGAGGCGTAAATGTATTTTTAACTCACGAATACATGGTCAGGGTTCTAGATTCTTCGCAAGGTTCTGAGAACATCAAACTATGTGTTACGTCAGAATTTTTTCACCAACAAAAATTTATCACGCTCTGTCTCTGGATAACCGGCATTTTTCACGTATGCAAATATGCCAGAAGTGCCAGAACGAAATTTTCATTCTGCAGTGGAGTGCGCGCTGATATGAAACTTCCTGGCAGATTAAAACTGAATGCAGGACCTAGACTCGAACTCATGACCCTTGCATTTCGCGTTTGAGCTACCCAGGCGCCACTCACAATCTCTCCTCAACGCTTTAACTCGGCCAGTACCTCGTCTCCCATCTTCCAAACTCCACAGAAGCGCTCCTCCACACCTTGCAGAACTAGCACTCTAGGAAGAAAGGATATCGTGGAACACGGCTTAGCGACCGCCTGGGGGATGTTTCCAGAATGAGATTTCACTCTGCAGCGTAGTGTACGCTCATATGAAACATCCTGGCAGATTAAAATTGTGTGTCGGACCGACACTCGAACTCGGGATCTTCGCCTTTCGTGGGCAAGTGCTCTACAAACTGTTTTTTTTTTAATCACCTAATTTTCATCGTAAAGAAAGAAAGTGACCTGACTGCAAGTTGCCCTAAACGGACGTAATCCGACGTAGGTAGCGCACAGGTGCCTGACGGACGAAGAGGATTTTTAATTTTCTACGCCTTGGCCGTGGCAAGTGCACGCCCTCCTGCGGTCGCCCGCCTTAAAGGACGCTATTTGCGGCGTCCCTGGCGCACGGAGCGGGGCTGGCGCCCGCGGCCAAAGCTGCTTAGCTCAAACCATTTAACGACCGCCCGGGTGTGCAGCGCCGAATTTGTCCGCCGGAAAGCAGCTTTTGTGCACGGCGGCCTGTGTCAGCGAGACCGCCGCAGACACACGACGCTGCCGCGTATTTGTCTCAAAGCGGCTCCAAGGTTCGCGGCAGGGTAGCGGCTTCTGAGAGAGCTGATACTGAGCAGTGAGACGACGAGGAGCTCCCTGTTGTGGCGGGGATGCAGTTGAGAGGGATAGAGACGCGACATCACCGAAGAGAATTGCTAATGCCTGGCGTAAACCGACATCAGCGTGTGTCGTTGTCCGTTGTTAATTATTGTCTTAGAGAAGGCTCGTGCAGACTTAGCCTCGAATGACTAACCTTAATAGTGCGAAACTTTAATCTTGCGTTGTATTGAGTCGGCACGTACTTGTATGTATTGAAGTTTATTAAGTGTTATGAATTTTCGATAATTGCCAGAGTTTTAGCACAGTTAGCTTCACAGTTCATGCGTTCATGTTAACATACAGAAGAATCGGAAAGAAGATAGAGGACTTGTTGAATGACCATTGGTTTCGTTTTAGGAAAGGTGAAGGCACCACAGAGGCACTGCCGAACTCGCGGTTGGCTCAAATGGCTCTGAGCACTATGGGACTTAACTTCTGAGGTCATCAGTCCCCTAGAACTTAGAACTACTTAAACCTAACTAACCTAAGGACCTCACACACATCCATGCCCGTGGCAGGATTCGAACCTGCGACCGTAGCGGTAGCGCGGTTCCAGACTGTAACGCCTACAACCGCTCGGCCATACCGGCCGGTGAACTCGCGGTTGATAACGAAAGCATGACTGAAAGAATATCAAGACACGTTCATACAATTTATCGACCTGGAAAAAGCGTTCGACAGTGTTAAATGCTGCAAGGTGTTCGAAATGGTGTGAAAAGTAGCGGTAAGCTGTAGGAAAAGACGGGTAATACACTTTATGTATAAGAACTAAGAACAGTAAGAGTGGAAGACGAAGATGGAAGTGCTCGGATTAAAAATCCCGGTACTGTTCAGTCTGAACATCGAAGAAACAGTGATAGAACCTAAAGAAAGTTTGCCCGCATCTCGTGGTCGTGCGGTAGCGTTCTCGCTTCCCACGCCCGGGTTCCCGGGTTCGATTCCCGGCGGGGTCAGGGATTTTCTCTGCCTCGTGATGGCTGGGTGTTGTGTGCTGTCCTTAGGTTAGTTAGGTTTAAGTAGTTCTAAGTTCTAGGGGACTGATGACCATAGATGTTAAGTCCCATAGTGCTCAGAGCCATTTGAACCATTTGAACCTAAAGAAAGTTTCAAGATTGGAATAAAAATTCGTTGTAAAAGAGTATCAGCGATAAGATTCGCTGATGGCTTTATAGAATCTGCTCAATGGAATGAACAGTCTACTGAGTAAAGAATATGAATTGATAGTAAACAGAAGAATGAAGAAGGCAATTAGAAGTAACAGAAATGAGAACAACGAGAAACTTAACATGATGGTTAATGGTCACGAAGTAGATGTACTTAAGGAATTCTGCTACAATGGAAGAAAAGTAAGCAGATGAAAAAGCAGACTAGCACTGGAAAAAGGGACAGTCCAGGCCTGGTGATTTCTACGACCATCACATACAGGTCTTAATTTAAAGTAGAAATCTCTGAGAATTTACGTTTGGAGCACAGCATTGTCTCGCAATGAGACGTGGACTGAGGGAAAACCGGAAGGAAAGAATAAAATTAGGTGGAATTATAAGGTAAGGTGTAAGAAGGTTCCGTGCAGAATCGGAGAAGAAGGAAATACCTGGAAAACACTAACACAGAGAAGGGACAGGAAGATAGGACATCTGTTAATACATCGGGGAATGACTTTCATGGTATTAGAGGGAACTATAGAGGTCAGAAATTGTACAGGAAGACAGAGATTAGTAAACATCAAGCAGATAATTTAGGGCGTAGGTTGCAAGAGGTACTCTGAGGTGAAAATGGAGGCACAAGAGAGGAATAAGCGGCGGGTCGCATCAGAACTAGACTGATGACTAACACAAATGGATGTTGGTAACCCGGCGTTCTAGACAATGGTGTGACGTGATTCGACGGCACAGTTGAAGTACCGCCCCGCCCAGCAGGTGTTACCAATGCTAGAGGATTTATCTCGCGTCAAGGGGCGAGCGGCCGCCGTGGACCACGGGAAGTCTGGCGGGAAGCAGCGCTAAAGGGGGCTTGCAGTGAGCCGCATCGTAGGCGGCTGGCGGCTGATCGTTGACAACATACGGATACCAGCGTCCAGTACAAACAGGACGGGCCGGCCTATGTTCCAGCAGCGACAGTGCTGTGTGGCCTCTGCCGAGGCCTACGTGGCAGTACACCTGCTGCCACCTCACCCCCCACCCCCGTGACGTCACAGGCTACGCAGGAGCTTCTATATAATAGGCTGAATCGCCCGCCATATTTTCCCCAAAGGCAGTGTTTACCTTGTTGGTGGTGCACTTATTCACGCAACTTTTTAGAATATTTCTTGTAACATATTTGATGTCGAATGTACAAAGTGTACGGAACAGTAATAGCTATGTCTAGCGATATTTAGGATGTTCTTTCCATATAACAGAAAAATTGAAATGTAATATTGATTCAAATGGCTCTGAGCACTATCGGACTTAGCATCTGAGGTCATCAGTCCCCTAGAACTCATAACTACTTCCACCTAACTAACCTAAGGACATCACATTCATCCATGGTGGAGGCAGGATTCGAACCTGCTACCGTAGCGGTAGCGCGGTTCCAAACTGAAGGGCCTAGAACCGCTCGGCGACTGCGGTCAGCGAAATGTAACATTACATGGCTATAGAAGTGCAGGGTCGAAACTTTCGTGGTAGTTTCTAAATATGAAATGTGATGAGCCGAGACCTCGGTGAATGTCTTCAAACATGGGTGGTAAGCAATAACAACCTGCGCTTCTTTACTAGTTTTTACCCGTATTTAGGCGCATGTTAAAGAGGTGTTTATTTTTTAATCATAAGTAGATACTTTAAGAACTGTGGCAGTTTTATCGTACAGCCGGGGAAAAGTATAATTTCACGTTATAGTAAGATGAACTTTTATCAATAGTTTCATCGAGCACTTAACTAGTATTCATTTTGTGTGAGTCAGTATGTTTGTTGGTTGTTGAGTTCTGGTAAAAATTTAATTCTTTGAAGTTTATGCTACTTGTGCAGGTTCCCTCACAATGACCAATCCGGTGTAAAAATAATTATAGCTAGTTCTACCCCACCTATATAAGAAAGGGGGTTAAGTATTATTCAGTTTGTGTATTTGCGTTATTCCTTTCCACTTCGACAAATGCGAAAATATTTTGAGTGTAGTTTTCGACTAGGAGAAAAAAATGCAGTTTTATTCAGTTGGCTCCATATTTGCACCTATTTTTAATAATGTATATTTACAATACACAATTTAGCACGAGGTCCTAGTTCCCCCTCGTCTTACCGGCTATTTATGCCGGTCTTTTTCTTCGTTCGAGACCATTAGGAAATCTAATAATGTGAAAACTATTTTCGCAATAGTGCAGTTCACAGTTGGGCGGCCTTCCATATTTACGACAAATTCAATACATTTAATTACAAATTTTCACTCGCATCGTGACTCAACTGCAAACATGTACGAATATCCTCCACTATGGGGAAACCATGGCAAAAATTTCAGCTGGAGTTACTGGAGCCTTAAGCTGCCTGTAGGCACGGGTATCACTGCACTGTCGGTTCAGAATGAGAATATAAGTATGGAATTTTGGTACAGATTATCAGCTGTCGTATACTGTGCGTTCGAGATAGATTACATTACACTGTAGAAGAACTGAACAACTCTTCAACAATAGTACTTTACACACAATTTACCTTCACTTTGCTTCCTTTTTTAATTTCTCGTTAAGATATGCAGCCTTGTAGTTTGATATGTTGTAGAAACTACAGCTTTTATACCAAGTAATACCGAAAAGCATCCAGGAAGGAAAAATAGTAAGGAAAGATACACCAACACACACAAATTATTTAGTCTGAAACCGTAACTTCCACATACTCTTGCTTTCTAGACCCTTGCTCCTTATTTTAGAACATTTCAGACAGGAAGGAAAACAAAATATAAGTTAAAGCAATTGCAGCCCTCAGTCACAACATTTAAGTCTTTTGATGAGGTTTCGACACTTCTGTGAGTCCCTTCAGCTGAAATTAAATGTATATGAAGATAGTAACTGTTCCAGAAAGAACAGATACCACTGATGACCATGCAGCTTCTCTAGAATAAATGATTATTCACAACTATTAGGAACATTACGTATGTAGATTGTGGACGTTTGGGAGTGTGGGTCTCACGGGGAGAGTGCAACGGTTAAGTCCCTGCAGTCGCACTAGTTATCTGTGTCCTCGGTGGCTCAGATGGATAGAGCGTTTGCCATGCAAGCAGGAGATCCCGGATTTGAGTCCCGGTCGGGGCACACATTTTCAGCTGTCCCCATCGAGTAATATCAACAACACCTCTCGGCAGCTGAGGGTTTCAATTAATCAGAAATTAAGTGTTCAAATTGGCCTATAACGTAAGTACAAAATTATGGGAATTTTCTTATATAAAAGTAAGTACTGACTAACAGTACAAGTAAGAAACAGTACTTAACAGACACGTATAAGATAAATATCAGGCGATAAGGCTTTGGTCACAAAAAGTTAAAAAAGAATACATCGAAGGGGAGTCACTATGGGCTGCTCCTATACATAAAGCCACGGTCAGCAACAGACTGAGGCACCCGCGATAACAACTATGGGCAGGTGAACATTGCACAAAGAGTGCCATCTAGTAGCCGTAAGTATAAGTTGGGTACTTAACGTTTAAAATATAGATAGATAAGTGTTAAGATAAATAGTATTTAGTACAGGAACTAACAGGCAAAGTTTTATTTGACACCAGCAGACACGGTAACTCTTTGTATTAGAAGTACAGATTGAGGACTGAAAACTGATTAACAGTACAAAAAGAAACAGAACTTACATGTCAAGTACAAAATAAATATCAAGCGATAATGCTTTAGTCACAACTTTTAAAGTAAAATGCATGGCTGCTCGAATATGTCAAGCTACAGATAGCATCAAGCTAAGGCGCCCAGGTTAACAACTGTGGGCAGGTGAACATTGCACCAAGAGTGCCACATCTAGTAGCCACAAGTACAAACTTAACATTCAAATAAGTACAGGCGAACATTATCATGAACATTGTTCAGAACCTGACGTAAAAGGTAATATTTTGTTTGACAGTAGCAGATACGGTAACATTTTGTCTACATCAGAGCTTGGAAGTACATTTTAAAGGATGAAAACACCATTATAGTAAATACAGAGAGGGCTGAATGACCTAGCCTGTAGAAAAACGAGATAACACGAAATGAAGCCAATATAAACCATTTAATACACGAAAAATTACGAATTGCCTTATATGTAAAAAATTTCATTTCGGTAACTGCAAGAGGGAACCCGAAATCAGATATCAAGTAACGGATTTATACCACTGATGAAGATCTTATTACGCATCGGCAGCTGCTCGTTGAGAATGTGGCTACCATTTCGAGAAAGATGTTCAAAAATTTCTAATCCTTCGAGAACTTCTGATCCACGCCCTTTCTTCTCGGTGCGCAAAGTGTTGATATAGAGAATAATTTTAATTGCATGACCTGTAATGGATGCTAGTGCCACTTTTTCTTTAAGGTTGTTCTTTAAGTCTGGTTGTAAAGGCACATCCTGTTTGTCCTATGTAGTCAGAAGAGCAAGCGTCGCAGAAAATCTTATGGACACCAGAGTTTCCGAAGGGGAACGAGCTGATTGGAAATTATGAATAATTTTATTTTCAAACTATTAGTGGTTGAAAATGCGACATTAGATTTGTACTTATTACAAAGAAGGCGTTGAATCTGATAGGACATGGGCCCCAAGAAAGGAATAGAAAAATATGTTAGATTCAATAGTAGAGGAGCCATGCGTAGTAACTCTTAAGTTTTCTTTTCAAGGATGTCATCCACTATACCAGGTTCATTTCATTATTAACTTCAACAGTTTTGAATAAATTAATTTCTTCACTGAATATTTCTTTCGAGAGCGGAATAGAAGTATCTCTGTGAATAGCAGAATAAAAGAAAGCGTCCTTATAAGACTGCGGGTGCATGGAAGACGCAGGTACGATCTGATAAGTGTATATTTATTTACGAAAAACATTGAATGAGATTTTATTTTCTTCTACTGCAAGCGTCAAGTCAAGAAAGTTTAATTGGCGGACTTCGTTTCCGAGTCCGATGGTGAAAGATATTTTCTCATGAAGTTCATTAAAGAGATTGTAAATACGGACAATGCCATCAGAAGGTCCCTTATAGGTGACGAAAATGTATCTGAAATGGGAGAGAATGTCTAGTGCTGTAGCTGAAAAACAGTTGAAAAACTTTTCTTCTGGAGAGGTAATGAAAACATCAGCAAGAATACTAGCTAACGGGTTTCCCATACGGAGACCATCGGATTTCTGATACAATTGCTCATTAAATACAAAATAGTTGTATTTGACTACGATTATGATGAGATTCATAAGTCAGTGATATGTTCATATGAAATATAGTTTTGAAATGAAATAAATTTGTTTCTACGATCGTAAGCATATCAATGTACGGGAACGTCAGTATAAAGATTTTTGATGTCTATTGGAAACAATTTGGTATGTGAACTGCATTCTTAAACTTTTATTTTATGGACTAAGGCGTGACCATTTGGGATGGAATAATTGTTCTCGAAAAAGACTGATGATTTTTACAGAGTTTCATAGAGAAATTCGGATAAATCATGGTACGCGCTATTCATACTACACTCCTGGAAATGGAAAAAAGAACACATTGACACCGGTGTGTCAGACCCACCATACTTGCTCCGGACACTGCGAGAGGGCTGTACAAGTAATGATCACACGCACGGCACAGCGGACACACCAGGAACCGCGGTGTCGGCGGAAGGTGCACGTGCCCGTCGACCTGGGACCGGACCGCAGCGACGCACGGATGCACGCCAAGACCGTAGGATCCTACGCAGTGCCGTAGGGGATCGCACCGCCACTTCCCAGCAAATTAGGGACACTGTTGCTCCTGGGGTATCGGCAAGGACCATTCGCAACCGTCTCCATGAAGCTGGGCTACGGTCCCGCACACCGTTAGGCCGTCTTCCGCTCACGCCCCAACATCGTGCAGCCCGCCTCCAGTGGTGTCGCGACAGGCGTGAATGGAGGGACGAATGGAGACGTGTCGTCTTCAGCGATGAGAGTCGCTTCTGCCTTGGTGCCAATGATGGTCGTATGCGTGTTTGGCGCCGTGCAGGTGAGCGCCACAATCAGGACTGCATACGACCGAGGCACACAGGGCCAACACCCGGCATCATGGTGTGGGGAGCGATCTCCTACACTGGCCGTACACCACTGGTGATCGTCGAGGGGACACTGAATAGTGCACGGTACATCCAAACCGTCATCGAACCCATCGTTCTACCATTCCTAGACCGGCAAGGGAACTTGCTGTTCCAACAGGACAATGCACGTCCGCATGTATCCCGTGCCACCCAACGTGTTCTAGAAGGTGTAAGTCAACTACCCTGGCCAGCAAGATCTCCGGATCTGTCCCCCATTGAGCATGTTTGGGACTGGATGAAGCGTCGTCTCACGCGGTCTGCACGTCCAGCACGAACGCTGGTCCAACTGAGGCGCCAGGTGGAAATGGCATGGCAAGCCGTTCCACAGGACTACATCCAGCATCTCTACGATCGTCTCCATGGGTGAATAGCAGCCTGCATTGCTGCGAAAGGTGGATATACACTGTACTAGTGTCGACATTGTGCATGCTCTGTTGCCTGTGTCTATGTGCCTGTGGTTCTGTCAGTGTGATCATGTGATGTATCTGACCCCAGGAATGTGTCAATAAAGTTTCCCCTCCCTGGGACAATGAATTCACGGTGTTCTTATTTCAATTTCCAGGAGTGTATTAGAAATCGGCCGTTTCTGATGGCTAGGTTTGTGAATTTTAAATTGAGACCTAAGATTTGGGGGCTGAGGGTTCATGTTGATAAGCTGTTTCTTATGAATAGCTGACCTTTCTTTTTGTACTTCTAGAGTCGGATCCTCATGTAGTTCCTAAATACTGATCTCGTTAAAAAAATCTAAGGTTTCAGAAACGTAGTCAAAAATGTATTCAATAAAGAAAGAGCAACCTTTGTCAGACTTAGCTATTAAAGCCTCAGCTTCTTTAAGTTTATTATTATTGGATTTAACTAACTTCCTATGGTTATACATAACACTGTGTAGATAAGCCGTGTTTTTACTGAGAATGTTAGCTACATCTTCAGCAATTCTATTTTGACATTAATTATCTGTTTTTTACAATCAAAACCATTTTTTAGGATAACAAGCATTTTTTCTATTACATTTTTGTCTGACAAGTTGGGCATGACATTGCACTTCAGCCTTATTTAAGCAAGACAGCTACATTCTGTGTAAAAGTAATGTTAGTCTTATTTAAAATTCTTTTCTTGAAAGTACTGTGAGCACATTTTTCTGCATGAAACAGACAAAGTTTACTAAGTTTCTTTTCATGCTTACGCAATATGCTTTGTTGACAAATTTCTAAATGTTCATTAATCTGTATCCAGAAACCGTCAACGTTGAAGTTGTAATTAATACGAAAGGTATTTGAGAGCTCTGAATACAGATAATATGCCTCTTCATTGAGAGGATCTTTTTTAGCATTAAGTTTAACATGATCAGAAATGAGATTTTTAACTGTAGGTTTGAAGAACTTGGAATCTTTCTCGCAATTTGCAAAATTAATATTGGCTTTCACAGGAACTATGTAAGGTTTCAGGCAAATCCAGCACCTTCCATGAAAATCCTGACATGATAAGCAAATCCAGTAGTATGTCACATAGCTCCGAATAAATCATGACATTAAATTAACCAAAGTAATACAAGTAACGAGTGAGCAAGAGGAATACCGCAGACTAACACAAGAATGCCTAAATGCATGTCATACCATCCCACCATGAGACAGACGCAGTCCGAGGGGAGAAACGAGAACAGAAGCCGAGAGCAGAACCGTGTTAAGCTGGAAGGCCCTACGATAAGTGACGGGGGACACCCACGTCGCCAGCTAACCGTTAGGACCACACCACCCGCAAGTCTTAGCGTGAGACTTCTTCGCATCTGTGTTATATCAGGACCACCCCCAGCCAATGTTAAAAGCTAGAGCCCTCCAGAAGAACAGTATAGATCTTACGATAACACAAAAAGGGCTACACTACCCGCAAGTTTTAGCGTGAGACTTTTTCGCGTCTGTGTTACGTCAGGACCACCCCCTAGCCCGTGTTAAAAGATAGAGCCCTCCAGAAGAACGCTATAGATCTTACGATAACGCTAAAAGGACCACACCAGCTGCAAGTTTTAGCGTGAGACTTTTTCGCGTCTCTGTTACGTTGCAAACTTTAAAAATCATTGCCCCACTACGAAAAGTATAACGTTTCTCATTGGATAGACAGAATTTTTGTAGGCAGAGCTTAAGGTTAACATTGAGACCCTGATTAGTCAGATGAAAACACAGCCACATAGTTTTTTTTTTAAACCAACTTCGGTAAATTGTAGTAAGGGGAGATTGGGAGAGAGTTGCTTCCGAGACGGCGAGGTGAGTGGAGCTGCGCCGGCCGCCGCACCCTGGCGAACACTGACTAGGTTATGTACGCACGCGATGCTGCATTTTTGAGCGCATAAGGCTTCACTCATAACTGCAGAAGTCTCATCTGTTACATCCCCTTTTTACGTAATACTAGGGTCGATCGTCAATTAAAGCTCATGGTGTTCACATTTGCCACTTGAAGTAAATATCTGAAACTGGATGATTTTTCTGGTATGTACTTCTTGAGAAGCCACATCAGCCACTGTAATTTACGAAAGGTTAGATAAGTAATTAATGATAACTGAGGGTCACTCTAGACCATTTTGATAGTTTTCTCTCTTGTGAAACTTAATTTAAACCTAGATTATAGATGTGATATGGCATAGGTCATCCTTCAATCCATTGTAGAACTTGGAAACCCATTCAGGGAATATTCGTTCACATTTTTGTTTAACACAGTTGGTTTTTATCATCCTGTATTAAAGCATTTCCTTTTATCAATAGTGCAATTTATAGACAGTGTTTTGTGAGTAGAACAAATTTTCCAATGGTAAACTTAACAGCTTTTTCGGCGTTATTTTACCAGCTGACTAAAAATAGGAAAGCCTTGAACCCCTTCCACTAAATTTAGTTAGTATTAAGATTCTCTTACAGGGAGTGCAGTGGAGCTGATGCTGAAATCATTAAGTATTTGATTATATCATCGCTAGTCTCACTGAACTCTTCTGAATTCTACATGTCATGTGTGGTCTGGCGTCTCCTTACCAGCAACACGTCCCAGGTTCAAACTAGTCAATTTCCTAAAAAACACGCTCAGAGTGTCGTTGCGCGAAAGTGGTAGGGAGACACGATATAGAACAAACAGACACCACGCAGAATGTTAGAAAAAAAGTCTCACGCTAAAACTTTCGGGTGGTGTAGACCTTTTTGTGTTATCGTAAGATCTATACTGTTCTTCTGGAGGGCTCTAGCTTTTAACATTGTCTGGGGGGTGGTCCTGACGTAACAGAGACGCGAAAAAGTCTCACGCTAAAACTTGCAGGTGGTGTGGTCTTAGCGGTTAGCTGGCGACGTGGGTGTCCATCTGACCCTTATCGTAAGGCCTTCCAGCTTAACACGGTTCTGCTCTCGGCTTCTGTTCTCGTTTCTCCCCTCGGAACTGCGTCTGTCTCACAGTGGGAAGGTATGACATGCATTTAGGCATTCTTGTGTTAGTCTGTGGTATTCCATTTCCTCACTCGTTACTCATATTACTTTGGTTAATTTAATGTCACGATTTATTCGGTACTATGTGACATACTACTGGATTTGCTTATCATGTCAGGGTTTTCATGGAAGGTGTTAGGATTTGCGTGACACCTTACATATCACCCCCCTTCGAACTTAATTTTTGTACTGAAGTTAAGCAATGATTGAATCGTTGTCTAAGCCAGTCAAAAATTATTCCGTTATCTAAATCTTGTTGCTTACTGTTCAGCCACGTTATTCTGGTTCTATTCTAGTTTGTATTACTAATTTATATTTTTATATTCTTCCACATTATTCTCAAAAATGATAAAAGAAGAATATTTTTATGCTATTATTACTTGTTAATTATTTTCTTTCTTTATTTAAGTGTGAAGTTTGTTTTTTAAGAAGTTTGTTATCGAAGGTGAGGAGTCTTTCACATCGATTTTCTTAGAAATATATTTTTTTTATAAATGTTGTAAATAAGTAAAATCTATTCCTAACACATTTTCTAAATGTCATGTACAAGTAAAATGTTTTTGTTTCTAGACACTCATTTCAACATTGTTACACTAACAAGTAAGAATTATTTCCAAGAATTGCTTTGGCAAAGAAATATACACACACAAGTATTGAGATATTATCCTAACAAATGGTACAAATGTTTAAAAAAAGGGAAAACATCCAACAAGACAGTTTTTTATTCTCTGTTTTTATAAGAAGAAAATAAGTAAAATATAGTTATACTTTTATTTTTATGAGGAGAAAATAAGTGGCATATAGTTTTAGTGTTTATTATGCCTTACTTTTGTTCCTTATATACTGTCCATTTCAGAACTAATGACTTATTTTTATCGATAGTCTATTTTTTACTTAAATCCATGGTCCATGACTGTTATTTTGTAGTTTATTAGCTGTCTGGTGTGCTTAACTTATTTAGTTTTTCACATGTTTCTTTTGCACAATTCCTACATCACATAATTTGGTTTCACACATTCACACTATCCTATGAATGTTTAAGCATGAGGCTGGCGAATGTTTTTGCATGAAGGTGATGGACTTGAGCGAGATGGATGTGGGCAACTATTTGATGTACAGCTTCGTTCGTCGTTCCTTGTTGGCTTTGCAAGTGTGTGTTGCTGTTGTGGAGGTCTTATAATGGAGTGGAGCTGTGAGTGCAGAATCTCTTGGTTTACTGGCTTTGTATGCGTGAAAGTCATCGTTATGTATCGTTGAAAGCAGTCGTTTTTCGTTGTAATACTTCGCAGACGACTTGTTTACAATAGGATAGGGATTTGGGAAGATATGTCATCTATTCTTCACCCATCTTCTTTCTTGGTCTCAATCTTGCAAATCTTTAACTTCTGTTCTTCCTGCTTTTTCTCTGCTTCTTTCTTGCTTCTTGGTTCTTCTCTGGGGAGGATACGGAAATATTGATTTGATTAATGGTTTGGACATGTCATTTCTACTTTGTGGACGTTTTCTTCAGTTTCGTGCATCAGCGTGCTGTTTAATAGTGGTAGTGTGACTTTTACACATAATTTTTTGCCAGTGGTGGCTTGCCCAAGCGGTCTTCTCGTCGGGCCTTTTTTGCTCACTCTGTTCATTCGCGGCGCTCGGACACCCTTCCGGTATTCGGCGTCCCGTCACATCTCTGCAGGGCTCTGCCACTGTGCGGCTCCGTGTTTCATCCCAGTAGGGTTCCGCCTAGCGGCCAAATTTATTGCCCACATTTGGTACCTTCTGTTGGTCTCACTGTCCTTTCCTTTCTCTCGATGCTTCTGCCTTGTAGGAATGTGTCTTGCTAATTTCGTCCTATTCTTTCTTGATACTTCTCTCATTGCAACTAGTGGGTCGTTGCATCTTGTCCTTGCTGAAGTTTTTGCAATGGTTCTTACAAAAAGTATTACTTATAATCATCTATAATATTTCTAGTACCTACATTGTTATACGCCTTCTTAAAAAGCTTTACAAATTTTGGCGCCCTTTCCATGTTACAATTCTAAGGTATGTTGAGACTTAACTTCTACAAAAATCCTCAAATTCGTTTTTTTGATTTTTGTGTAGTGTTGTGGTGTATAGCATTTTAGTATTTCATGCTGTTAGACTATCAACACTTTATCCCTTCACCTTAATCTATGGTACTATTGGTGTTATTTTTGTTTTTAGTGAAACTACTTTCTTTTTCCCACCTTCCTCTCTCTTCATTCTTCTTTCTCCTGACGATCTTATCTGCAACATAATCTTGAAATATTGTGCTGATTATTTACCAATAATAAAATTCATCTTCAAACTTTTTGATATGGCTCACATGGTGAAGTCCTAAGGTTTTGCCTGTTTTTGGGTTCATTAGTTCCACAGCATTATCATGAGCAATTCGGCTAATTATGACAGGTCCTTTGTATGCAGCATAAAACTTATGTATTTTGTGTTTCAGTTTGCTGGAGAGATGGTGTGTTTTTACAAATACTTTCTGGCCTACTGAGAATGTTCTTTTAATTGCTGTTCTATCTCCTCTTTCTTTTATTTTAATGGCTGCCTTTCTGATGTTGGAGAGTGCTGTTGCTATGACTTGTTTGTGCTGTCTACGTGGTACAATAGGAAACCTAACATTTTCTCTTGTTATGTTTGGGGATTCAATATTTTTAAGTACAGTAACTGGAGGTAGTAGTGTAGTGCTATGTGGCATTTCATTTATTACTTTTTGAAAATCTTTAAGGTATATATCCCAAGTGTTGTGTCTTTTGCCCACATATAATCGGCATAAAGTGCCTATGTCCTTCATAGATCGTTCTGCTGGATTTACACTAGGTTTGTACTTAGATATGTAGATGAGTTTTATTTTGTGTTGTTTTAACGTGTTCTGCCATTGCACTGATTTGTATTGTGGGCCATTATCCGAAATTATTCGTTCCACTCGACCTACTTGTGTGAGAAAATCTTGTCTAAATGCTTTACTCATAGTAAGACCTGTTGCCCGTTTTAATGGTGTCAAGGTAACATATTTAGAAGTAAGTTCCAAAATGACAAATATGAAAATGTATCCATTTTTTGTGCGTTGGAGGAGCCCCATCAAATCTGTTGCAGCTATTTGTTTTAATCTTTTAGGGATTATTGGAATCATAGGTGGTTTGATTTGGAAAGTGACGTGTTTAGCCCTCATACATTTTATGCATTTGACTAATACTGTTCTAATTCGTCTTTCCATATTAGGAAAATGGCTTGTTTGTTTCATTTTTAAAAAGCATTTCTTTGGTCCAAAGTGGCCATTACTTAAATGTGTATACCATATGTACTTATTAATTAGTTCATCTGGGATATAAATTAACCATTCATTCATTGCAACATTTCGTCTACAAAATAGAACATTGTTTTTTACGGGATAGTACTGTCGAATGTCTGGAAAATCCTTACTTCTCCACTTGTGTTTGATTCCTAGTATTTTGGGATCCTAGTCCTGTTCTTTCCCTATGTTTTTCAATGCTGTCGTAATGTAGTTTTCGAAAGGTACTTGTTGCATATAGTCCATTGTAAACTGGTCTTCTGCCGCTTCCAAACCTATGTTATTGGATGCACCCTGTGGACATCGTGATAAAGCATCTGCTAATACATTCGCTGGTCCTGGTATGTGTGTAGTAGTGAAGTCAAATTCTTGTAGTATTAACATCCATCTGGTCAACCTCCCATGAGTTAGTTTGGCGGATAACAGAAATTCTAATGCTTTGTGGTCAGTGTATACTTTTGTTTTTCTTCCGAATAGGAAGTATCAAAAACGTTGGAAGCCCCATACAATGGCCAATGTTTCCAGCTCCGTGACTGAATAGTTTTTCTCGCTTTTTGTGAGTACCTGACTGGCAAATGCAATTGTTCTATAAGATCTTAGCCCTGCCTGTTCGTATTCTTGGAATATAACAACTCCTAAACCTGTTATCGCGCTATCAGTGGCCATACAAAAATTTTGTGTTAGATCAGGATGTGCTAAAATCGGTGCTGTTTTTAGTGCGTTTTTCACTTTTAAAAATTCTTCATTGGCTTGTTGATCCCATACCCATCGCGTGTTTTTTCCAGTCAATGCACATAGGCGTGGTGTTGCGAGAGAGTCGATCCAAATAAATTTTTTATAGATTCCGGTGAGACCTAGAAATCCTCTGAGAGTTTTCTTATTATATAGAGTACAGAATTCTTTGATTGCCGTTAGTTTTTATGGGTCGGGCATTACGCCTTTCTCGGAAATTATGTGTCCTAGAAATTTGACCTCTCGCCTTCCAAATTTGGATTTTGTTATATTTACTGTGACCCCATGCTCTCTCATGATCTGTAAAAAGTGATTTAATGTGTCGTTGTGATGTTCCCGAGTGGGTTCTGCTATAATCACATCATCAACATAACAAGTAATTTTTTGTAAAATTTCAGGACTGAGTATAGTATTAAATCCCCTAATAAACGCTGCTGATGATATGTTTGAACCAAATGGCAATCGTTTAAACTGGTAACATCTACCGAATACGATAAATGCTGTAAATTTTCTACATTCTGGGGCCAATTCTATTTGCCAGAAACTACTCCGTAAATCAGTTGATGAAAATATCTTAGCACCGTGGAAGTTTTGTATCAATTCCTCTAATTTTTCTGGGCGATCTGTCTCAGTGATTATGATTGTGTTGATCTGTCTGGAATCAAGTACTAACCTGATGCTCCCATCTCGTTTTTGTACAATATGGAGCGGGCTGCTATATGTGGAGGTATCTGGTTCAATAATTTCGTCATTTAACATTTTAGATATCTCCTGGAATACTTTATTCCTGTAGCTTAATGGGATTGCATAGGGTTGCACTCAAAATGGTTTGTGCTGTTTTACTTCAAACTTGTACTGAAAGTGCTTAATACTGCCAGTCTTAGGCAAAAATACCTCGGCTTTATCTCGTAAAATACCCTCTAACTTTCTTTTACTGTGTTCCGAAATACCTTGAAATTCTTGCAATTTTTTGTCGATTTCCTTATGGACTTCTAACATGAGTTGAGGCGATTCCCCCTTCTGTACATACCATTCTAATTCTTCATCCTCTTTATCTCGCATCATTCTTAATTGTTTGTTTATAACTGGTATTTCTTCTAATTTTAGCTTTTGCTCAAAGAGAAGTGTGACATTCCCGAATGTTACGCTACCTTTCCCCATATCTATTATCGCTCGTCTCTCATTTAAAAAATCTGCACCTATAATCATATCTACAGTTAGTTTAGGTATAATCACGAAGTTGGCTTCGATCTTTTGACTTTGGCACGAAAGAGTTAACCTTGTTTGTCTCGTAACTTCCGCAGCATTGTTTCTAATAGGACCTCTTACTTTAATCTTACATGTTTTCAGAACTGGCAATTCCTAATTGACATTACACTGCATGAATAAATTTTTCCGAGATCGCAGTCAGTTCACTTCCTCTATCAATTACAATATTGACTGGGATATGCTTTACCATGGCCTTCACAATTGGTTGAATTTGAAAGGGTTGGTTCTGTTCTTCTTCTTCTTCTTCCTCTTGCATCAACGAATCCTCCACTGAATCATACTTGAGTCTTTTTAGGAATTTCCCTTGTGGATTCGAACTTTCTGTAGGATAAGCTTCGACTGTTACTTCTCTCTCTTTTATTTCCTCTTCTCTATTTCTTCCTTCATTTACGCTTTCTTCAACATCCTCTACTTTTCCTCATCCTCGTCTATCTTTTCCTTCTTCGTCGCTACTTCCACATAATCCCATCTAAATGCTCTAATTATCGCTTCATAACTTCCTTCATTATATACGTTGAGTTGTGTGACCACTCGTAACTTATTTTCAACTTCTGTTGACTGCGCATCATCCTCATTGAATTCGCTTTCCCTGGTTTCCATCTCAAATAGCCCTGCAATACTCATTACTTCGTCCTTTCCTCCTACATTCGTTGTGCATGCCTCTGGTAGTTCATCTTCCTCGTCAGTACTCTCCCAATTAATTTCGTCCCAACACGATATTGTTATTTTCTTGTCTTCGTTTTCATCTGGTCCCTGCGGATTTTTTTCTTCCTTCTTCTGTTCTCGTGATAAGAGTTTTACTTCTCTGTTCAAGGTGCTGCAATTTTCCTGGGTCAGTGCGTCATTCTCTTTGGCATGGGCGCTTAGCTGTCAATTCGAACATTTATCGGGGTTCGGTGGTCTTACCTACACCTCTTCTATCTCTATTCTCTTCTCTTGTTCATCTTGTTGATCGTGGTTTCTTTGTTGATAATTTGTCGGTCTATTGGTTCTCCAGTATCCGTTCCGGTTGTTGTTATTCCCTCTGTAATAGTTGTTGCCGTTCCTGGGTGAATTATAGTTATTGCCATATTCTCTTCTAAATCCATAACCGGTTCTTTGTTGATATCTATTGTAGTTTCTTTGTGCGAAGTTATCACATGGTTCGTAATTATTGTTTCTTCTTACTGTGTCTTGTGGATTCCACTGCTTTTTGCTTTCGTTCTCACGTGCGCTTCTTCTTTTTCTTGCGTCATCTTCCGAAAATATGAACTCTAGTTCCCTGAGAATACCTTTAAATGCTTCGACGTCATTGCCTCCGCGACCTACTAATGATTTCTGGTATTTCAATGGTAGCTTCATCGCGCATAATTTAATCAACTCTCCGTCACTGTATGGTACATCTAAGCATTGATTTTTCTTTGCCATTAATTCGAAAAATTTCACGGGACTCTTCTCTCCTGAATTTTCAAAATATGAGTTCTGTAATAATTCGTACTTCACTCTGTTCTGTGCTTCGCTGGACCAATATCGTGAGAGAAACTTCTCTCTGAAGTTTTCGTACGTTCGGCATGTCGCTGCAACATTCTGCATGGTTTCTGCGACTGTTCCTGACATGTGTGCACATATAAAGTCTAATTTGTGCGCTAGCGTCCACTTTTCTGGTAATCCTACTCGGAATTGATCAATAAAAGTTCGTGGATGTAACGAGTTTCCTTCTCGAAAGTGTTGAAATTTTCTGACTGTGAGGAAATGATCGTTGCCGTACTTCGTCATAGTTCCATATGAAATTCGCGATTCTTCGCCACTTTTGTTTCTGATCATTTCTCCCGTCGTTCTTTCCGGTTGTGGTAGATCCATTGGATATTGTCCACTGTAACTTTCGCCTACCCTTGCGTAGTATCGTTGGAGTGGTACGCAATAATTTTCTTCCATCGGTTGTGAACGTGTAGCTGAATGCATTGCACTGTACTCTTCGTGACCTGGCCTTCCATTGTCACGTATGGTACTTTCCGCCTGTGATTGGAATCGGAAATGCATGATATCTTCGTTAATTGCGTGTTTTTCCGGTGCTGTTACAGATACGGATGTGATTGCAGACTCTGTTCTTGTTCGATTCTGTTCACTATGCTCTTCAATGGTTTGCAACAGCTCTGTTCGCAATTTCTGAAATTGTCACTTCGTTTGCGCTTGTATTTTGACTATGCGGTTATCATATCTTTTCAGCGCTGCTTTTATGATACGTTTGTGTACAACACTGTTTTCAACAATTTCACGCGCTGTACCTGCTGCTTGTCTAGTGATTTCGTTTATCTGTTTCTCTAGTTTCTTGAATTCTCCCTGGGTGTTGTTACGTGATGTTTTGATCTTGTCCTGAATGTCATTACGTAATGTTTGTACGTCCGCTTGTACCTTGTCAATGTCTGTTCTCAATTGACTGCAACCTGTTATTAAGCTTCCTATCACTTCTCGAGATTCTTTTGCCTCGTCTTCAATATGACTTAGGTGTAACTGGATTTTTTTTGTTTTGTTCTTTAATCGCATGCATTTGTCTCGTGGTTTCTGCATTTTGTTTCGTCATTTCTGCATTCTGAATTTTAATTTGGTTCGCAATTTCTTTATTTTGTCTTGTCATGGTTTCCGTCATTAATTGTAATAATTCTGCCAGATTGGTGGGTCCTATTGCGTTTTCTTCCGACGTCCTACGCTCTGTGTTTTCGCCCAGTTGTTGGTTTGCAACCGATTGCATTGAACTGTGCGGTGACACGTTTCTGCTCGAATTTCTTGTACTCTGTGGTGAGGGAGCTCTGATTACTTGTACTATGGGTTCTAAGTATTCAAGACGCAAGTTAGAATCCTCATCGGCTGTCTCTCTACTTTCCTGCTTTTCTGTCTTAAGCTGACTTATGTTTTCTATGCCTCGACGTACATTATCCTCGTTATGGTGCGTTATATGTCCTATTTCTCGCGATACTGCATCGTCTGTTGTACTGTCCTCTATTCTCTGTCCATTTTCATGCTGGGTCTCTACCTCAATTCGGTCAAGGTCTCGATCTGTCATTGCTTATCTTTCCGAATCCCTTATTTTCTGTTTTAAAAGCAATTCACGCGCCCGACTTCGAGTTAACATGTGCGAATACGATCTCACGCGTTTCATAAACTTTTTGCACACACGACTTGACAATCCATTCACTTACTTGTTGGGTCAGAACCAACTTGTCAACGATGTATCCGCCACCTGTGCGCTTGCATTGGAGAGAAAACTTAATTCTAACAATATTAAAATTCATAACTTAATTATGCTATTGTCTCCGCCAGAATGTCTCACTTTTATTGAATACTTTCTTACTATCTATCGCTGCAGCTACTGTTTTCGACTATTTATAACGTTCAAAAAACTTTTTTTATTACAAAAATTTTTAACAGGATATTTTTCTGACCTAGTTAGGCATGTGGTTGACCTTCAATCATGGTATTTTACCATCCTGGCAGGGTCACCATTTTCTAAGATTCTGTGTGGTGTCTGTTCTATATCGTGTCTCCCTACCACTTCCGCGCAACGACGCTCTGAGCGTGTTTTTTAGGGAATTGACTAGTTTGAACCTGGGACCTGTTGCTGGTAAGGAGACGCCAGACGTAGCCATCTTTTTTCACATGGCTTATTAAGATGAATGGCCATACCTGTACTTAGTAGTTTGATCCTTAGGTCTTTGTATTTAGAGGCAGGCTTGGATGCCTGGGTAGGCCAAAATTTTGAAGTTTTAAACAGGACTGCGTGGTCAGCGGCCGTTTAAAAATTAAAGTTAAAGCAATTACTTCCCTCGGTCACAAAATTTAAGTCTTTTGACCAGGTTTAGACGCTTATGAGTGCTTCATCAGAAATTAAATATTCGAATTGCCCTCTAATCAAAGTACAAAATTATGGGAAATTTTTTTATATAAAAGTGTAAGTACTAGCTAACAGTACAAGAAAGAAACAGTACTTACACTATAAAACGTCCCCTTTGAACAATTATACAGGACTGTCCTTAAACTGACACACAATATTTTGTTAGCGCAACGCAATCTGACTTTCAAAATTCCCTACAAAAGAATGGCCCTGACTAACATTAAACTATACCTTTCACAAATCACTTACCTCACAAAAATCTTCGCTGCTCAAGCTACTGCAATACAGAGAGCGCCACTACTGCCAGCTAAATAAAAGATTCAAACTATGGAAGGCACTAACTACTGATAGGGATAGTTAGCAAATGAAAGATATTAATAGAGAACAAACAATGTATTTACCTTGATATCATCATATATAAATATAGCAGTTCATGACAAATTTCAGAACTCCGCCATCTCTCTCTCCACATCCACCACTGCTGGCAGCTCACCTCCAACTGCGCAACGCTACACGCTGTTCACAGCCAGCTGCCTAACACTACAATGGCAGACAACAATGCAAACTAGCCACAGACTGCACACAGCACAGCCAGTGATTTTCATACAGAGGTGGCGTTACCAATAAAAAAACCTAAACAGCCTATTTACATAGCCCCCATCCTCCCCACAAAAATTTTTACAAATTGGATTGGGCAGTGACCAATACAGATTTGAAAAAAATTTTTCATAATTACAATAACAAAGAAATCAAATGCACACACTTATTGATACAACGTTGGTCAAAAGCTAAAATTTTGTCACAGTCCATAAAGACAGTCCTGATCATTCATTACGGTAAAATATAGTGTTTTTCTCAAAGTCTGAGCAGTAGAAGAAAATGCACACGGAAGTAGTGGATTTCCATGCAGTCTTGAAGAAGTAGTGTTGTCCTTCCAATGGAAAGACAGTGCTGACTCTCGACATGCATCAGGTAATGGGCCACAACAGAGCAAACCCACAGCAGAGTCAGTCGAAATTTTGATGAATATTGGTAGGTAGGTCATCACAGAGCAGACCCACTGTAGTCCTGGTAGAGATTACGGTATTGGTGGGCCACCAGAGGTGCAGACCCACTGCAGTCCTTGTAGAAATAATGGCATGGTGGGTCATCATAGATGCAGACCCACTGTAGTCCTTGTAGAGATAAGGTACTGGTGGGTCATCAAAGATGCAGACCCACTGTAGTCCTTGGAGAGATAGCCAGCAGCCATCTGTTGTGACTGTGCAGGTGCACAATCACCGTTGAAGAGTCTTGCGGATAATATAGCAAGTCCATGAACCACCACTTGTGCACTCACAAAGTTTTTGAAATTGTTTTTAGAACCAGCAATGCTGTTATCCAGTCCCTTGCTGAATCATTAACACACGTGCAAACACTATCAGTCCCTACTTCTCACATATTGTCCATATACTATGACCAACAGAAACGTGTGCAGTGAAATGTAACTAACAAGTCAATACTATCATGAACTGGTGACAATTACAATTTTGTAACATAAGAATACAATATCAAAGGTACAAAACACATCATTAAAAACATAATAATACAGATAACGTTTGTAGTAATAGGGGCTTTACAAAAGAATAGAAATAAACATATACATCAGTGTTACGGGAATTATGACATAAGTAAATACATAAAAGATCAGAATAACTTTTGAAACATCAACTTTACACATGAGCATTAAAACAAAACAGAATTAATAATGTCTAACATCTTTACAAAGTAAATAACATATTATTAACGCAAATTATATTTTAGGATAACAGTATTCCTCATCATAGTTCATGTAGCTGAGTATGAGAAAAATTCTACAACAAAAGTCTGATGAGGTAAACATATAAAGACAGGAAGAACATATATACACAAGGGTACCCAAACACATAGTGGGATAACACAAAAGGAAAGGACAGGGTTTGTTTCATTGCAGTATTTTGCAAACAAAACTTTCTTTGCTTCTTGGAGATCTCCCTTCATTCATCATTATTCCCAAAAGTCCTATCTAAGCCTGCCTTCTGTATTTCGTTCACATCCTCTGTCAAAAATAGTTTTTCTCTCTGCTTTCTGGATTCTGTTCACATCCTCTGTCAATAATAGTTTTTCTCCACTGTACAGTATCCTTTTTATTTTGCCAGACCATTTTCTGATAGCTTCTCAATGCATTTCTTATAAATTTATAATAGTTAGTTTCTTATATAGTCTCCTCTTAAGCTAACTTAAATCTACTGAGCTCAGATACTAAACTAAGGGACGAGGCAATGCAGCAGCACATAACAAATTAACACAAACAGCAATGCAAAAAAAATGGAAAATTGCAAAGCAAGCTACAGTAAATATAAATTACCAAGCAATGCAACATTACAATTAATATGAGCCAATGTACAGTAGCAAGAAAAATAAGTCAGTAGTAAAACTAGCTTAACAGAGTAACACAATTTAAAATTCAGTAGCACTATGCCTGGCAAACAGCAGCAGCAAATATAAAAAATATAAAAAATATAAAACTTATATCTATACATGACAAAGCTCAAGCAGAAAAAATATTACAGTAAAAACAACAATGCAGATAAGGGAAGTGTATATTCACATCTTAATGTCTATGTAAATTAAAGTGGTGCACCACAACAACTTATTGTAAAAAAAATATTACCATGTACTTGAAAAGAAAATTATGTGTTACTGTTACTAGTTCCTTCTTATTGTTCTTTCCTTTCCAAGTGCTCCTTTTTTAAAGAATGTGGATCATAAAATAATTGTTTAATAGATCTGTTGACAGAAAGTGTTCACATTAGCAAATGCATTTTATTTTATAAAAGCAATGCTGCAACACAGCTGGAAACCAGATATCAAGTGAAATAAGCAACTACGAAAAGCAAAGCATAAAAATATCATTCAATAGTCATGTGGCATTTCGTAAGTCAGTAGCTCTCAACTCTCATAGAAAGGCACTTGTCATAATCAGGTGTGCAGATGTAAAAATATTTCTCGTCATTTCATTAGGCATTTCAGTAAATATCATAAATTAAGAGCACAGTGTAATCGTATGTTTTCAAGTTCGACCGTGTCGTTTTTGCGATGCTTTCTACAAAGGAATGTCAGAAGCGAGGTTAATGGCGTCTTTTTTTATTTTTTTTTTTTTTACCTGTGCCACTGAAAAGGGCTCGCAATAATGGCTTTTCCTCCAGGCAACTGGCACACCTGGCCGCTCGCAACGCATTACGTCACGGTCACTTACCTTTCTTAACGACATATTTACGACAGCAGTTTCCGCTACAGTGACAGTCTCATATAAACATTTCACAGGTCGAAAATTTGCGTAACAAATGTGTAGAAAAAAAAATCCTGTAAATATAACAGTGTCCAAAAAAATTTTCGCCGGCATTGTGATACATTCACGCATTTACACACACATTTCATAACTCTTAAAGTACGATTCTTGGTTTCCAACATACTTCTTATTCCTCATATACGGTAGCATCATCTTATTGATCATAAACATATCTCAACAGTATAGTACACATCATTGTCGTAATAATAACATCATAACACCTCAGTCAAATCTCAAAAACGTCGTAGCTTTCTGTAATAATTTCAAAACCTAAAAAAAATTCTCTGCTCATTTCAATAGTGTCATCTACCTCAAACATACTTTAAAAATCATGAATCCATACCAAATATATCATTCAAAGCTCTCATAGTATCACAATGATTCCGAAAAAATATGAACAGTTTACAAAGTACAGACAAAATACAGTTTCATAAGTGTGAAGTTACCCAACTGTGTATTGCGTAAACATGTGTCACTGATGTAGTAAAAAAAATGTTTATCTCTCAGTTAAATGATCAGATAGCTGGGTAATTTGTGTGTCTAGAGAAATATGGTACCGATGTGTAAAGTTGTATAAGCAAATACCATATTAGGTAGGGTTCCTTGTGCTTGCCAAACACATGGTACACAAAGTAGGCGTGTACCCCCCTGAGGATTAATGTAATTATACCCTCAGGTGTTACAGATTACACCAATGGAATGAAATATATCACGGAAAACTTTCTTTGTAATTCAAAAATCTTTAAAAATAAATGTTTTAGGTATAAAATTGATCACTCAAATACGTGTACTGTAGCGCTAAACTGTGCGTCTTGTAACATAATCTCTGTGGAAGTGTCGTAGTTATCGTCCTCCGAAAGCTAAGTTCTGCAGAAGTCAATGTACTTACCTCATGATAAACAAAAGTGAAATGCTTTGCGTATAGATATCGTAGTTATTATGCTTATTGGCGTGATGAAGAAAGTACTGTAGAGTAACGTATTGTTATCCCACGAAAAAGGCTGTCTCACTGTTGCTATACCACAAAAGTTACTACTAAAACATGTTTTTCTTCCCAGAAGAATTCAGAAAACTGTGCAGATATAAAACAGATACACCGCAAAAGCAACAAGGTAAATTGTGTCACACATTAGTAGCGTCGTGATATAGTCATGTAGCTGTCAAATAAACTAACCACTGTGTCACCTGGTATCTCTCAGAAAGCACCTTGAATCCATAATGTATTTTCAAATAAACCAAAATGTTGCATTAAAATCTCATTAGCAGTACTGGTAAATGTTCTAAGTATGTGCGCCTTATAGTCGTTACGTAATCGTGCAACAAACAAGCAAGAATGTACACACACAATAACACTGTGACGTCTGTTCACTATAACAATGCATTCGTCATTTCTGTTTAAATAAGTTCTCTTGGTTCTTGATTGGATATTTAACTTCAAACATTGTTACATGTTAACAGATTCTAAATCTGACAAAGCATACTAGAAATGTGAAGTGAAAAGTTTTATGGCAAAGACAAAGTTAAAAAGCAGATTATCTTTCAATAAACGGTTTTACATGTGAAATGTGGTGTAAACCTTTACTCTTCCTAGTACGCAGAGTTTCAACTTCAACGCAATTATCATGTGGTATACGTCGGATTCTGTAAGGTCCATTGTAAACTAGAAAGAATTTGTGACTCAAGTGTTTCTTCTTATGTGACAATGAATGAGCTTTAATGAGAACTTTCTGATCAATATACAATTTCTTTGCATTTGCTTTACCTTGTAGTTTTCTCCTTTTGTCTGCTGCAGATTTTATATTTTTAAGAGCCAAATCAATTATGTCTTTGTGTCGAAGTTTACGTGTATTTGGGAAAGGTACAAGCTCTCTGATTCTGTTCCGTGGTTCTTCATTCTTTAGTACAAGAGTAGGTGGTAAAGCAGTGGAATCATGAGGCATTTCATTCAGCACATTTTGAAATAAGTGTAAATATCTGTCCCAATGCTGATGCTTTCTATGACAATAAAGTCTGCAAAGCTTATTGATTTCTTTCATAATCCGTTCAGACGGGTTACAATGTGGTGAGTACAATGAAATAAAAACAGGTTTGATTTTATGGTTGCGAAGCATGCGTGACCAAACAGCAGATCTGAATTGAGGTCCGTTATCTGAAATGACTTTGCTAACGTGTCCAACTTCACGTAAGTAATTTTTAACAAAGGCGTTGGATACAGATCGTCCAGTGGCTTTACGTAACGGAGTGAAAGAAACAAATTTTGAAGTAAGTTCAACAGCGACTAAAACGTACGAAAATCCATTAGATGTTCTGACAAGCGGTCCCAAGAGATCAACAGCAGCAAATTCTTTTAATTTAGAAGGAATAATAGGAAATAACGGAGCACGATGTGAGACAGTAGATGGTTTCGCCTTTTGACAAAGTTTACAAATAGACAAGACTCTTCGAATTCTCTTTTCCATATTGTTAAAATAACAAGTCGTTCGAAGAATATGATAACATTTTCGTGGACCAAAATGTGCGTAGCTGAAATGAATGTACCAAATGAGCTTATTAACAAAATCGTCTGGAATGCAAAGTACCCATAGCTTGTCATCAACAGTGCAGCGTTTGAAGAGTATGTTGTTTCTAACCAGGTAATAATGCCGAATCTGAGTGTATGTCTTTTCATGCCATTTATTTTTGATGTCTTTCCAAATCGGATCTTTATCTTGTTCATGAGCAATGTCCTTTAAAGATGTGGTGATGAAGTTTTCAAAGGCGACTTTCTGAATGTAAAGAATACTGAAATTTTTCTCAATGTTGCCTTCTTTGTTGCTTTTCTCAAGCCCAGCCGGTGCGCGTGACAGTGCGTCCGCAACAATGTTCTCCTTGCCGGGAATGTAGACTATTGTGAAGCGGAATTCTTGCAGAAACAATGCCCAACGTTTTAACCTGTCATGATTTAATTTTGAAGACATAAGAAATTGTAATGCACGATGATCACTGTATACTTTTACGTGCTTACCAGAAAGAAAGAAACGGAATTTGTTAAATGCCCAAACGATAGCTAAAGCTTCTAATTCAGTAACGGAATAATTTTTTTCAGATTTTGTTAGCACTCGGCTAGCAAAAGCAATGGTTTTCTGAACGGTAGTGTCACTTTCTATGGCTTCTTGAAATAAATGGGCACCAAGACCGACTTTAGAAGAATCCGTGCTAAGGCAGAAATCTTGTGACAGATCTGGATGAGCTAGTATTGGCGCGTTAAGTAGCGATTCTTTCAAAGAATTGAATTCCAACTGTGCTTGTTCGTCCCAGTTCCAGATAGTATTTTTTCCAGTGAGAGAACAAAGTTTTGGTGTAACAAGAATTGGCATATTCAGAAAACGACGGTAAAAATTTACGAGACCTAGAATACTGCGGACTTGTCTTTTTGTGGATGGAACTGGAATGGCTCTGATTGCTTCTAACTTTTCAGGATCCGGCTGAATGCCTTCAGAAGAAATAATATGTCCCAAAAACCTCACCTTTGACCTACCGAATTCAGACTTTTCCAAGTTAACTGTAATTCCAGATTCTGCAAAAATACGTAACAAACTGTTGAGGATGCGATTATGTAGTTCCCATGAAGCTTCTGCTATTAGAATATCGTCCACATATAAGGTGGTGTGACGTTTTAAGAACTCAGGTAATATGGAATTTAGCCCGCGAATGAATGCTGCTGAAGAAATGTTCAAACCAACGGGAAGTTTCCGAAACTGATAACAAACGCCGAAACAAAGGAAAGCTGTGTATTTTCTACATTCTGGATGAAGTTCGATCTGATAAAAGCTGGATCTGAGATCAATGGAAGACAACACTTTTACACCATTAAAATTTTGAAGAAGTTCTTCCATCGTCTGCGGCCTGTCTGTTTCAGGAATAATGATAGTATTGATTTGTCTCGAATCTAAGACAAGCCTGATCGATCCATTTTTCTTCTCAACAACATGTAACAGATTGTTGTATGAGCTTACTGCAGGCTCAATAATGCCCTCGTCAAGCATAGATTGTATTTCTGTTCTAACACGGTCCCTATAATGTGCTGGAATTACATATGGTCTAACACAAAATTTAGTATGCTCACGAACACGAAATTGGTATTGAAATCCCTTGATTGTTCCTGTTTTGTGGGTAAAAACTGTGGAATGTGCTTGTAAAATCTCAAAAAGGTCCTGCCTATCAGTGTCATTACAATTCTCAATTGTTTGAATTTTATTCTGAATTAACTTATTAGTGTCAAATGCGCCGTCGATATCATCCCTGTCAGTACTTGCAGAGTGATTGTTAGTGTCAAGTTCCGTCGAAATTTCCGAACTGTTGTCTAACAGGAGGTAAAGCCGATTAATTTCTTCGTCATGGTTTGAGAGCCAATCTTCAAATTTCAAAGCTACTGACTTACCTTCTTTTTCTAAACTTATTTCAGCATCGTGAAAGCTTAAGATTGCTTTGTATTCATTCAAAAAGTCTACTCCCAGTATAATTTCCGTCGACAATAATGGAACAATAAGAAAGTTCATAGAGAAGCTGTGGCTTTGACAAAAGAATTCTAGGTTGGTTTGTTGGCGTACATCTACACTTTTTCCAAAGATTGCACCTTGTAATTTAATCTTACGTAACGGAAGTGTGGGGCAATCGTTCGATTTGTTGCATTTGCTAAAGGCTGTTTCACTGATTACTGAAATGGGACTGCCAGAGTCAAGTACTGCCGTAAATTTTACGTCATTTACTGTAATGTGAATCACAGGATATGCAATGTTGTTATGTTTTACGTCGTGTTCTTGGAGTAAGATGTCCCTAATGTCTTCCATTTTTACGTAATTACTAGCTACGGCAGCTGCGTCGTTAGTGTCATAAGAACGTTTTGTGGCTGCCAGCGGTGTGAGTCATTGCCTATTGTCTCTTTGTTGGCGCGCGTCGTTATTGGGATTTGGAGACCTAACTTCTACAAATTCACCGTGACGAGAGGGCCCTGCCCTGTTTAAGTCCCGCCAGTTCAGATGCAATTCAGGTCTGTCGTTACGATCACATCGTCTGTCGTCATGTCGGTAGTTCCTGTAGTTTCTTTCTTGTCGGTTAAGTGGTGGAGAATTTCTCCCTGAATCGTAACTGCGCGCTGGACCGTTGCGTCTAAAGTTAATCTGTCTCCCGTAATAATAATTATTTTGGTTCCCATTTTGTCTGTTTCTCTGATTGTCTCTGTGATAGTCACTACCGCGGAGAGGTGATCTTTCCCTGTAATTATTACTACTCTGCCAACGGTTGTCGTACGGGTGGTGTCTGTTTTGGTCACGATATGTGTTGTGAGAATAGCTTTGTCGTGTCCAGTTATTATTTCTTTCATCGCGGAATTGCGACGGATGTGATCTGTAATTGTTGTGCTCCTGCGTTCCGCGATTGTCAGTGTCAATTTCCAGTTCTTGTAACAGTCCCTGAAATGCATCAATGTCGTCTTTGCAACGTCCTGCCAAAATAATATGTCGTAAATGTTCAGGCAGTTTGATTAAGCAAATCCGGATGAGTTCTGAGGGGCTGTATGGGTTTGAAAGATACTGATTCTTATGCAACATGTCTTCAAAATATTTCACAAGACTGGAAAATTCAGATTGTTCGAAACGTTTCATCATTATGATGCTATGTTTTACTCGATCTTGTGTGGCTTGAGACCAATATGATGAGAGGAAGGCATGGTAAAACTCTCCTTCACTGTGGCAATCGTGAATTACCGATCGCATTCTTACAGCTGGTTCATTCTCCAAGTAGCCACACATAAATTCTAATCTGTGTTCTAATGACCAGTTGGGAGGAAAACAATGAGAGAATTGATGGAGCCATGCTTGTGGATGAATGTCGTTGCCAGAATTCTTAAATGTTTTGAATTTACGTGTAGTAATGAACAGCTTATAGTCAAAATCATCATGTCGGCGAGTCGCATATCGGTCATTGTTAGGTCGTGTCGGCCGTTCCATCTCAAAATTCGGTGCACATTGCCAATTTCTTTCATAACTTCCGAAATGCCCTGTGTTACTATTTTGTGGCTGTTCCGTATTTCTGTGTCCCTCTTCCCGTATTGGGGCGCGAGTATCCTCTGAAATACGTAATTCTTGTACTACTTGTGCCAACTGATCTTGCACTTCCCGGATTTCTCTTTTGTACTGTGTATTGATTTGATTTTGATTTTGTTTGAATTTTCTAATTTCTACATACTCTTCAGTGTCAGTGAAGGCTACAGGTGTTGTGTTATTCAGATCATCATCTACCTTTGTAGATAAGTTAGTGAACTGATCTGAAAGTTCGGCTACTTTATCCGATAATGAAATTATTTCCTCTGTATGTTTTTCTGAACCAAGTTTCAGAGTATCTACTGTGTGCTTTAAGTTTTCCTGAGTTTTTGCAAGTTGCGTAACCGAATCGGTAGATGCAACTGAGTCAATTTTAGCTTGCAGGGTGTCGTGATTTTCATGAACAATAGTTTGCAGTTCTTTTATGGCTGCTTCGTGATTCTGTAATGCATTTTCATGACGCGAAAAAATAGGTTGGAAATGCTCACAAATTTGTGTTTTTACGTCATTACAGACTTTTTGACATTTAGATTCGATTTTATGTAACTCAGTAGTTAAATCTTCACGTGTTTGTTCAAGCGTGGTGTCTAACTTTTGAAGATTTTGTTCCATTGCGTCTAACTGTTGCTGTGTTTGTCTCTGGTATTGTTACATTGTGTCTAACTTTTGAAGATTTTGTTCCATTGTGTCTAACTTTTGCAGCTTTTGCTGTGTTTGTCTCTGATTTTGTTCCATTGTGTCTAACTTTTGAAGCTTTTGTCCCATTTCTTGCATTAATTGTAATAACAATGCAGTGGTGTCTGAAACATGTTCGTCAGTGCTTTTCGGCAGTGAATTTACACCGGCAACATTCACATTTTGACAAGCGGGAAATGTGTCTTGACTCATTTGAGAAAACGGTGAGGACGCAAAACCTGAATCTACAGTATTTGCAAAATTGTGTCCTGTCATTTCGGATTCCTGAGGCGAGCTGTTGCCGACCGATCGATCGATAATGCTTCCCTCTTCACTAATTGTTTCACTGTCCACGCCATTGTTTGCCGCCCGCTCCATTTCCCTATGCACAATTACCAAATTACTACTTTGAACATCAGTTAATTCATTACTCGGTGGCGCTAACACACTGCTTTCATTTTCACTGTCATTTCTCAGTTTACTTTGGAGCCTAGTATTACGTTTTTCACACGCCATTATTGTCACAGTATTTCACACGACAACACAGAAAAACACAATTTGAAGATCAAAAATAAGAGAACACATTAACATAGCACTGAAAATAATATCTAGTTAATTGCAGCTGCGAAATACTTGGTGCAAATCTACATGCATGCCACAACTGTTTTACTGTACAACAATGAAAAACTACAACTACAAAGGAAATTCTCTCTATGATTACGCGCTACCAATAAACAATAGCTACACCAATTACACAAACTGCAAGAAAAAATCAGAAGATTCCAGTGAGGTATCCTCGGCTAAGGGTAGACATATAAAACGTCCCCTTTGAACAATTATACAGGACTGTCCTTAAACTGACACACAATATTTTGTTAGCGCAACGCAATCTGACTTTCAAAATTCCCTACAAAAGAATGGCCCTGACTAACATTAAACTATACCTTTCACAAATCACTTACCTCACAAAAATCTTCGCTGCTCAAGCTACTGCAATACAGCGAGCGCCACTACTGCCAGCTAAATAAAAGATTCAAACTATGGAAGGCACTAACTACTGATAGGGATAGTTAGCAAATGAAAGATATTAATAGAGAACAAACAATGTATTTACCTTGATATCATCATATATAAATATAGCAGTTCATGACAAATTTCAAAACTCCGCCATCTCTCTCTCCACATCCACCACTGCTGGCGGCTCACCTCCAACTGCGCAACGCTACGCCCTGTTCACAGCCAGCTGCCTAACACTACAATGGCAGACAACAATGCAAACTAGCCACAGACTGCACACAGCACAGCCAGTGATTTTCATACAGAGGTGGCGTTACCAATAAAAAAACCTAGACAGCCTACTTACAACACATCCTTGAAACTTTAAGGAAGGAAAACAATCACGATTGGATGTGTACTTCCCTGCAGAGTTCAGTTGCAGTATAGCTGTCAACAACGCATATGAAGTAGTCACTGGGACTCAACAGGCTTGTAGACGCAGTTGTTACACGATCATAACATGTACGAGTACATAGCTGAAATCAAGCTTTTCAATTTTGAATTAAGCTTTTTACATGCCGAGATAGCGTAATAATATCTCTAACATGATCCAGATTGATTTAAAATAACGGTTTGTGGGAATATTTCCAAAAACGTGACGTTTTATTGAAATTATTGCCGTTTCGTCTTGCCCTTACACAGAAGGGACCAAAGGCGCTGATGTTAACAGAGTTACGAAGCTCACATTGAACAGCGTTGTTATAACAATAAGACACTGAAAAGTTAAGGCCCTATAATTGACATTGTTTTCAATTACATATACAATTCATTGTTACATCAGAAAGACTTCTCAGACTGTTTTAAAGAAGCCGTGTTAGGATACTCTGTACGAAGGGTGACTACACAAATGTCAGTAACTACCATCCAGTATCACTTTGTACATCAGTTTTTATATCTTTTGAGAGGGTAATGTACACACGGTTTCCCACTAACCTGTTTAGTAATGGTATACTTCGCAAATCAAAGTTCGGTTTTCTAAATGTCCGCACTACCGAACTCAAAGTTTATTACTTTAGTGGGCACATAAGATCGGTAAATGATCAGATACCACCAGCTGAGTTCTTCTATGACTTTGATGATGTCAGTTGTAATATTCAAGTAGATAATTTAAGTTTTTACAGAATACTAAGTTCATCACTTGCCTGGTTTGTTCCTTATTTCAGAAACAGGATGCAGAAAGCTACCCAAGGTGTTGGAATAATACATAGAGGGGTGCCACATCGTCTATGACGAGAAATTACAGTGGAAGGCTCGCAGAGATCCACTATTATTCCTGTTTTATTTCAATGATCTGCCATTTTATTTGAATCAGTTTGCTGAACGAGTTTTGTTGGCAGATGGTACCAGCATTATTATGAATCCAACAAGAAACCATTGACAGAGATAAGTTACTGACTAGTTTCGCACAAATGGGCTAGCTGTAAGAAGAAAAAAACAGAAGAAAAACAAGTATCCAGTTTATACTGTCAAAAAGTCCCACTGGCTGTTAACCTAGTACACGGATAAGAAATAATAAACTGCGAAGAGAGTTGTAAGTTTTTAGGCTGCATTAAAGTTTGCAAGAAGCATTTTGCTGAAGAAATATGTAGCAGACATGCTAAAACTTTTGTGTTGGATAGTTTTGCAATAAGAATAATTACAAACTTTGAGTCTTCAAAGGGCAGTTAATATATTTTACCTTTTAGTTCACTGATGTCCTAAGGTATAATAAATTGTGATAATTCGTCACTTACCCAAAAATTATTCACTGAAGAAAAGAAAGTAATTACAAATATGTGTGTGGTTCACACATATAAATATTGCAGGTGGCACTTTATGCAGCTGGGGATATTAACCAGTGCCGCACAGTACGTTATTAAGTCATGAAATCTGTTATCGACAGTGAAAATATGTGCTGTATGCAGAGTCGGGGAGAAGAGGAAAAATAATTTCAGTCGTGAAGGTTACAGAGCTTTCTAACCCCTTCCATGGAAGCAGATGCAAATTGTATAACGTGTCTGCGGCCTCTGCAGGCCTAATGCCGCGTAATCCACTTGACAATCTTTTAAACCCTACGAAGATTAACTTAATACGCTGTCCTTTTGGCCTAAAACCTAAATGCGGATGCCGGGTCTGTGTCTGATCTTGGAACAAAAATACACTCCCAACGAAGTTTAAAGTTTGCAGCCACTCCCACGTGGACCGATGGTTCTGATTCTCTAAAGGTGTGGTTTACCGAGAAACGAATGAAGCGCAACGTTTCAGTCAGTCACGTCTCTAGGGGCATAAATTTACCTCCACCGTGCGCGCGGGAATTTTACTGGATAGGAAAGAGTACAGAAAGGTTTGTGACATACAAACTAGAAAACCGTCACGAACAGCTCGGGAGAGATGGACGCAACCACACATTTTGCAAGCTGTAAGGTCCTGGAGATTAGCTGAAAATTCTACCGTGAAATCATCTTAATACGTAACGTTCATAAATATACATCTACAAACTTCTTTTCATATTTCCCCCATTTCAACTATGAACTAAGCATGAACAATATCAGAAATCATCTTAAAATTACCCCAACAACAACGAGGCTTAAGACCAGAATAAGAGAGCCACTGCATCACACAATTTCAAACAAAGTATTTATTAAAAATTACACAAGCATTGAACACCCATCCAAGCGGCATCCGAAGGGCCTATATGGACACGAATATGTATTCTGTGTAGCTCACAGTAATTACACACAACTACTAAGTAAAGAAACCTCCAAAAAATGTGCTACAACTAGGATACATGTTAAATTAACTCCATGCAGTGCAATGGAGGTCTCAGCGGGGACGCGGAGGAGATCAAAACAATGAATATCACCAATGAGGCACAGTATTCAGGGAAACTCTCTTAACGTATCTGAATGTGTCATTACTATGCAGCTACCTTCTAGCAAAATAGTTCAGAACTCCGACATTTTTTATATTACAGACACGAGGAATCAAAATATTGAAGGTAGTATGAAATCGGGAATCTACAAATGCTCATGAGCATGGTATTTGTCCATTTAAAATAATAATATCCTGGTATGTGTACCTAGTCACTCGACGTTCTACACTGGATTAATAGCTACTGTACTCTAGGACATAGCAATGCTTCGAGTACACTGATCACGCCATGATGAGCAGAATATTTCAGCAAGCAATGTGAGGGTGGCGTGCAGAGGACGGTGATAGCTGCAGGCGGCCGAGGGCCGTACGTGCTTAACAAGCTATGAGCTTTAATGGTTGGTACATCCATCTGTACTAAAACTAATGTTATGTCGTTGGTAATACATTATTTTAGGTTAAATACCAGCATTAGAAGAGTTTTTGTACTTAATCAACGGTGAAACCTAGAAGACACTGAACAAAAACGGTGATATCCTGCCACCTGAAAAAGTAAAACCTACCTGTGTGTTCTAATTTGAGAATGTGCCGCGGAAAACCGTGATAAAATTCGGAAACATTTTTCTTTCAGTCACTATGTGTGAGTAAAGGTTTTTTGATTGAGTCAAAGACTCCAGAGTCTGAAGCAGTTGGTAAGGTATAAAGCAAATATTCCTTCGAAAAAAGGCAAAATGAATTTAATGTATACATATTAAGTGCATGTAGGAACTGACATGACGTTTAATGAATTTATTAAAGATATCAGGACCACTGGAATAACATGCTGTATGGCTTTCTGGTTGTTGATAAAATGCAAAAATTAAATAACCCACAATATAGATGGAACATTCAGCAGTTTGTTTAAATACAGTGTACCAACACGTTAATATGTCCGTATATTGTACTGTAGACCGTGAACAGATATACATGCATGTTGTTGTTGTTGTGGTCTTCAGTCGTGAGACTGGTTTGATGCAGCTCTCCATGCTACACTATCCTATGCAAGCTTCTTCATCTCCCAGTACCTACTGCAACCTGCATCCTTCTGAATCTGCTTAGTGTATTCATCTCTTCGTCTCCCTCTACGATTTTTACCCTCCACGCTGCCCTCCAATGCTAAATTTGTGATCCCTTGATGCCTCAAAACATGTCCTACCAACCGATGCCTTCTTCTAGTCAAGTTGTGCCACAAACTTCTCTTCTCCCCAACCTTATTCAATACCTCCTCATTAGTTACGTGATCTACCCACCTTATCTTCAGCATTCATCTGTAGCACCACATTTCGAAAGCTTCTATTCTCTTCTTGTCCAAATTGGTTATCGTCCATGTTTCACTTCCACACATGGCTACACTCCATACAAATACTTTCAGAAACGACTTCCTGACACTTAAATCTATACTCGATGTTAACAAATTTCTCTTCTGCAGAAACGATTTCCTTGCCATTGCCAGTCTACATTTTATATCCTCTCTACTTCGACCATCATCAGTTATTTTACTCCCTAAATAGCAAAACTCCTTTACTACGTTAAGTGTCTCATTTCCAAACTAATTCCCTCAGCATCACCCGATTTACTTTGACTACATTCCATTATCCTCGTTTTGCTTTTGTTGATGTTCATCTTATATCCTCCTTTCAAGACACTGTCCATTCCGTTCAACTGCTCTTCCAAGTCCTTTGCTGTCTCTGACAGAATTAGAATGTCATCGACGAACCTCAAAGTTTTTACTTCTTCTCCATGAATTTTAATACCTACTCCGAATTTTTCTTTTGTTTCCTTTACTGCTTGCTCAACATACAGATTGAATAACATCGGGGAGAGACTACAAACCTGTCTCACTCCTTTCCCAACCACTGCTTCCCTTTCATGCCCCTCGACTCTTATAACTGCCATCTGGTTTCTGTACAAATTGTAAATAGCCTTTCGCTTCCTGTATTTTACCCCTGCCACCTTCAGAATTTGAAAGAGAGTATTCCAGTTAACGTTGTCAAAAGCTTTCTCTAAGTCTACAAATGCTAGAAACGTAGGTTTGCCTTTTCTTAATCTTTCTTCTAAGATAAGTCGTAAGGTTAGTATTGCCTCACGTGTTCCAACATTTCTACGGAATCCAAACTAATCTTCCCCGAGGTCCGCTTCTACCAGTTTTTCCATTCGTCTGTAAAGAATTCGCGTTAGTATTTTGCAGCTGTGACTTATTAAACTGATAGTTCGGTAATTTTCACATCTGTCAACACCTGCTTTCTTTGGGATTGGAATTATTATATTCTTCTTGAAGTCTGTGGGTATTTCGCCTGTCTCATACATCTTGCTCACCAGATGGTAGAGTTTTGTCATGACTGGCTCTCCCAAGGCCATCAGTAGTTCTAATGGAATGTTGTCTACTCCCGGGGCCTTGTTTTGACTCAGGTCTTTCAGTGCTCTGTCAAACTGTTCACGCAGTATCTTATGTCCCATTTCATCTTCATCTACATCCTCTTCCATTTCCATAATATTGTCCACAAGTACATCGCCCTTGTATAAACCCTCTGTATACTCCTTCCAACTTTCTGCCTTCCCTTCTTTGCTTAGAACTGGGTTGCCATCTGAGCTCTTGATATTCATACAAGTGGTTCTCTTCTCTCCAAAGGTCTCTTTAATTTCCCTGTAGGCAGTATCTATCTTACCCCTAGTGAGACAAGCCTCTACATCCTTACATTTGTCCTGTAGCCATCCCTGCTTAGCCATTTTGCACTTCCTGTCGATCTCATTTTTGAGACGTTTGTATTCCTTTTTGCCTGCTTCATTTCCTGCATTTTTATATTTTCTCCTTTCATCAATTAAATTCAATATTTCTTCTGTTACCCAAGGATTTCTATTAGCCCTCGTCTTTTTACCTACTTGATCCTCTGCTGCCTTCACTGCTTCATCCCTCAGAGCTACCCATTCTTCTTCTACTGTATTTCTTTCCCCCATTCCTGTCAATTGTTCCCTTATGCTCTCCCTGAAACACTCTACAACCTCTTGGTCTTTCAGTTTATCCAGGTCCCATCTCCTTAAATTCGCACCTTTTTGCAGTTTCTTCAGTTTCAATCTGCAGTTCATAAGCAATAGATTGTGGCCAGAATCCACATCTGCCCCGGGAAATGTCTTACAATTTAAAACCTGGTTCCTAAATCTCTGTCTTACCATTATATAATCTATCTGATACCTTTTAGTATCTCCAGGATTCTTCCAGGTATACAACCTTCTTTTATGATTCTTGAACCAAGTGTTAGCTATGATTAAGTTATGCTCTGTGCAAAATTCTACAAGGCGGCTTCCTCTTTCATTTCTTCCTCCCAATCCATATTCACCTACTATGTTTCCTTCTCTCCCTTTTCCTACTGACGAATTCCAGTCACCCATGACTATTAAATTTTCGTCTCCCTTCACTACCTGAATAATTTCTTTTATCTCGTCATACATTTCATCAATTTCTTCATCATCTGCAGAGCTAGTTGGCATATAAACTTGTACGACTGTAGTAGGCATGGGCTTTGTGTCTATCTTGGCCACAATAATGCGTTCACTATGCTGTTTGTAGCAGCTAACCCGCACTCCTATTTTTTTACTCATTATTAAACCTACTCCTGCATTACCCCTGTTTGATTTTGTATTTATAACCCTGTAATCACCTGACCAAAAGTCTTGTTCCTCCTGCCACCGAACTTCACTAATTCCCACTATATCTAACTTTAACTTATCCATTTCCCTTTTTAAATTTTCTAACCTACCTGCCCGATTAAGTGATCTGACATTCCACACTCCGATCCGTAGAACGCCAGTTTTCTTTCTTCTGATAACGACGTCCTCTTGAGTAGTCCCCGCCCGGAGATCCGAATGGGGGACTATTTTACCTCCGGAATATTTTACCCAAGAGGACGCCATCATCATTTAATCATACAGTAAAGCTGCATTTCCTCGGGAAAATTTACGGCTGTAGTTTCCCCTTGCTTTCAGCCGTTCGCAGTACCAGCACAGCAAGGCCGTTTTGGTTAATGTTACAAGGCCAGATCAGTCAATCATCCAGACTCTTGCCCCTGCAACTACTGAAAAGGCTGCTGCCCCTCTTCAGGAACCACATGTTTGTCTGGCCTCTCAACAGCTCTAATTCTCAAGCACAGACCTATTATCCATTTATACATCGAAGCAATGAACTGAAAAAGTTTTACTACAGATACTGCAAATATCAAAACTCCTAAATGCCATATTACAGAAAAGCAAATGTTGCTCAGTGCTATGAAAATAGGAACAGCATTAGGTGGAAGGGCTGGGGGTGAGAATGTAGGCGTAATACGATAGTTCTAAGCACAATTTTATTGTAACTAACCATCCGGTATAATCCACTGATACTTTATTTTTGAAACTTTTAAAAACACTTTACAATGAAACGTTTAATTTAATATCCTTCCTTGTCCAAGAAATACTTTGCAATCAGAAGTGAATATAACACATGCGCTCATCTTATCAAAATTACTGCAGTTCCTCATTAGTCTATCTGTGCTCGTTACAAACATACGAAAGAATACAACTATCAGAATTTGTTTCTTGAAGGGACACGAAAATAACAGTCTAAATACAGTACACATTAGTACTACGACCAGTTTCCGGACTCCCCTCCCGCAGAGTTCTCTTAGTTACATATACGTCACGGCTGAGCCACATAGATCACGCCCAGTACTCAGACCCCCGGGCGACGACCGTTCTAATCACCACAGCTCTCTTTTTTTTTTTTTTTTTTTTTGGTCATCAGTCTACTGACTGGTTTGATGCGGCCCGCCACGAATTCCTTTCCTGTGCTAACCTCTTCATCTCAGAGTAGCACTTGCAACTTACGTCCTCAATTATTTGCTTGACGTATTCCAATCTCTGCCTACCTCCACAGTTTTTAGCCTCTACAGCTCCCTCTAGTACCATGGAAGTCATTCCCTCGTGTCTTACCAGATGTCCTATCATCCTGTCCCTTCTCCTTATCAGTGTTTTCCACATATTCCTTTCCTCTCCGATTCTGTGTAGAACCTCCTCATTCCTTACCTTATCAGTCCACCTAATTTTCAACATTCGTCTATAGTACCACATCTCAAATGCTTCGATTCTCTTCTGTTCCGGTTTTCCCATAGTCCATGTTTCACTACCATACAATGCTGTACTCCAGACGTACATCCTCAGAAATTTCTTCCTCAAATTACGGCCGGTATTTGATATTAGTAGACTTCTCTTGGTCAGAAATGCCTTTTTTGCCATAGCGAGTCTGCTTTTGATGTCGTCCTTGCTCCGTCCGTCATTGCTTATTTTACTGCCTAGGTAGCAGAATTCCTTAACTTCATTGACTTCGTGACCATCAATCCTGATGTTAACTTTCTCGGTGTTCTCATTTCTACTACTTCTCATTACCTTCGTCTTTATCCGATTTACTCTCAAACCAGACTGTGTACTCATTAGACTGTTCATTCCGTTCAGCAGATCGTTTAATTCTTCTTCACTTTCACTCAGGATAGCAATGTCATCAGCGAATCGTATCATTGATATCCTTTCACCTTGTATTTTAATTCCACTCCTGAACCTTTCTTTCATTTCCATCATTGCTTCCTCGATGTACAGATTCAAGAGTAGGGGCGAAAGGCTACAGCCGTGTCTTACACCCTTCTTAATACGAGCACTTCGTTCTTGATCGTCCACTCTTATTATTCCCTCTTGGTTGTTGTACATACTGTATATGACCCGTCTCTACCTATAGCTTACCCCTACTTTTTTCGGAATCTCGAACAGCTTGCACCATCTTACACTCCTGGAAATTGAAATAAGAACACCGTGAATTCATTGTCCCAGGAAGGGGAAACTTTATTGACACATTCCTGGGGTCAGATACATCACATGATCACACCGACAGAACCACAGGCACATAGACACAGGCAACAGAGCATGCACAATGTCGGCACTAGTACAGTGTATATCCACCTTTCGCAGCAATGCAGGCTGCTATTCTCCCATGGAGACGATCGTAGAGATGATGGATGTAGTCCTGTGGAACGGCTTGCCATGCCATTTCCACCTGGCGCCTCAGTTGGACCAGCGTTCGTGCTGGACGTGCAGACCGCGTGAGACGACGTTTCATCCAGTCCCAAACATGCTCAATGGGGGACAGATCCGGAATCTTGCTGGCCAGGGTAGTTGACTTACACCTTCTAGAGCACATTGGGTGGCACGGGATACATGCGGACGTGCATTGTCCTGTTGGAACAGCAAGTTCCCTTGCCGGTCTAGGAATGGTAGAACGATGGGTTCGATGACGGTTTGGATGTACCGTGCACTATTCAGTGTCCCCTCGACGATCACCAGTGGTGTACGGCCAGTGTAGGAGATCGCTCCCCACACCATGATGCTGGGTGTTGGCCCTGTGTGCCTCGGTCGTATGCATCCTGATTGTGGCGCTCACCTGCACGGCGCCAAACACGCATACGACCATCATTGGCACCAAGGCAGAAGCGACTCTCATCGCTGAAGACGACACGTCTCCATTCGTCCCTCCATTCACGCCTGTCGCGACACCACTGGAGGCGGGCTGCACGATGTTGGGGCGTGAGCGGAAGACGGCCTAACGGTGTGCGGGACCGTAGCCCAGCTTCATGGAGACGGTTGCGAATGGTCCTCGCCGATACCCCAGGAGCAACAGTGTCCTTAATTTGCTGGGAAGTGGCGGTGCGGTCCCCTACGGCACTGCGTAGGATCCTACGGTCTTGGCGTGCATCCGTGCGTCGCTGCGGTCCGGTCCCAGGTCGACGGGCACGTGCACCTTCCGCCGACCACTGGCGACAACATCGATGTACTGTGGAGACCTCACGCCCCACGTGTTGAGCAATTCGGCGGTACGTCCACCCGGCCTCCCGCATGCCCACTATACGCCCTCGCTCAAAGTCCGTCAACTGCACATACGGTTCACGTCCACGCTGTCGCGGCATGCTACCAGTGTTAAAGACTGCGATGGAGCTCCGTATGCCACGGCAAACTGGCTGACACTGACGGCGGCGGTGCACAAATGCTGCGCAGCTAGCGCCATTCGACGGCCAACACCGCGGTTCCTGGTGTGTCCGCTGTGCCGTGCGTGTGATCATTGCTTGTACAGCCCTCTCGCAGTGTCCGGAGCAAGTATGGTGGGTCTGACACACCGGTGTCAATGTGTTCTTTTTTCCATTTCCAGGAGTGTATATTGTCGAACGCTTTATCCTGGTCGACAAATCCTATGAAAGTGTCTTGATTTTTCTTTAGCCTTGCTTCCATTATTAGCCGTAACGTCAGAATTGCCTCTCTCGTCCCTTTATTTTTCCTAAAGCCAAACTAATCGTCGCCTTGCGCATTCTTAATTTTCTTTTCCATTCTTCTGTATATTATTCTTGTAAGCAGCTTCGATGCATGAGCTATTAAGCTGATTATGCGATAATTCTCGCACTTGTCATCTCTTGCCGTCTTCGGAATTGTGTGGATGACGCATTTCCGAAAGTCAGATGGTATATCGCCAGACTCATATATTCTAAACACCAACGTGAATAGTCGTTTTGTTGCCACTTCCCCCAATGATTTTAGAAATTCTGATGGAATGTTATGTATCCCTTCTGCCTTATTTGGCCGTAAGTCCTCCAAAGCTCTTTTAAATTCCGATTCTAATACTGAATCCCCAATCTCTTCTAAATCGGCTCCTGTTTCTTCTTCTATCACATCAGACAAATCTTCACCCTCATAGAGGCTTTCAATGTATTCTTTCCACCTATCTGCTCTCTCCTCTGCATTTAACAGTGGAATTCCCGTAGCACTCTTAATGTTACCACCGTTGCTTTTAATGTCACCAAAGGTTGTTTTGACTTTCCTGTATGCTGAGTCTGTCCGTCCGACAATCATATCTTTTTCGATGTCTTCACATTTTTCCTGCAGCCATTTCGTCTTAGCTTGCCTGCACTTCCTATTTATTTCATTCCTCAGCGACTTGTATTTCTGTATTCCTGATTTTCCCGGAACGTGTTTGTACTTCCTGCTTTCATCAATCAACTGAAGTATTTCTTCTGTTACCCATGGTTTCTTTGCAGCTACCTTCTTCGTACCTATGTTTTCCTTCCCAACTTATGTGATGGCCCTTTTTAGAGATGTCCATTCCTCTTCAACTGTACTGCCTACTGCGCTATTCCTTATTGCTGTATCTATAGCGTTAGAGAACTTCAAACGTATCTCGTCATTCCTTAGTACTTCCGTATCCCACTTCTTTGCGTATATTGATTCTTCCTGACTAATGTCTTGAACTTCAGCCTACTCTTCATCACTACTATATTGTGATCCGGGTCTATATCTGCTCCTGGGTACGCCTTACAATCCAGTATCTGATTTCGGCATCTCTGTCTGACCATGATGTAATCTAATTGAAATCTTCCCGTATCACCTGGCCTTTGTGTTTCTTGAACAGGGTATTCGCCATTACTAGCTGAAACTTGTTTCAGAACTCAATTAGTCTTTCTCCTCTTTCATTCCTTGTCCCAAGGCCATATTCTCCTGTAACCTTTTCTTCTACTCCTTCCCCTACAACTTCATTCCAGTCGCCCATGACTATTAGAGTTTCGTCCCCCTTTACATACTGCATTACCCTTTCAGTATCCTCATACACTTTCTCTATTTGTTCATCTTCAGCTTGCGATGTCGGCATGTATACCTGAACTATCGTTGTTGGTGTTGGTCTGCTGTCGATTCTGATTAGAACAACCCAGTCACTGAACTGTTCACAGTAACACACCCTCCGCCCTACCTTCCTATTCATAACGAATCCTACACCTGTTATACCATTTTCTGCTGCTGTTGATATTACCCGATACTCATCTGACCAGAAATCCTTGTCTTCCTTCCACTTCACTTCACTGACCCCTACTATATCTAGATTGAGCCTCTGCATTTCCCTTTTCAGATTTTCTAGTTTCCCTACCACGTTCTAACTTCTGACATTCCACGCCCCGACTCGTAGAACGTTATCCTTTCGTTGATTATTCAATCTTTTTCTCATGGTAACCTCCCCCTTGGCAGGCCCCTCCCGGAGATCCGACTGGGGGACTATTCCGGAATCTTTTGCCAATGGAGAGATCATCATGACACTTCTTCAAATACAGGCCACATGTCCACAGCTCACAATAACTCGAAAGGGTTTTTGTTCGGCAGTATCCACGGTGTTTCCGATATCGACCAACGGCATCTTCTGTCCGGAACACGTCGTGTAGGAGGTTGACGCAGGCTAGGGACCCGCTCTTCCCTCTCGCTCCCTGGTTGCAACCGTTCTCCCTGTAGCTGGCTCCGGCCACCCCTCGTGGCAGTCGGCAGAGGGCGGCATCTCAGTGGCGCTGGTCATGACCCACTGTAGTACCGGCGCGGGAGGGTTGCGCGCGGCATTCAGAGGCGTCCGACATGTGGCGATGATACCACCGGCACAAAAACTGTAGCTGCGAAATTACATGAAAGTAAGACAAGAAACAAGCTCTTTTGCTGTAAACGTTAAGGAAATAAATGCTACATTAATCAATGTAGTAAATGAAAACGATGATGAGACTGAAAACTTTCAAACATTCAATCAGGAAAATCTGCATAAATTTTGAGAGAGATTATACAAGTTGTGTACCACCTACCAGTCGGTTTAGTATGCAGCAACATGCCAACAAATCACAAAGTCATTGGGGCGTGAAATACTATTCATCGGAAATTATGACTGCTGAAATTAGGACATTTGGAGCGAGTTCATTGTCTCTCAGAAAAGTTTAAACCAGTAATAGAAAATGACGAATATAAGCAGAAGATGTGCGGAAGAAAAAGACAAAGGAGATGTAGAAGTATATCCTTTTACCTATTACAGTTATCATCACAAACATGAAATAGATGTAACGCACTGGATCAGTAGGGATCAACCGGAAAGCATCCTATAAGTTTAACCAAGCTTGAAACACAAGCTAGGAGTAAGAGACCTAGTTTAGTGGCACTATTTTCCTTATAAATTTCGAACCCAGAAGCTTATTTGCCAAAAGACATACAAACATACGCTGAAAAATTACATGTAACTTACATACATAAGTGAAACAACATCACAAAAGGACAAATAAGAACTCCAGTCAATAGGAACTACATAACATTATTAAATCTGCATTATCTGATGTATATAGCGCAGGTGAAGGCATTGACATTCAGTATTAAGGAAAGGTCACTCCTCTTCTGGAGTACATACGTTATGATGATTCCAGTGACAAATTAGAATGGCTATGGCTGCTCATGACATGAGCTGCCATAGGAAATGCAACTCACATAAACGAAATCGTTTAAATAATTCTGGACCTCCAAATATTATTGAATAATTATTGTGGAGGAAATAGTGCGAGACCTTCACAAACCGGTGCACAAAACATTCATACATAGGGATGTCTTAGGTTTGGATGATTACGGCAGACAGATCTCATAAACATGAGACAAAATTCGAAAGCAATAAAATTTTCACATATATTTTAATTGTTATAGATAAGTAGTCCAAATTTTTCCTGCCTCTACTACAATGGTACAGGGGAAATGGAGGTACACTGCTTTTTGAACAGTTGCTGCAGAGGGGACAAGTTAATCCTCAGACAAAGTTCATATAGACCGCGGAGGTTATTTCAAGTTAGTGTCGGAGTGATATGGGATAAACCAATATAGGACATAAAACTTCCTGGCAAATCAAAACTGTGTGCCGGTCCGAGACTCGAACTCGAGACTATTGCCTTTCGCGGACAGGTGCTCTACCAACTGAGCTACCCAATCATGACTCACGCCCCGTCCTCACAGCTTTACTTCCCCCAGTACCTCGTCTCCTACCTTCCAAACTTTACAGAAGCTCTCCAACGAACCTTGCAGAACTAGCACTCCTGAAAGAAAGGATATTGCGGAGACATGGCTTAGCCACAGCCTGGGAGTTGTTTCCAGAATGAGATTTTCACTCTGCAGCGGAGTGTGGGCTGGTATGAAACTTCCTGACAAATCAAAACTGTGTGCGGGACTGAGACTCGAACTCGGAACCTTTGCCTTTCGCCGGGCGTAAGTCGTGCTTGGGTAGCTCAGTTCGTAGAGCACTTGCTCGCGAAAGGCAAAGGTCTCGAGTTCAAGTCTCGGTCCGGCACATAGTTTTGATTTGTCAGGAAGTTTCATATCAGCCCGCACTCCGCTGCAGAGTGGAAAACTCATTCTGGAAATATTGGACATTCTCCTACATGAATGTGAGTATTGTGGAACATTTAAACATAACAATAAAAATCATAGGTACAAGTGATTTAATCTTCAAAGACCGTGCAACTAGCTACATCTTATTCTAAGATAATTGGGGATTAATACTGAACCAAGCATCATATGATAGAAATGAGACCAATTGATGTTCATGATAACGGGCTTCTAAATACAGTTTAAAATTATCTTAATATGGTAGACACATGCAAGGAGAAATTCAGAGTAGGCGATTTGGCAGATATTTCAAAAACCAGGACAGTGTTCAAGAATTCTTACCTGGTAAAAAGAGATGTTTACAGTATCCAGATTGCAACAAGCAAACCCAAGAATTGATGTCTTAATGGACAGTGAAAGCTAAGACATTGCTGGGAGCTTTTACACTGAGGATTTACAGAAAAGCTCTGCACTGGTTCTCGTAGACATTGTTACAAAATGTCCTGGAAACTAGGCTTTGCTTTCCATTACTGCACAACAGGTGGCTGAGCGATTACAATTTGGTTCAGAGAACCTCAGGCAGTGTAGTAGCATGCAAGGGCATTCTTTGTGCAACAGAGTCTTGAATCAATTCACAAATCTCGTCTGATACTGAGGAATAATTAGTTTTGTCACTAGGTAGCAGTGCAGGACTGTGTCAAATGCCTTTCTGAAGTGACAAACATGGCATCAGCCCGGTCACTGATGCCTGCAGCACTACGAGTTTCATGGAAGAACAAAGCAAGCCGAGTTTCTTGAAGAGGAAGGAGTGCAGAGGAAGTGGGAATGCTCTGTGGCCGAAATTACTTTACATTTTGCTTAGAATGATTTATTACACAGAAATAGAAACATCAATATTAAAACCCAAATGCTTATCTCATCATTCGCAGAATAACACATGCTCTATACATCACATTACAATTTCTGATGGCCCCATGCTTCAAGAAATAACAGTTTCACAGCCTTATGAGAATCCACATGAAATTAAGCTGTAACCACGTATTTTACGCACTAACTATAGGTCGGAAAAGGAAAGGTGTCAAAACTTAAATGAGTTGGGTAAAGCCATAAAATGGACAAGTTGTATCATGTGTTGAGCAACACAACTGTGCTTATGAACTTTTGACGCAATTGAATTTCAATATTTTCACCTGATCAAGCTAATATTAACTTGCAATTAGAATACAAATTACTAAACCCTTGTACATGGCGTTATGGCAAGGTCCGATGCTATGGACAGCCTAAAAATGCGAAAGTAAACACATAACGTCACGTATGAACATTTATTAATACTTAAAGTCTGAGACCATGAGTACACAATTATGAAATAACGTTGTTCACCAGCACACAGCGTTTCCAAAATGGTGTACACCTGTAGGAGCTGTTTTGTTTATTCCAACGCACTTAGTTCTATCAGACAGTTCAAAAAACAGTAATAACAGCCTGGAACTACAAAGGAAATTCCTGCACTAACAGTTCCCACAGAACACATAAGTTGAATAGTGAATTAATATTTACAACTCAATAACTTACAACAAGAGGGCAAATTAAAATACCACATTACTTGACTTAACAGCCTGGCTCCAAATAATAATACACACGTAGAAGCCCCGCTCTCAGATCGTTGCTTTGTGAGTTTTTTAAAACTCCAGTCATCAGTCTGGCCTTCACAATGTTTTAAACAGAGAAGAATATTTGGATAGAAATGCCTGAAACAAAAATTTGTTGCCACTAGTAACCCACATATCTAAAACATAAGGGAAGGCACAAGGACTGAATCAGTGATGTCTGTCACATACGTTAGCCACTGATTTAAAATTTAACAAAGCTCGACAAACTTGAGGTAACGACAAAACTTGATAGTAGAGTAAATACATTATTAGGATTTTAGACGTGATCAGAACGTAAAAACACCATAATAAGTACAACAGTGCTCTGCGGTTTCTGAATACCCACAAGAAGATAGCTACTGAATCATAGCTTAGACTTCAAGACAAACTAGACATTACGTCAGGGCCACAGGCTGCCATAGTGAAGAAGAATTGACGAGGCTCCCGTAATAGTCTCCCACAGTGTCACCAGCTTGTTACGGGCTCCACTATACTCCGTGTCACAGAATTCCAGAATACCCGGCAGCACCTTGATTTTTTCGTCAGGATGCTGATGGAGCCCTTCAAGACATATGTGCCTCTAGCAACTGCAGAGTGGTCCACGCCATTACTCAAGTGACAGCCACATTGAACACATCACAGCCGACTGCTCCGACCACTGTCATCACTCACGGCACCTCACGGGTAGCTGCCACACGACACTGGGGGTTGAAATTCAAGTCTCTCCATGCATGTTCCCAAACTGCCTGCTGCTCGCTGCACAAGAAGCCCTCTGACCAGAAGTTTCGAGAGAACAATCAAAGCAACCAAAAAGGTAGAAGGTGCACCAAAATCATCGCAAAAACGATTTGCTTTAAGCTAGCCACGGATGGCTTATTTTTAAAGATCTTTATTTTGAATCCATGTTGATTTTTACAGAGCGGATTTTCTTTCTCAAAAACTTCACCATTCACGGGCATAAACATGGTCTCTAAGTCTGCAACAAATTGATGTCGGTTATACAGTCCTCTAAATTACGTTCATCAGCTTCTGTTTGTCAGCTAGGCTTTTGACGTCTCCTGAATCTGCGATGGAGCTCCATATGTGTACATTACAGTTTTCTAACACAGCTGTAAACCACAGAGGGTGTTTCCCAACCCTAACACTTTCGGCGGAGTGTACTTACCTAAAGCCCACTAAATGGTGCTGTAGAAGTTTTTTGCCCATTTGTACTTCTCATCTTCGTCCTCGGCGCTGAATGTTTGATGTTTACTCTCTGCAGTCTGTAAGCAAAAATTTTTTCCCGCCTTTCTTGTAATATGCGTAGTCACTCGGCCATTAGAAACGGAGCAGGATCTCGAATTCGGAAAGGATGGGGAAGGAAATCGGCTGTGCCCTTTCAAAGGAACTATCCTAGCATTTTCCTGAAGTGATATAGGGAAATCACGAGGAACCTAACTCAGGAAGGCCCGAAACGTTGTTGAACCGTCGTCCTCCCAAACTGATTCAAGAAGTTCAGGTCTCTTTGTTACTAGGAGGTCTAAGACACTACCTACACAAGTTGATTCTCTATCTGCTCGAAGTAACTTTCGGGCCAGAATCATTTCTCGTAAATATCTTCTCTGGTAACAGTTTTGGTAGCATTGCTCTCCCAATATATACCTCGCAAGTGGAAATAACCCCTACTACAACAGCATGATCAGGAAATTTTATTCACGAAATTCTGCTAGTTCTCTCTGAAGCGCTCAACCACTACAGCTCCTGACGCAGATGGTCTATAAAAGCATCCGATTTTTGACGCACTTTTGACGCTTAACTTCACTCAAATTAATTGACATTCGCAATTCGTGGAAAGCTACACTAGATATTGTCGAATTCTTTGTTGAAACATCTACGTCGCCACCATTGCCGGCTAACCTCTCCATACTATAAATATTCCAATCTGAATAACAGGAATGAAATGCCTGGGCTAGCAGGACATAGCGAATAAGGTTGAGGAAATGGATCAAAAATGAGTTCTTGTCAGTTACACTCAACATATAAACTTTATTTGTCAACACAAAGTATTACAACAAGGATGCCGCCCGATGTGGCCGAGCGGTTCTAAGCGCTTCAGTCTGGAACCGCGCGATCGCTACGGTCGCAGGGTCGAGCCCTGTCTGGGGCATGGATGTGTGTGATGTCCTTAGGTTAGTTAGGTTTAAGTAGTTCTGAGTTCTAGGGGACTGATGACCTCAGATGTTGAGTCCCATAGTGCTCAGAGCCATTTTGAACCACAACGAAGTAAAATATTCAAAACTTTAATCGATCTCCTTTGATTAACTTTCGACCGGCTGAAGGCCACATTCAGAACCAAAGATATAAGGCTTAATCAAAATTGAAACACAAAGTTCTTCTGGAGGTTTCACCCAAGAATATTTTCTAAATCTTCAATCTATTTGGCTGAAGGCCCTAGCAATTTAACCTTAATGGAACTAGGCTGGAGGGCGCATATTAAGCAATAAGAGGAGTTTCAATCAAAAGGCAGAAGGCCTTATCTTAAAACATTTCATGCAAATGGGGCCTAAGGCCCCATTCAAAAGCGTAACAATCTTGTGGCTTAAGGGCAAGAGAAGAACATTAATTTAAGCGATATCGATATTCGGCTGAAAGCCACACATCAACCAAATAACTAAAATCCAAACAGCGAAACTACTACATTACACCGGCCGATGTGGCCGAGCAGCTCGAGGCGCTTCAGTCTGGAACAGCACGACCGCTACGGTCGCACGTTCGAATCCTGCGTCGGGCCTGGATGTGTGTGATGTGCTTAGTTTAGTTAGGTTTAAGTAGTTCTAAGTTCTAGGCGACTGATGACCTCAGATGTTAAGTCCCATAGCGCTCAGAGCCATTTCAACCACACAATGAATGGCGCTCAGAAGTTTCCAAGGGTCGGCCTGGGATTGTAACACTAACGCCCATTTAGGTGAGACAGGCAGCCTGTCCAAAGACTTCTTAATCTGGAGGCAACCTCACCGACAGACAGCCGACTGACCGATCAACCAAATCAATTCCGCTCCACTCAACCAGTAAATCGACCACAAGATTTCAATACACGACACAATGAATATTGGCGCCCACAACGACCAACAACACCTCAGTTGTTGAACTACACGCTGCGCTGGACAACGTGACGAGGAAAATACACTGCCTAAAATTACGTCAACGACCAGGGCAGGTAACCGGAACGTCAACGGCCACAAGGCAGAAGACACCGCTAGTGAAATTCCATAACAGGGAATAAGTAAATTTCACAGGAAGACGGCTGGAAGCTTAGCCGACTTAAATACGCACGTGTTGTTGCTCGCGGTAATGTCCCAAAAGTGACCACCAGGATCAAACGAAGAAATGTAAACAGTTCAGGTTCGATAGTAAGTTAAGTGAGGACTCAACTTTCACGTCCAAGGTTGGTGGTCGACGAACTTCGTAGCGCTCGCAAGCAGCAACTCACAGTCCAACATCGCGTTCATGCCGCCAGCGGCTCCAGCCCGACTCCGCGTGAAGGGGGCTTGCTTGCTGCTCCACGCCAACCGACCAACTGGGCTGCTGGTCCCTCCGCGACTTCTGCTCCGTCGCGACTGCAGTATTGGTACGTCTCTCACTCACTGACTACCCGACACACGACGACCCGGAAATACTATCGGTCGCTTGTCTAAGTGAACAATGCATTTGATTACTCAATGCACCTGACGCTCGAACATTTAATGTTCGCTCCACAGTAGCTGTTTATCGCACTTTTTCCAATTCCTTTCCCTTAGAGATGAAAAATTCCAAGGTGGAGCCTTAATAAAATAGTACATCCACATTTTCATTGAAGGGAGAATGAAAGTAAAATTTTCCACGCAGTCGGGAATCGCTCTAGTGCAAATATAGTACTGTTTCTGATATCAGCATTTATACCCTGTAAGTCATATTCCGTTGCGTGGCGCCCCCCCCCCTTTCTCCACCCCTTCACGCCCCCCTCATCCCTTCTCTGTTCCATTCGTGAATTGTAACCTGGAAGGACAACTGTCCGTCCTAGATGTTTACAGATAGGTAGTTTAGGCCAATTACTGTCCACAGCGCGTTTTCAATAATAGCGTAACTAAACAGTAATGTTTCTCTTCTCCCATTTAGGTGAAGTGTATTATGTTTACTGAGTTCCATCACATTTAGGTCCCCACAACCTATGTTCGACTTCTGCATGCAATAACCACATACAGACCGCAGGTGGCAGCACTAGCAATGGAGGGTATATAAAGCATGTCGGGTATGCGGAAAACAGTGCAATTCATTGTCGTCATTCGGAAGTATGACCGTTGGCTTTTTGGCCAAGGACGAAAATATTTTCGGAACGCCAAGTTTGCAAACTGTTGGCATGAAGTTGTGGTTACAATATACCGTGCATGGTAAAATGGCGCTGTCCAAAATCAGCCCTAAGGCAACTGTCGTGCACCATGGCCCACAGAAGACAGGAGGAAACGATGGCTGCCGGGATGTGTACAGGCGAAGAAGAGTGCAATAAGTGAGCAAATGACCTCCCTGATGAACCAGGGAGCTACCAACAGTGTCTCAAAACGACTCAGCGACAATTGCTGCGCAAGGGCCTCTGCAGCAGGCGCCTGGTTCATACGCCCATGCTGACTGCTATCCGTAGACGAGGGGACCTGGAATTAGCACGCCAGTATTACACCTGGAAGTCCACCGAGAGGTGATAAGGGGCCTTTCCTGATGAATGCCCCATCAGCCAAAAGCCGCTGTCGTCTACGGCCATTCAACTGTCGTCGGAAGGACCCAGACTGGAGGAAGGAGCATTTGTTGTAGTGGACATCGTATCAGTCCCTGGGTGAGTTCGTCAATCTGGATGGCACAGTGGATCAACGCAACGTTCAGCCGCGAATGCAGTTTGTTTCTCCACAGTGCGATGCTGGTAGACACCATACCTACCAGCAGGACAATGCAACATGTCACAGCTCCCAGTGTACGTACGTGCTTCGAAGAGCACCAGAATGAGTTTGTCACAATCCCTTGGCCACAAACTCTCCAGATTTAAACCCAGTAGAGAATCCGTGGGACAACTTCGATCGGGCTGGTCATCCCATCCATCCACAACCGAGAAACCTTGCGCATCTGACCATGGCAGAACCTTCCACAATCTTATAGTCTGTCTTCCTGTGCGTCCAAGCTGCCAGCGATGGTTATTCAGGCTTTTCACATGTGGTCATATTACCGTGATTGGACCATGTGTTTATATTACATATCTAACGTGTCAAAGTTCTCATAGGCAACCACGTTGTCCACAAAGTGCTTCATAAAGCCTCCCACACTGTCAATTAGAACATTTACACAGCATGATTTAGGTAAATGGGGACAAACTGCAGGAAATGATCCGTGAGAGGATACAGAGTAAAAGAGGTCATACAGGCATATGGCCTAAATTGCTTTGCAGTCTCTTGAAGGAAGATATAAGATACTTCCGACATCGAGACCTACACTATGAAAAGCCTTTTATTCTCATCTTCAAGCGTCTCCCTTAGAACTAACTTCTCGACAGATGTCCGTATACTTCTTGGTCCTTACCCTCTCAGGGTTTACATCCAGCTGGATGTTCTCATTTTGCAAAATTATCCTTTATATTTAGCGAACAGCAGTGGCTCTTTAACACTGCTTTGTGGTACTCCATTTATAACTGTTATACCTGTCGATATCTATCTCTTTTAGAAAGAGTCAAAGAGCGAGCTGTGTTTCGCAAGATCCATAATTACTAAACTCACGCAGCTCCTTGTAGCTGAGTTTTGGTTTTCCAGAAGCCTTCTAACGCGAGTTAGTGTGGGCCTACAATGATATTCATCGGTTCAACGACAATGTTTGAAAATGGGACTGATGTGTGCTTTATTCGAGTCGCTTAGCTCCCTTTTGTCGTTTCAGCGACCTTCTAGAAAAGCAGATAGTTCTTTCACACATCTCTGTAGAATGAAATGATAGTTAAATCAGGACCCTAAGCTGTCGACAGGCGTTGATATACATCAACGGGGACAGTTGAAAATGTGTACCCCGACCAGGATTCGAACCGGGATCTCCTGCTTACATGGTAGACGCTCTATCCACAGAGGATAGTACGACTGCAGGGATTTATCCCTTGGACGCTCCCCGTGAGACCCGCATTCCCAACTTAATGTCCACACACTACATTCGTAGTGCCCCTGCCCACTACACTCATTCCTCGCGGCACAATATCTTACCGAGTATCGTAAGAGTTCGGGCAATGCGTGTGCATCCAGTACAGAAAAGAAGGTGATTGGCCGGTTAGCCATAACTATATGAAGATGGTATCTGTTGTTTCGGACATGTCCGAAAGAACAGATACCATATTCATACATCTCTGTAGAATCCCACAATGTCTTTCCGCTACTGACCGACTTCATTTTCTATGCCTTGTTGACATATTTCAATGCGGACATTTCGGCATTTGTGCGATGATTGAAAAGTGCATTATAATCTTCCGTGCTGAAGCAGTTTCTGAATATCCATGTAAATACGTCTGCTTTCTGTCTCTCCTTTTCTGTTTCGGTGCCATAATGGTAACGGAGCGATTGATCAGATGATTCGGACTCAATTTATGACTTTCATAAGACCGAGCGCTTTTAGCACTTTTAGTCAGATCGGCTTGAAAAATTTTGCACCAGAATCCTTAATAGCTTTTCGCTTGCTCTCTTTACACTCATTATGGCTTCTTTCAGCTTCAGTTTGTCAGTTGTACTTTAACTTTATTTGAATGTGTGATGATGGTCTCTGCTGCTAAATAGATTTGGCCAGTGTAAGGAACGGCTCTTGCGTCGAGTCAGCAGGAAAAAAAAAAAAGACGCTAATAGAAAGAACGGTGCATATTCACTATGCAGCAGACGTTTAAACTGCAACTCCTGCTGAATAATCAAATTTTAAGACTTCCTTGAGAAGGTGTGTATGTCTATCAATTTAGCATTAAACTTCAGATAATGAAATGCAGCATTAGGGTATTCATAAACACAAGAAGAAGGACAAGATATATTCAGACCCAGGAGAGCTGGGACTGGAACCCACTGTTAACAAAGTTCTACATTCAAAAGACTGAGAACGACATTAACGAGAACAAAGTTCCACCAGATGTTACAAGAGATGGGCACAACACACACCCAGGCCTCATATTACGCCAACAGTGGCTGCTTACAATATCATCAACAGTCTGGTTACAAAGTTGTGCATGTGATTTCTTAGACAAGTAACGAACATAAACATTACATTTGAACACGATTATTTTAAAGTCCGTGCAATCAAGGATAAAAACCTGCCCCAAAATTAGAATTCTGATTAAACAAATAATGGACCTAATTGTAGCAATTGTTAATTAAAGAACATCTTGTGCACAACACAACAAGAAGCTTCAGATTACTTTGAAACCTTGCTCAAATTTAAAATACATCTACTAAACGGCGTCACAATTGTTTCCTAGCTGTTACTTTGCTTTTAAGAAATCATGCACTAGCCATCCAGTACTAACAGATTATAGCCAACCTCTTTCGAGAATTAATGAGGTGGTGATTATAACTTCCAGTGATTAAGTAAAACTCTCTTTTAATAAAACATGGTACCACTTAATACCACTTTCTAAAGCATGGCTCACTAAAAGGCAATTTAAACATTTTTAATGCAGTCAACACATCGACTAGTAAACTTAACATACAAGTACAGATACTAACGAATAACTAATAAAGATCGTTGCAGCTGGACGCAGGACGAGAACCCACTCAGTCTTACCACGGGTCAGAACGAAGTTTATTTCATAGACTTTCAAATGCTCAACCCTACAATTACGTAATGAAGTTTGTTTTTATCCAGCCTCGTACAATAACTCTCTGTCAGGCAAAACCCTTTCCAGTGTGGAGCCAACTAAAATCGCGTAGCATTCACAATTCAGCATATTTTGCGAGCCATACAATTCCACTGACCAGATTGCCCAGTGTATTTACAACGACGGACTCAGCTCGACGCAATGTCGAGCTTGCATCCATAAGGGATGGCAAATAAGAGCGTGTAAATACTGAGGTAAGACGGGAAAATACTGAGAAAAGTACTCTTCCACTGATATACATTCCAGACATCACACTGCCAACACAGCAGTCGTTACACATGCATCCATACACATTGCTGTCTGCCACATTTAGTAGAGGGTACATCCGTGCCACACTATCAGTGACTGTCCATAAACCAATATTCGAGTGGAGCACTCGATGCACTTACCTCGTAGTGGCCTCTTGCTGATGCTTGCTTGCCTCAGCAGCTTTGGATGGCTAAGTCTCAGGAACCATGGACCAGTTCTCCAACTCTGACTTCATCACTGTGACATGGATGAAGGACTTTCTCAACCAGTAATGTTAATCTGACTGGCCACTATTAGACACTTGAAATTATGACCACTGCAGAAATGTATCAGGTGGGGAATTGGAGTACTTCCTGATGTAACAGTGGCCCACTTCATTTGCCACCAAAGGGTCACGCTGCCGAACCCTACATTTTGGTGTCAGAAGCCTGTGGTGACAGCAGTGACAGCTACGATGTCAACTCCTACCATCTGTGGAAAATGGAGCTGTGGACTTCATCGTCAGTTCCAGTTTTCAGCTTTGAAGCCCAGTCTGATGAGTGGACTTACTGTCTGGTTGCTCTCCTCCGTTTGTGCACACAGATATGCTTGGGAAAATGGGTTGCCACGCAAATTTAAAAGGGGAATATGAGTATGTTTAGGGACATACAGGCCTTCCTCAGTTCAGAGAAAATATTGGGCAACATTATGTTGGGAGGCGGCCAGTGACAACGGCCACAACGCCCCTTGTGAGCAGTCAGCGCCTGTCTGGTGTCGGCAGTGTGAGTTGACATTTCGACGCTAAGGTTGGGAAAATTTTGTCACTATTTTGGATGTGGCACTGTTGGTTTTCGTTATTGTATGTGTTTAAGATTTCTTTTCCGAGTAAAGCCTTTGCACTGCCACGTTCAAAAACGTGAGTGGCAACCTATCAGGAGGCCATTCAGTCTCTGGTGGATCATGTAGCCCACCTGACTGCAGACAACACATGGACGTGCTAGGAGTTAGCAGAAGTAAGAGTAGGGAAAGCTTCAACCATTGTAGCCACACCATTAGCAAGTTCGATTGCTGTCAGTCTGATTACACAGTTCTCAGCATTCATAGATGACTTGAAAGTGGCTGTAAGACTGAGCATCTGGAAAGATGAGAGACTGATGCAGATGCCCAAACTATATTTAGTGGGTGAGGAAAAAGCATCCGTAATATAACGCAAAGATCTGAATAATGTATGTACATTCAGCAGTTGAAAGAAGAGGATTTCGCAGCGCTATCAGAAATAGAATAGTACCAGTTTCTATCGTGAGCAGCTCAGTGGAGTATCCCAAAATTTGGATAAATCAGTAGAAAATTTTCTACATAGGAGCAGAAAAGTAAATGATGAAATCCTATTAGTTGACTGAAAGCAAAGAGACAAAGATGGTTACCCCACAGGCGGCTGAATGTAGAAGATTGTATACTCTCTTAAGGGAATTTCCACCAAACATGTACTGGAGAATGAGTGTGGGAAACCAAAAGGATTTGATTATGCATCAGAGGAATTGTGCATTTAGAAGAGCTGGACGTGACAGCCAGAATATGAGAGAAAACGAAGTGTATCTCCTATGGACATAAAGCATTATAGGCGTGGGCGCAAGGGCCACATTGAGAAGCAGCTACAATGCAGTAAGTGTGCAATGGTTGGACACTGAAAACAAAACTATAGGAATAAAGAAGAAAATTAGGAAGGATATGATAGATGATGGTTAAAAACACACTGGGACGTCTAAATCCACCGAAAGGCTTTGTTAGGAAGATGTACACAGAGGCAGAGTGTTTCTTATTTGGTGTGACAGATGGTGGAGCACATATATTATAAGCTGAAACAGGTACTCACGTGTCTGTAGCAGGGGTGGACTACTTGGGTGGGAGCAGACTGAACTCATTGCTTTACATACAGTTGTATATAATGATGTGGCAAAACGAGGCTCAACAATGCTACGTTTTCTGCATTGGAATAAAGCATTTCGAGGGAATGTAGAAGTTTTGCTCCATGTACATGAGGGTAAATGCATTGTTTTGTGTTTGCTCTCTTAAATAGACGACATGGAAAAACTGATCTCTTGCAGCTCACTGCCAATCTCAGTGGAACGCTGTTCTGACTAGCAGAGAATGCTGTCAATGACACACTGTCTTGTGATGTCACGATGGTAGAACCAAGTAAACTCTGTACACAGTCACTAACAATTTCAGCTATGCCAGTGCATGACTGAGGCTTGGATCTCATCTCAAATGTGTTAAGACCCACTCTGAGTGATAAAGTGCCACAGGGAACAGTGGAATTACTCAGGATGAGTGCAGTACAAACATTCTGACAGATATCTTGTATGTAGTGGGGAACATGTGAGGGGCGTTACAAAGGAAACGAGCTGGATGCATAATTACAGAAACCAATACCTGTATGTTAAAAGTATTGACCCTTGCTGTTGAGACACTAGTCCCACTGCGACACAAGGCGGTGAATGGCTGTCTCATAAAATTCCTGGGGCTGCGATGTTAACCAGCTCCGCATGCACAGCTGGACGTCGTCGTCCGAGGTGGATCGCCTGCCCCTCAGAGTCTTTTTAAGGGGACCAAAAATGACGTAGACACAAGGAGAGAGGTCGGGACTCGAAGGAGGCTGGCCAACAACCTCCAATTTGAATTTCTGCAGGAGTGCCACGACTGTGTTGGGCGTATGAAGCTTTGCATTGTCATGGAGCAGAATGACGCCATGGGTGAGACTGCCTGGTTGTTTTGATTTGATCGCTTGGCGAAGGGTGGTCAGGGTTTGCGAGTAGCGCTGGGCATTCACTGTTGTCCCGTGCTGCAGGAAGTGAATCAGGAGGCGGCCATCTTAGTCAAAGAAGAACGTCAGCATAACCTGTCGTGCACTCGTGTGGATATCCATGGCTTTGTTTGGTGGTGGTCATCCTGGATGCTTCCACTGGACACTTTGTCTTTTTGATTCTGGCTCGAAGTGATGACACCATGGCACAACTCCACCACTCGTGCCAGGAATTCATCCCCTTCCCGAGCATAGCGCTGCAGACGAGCGAGACAGTGCCATTCGATACACTTACTGGCATCGTTGAAGACTGTGGGGTAACCCACTGGGCACATACTTCGCGCATGCGCAGACGTTCCTTCATGATGGTGTGAACACTTCCGACGTTCAATCCGACCAGGATGGGTATGGCTTTTACTGTCACTCAGCGGTCCTGGGTAGTGAGTGCACCCACCAGCGGGATGATGTCATCGGTAATGCAGTGTTATGCTCCAGACCGTGCATCATCGGCTAACGACACCCGTCCTTCCCTGAAGCGCTTGTGTCACGCTTTGACCCTGCAAGGGACATGCAGTGTTCACCATACACTTGTGACATTTGTCGATGTATGTCTGTTCCTCCTACTCCTTCTGCTCTCAGAAAACGAACAACAACTCTTTGCTCGTCTTTCTACGCGTCCATGTCACTGTTTGCTATGCGACTGGCAGCGTTGGACGATTGATGCATGCTGCTGCTGCCTCTGTGTAGTCACAGCGTCTAGCGACGGGCGGTGAACTTCACGCTCTGGTCGGAACGACACGTTGTTAAACACGCCACGATATTACCCACCGGTCACCGGTTTGCGCATTCCAGACTCCGGCTCGTTTCTTTTTGAACGCCCCTTATATGTTTCTATTATTGTGGATAATATTTCGATAACAATGAAGTGGTTTTGGCAAAAGGATTGTTGTTGCCAATTTGGATGATCTTGAGAATGATTTAGACAGAGGAAGTGTGGACCGCAGCCATAATCAAACGGTCAGTTCAGCTGCATTATCTACAAAACGGTAGCGTCCGATGGCAGAAGACAGGATAGCCTACTGTAAAACATCAAATATTATGTATATGTATTTTTTCAGGTTATGCACCGACGCATTTTAAATGTTTTGGCTGGATTCCATTTTTCTTCAGTCTGGATTATTAGAACATCTAATTTCCTTACGTACTCCGAAATATTTGTTTGTGTAACGAATACTTTATCACTTAATGGAGATGTGAAAAAGTACCATTGCTGTTCACCAAGTGACGTTAACCTACTGTAGGAAAGAAAAAGTAGAAGAAAAGTAATCTGTTTCTTCGAATTCTTCGTCAACTGCTTGTTTGTTTCGTTTCTTGTAGTCTGTTTCATTGAAGACTTGCCGGCCGAAGTGGCCGTGCGGTTAAAGGCGCTGCAGTCTGGAACCGCAAGACCGCTACGGTCGCAGGTTCGAATCCTGCCTCGGGCATGGATGTTTGTGATGTGCTTAGGTTAGTTCGGTTTAACTAGTTCTAAGTTCTAGGGGACTAATGACCTCAGCAGTTGAGTCCCATAGTGCTCAGAGCCATTTGAACCATTTGAACCATTGAAGACTTATTTGATCAACGTCGACGGTACTGTTCGTACACACGGGAATATCACGGTTCGAATCCCTCACTAAGTGCAATTTAGATTTCGCGTTGCCGCCTGCAAAAATATTTGAGGACTGGGTTGGGTTAATCAGCAGTGAGGCAGAAGGTAATGTTCCGGAACTGACATGGACGTTGAACTGTTCACTCTTACTTCGGTTGATTCCGGAAAAGTAACCAGATACACCTAGGTTTTCTGTTTAAAATGAGGTTCGAAATGTTGAAAGGAATTATGTCCTCAACAAATGGCTCGATGGTAGCTACTAGGACAATATTTAGACCAAGTTTCCATATCTGTTACATTTTTAACGTCTGAAGAAATGAGAATAATAGTATATCTACGGTGACTAAAAAAGAGAAATTTCTCTTTGTACTGATGTGTACCACTGAGACTTCACATGAGATATGTTTGCGATAAGCATTTGCAATGTATTTTGAATTAACCATCAGATTCCAATGGCGTTGACATTTATATGTAGCTAAATTACCCAGAAACGGTATTTGCAGAAGAACATTTGCTCCAGTGTAGAAATGGTGATGATCCTAATCTGTTCAATTTGTTTAATACATGATTAGCTTATTCAAGGGAAGCGTTGGCACCGTGTCAACATCTACAGCAGCCAAATTTCATCAAGAACTACCGATAGAGGAGTGAAGAGAGATCATGTAACAATTTTCAAAAATCTCCGGAGCAAACTGTGTCAAATTTTCTTATCATATAAAGAAAGGGTGCAGCTTTTCAATTCTCTTAGAGTATGGAGCCAGGAACTCGCCCTTTCCGCAGCTAATTCGGAGTGAGATAATTCTGTCCACCGTGCTTGCGAAGTGCTTCTCGCTCTGCGATCCGTATAGTCTTGGTCGCTCTTCCACTTAGTTTCCGTTATTTGAGGTTATGGAACTTGGAAAGCTTTCTAACAATTTCTGAGTCTTTGATCGATATCTCTCAGAAGGTTGTCGACCAGAGATGAGCCATAAATCTTTAAGATAAAATCAAGAAATCCGCTTTAGCTTCTTTCCTTTCCCCTCCAGGTCATTCCCCTCGCCGCCCACAGTTCCACGAAGTCGGTCACCGAGGACTACGCGCAAAACGAGGCGTTCGCTGATAAATTCTTTCTGTCTCGAAGACGCTAGGAGAGAGGTTTAACATTGTCCTTCTCTTAACAATTTAGCGTTTCTATAAACCATCCATAATAACAGGTTTTGCAAGATACCGTTCTGGAGGACCGCGCAGTATCCGTATTGAGTCCATTTTTAGTTATTGTGTATAGCTGAGGTGGTAATGTTTACACTTTATGGTTATGTCTCGTACTGTGTGTTTCTCACCTATACTACCATTACTTATGAATATAAAATATTTCACTCGACTCTAGTGTGAAAATTATTTCCTGTTGTTGAACTGATGCCTGTTACATGAAGTTGTAATTCCCTACCTTCATTTATTTAATGACTCGAACTCAGATGTGAAAACACTGCTTGAGAGGTATAATTGCTGTAGAAAATATTTTATGTGTTACACTACCTCGGAACGCGTGCAAACCTTCCGACATTAATACGTGAATTACTGCGTTAAATCTTTAACGTTAGCTTACCTCCCACTAAGTAGATTACGACGGCATTTCCAATTTTTAAATTCGAAATATATGTTAAGCACTAAAAATCAAATTTTGGTTTCTCCTGCAAGTAGTGAAATAGGTAACCTGCAACAGAAACTGGTGACAGTTTTAGCCATTTAGCAATACAGATTTCTTCTGGGTGAAGTGCATTATAACACAAATTACTTGAAATATACGGCCGACGAGGCGATTATTTTTTATTTGTTATGCATTTCATGTTGCGACATAACAATGTACCAGACTGTTAATGAACTTGATACACGTGCGACTATGTGATTATGTCAAATATGCTCGTCGTTCAACTCATGTTAGAGCGTAAAGTAAATTGCACAAGCTGTTGCGTAAACTGCTTTGCATTGTGGGAGATTATAACACATATTGATCTCAGCATTTTGTATTTGTGAGAACCGCCAGCCTCCAGATGCTTAATGAACACAAACATGGTCCATAGTAGATCGTGATGCGATGTTAACTTCATCGTGCGATTTACTAATTTCGACTACGCTTCTTTGACAAGTACATTTGTCACACCTGTATTTCATTTAATTTTAAAATTACTGTTAATTAGAAGCAAAAAGACCTTCCTTGATGCTGGATGATGGGGAATTTAGGTGTTGATCAGTTTATTTTGGAGCACACGAATTTTCCCATCATCTGCGTATGTTGTTCGCTTTATCTGGGATGGATTTCGAAGCCTGTCATGACTTCATCTTAAGGCATTGAGAGTTGTCGAAATGAAATACGTTGTACGAAAGAAAAGTATCCGGACACTTGTCGGTGGACATTATTATGGGGTGTGCCTACTCTTCGCCTTTATAAGAATTTGAACTGCTGGGGAAATTTTCGATGAATATATGTCTGGTCAGGCATGGTAGCACATGCTTCTTCAGCCGGCCGGAGTGGGCGAGCTGTTCTAGGCGCTACAGTCTGGAACTGCGCTTGGAATCCTTCCTCGGGCATGGATGTGTGTGATGTCCTTAGGTTAGTTAGGTTTAAGTAGTTCTAACCTCTAGGGGACTTATGACCTCAGATGTTAGCTCCCATAGTGCCTTTTGAACCATATTTTGCTTCTTCAGGATAAGAAATCAGAGAAGATGGCATTGTTGGACGCCGGTGACGGGAGCAAAATCAACGTGCTGCCTCACTTCAAGGGTGTTCCATTGAGATCAGGTCGGGAGTGTAGGCGGCGAGGCCATTTCAGGAATGTTGTCGTCCACAAACCACTGTCTCTCACACGCTGTTTCATGCTAGGGGTCATTGCAATGCTGGTAGAACAGTCAGTGTTTCCAGACTGTTTCTCTACTGTACGCAGTACACAACGATGTGAAATGTATTCATGTCGTACCGCATTTGCGTTGTCTTAAGTGCAATGAGGCGACCACACGCTAACCACGATAAACGTCGTCACACGTTAAGTCCACCTTCTCCGTAATTCGCTTTTGTTATACACGTGGCGATAGGTAACTTCCTTTATGCATTCGCGAAGCACAAAGCCTTCCATCGGATTCATCGCCCAGAATTACCCATTTCTGATCATTCACTTTTCAGTGGCATCGCGCTCTAAGCCACCTCATTCGTCTCTTATAACCGACTAAAGATGTGTGTGCCTTATCAGGAGCTCTTCGACCTATATATCTTCCAGTTAATTCCTTACGCACAGCCATCGTGCTAGCGTACTGTTACCGGCGCTTTGGAAGTGATTCCCTCCGTTGATTTCAGGAGATCTTTTATAGTCACTTTCCGCACCGTTCGACGGTTCCTGCCCGTCAGTGCATGTTGTCTGTCTGGTCGTGATTTAGGTGTAGTTATTCCTTTGTGATTCGACGTCGCAATCACAGCAGTCGACTTGGACACCTTTAGAAGTGTTGAAATTCCCCTGATGGATTTGTTGCTCAGGAGGCACCCAATGATTTGTCAGCGTTTGATGTCAGTACGTCACTGTGCTCTGATTTATCTATACTTCTGGTAACTACTTCTCTACTGATAACACTGTAGTCCAACCTTGTTTTATTCTGACGGGTCCGCCTCTGGTGACATCGAGTGGTCAATTCCGCATCACATAGGGGTGTCGGGACACCTTTGATCAAATCGTGGACATTGTCAAGTGCAACTTCTGATGCAGTAAATACGATGTAAGAGTTTATTTGCAAAACTTTAGTTGAAATTGCTCAGGAAACCTTTCTCGTTAGGCATGTGGATCATATGATGTGTAGGATGGACATGCTCACAGCTTACTTTTTTTCACTGGAGGTGTCTCCATGAAAGGTTGATGGTTAAGGGAGGAGACGCGCCGTCAAGTTAGTACGACTCGAGGGAAAGGTCTTCGTACTACAGTTTCGTGGCCGCGCTGAGTGGTTAGAGGCGCCATGTCACTGACTGTGCGGCCCCTCCCGCCGGAGGTTCGAGTCCTCCCTCGGACATGGGTGTGTGTGTTGTTCTTAGCATAAGTTATTTTAAGTAGTGTGTAGGTCTAGGGGCCCAAGACCTCAGGAGTTTGGTCCCTTAGAAATTCACACACATTTGAACATTTTGAACAGTTTCGTGGTCACTGGATCGAGGGCTTTCCGAAGGCTTTCTGCATTAAAAATACTGATCCCTTCGGTAAGCCAGCGCCTTCTGGAGTAGCATAACTTGCGTGCTACTTTCAGGCAGCTGTTTAACCACCCTGAAGCCACTCAATGCCTCTAAAGTGTGAGCGTAATAGAGTCATACCACGATTCGTCAGCCTGACGTCAAGTGGTAGACCTTCACAGAATGTGACGCCGTGAGAACGTTTGTTTAACACGACGATGCGAGACTGCCAAACAAATAGTCGCAAGCACAAAGTTTTAGAGACTTGTAATCCAGCAGATATTTGAATCTGTGGAACGAGGAGAACTGACCTGGAGGATTTGGTTACTGACTTTCAGTATTATATCAGCTGCCAATGATAAGGCGATATGATCAGAATTCAGAGATCTGGAAGCGTATGAGGGTGATGGGGTGGGGATGGGGGGGGGGGGAGGATGTAAGTCAAAACGTCCTCGCCTGGCAGTGGAAGATCCTCTGTATAAAAATATTTTTGTGGAGATATCGCATAGGGACTTGTTGTGGATACTTTGAGGACTTGGAACAATTTCTCTTTCACGCTGATCCGATCCGTTTCTGGCTTAGGTCTGTTCCATTCTGTGCAGATACGCATCCCAGGCTATGTTAGATTTCATTCCAGACTGATGCTCATATTCACCAGCATTCGACTTTGTTACTCTTTGTGATGCCAGTCTGGTACTAATACAAATGAGAAATACTCTGTACAAGACAAAAACATATAATGTACCGTACACATTATAATCGGACGTTGAATCCGCTTATTTACTTTCAGTATTTTTTTTTTTTTTTTTTTTTGTGTTGTTCACTAGACATTCTCATTAACACTCTCATTCTGTTCAATTCCAAATACTTTGATGCCTCTTTTGCATTTTCACTTCATGCGTAGTTCCATTCCATTCCGGTTTGTGCTAATTTAAATTACTTTCTTATCCCACTTACTGAAGATGCATCTTGATGTCAGAGTATACCTCAACAAAGGGTTATCTTCAGATGGCGGATATGAGTCTTAATACCCTATACTCGGACAAAAGAACAGAAGCGTTCAACCACCACCAGCCGCCCAGCCGCTAATAACTTTCCACGAGCGTACCACTCACCGAGGTGTGATGCGGCAGCTCATCACACGCGCCACGGCATCTCATCACCCAACGAGAGCAATTTCTTCAACTTCAACAACCAATACGTGGGTGAGACCATATCACGAAGCTTGCTGATAGAACCGATAGCCTTTCACAAATTTAGCCAAAGCGCCCTGACATCCTAGACACTTGTACTCACTTCCTTATTCTAATAATTTGGGCGTACTACCCATAAATGACTTTTGACTCCACTGTGGAATATGCGCTGATTTGAAAACTTCCTGGGAGATTATAATTCATTGCCCAATCAAAACTCGAACCTGGGAACTTTGTCTTTCGGTGACAGGCTCAACCAACTGAGGTATGCGCGCATGTGTACGACCTGCTCTCATTGCTTTCTTTCGACGGGTACCTCCTCTCCTGACTTCCAAACTTCACAGTTCTGCATACCTTGCGGGACAAGTACTGCTGAAAGAAAGGGGAATTTGAGAAAATGGCCTATCCACGGCCCATGACATTGTGTCCAGGAATAACTTTCACTCTGCAACTAAATGTGCACTGAACTGAAATTTAGAAGCAAATTCGAACTATTACCGAAGTGGTGCTCAAACCTGGAACCTTTAGCTTTGTGGCCGAGTGCTCTGCTCACTGAGTTATCCACAGGTAGCAGTGGAAATAAAGGTGTGAGGACGGGACGTGAGCCGAGGTTGGATAGCTCAACGGGGTAGAACACTTGACGGTGAAACGTAGAGATCGTTGTAAAGGGTACTGCTGTCTTTGATGTCATGATGTGGCAATATTGTACTCCTTACTTACCGCTAGTTTCTGCACTTTTCGTAGTTGAACGAGTATTTCACCTGGACGGGGCATAATCTTGCTGTATGACGACAACAATGCCCCAGCAGCAGCGATCACGCGCTTCATTGGTGTGCGTGTAACAGGGTCGTTCTTGGGCTTCAGCACGGAGCGGTCGCGCACAGCTGCAACGCAGACCTGTCTTTGCTAGAAAGTATAATATAGACTTGATAGAGTGACGTCAATTCATGGGAGAAAAGTGTATCAGTATTTCAGATATTTTGCCGAAAGACGCGAGGGATTAGTTTTGAGATTTATTGTTAAAACCGTGTCACGTTAGTTAATCAGTAACAGTCTTGTAGGAACTTACTATAGTAAAACTTTAATGAGAAGGCTTCCGTAATCAGTGATTACGTTTTTAATTGCTGCCGAAACGTAACTTAGCAATGGGTTCCTTAAGGGGGATAGGACATCAAACGGGCTGACTTGGAGCAAGAAAGGCATCACAGGACATTTTAATTTCCAGTGTCTATACTTTTACAAATAAATTCATAAAATTTTGTCAGCATCACCACGAAAGATTTAGGATTCACACTCATTGCAGTGGAACTTCGAAAACATGATAATTTTTTTTTTGCATGTGAAATTTCATCATTTTTACACTTACTAATGGCTGCATTTGTTGCTATAGATACACTTTTCTTCATAAGTTAGAGAGATTCGTCGATGAATTTTGCACAGCATACATACCATACTTACAGGTGTATGAAACTCTATAATTTATTTAATTTATGAAAAAACGAATGAGCTGCTATATTTTAAAGTTCATGTTTAGAAAAAACACATATTTTATAGTTAATTATCTCAATTTTTACCACAGTTTTTATTAGATTTGGAAAATTGTAGAGTTTCATACACCTTTAAGTATGTTTTGTATGCTGCGCAAAATTCATCGAAGAATCTCTCTTACTTATGAAGAAAATTATACGTATAGCAACAAATGCTGCCATTAGTAAGTGAAAAAATGATGAAATTTCAGATGTAAAAAAAAGTTACTTCTTTATGTTTTCGAACTTTGTGAATTCTGAATCCTTCCTGGTCATGCTCACAAAGTTTTATGAATTTATTTGTAAAAGTATAGACAGTGGAAATTAAAATGTCCCGTGGCGCCTCACCTGCTCCAAGTCAGCCCGTTTGACGTCCTACACTCCCTTAAGACGATTGTGAAACGAGCTAAACAGTTAAACAATACTGAATGAGTTTAGGCATTCTTAAGAAAGAGTGTTATGTGCTAAAGAGACCAGAAAACAAAGCAATTTTACTTGTACCGTTATTATTTCAGTGTGACACTTTGAGTTTTTCAACTGAAGGTGTAGGAGACACATGTTCGTATTAAACATATGGTCGGATTTATTTCGTAACGAACCATGTCCTCTCAGTAAAGCGACCAAACTCAATTCTAACGATTTACACTGAGATGCCTTGCTCTCATGCAGGACTGAAGTCTCATTTAAGCAAAGAGATGACTTCTGGTTTTATCGGCGAGGACCATGCCTGGCGCCCGGCTAAAACGAAACTAATTTATATGAGCGCATTTCACTTTGCCATAACTTTGGCGTCCATTCTGGGCATGATGTGCTAGCAGTAGCATACACTGTCACTACAGAATAGATAAAAAAAAAACTGTCAATAGCCAGAGGCAAGGGTCTGCAGAGCCGTGAAGAGAAGTGCATTCGTCCGTGCCGCCAAGACGCCAGCAGTAGAACCGAGGGCACGTACAGACGGCCGAAGGCGCCGGCAATCCGTCGAGTCGTAAAAAGGGCTGGCGCCTATCGCGCACGCCTCCGAGTGTCGGCAGTAATTTTTCACACGGGCAGCGCGGCGCCGGGTGCGGCAGGGGCCGTGCCTGGCCTGCGCTCGCTCTCCTCTGGCGGCGCCACAACGCGCGTCCTTTCAGCGGGCGCCGCGCGGTTGGCCGGAGATTTAGTGGGGATCGCAGTGGCACTCGGGGCGCGCGCGACAAGGCCCCGCAGCTGCGCGGCCCTCACGCGACCGCCACACGCCGAGACAGCTCGGGTTATTCGCCCCGCGGAGAGCGCCCCGCCAAGTGCTTGCCCGCCAAGGCCAATCCAGAGTGCGGCAGTCGTTGACGGCACTCCTTCAGCCGTCGGATGCAGCCTTACGGGACGTCCTCCGCACGTGACGCAGTATATTGCGTGAATTACTGTGGAACTTCGCCTTACCACAGGCGGCGAGGGGGCGTACGTTCAAGCACAGTACGCGCGTCGGAAATGATCATTGTTCATTATTCTTTACGTACCTCCTCCAGGCTAATTACCGTGCATGGTGGCAGTTTCCTAAGACAAGGGAGGGTGCCTATTTCCTTCACTAGCGAATGTGCTCCGTGTTTAGCGGTCATGCCGTTTATGAAACGAAACTACAATCGTCCGTCCATGCGGCTTCCTTGAATGCCCTGGGAGATGGTTCATCGCAATTACAACATCTGAAATACTAGTTCACTTTATTACATGAATAATAAAAAGATTTACTTGGCGACTCCATGGCGTGTTGTGTGCACCACGGCCAAATAGTGGATAGAATTGGAAGTAAAATCAGCATTGGCCGTATTTTGTTGTTTTATTGTCAGCAAAATCGGTTTTCGGTCACTTAGTGACCATCCTCGGTGCTGTGATATACAATTAAAATTGGTAGGCACTGGTATCAAGCTATAACCACAAGCTTGTGCAAAATCTATTTTGCTGACACTAAAACAACAAAATACGGCCAATGCTGATTTTCCTTCCAAAACATTTACTTGATACATTCCTTTGACACAGAAGTGCTTAATAATTTACAGCTATCACTGACTGTTGAAAGCATTACTTGATGATTTAATTAAACTATTATTTCGAAGTGTAACAGAGCCGTGTGGCTCAATCAGCGATATTCCCGCCGCCGGTATGGGTCATCTTTCCGGCGGTGTGTGCAGAGCGAGCTCTGGTGCCACCTACCGGTCGATCGGGAGCGAGAAGAAATGCTGAGGAAGAGGGGGTGATTCTGCTTTTCGACGCCTAGCAGTAACGGCGTTTTGGGAACTATGCCGGAAAGCCGAAGTCCGGGGACAGCCAGCAAGCAGGGCACGTCTAAAAGGGGATGTTACCGGGGTGACGACGCCGTGGCAAATATCACCGGCGTGGAAAGAGACGTTACTGGGGAGCCTTTAATGTTTTTTCCGCTTGCTTCATGTCTCCTGGCATCGGGATCTGTGGCGGCTGGCTTCGTCGAACAAGCAAGAGGGTAAGGACCTCGTTTGTCCTGTAAATTGTGGTCGGAATCCACTACTGGGTTCTGTGCGGTTGACTGTCGTCGCTGCTCCTACTGTCGGGTCTTCAGTGTGTTGATTTTAATTGGTTTAATACGTTATGTTTTAAGGTGTATGTGGTGTGATCATTAACATTTACGAGGGCCTGGAGTGCTGAGACATTCCGTTGTAGATCCCTACTGTCAAGGTTTAACCGCTATTGAAAGCAGTTTGGTGTCCCTGGATATATTTCTCTGAATTGTAATAACGTAACTGTTACGTTTCTGTTTGAACTAATAGCGTGTCAGAGAGACTGAAACTTCTCCTTAGAAAAATTAATGAATTACTATGCAGATAAACCTCTTACATTATTTGATTTTCTAACAGCTGAGCAGAACTGAACGTACTCAGACATTTCTCTCTTTACTTATTCTGATCAACACTAAACTGATACACAATATGTTTGGCGCAACGCAATCTGACTTTCAATAATCCCTACAAAAGAATGGCCCTGACTAACAATAACCTACACCTTTCACAAATCACTTACTTCACAAAAATCTTCGTTCTCGAACTACTGCAATACAGCGAGCGCCACTATTGCCAGCTAAATAAAAGATTCAAACTACTGAAGGCACTAACTACTGATAAGCATAGTTAGCAAATGAAAGATTTTGATAGAGAACAAGCAATGTATTTACCTTAATAGTGTTCAAAAGTCATGATATATATATAAGTCCATGATATCCAATTTTAAAGATTTACTCTTTCTGATGGACACACGTCCAGATCGTCCGCTCTCAAAATTCCGCCATCTCTCTCCCTACATTCACCACTGCTGGTGGCTCACCTCCAACTGCGCAACGCTACGCACTGTTAACAGCCAACTGCCCAACACTACAATAGCCAACAACAATGAAAACCAGCCACACACTGCACACAGCTCAACCAGTGATTTTCATACAGAGCACGACGTGGCGTTACCAATAAGAAAACCTGAACAGCCTACTCACAAGACACGTGTATAATTTTGAAATCAGTAGTTTCCTAAATTCTTACTAGTTATTGAGAGACCAGCCTGAGGCAGATACTATTGATGATGGCACTAGAATTCCTTCAATGACAGTAGATCGATATTATAATTAATTTCATGTATTAATTTACTGCTGATGTGTTGTAATGAGTTACTGTGTTTCTAGTTACTTAAGGCAGATGTCAGTCTGTTGTAGATACCCACAAGTTTTGGGATTTTCTCGTGCCCATTCGTGACCGTTATTGTTCCCGTCTCGGGGTCCATGTCGAGCCTGTATTGGAAACAGCTGCGCCGACAGGCGTTCGTTGTCTGGGCGTAGTTATTAACTCCCACGAGACTGTTTGCTAAATTATGTGGTGCCTACCATTTAAGTAACTTGCTATGTGCCATGGTATCTAATTGTTGCCCGAACTCTGAATTATTTTGGTAATAACAGTCACTGTGGTAATGAAAGAGTACACTTGTTAAATTTTAGTAAATTGTTCTTCAGCTTGATTACAATTTAGAGTATATAACATTTAACTCATTTCAGTGAATGTGTAATAGGCCGTAAGTGCCGCGTTTTTATGAATGTTTAAGAGTGGAGTAATTTATTATCACCTGAATGGTAGTTTTTGAAGATGTGTGGTAGTTTTAAACATGTGATGGTTTTATTTGTCAAGTTCCCTTGTTTAAAGGTACCAAATAATATGTTCGGTGCAACTGTCGATAGTGACTGCCTGATGTGTTACTTTGGTCCAGTCCTACCACCTTAGAGCCGATTGTGCTGAGTTTGTGTCGTTGCGTAAAAGGTGGAATTACATGTTGTCTCGACACTTCAATAACATTAAATATTTACAACACTACATTTCTGTCGATGGACTGAATAAGTCTTTAGTCCGACTCGACGATGTTGACTGCTTCAGCTGTGGTCACGGATTGGGTTAGACTCCTTCCATGCTCGGCTCTATAATGACCTCCAGACTCTTCCATTCGTCGTTTCGGATTAGAGGGAGACACCTCTAATGTCTGTGTTTTCGATGTGCGTTGCCGAATTTGGTGTGGCTTCGCTGTCTTTGGACAATATTACAGATACGTTGTCCATTCAAGCTTGTCATGAAACAATCATTTGCAGTACTGGGTGATTGAATATGTGTCTACACAGCGGTATGTGGTGAACGGCGCCTCTATCAATCTTACGATTTGTGAGAGCACAAAAATGTGTTCGACTTTTTAGAGGCAGATGGTTTGAGAAATAGTTAATGCTTCTGTTTGATCAGAAATATCCTATGACCCCTATGTAAGACGGATTTGGCCACTAGGTGTCACGGTCGATGGACCTACCACTATAAAAGACAGAGAGAGTTGTTAATAAAGAAGCAGTGACAGCCAAACGTATTCGACAGGTAATCTCAGTGATGTAGAACGAGGACAAGTCACTGGATGACACATCAGTAACAAATCGATCAGGTATATTTTGACTCTTCTAAAGGTGCCCAAGTCGAATTTTCATGGTGTGATTAGGAAGTGGAAAAGCGAAGGAACAACCACAGCTAAACCAAAACCAGACCGACCTCACGGACTGGTGGACAGCCCTCGTTGGGTATTGTGGAGTGTGGTTTTAAAAGATCGAATGAAATCCGCGGAAGGAATCAATAGAGAGCTGCAAAAAAAAAAAAAAAAAAAAAAAAAAAAAAAAAAAAAAAAAAGAAATCTACTAGCAGTCCAGCTAGCACAGTAACGGTCGTAGAGAGTTAGGGACTGACTACAGTGCTCGAGCAGCTCCTCGTAACCCACACATTTCTGTAATCAATGCTAGGTACGCTTCAAATAGTGTAGAGAGTGACGTCACTGGACGGTGGATGACGGGTAACGTGTCATTTCAAGTGATAAATCACATTATACCCCGTGGCACTTCGATGGGAGGGTTTGGGTTTGGCGGATGCCTGCACAACGTTACCTGCCATGTTGCGTAGAGACAGCAGTGAAGGGTGAAGGAGGTGCCGTCACGGTGTCGAAGTGTTTTTCTGCTTAAGATGTGGCCGCCTTATTACGCTTAAGAAAACGCTAAATGCGGTACATTATGAATACATTTTGCAGTATTGTGTACTATGTACAATACTGGAACACTTTGTAGATGATAGGTCTTTGTATCAGCATGACGGTGCAGCAGCAGATGTGAGGCAATGGTTTGTGGATAGTAACATTCATGAAATGGACTGACCTGCCCATATCTCGATCTTCGTGGTAAATTAGACCGTCTGCTTCACTCCAGACCCCAGAATCCAACTCCAGTACCTTCACTAGTTTCGGCTCTTGAGAAAGAATGGGCTGCCTATTCTGCAAGAACATTCAGGCAGCTCATTTAAATCCCCAACAGTGCTGAAACCGGTACAAAGGCGAGAGGTGGCCCACTGTTACTAATATCCGCTAATACCTGTCCGGATACTCTCTCTCTCTCTCTCTCTCTAGGCCAACTCTGTTAACTCAACTTGCTAAGGGTGCCAGATGGATGAATAATACTCGAGAATGGGTCGAACAGGTGTGTCACAAATAGCTTCTTTCGAGGACAGAATACGTTGAAACTCGTATGTAACGTAGCAGCGATGGTGAGGCACGTTAAAATCTTTGACCAGAGAGCCTATTATCGTGGTTAGTATGCGCTTGACCGCGCGAGTGTTGCGAGCAGTACTCTGTCAGTAGTCGTTGCGAGCAGTAGCTCTGTTCAGTAGTAATCGTCGTGGAGTACGCTAGTAGTCGTCATGTAGAGCGGTCGGTCGGTAGTAGCAGCCCAGTGCGGTTGTGTGATGTAGTCTGTCGGCAACACTGGTCAAGATGCTGAGTGAGGTATATTGTTAATTAAGGTAATCATCAGTTAATGTAAAGTTAATTTATTGTAATTAATTTCCAACAAGTGCCCCAATAATAAGTTTGATTTCAAAAGCAATTTTACAAAAAAAAATTATTTAATTGAAATAACGATTTCGTTCCACTTCCCTTAAAGAAAAAATTCAGTTACATTAAAAAAAAAAAAGACTATTATTATTTGCAATGCAGTTCCTCCAAGCCGTGCGCAAGAATAAGAGCAGAAATTTGACTAGCAGTTACAATGAGGTAAGAAATTTAATTCTGATTTTTGCACAAGGGCCAAAGACCGATATTTCGGTTTAATTGAATTATCATTATCACTGAGATTTTCTTATCACTGAATGGACTTTAATTTTTTTGTGAAGAACTTATATTTGAGTCAGATTGCGATTCTCACTTTTGTTGTCATTAAATTTAATTGCTAGGGAGGTTACGTTTGGCTCCCATTCATTTATTATTTCTGTTTTTAAAATTTCAGTGGAGAGGTTACACTTAGCGCAATGTCCATTAGGATTCATAATAATATTGTCTTGTAAAATTTCTGTGGGGAGGTTACACTTGGCGACACCCAGTCCAGGATCGTATTTCGTTGAGAATCTTTTGAACAACAGTCAGATATCTGCTCTTATTTGCTTAGATATAATTAGGATTTGGCGTTACGCTTTTACTAATTTTGTGACTTTCTTTCCACAGATCAACGACAATTCGTTTGCTCTGTTGTATTTGTGTGTTGTCTTTGCATTGTGCTTCTTTGTTTTGTGAATATTTGTGACTATTGTAAAAATGCCGCGAAAGACTGTGAATAGTGTATCGCGAGGTATTACGAACGAAATTACCGGCTCAAACAACTTTACCGATAGGACATGTGACACGCAGTGTAATGATGACAATCCTGCATTCACTAACAATCAGTGCATTCCAACCACTAATGATGACTTTTATCTTAATGATGAACAAACGAACTCAATTGTCTCCTCTGTTAATTTGACGACAATTGATGACGCGGGACGCTCTATTGTAATGAGCGCTGCCGAGCTTAACACACCCGATTTGGAAAATTCAAGTAACGTTCGGACAAATTCTTCTAATGAAAGTGATCAGGATACTCAAAGTAGGACGGATTCATTTAATTCCGAAATAGTGACCGACAGTGTACATCCGACTGATAAACCTTTTTGTAAATTACAGAATGACCAAATGGTCACACAAAACGCGACAATTGTAGATACACCATCAAACAGTACTGAGAATAGAGTAGGTAATGTCACCTTGGAGTAATTTATGGCAGTATTGATAGAACAGAATGAAAGGCAAAATGAGAAAATGGACAACAATTACAAACAACTTAGTGTAGATATCAAACAACTAGATAACAATTCCAAACAACAGAGTGAAAATCTCAAACAACTTAGTGAACAGGTCAAACAAGATAACGAAAAACTCAAACAATACTTAAATGAAAAATTAGACGACAATTCCAGACAGCTTGGCGAACAAATTAGAGCCGTTGCCGCGCAGTGTCATGACACTAAGGAACAGTTGCGCGTGGAAATTGAGGCTTGTTCACAAAAAAATAGCGAAGAAATTAAGTCTGTTGCGCAAGAATTAAGGGAAATGCAAACAGCCGCAACAGAAACACTCAGAGACGAAATTAGCGGAGTCGCTAAACAATGCTCTGAAAAAGCTACACAATTACGGGACGAGTTTAAAGCAATGACGATAGAACTTTCGCGCACAATGGACGCAAAGATAGACGCGAAATTCGAACAACAGAACACTCAGATGAACGAGCGCTTTAATCAGCACATACAAAACAGTGATACGCGTTTCCGCAAATTTATTCAAGATAAAAACAAAGTAAAACGACAAGTCATGGAAACAATCACTGCACAAAGACAAGAGGACAAACGTAAAATGTTCGCGAAAGCGAAGACGTATGTAGACAATAATATTACTACAGTGTCCGACAAAATTAATACCATAGAACAGTTGAACGCGGAATTACGGGATGAAATTTCTGATCTTAAATCAAAAACAGATACACACACAGTAAATATTCAAACAGTGACAGACAGATTCGAACAATTAGAATTAACACAGGATTGCGATGTCATCAAAGCTGATGTTAAAAAACTGAACGAAACTACGCGTAAGTTGCAAAAACAGATTAATGCGTCTGATTCTAAAACCGATGATCAGGTTAAAATACTGACTGAAAAATGTGATGAATTGGCCAGTCGTATTGATGCTATCGAAAATACTAATGACAATAAATCAGACGATACTGCACCGGTTTCATTTAACCAAACACCTGAATTTCAAAATTTACAGCAGACAATTAATGAGATCGATTCATCTAACAACACGTTACGTAGAAAGTTGTCAAGTTTACAACAAGAAGTAACAGAAATGAAAAACACTTCAGTTAATAACATACAACAGACGCCACTTTATGAACATTTGTCAGATACACGCAGCGCATATAATTTAGGTAATCTACAGAGAGTACGGGACTTAGATTCCGAACAACCACAGTTCAATAGATTCTCTTACAATCCTGAACCTGTTCCATCACACAGAGACGATAATTTTGATTACAAACATTTTCTGTCAGTGAGAAAGTTTAAAGTGTTTAAAAACGACAGAACACAGATTCACCCACTTGATTGGATACAGCAGTTTAGCTTTGCTTTTCCACCGACTTGGCCTGTAACACATAAACTTGAATTTATTTGCAGTTTTTTGGAAGGCGAACCGGCAACTCGTATGAGACCGATCGCGAGACAATGCTATTCAGTAGAAGAGTTTCAGAATGCTTTTCTGTCAGCGTATTGGTCGAAGACGACACAGCGCGGAATTAAAGATCAGTTAATTAGTTTGCCAAATTACGAGAACTCAAATTTTCCCAGTGTGACGCAATTTTTTGAGCACATGGTACAACAAAACCAGTACCCAAGTGAACCGTACAGTGAATCCGCACTTATACAATTATGCATCTCTAAATTACCACGGTCATTACGAGTGTCACTTCTAACGGGCCAGCAAAAGGAAAACATTTCAGCATTCAGAGATCTTTTACAGCTCTTGGAAGTACAACAATCTGATTATTCTTTTGTAAACAAAAATTTTTCTTATAATAACCAAGGTCAACAAAAGTACAGCAATTATGATCAGACACGTAATTTCAATAGGAAAGATAACAGACGCTTTAGGAACGACAACTACCAAAACTCTAATAACAGCCAAAATTCTAATTATCAATATCGTCAAAATTTTCAGCAACACGAACCACACTTTAGTAACAATAGAGGTATTTCACAACAACAACATCAAAACCAGCCAGTTAGCATACCTAACCAACAATGGAATGCACAAGGTCAACCAGGCTTTAATGTTTCGCCGCGTGCACGTATAGTCCCTGATACAAGAAATAGTAACGTACGGCAGCAAGGAAACAACTACGTACAAAGAAGGCAGTATTTCAATTCCTATCGTAATGCACCGTATAGGAATGACTATTACGACAGACGTAAAAATAATGAGGACAATTTTCAGCGTACATCTACCAACAGTCGGTCATACCAACAGCAAAATTATGCACGAGAACCTATTCTCCTGAACGAACCCGACAGTAGGTATCATCCAGAGCGTAATACGTCTGGAAGAAGTAATAGAACTGTTCAAATAGTAGAAATGCCACAGAATCCTCCTAATAATAATAACACGTCAGATAGAATCTGATTAGATACTGTACAGATCGCATCTTCCAATAATACAAGCACTACTTCAGACACGCAAAATGTTGTTCACGAAAATGTAATTACTTTTGACGATATCAGAGACACTCTCTTGCAGGAAAGACCAGTTATTCAGAAAACCATTTCACATCCTGTTATTGAAATTAAAATTGGTTCATCAAAATTTTCAGCAGTAATCGATTCCGGATCACCTATATCAGTAATAAATGAGGAGACTTTTAACGAGTGTAACAAAGAGAATACCTATCCGACATTACCTTTAGGCAAAACAAAAGTGAAAGGAGCAGTACCGAGTAAAGGTGTAGACGTTAAATTACAAACGCATTTATCATTTTGTATTGGTGGTCATACTTTCCACTCTAATTTTTGGATTGTTCCTTTATTGACAACAGACGTAATTTTAGGTACGAATTTTCTGGTACAACACGACGCAGTCATTGATTTTCAGAATTCTTATTTAATGTTAAAGGATGAAAATATACAATTTGCTATAGAATTTCAGCACTCACTATCTGCGGAAGAGCAAACAATTAACCGCACAGAGGTCATTTCCGCAACACGTAACATAGCCTGTAATCCCACATTGTTCACGGATACGTACGTACACAACTATAATACTCCAGACGAAGTTGACTACGACGTAATGCAAATGATTTCCGATAAAGTTAGACAAAGCAGTGCAACTACAGACGACGAACGAACGCAGTTACACAAAATTCTTTTACAGCAAGCTCCAGTTTTTGACAATGTTCCTGGTACTATGTCCGGATTTATGTATGAATTTCAAGTCAAACAGCACGATACATTTAAAGCAAAGCATTATCCCATTCCATATATTCACAGAGAACAAGTTAAAAAAGAATTGCAGGATATGCTTGACCAAGGAATTATTGAACCAGCAGTTAGTCCGTACATAAACCCGCTGCTTATTGTTAAGAAAAAAGATGGCTCACTTCGCCTCGTACTTGATTCACGTCACATTAATGACATTATTATTAATGAAACAGATCGACCACAGACACTAGAGGAACTTTTACAGAAATTTCATGGTACAGCTATTTATTCTACATTAGATTTGAAATCGGGATTTTGGCAAATTCAACTTCATCTGAATTGCAGAAAATATACAGCTTTTCTCTGTTTCGGCGACTGTTATCAGTTTTGCAAATTACCGTTCGGCTTAACTTTCTTCTGCAGCTTTTATTCGCGGTTTGAACACAATACTTCCGACAGAACTTAAGGACAGAATTACGACGTATGTAGACGACGTTCTTATCGCAGAAGGTAACTGGTCTGAACACAATCTGATTCTTGAACAACTGTTACAAACTTTTCGTGCACAAGGTCTTACAGTTAATCTTAGTAAATCGCACTTTGGGAAAACTTCTATAAAATTTCTTGGACACGTAATTTCAGCAGAAGGCATTGCGCCTGATCCAGAAAAACTTCAAGCTCTACGTGACATTACTGTTCCTACAACAAAAAAGCAATTACGCAGTTTTTTGGGCTTAATTAACTTTTTTCGTAAATTTATTCATCACTCCGCTTTAGGCACACCCAGATTATGCCAATTAACAGGTAAAAATAGTATTTGGTCTTGGGATAAGCAAGCACATTCTGAGTTCATGAACCTGAAGCATGCTTTGTTGAATGCTCCACTGTTATCGCACCCAGATCTTACTAGAAATTTTTCCATTGCCACTGACAGTTCCAATACCGCTTTAGGTGTACATATTTTCCAGGAAATTGAAGAAGATGGTTCTACAGTAATTAAAAACATCGCATTTGCAAGTCGCATTTTGTCACCCGCTGAACGAAATTACTCCGTTACAGAATTGGAAACATTATGTGTTGTATGGGCTTATACGAGATTTAGGCACTTTCTTTATGGCAGACATACTACCGTTTACACAGACCATAGAGCTATACAATTTTTGCTTTCAGCTAAATTCACTCACGACAGATTAAGTAGATGGAAACTTTATTTACAAGAATTTAATTTTACAATAGTTCACATTCCCGGCACACAAAATGTTATAGCAGACGCACTATCGCGTTCTCTCGGCAACAATCAGCAAGACGTAGCAACCAACTTCTGCAAAACAAATTTCAGTGTCATGTACATTCAGCAAGTTGCATTTGAAAACTTTATTTCATCGTCATTACAGGACATAGCACAAGAGCAAAATAAAGACAATGTGTGGAAAGAAATTAAACACCTTTGGCAAGATAAGAATAATGTTACGATTAGAAACCATTACAGTGTACGCAATGACATTCTGTTTCGCCGCTCTCATCCTGACAGCAACAATTGGTTATTATGCATTCCTGACGAACTGGTTAACAAATTAATTTGGTACACTCATTTAAGTTACGCACATTACGGAGCACGAAAATGTTTTCTTATACTGAGACAGAACTGTTATTTTACTAACATGGAGAAACGTATACGACGAGTTTTAGCGTCTTGTAAAATTTGCCAGAAAGCTAAATCAGACACCACTTCACATATTCCTCCTTTATATCCTATTGTACCCGTTAAATTAAGACACATGGCCGCAGTAGATATTTTTGGTCCGATTCCGAGAACTAACAGAGGTTTTTGCTACATCTTTGTCGCTGTTGAGCTCACTTCAAAATTTGTTACTTTCACTCCGTTACGCAAAGCTACTGCTAAAACTGTTTCGAAAGCATTTGTAAAACATTTTCTATTTCATGTAGGGCATGTGATGAAAGTAATTTCTGACAATGGAGCTCAATTTCGTAGTAGCGTATGGACACGCATGTTACGAGCCAGAAACATTTCTCCGATCTATATACCCAAGTACCATGCTTCTTCGAACCCTTGTGAAAGATTAATGAAAGAAATTGGTAAGCTGTGCCGAATATACTGCCACAAAAGACATATTGATTGGGATACATACATACTCTCACTCCAAGATGTAATTAATTCCATTCCAAATGAATCCACTATGCTATCTCCGTCTGTTATATTGTAAAACGTTGAACCACCAAACAAAATTAAAGAATTAGTAAACTTCCCTAAATGTCGTCGACTAAGACACCACGAAATAATTGACATTGCGCTGAACAACATCAAACGTGCCGCAGAGCGCCGGAGAAGACAGCAAAAACAGGTTTGTAGACGCCGAGACTTTCACATTGGACAGAAAATATTAGTACGTACACACTATTTATCCAGCAAATTAAAAGGTAAGTGCAGTAAATTTGAACTTCTATACGCAGGTCCATATCGGATTCGCAGCATCCCTCACCCCAATGCTGTACACGTCGAAACTTTGAGAACCAGAAAATCGAAAGGCAATCACCATATCTCAAACATTAAACCGTTTATTGAATGAAACCACTTTATGATTCAACACACTATGATGCTATTTACTAATGCAATTATATTCACATGACTAATTACTGATGATTATCGTATTTTTTATTGGCAAGTGCCCGGCAAGGTAAGGTTAGCAGGTCACTCTTCTTGTCGTTACACATCAGACCGTGCACATTTTCCATTTTTTTTGTGTGTATATGATTGTACTCCAGTTTTGTTTGTATGCACTGTGAAATAGTTAAGATATAACACACACCAGTCGACTTTGACATTTTTTGCCTTATGCCATCTCAAGATAGTGACTGTTTAAATTTTTTGCCGCTGCATTGTGATATTCTCTGTACATTTTGGCTTTGAACACTGTCAATGTCTTTGACATATTACGTTTTCTGTCATGTTATGCTGTATGCTTAATTGTGTCACCATTAACCAGTCATTATCTAGTGGGTATATGATTTAAATGCAAGACATTAATCTTTGTTCATCAATTTCAGAAAGAAATGATGCGTGTAAGAAATAAATTCAACAGAAATGGGAATTTCACCTACGGAATAAACGAAAGAAGATGCAATAACTTTATGAGGAAGAGTAAATGGATCAGGATTAACAAGCATTAACAAGAATATACTATACTCATCGTAGAATAGCAGTCTTAACTAATTTTTTCTTTCAGAATACAAGGTGATTGATGCAGGCTGTCAGACAGAACTACACATCTTAGTTTTAGTGATGAAATATGCTAGAGATAAGGAATAGTTGTATAATGAGTAATGAAGTGATTTTTTGCAGATGATAATGAATACTGATGAATAATGATGAAGGATATGGTATTATGAATAATGAAGTTTTTCTTTACAGGTGATGATAATAATGAAGTTTTGATAATATGGATAATGAATAATGAAGTTTTCTCTTTACAGATGAGGATAATGTTGAAGTTATATATTTAGGCTATGTAGTTATTTAAGTATTTGTTGCAGTTTGTTTTGACAGCAGGTGTTATATTGCATAGTAGGATGACGGAAAGTTTTGGAAAGGACAGCTATGGAACACATTTTTATACACATTTCACTACCTGTTAATTCGAAGTTCACTACTTTTCAGCATAGTACGTTTCTTCTTTCAGGTCAATAATCCATTTTGTATTATTTTCAGGAGAAGTTTTTCGTGATACTTACTAAACCTGTTACTTATTATACCTGTTCTAGTACTTGCATTTTTATTTTTTACCCATCTGTGTCTATCATTTATAAATGTGATCACATATACTGCCTTGTTACATAACCTTGCTACAGCTGACTCATGACGAATGACGTTACCTATCCTCATTTGCAGCAATAGGTCAAAAGCAAATAGTGTTATGCCTCAGCAATTAATTATCGATCCCAACGCAATGCATTGCTAACAAAAAAATGTATTACCAGTCCCAAATAGTGATACCAGTTTGAGAAAGTTCTGAGTAATGCTGATTAGCTCTGAATAGTATGTCACTTCAGTAATGATTTCTTAATGATACAAAAAAATATATATATATATATAAAATAATGCTTTGTAACTGGCCAAGGACTGCCACTGTCTATTGTAATACGATTATCCATGATGCCAGCTAATGATTATTACTATTGGAATGACAAATGATTAATTAAGTATGCTATGCTTTGTAATTGGAAAGGAATGTGATTGTTTCATAATGCTTTGTAATTAGGAGAAGGCTAATGATTCTTACTATATTGAAATGACAAATGATTAATTACGCTTTGTAACTGGAAAAGAATGCGATTGTTTAATAATACTTTGTAATTAGGAGAAGGCTAATGATTCTTACTGTATTGGAATGACAAATGATTAATTAAGTATGCTATGCTTTGTAATTGGAAATGAATGCGATTGTTTAATAATACTTTGTAATCAGAAGAAGGCTAATGATTCTTGGTATATTGGAATGAAAAATGATTAATGAACCGTAATTAGAAGAAGGCTAATGATTCTTAATTATGCCTTGTAACTGGAAAAGAATGTGACTGTTTAATAATGCTTTGTAATTAGGAAAAGGCTAATGATTATTACTATTGGAATGACAAATGATTAATTAATTATGCTATGCTTTGTAACTGGAAAAGAATACGATTGTTTCATAATGCTTTGTAATTAGAAGACTAATGATTCTTAATTATGCTTTGTAACTGGAAAAGAATGTGATTGTTTAATAATGCTTTGTAATTAGGAGAAGGCTAATGATTCTTACTATACTGAAATGACAAATGATGCTATGCTTTGTAATTAGGAGAAGGCTAATGATTCTTACTATATTGAAATGACAAATGATTAATTAACTATGCCATACTTTGTAACTGGAAAGGAATGTGATTGTTTAATAATGCTTTGTGATTAGGAAAAAGCTAATGATTATTACTATATTGGAATGACAAATGATTAATTAATTATGCTACGCTTTGTAATTGGAAAAGAATGCGATTATTTAATAATGCTTTGTAACTAGGAAAAGAAGGCTACTGATTCTATGTAAAACAATTAATGAACATTTTTCTGTAATACTACATACTTGGTACAGAAATGTTCAATAACTGGGCTATGAATGCCGCAAACTACTAATGAAGACTGTAATTGTCAATATTATGTGACTTAATGTCCTTTACCTTATGAACTAACTACCCTGAATTACTGCAATGTCCATTTGTCCTGTTTATCCTAGTGATCATGGAGCACTATCTTTGGTTTTCCACTAATTCTACGTTGGTGTGCCTTGTAAGAGCGTGGTGTTGACACGACATGCTGTCCACCACCGTGAGCGATGAAGACGTTATTATGGTCCCACTGTTTGGTGTACCTAGTGTACTGCCAAAATGAGAACATGGAACATTACTCCGACAGTTCCGTGTCTTGGCTACACTGATAAATTCTGATGGGAAAAGAACTTCAAATTGTGTCACTTGGTGTTGTACTTCTGTGGAAAGATATGGACTTTCAGAACAGCTGTGTGCAATCTAAAGTGCTACAACCATGATGCAATCCTTCCCTTTCCTATCCTAATTCTTGTCACATAGTGAAAATCATTTTTTGCTAACATTATTTATGTTCATGGGTTATACATTTTTTTCGATTCGCTGAACTCCAGTGCGAGTACATTTGTGTCACTTATCGATATGATTTTTTTGCCATTATGTTTATTTATTGCAAAAATGCCTAAGACATTTTTTCGATTTGTTCTGAAGTACAGTATATGTACACTCTTGTCTTTTATATTGTATATACATTTTTATTTTGATGATATGTTCTGAACTACAGTGCATGTGCACTTATATTAGGTGTTAATATGTTTTCTACTGAACTTCAGTGCCTGTGCACTTTTCTCATTTTTCAATATGATTTGTACTCATTCTGTATATTCAATACTTCAGTGCGTATGCACTTATGTCATTTGTTACTAATTGTATATACATTTCATCATTTACTGATATGTTCTGAACTGCAGTGCATGTGCTCTCATGTCACTTATCAACACGATTTTCTGCCAGTCTGTTTATTTGTTCTGAATATGCTAAAGAATTTTTTCAGTGCGTGTGCACTCTTGTTACCTGTCAAATAATTTGTATATGCATTTTTCTGATTTGCTACTATGTTTTGTACTCATATCTTGTCTTTGTCTGAAATGTTTTGTGCATCACATTTAATTTATGTACTAAATTTGAATATTCTGTAAATTGCAAAAATTTCTTGCGATGGCAAGTCCAAATGACTCACCATCGCAGCCAAATTTTTGCCCCCCCCCCCCCCCCCCCCAGTGGAGGGTTATGAAACACGTATGTAACGTAGCAGCGATGGTGAGGCACGTTAAAATCTTTGACCAGAGAGCCTATTATCGTGGTTAGTATGCGCTTGACCTCGCGAGTGTTGCGAGCAGTACTCTGTCAGTAGTCGTTGCGAGCAGTAGCTCTGTTCAGTAGTAATCGTCGTGGAGTACGCTAGTAGTCGTCATGTAGAGCGGTCGGTCAGTAGTAGCAGCCCAGTGCGGTTGTGTGATGTAGTCTGTCGGCAACACTGGTCAAGATGCTGAATGAGGTATATTGTTAATTAAAGTAATCATCAGTTAATGTAAAGTTTATTTATTGTAATTAATTTCCAACAAGTGCCCCAATAATAATTTTGATTTCAAAAGCAATTTTACAAAAAAAATTTATTTAATTGAAATAAGGATTTCGTTCCACTTCCCTTAAAGAAAAATTTCAGTTACATTAAAAAATATATATATATTATTATTTGCAATGCAGTTCCTCGAAGCCGTGCGCAAGAATAAGAGCAGAAATTTGACTAGCAGTTACAATGATGTAAGAAATTTAATTGTGATTTTTGCACAAGGGCCAAAGACCGATATTTCGGTTTAATTGAATTATCATTATCACTGAGATTTTCTTATCACTGAATGGACTTTAATTTTTTTGTGAAGAACTTATATTTGAGTCAGATTGCGATTCTCACTTTTGTTGTCATTAAATTTAATTGCTAGGGAGGTTACGTTTGGCTCCCATTCATTTATTATTTCTTTCATGTAAAATTTCTGTGGGGAGGTTACAACGTATGTTTCGTTAAGTTTTTTGCAGTTAGTAACTTCTTCTTCCACAGTTTCTTTTACGCACTAATTCCACTTTAGGGGTTTTACGCGTTTATTCGAGTGTAGGTTGCCCCAAATGAGTATTTCTAGGTGTTTTAATTTTCCAGCTATCACCATTCCTGCCCTTTTCGACTGTTTATGAACAAAACACTTCAATTCTTTATCATTCTTAAATATCACTTACGCTAAGATCTCTTGTAAGTAATTTTGTTGACCACTGGGTACGACAAATTTGTGTCGTCATTATCGGGTCTTGTAACACATTATGACAGCACAGATTAGTCGAAACCGGTAGTGAATAAAACAATTTTTAAGCGATTGTGACGTAAAGACCTTAAGGTTGTTGGGGGCCATCAAGGCACTACATGATAGGAAACCAGAGACATAATACAGGCCGCATGGTACAGCCGCGCGGTCTGGGGCGCCTTGTCACGGTTCGTGCGCTGCTATTTCCCCCCAACTCTCTTCATCGACATACCCCCCCCCCTCCCCGCCCCTTGGAGAGGAGGTTCGAGTCCTCGCCGGCATGGGTGTATGTGTTATCCGTAGCGTAAGTTAGTTTAAGTTATATTAAGTAGTTTGTAGGCTTAGGTACCGATGGTCTCAGCAGTTTGGTTCCATAAGACCTTACCACGAATTTCCAAACTCAATACAGATAGCCGCCGGCCGGAGTGGCCGTGCGGTTCTAGGCGCTACGCTCGCAGGTTCGAATCTTGCCTCGGGCATGGATGTGTGTGCTGTCCCTAGGTTAGTTAGGTTTAAGTAGTTCTAAGTTCTAGGGGACTGATGACCTCGGAAAGTTGAGTCCCATAGTGCTCAGAGCCATTTCAATACAGATAACGGGCAAAAGTAGAAGCGTTTAGATCACCGGAACTAAGTAGCACGACTAGAGCCCTGCAAAATTCAGAAGCCCTCGACAGCTGTTCCAGGGGAGAAGTTTAAATTCAGAGAATTAACTGGTAACTCCATCCACCGCAGAGACGCTGTTTTATGGCCTCACGATACGAGAAGGGTATGACAAGCCACGTCTTAGGAGAGGCAGCAAGCTTGATACTTGCTCCTGAAAACTGCCACGTCAGTGGGTTTACACAGGTTAGAGTGCTACTACAGCAGTCCCTGCTCGCAAAAGGATTGAGGGCGGGACCAAGTGACGTAAAACACTGTTGTTGCTGCCCATAACATGAGTGACAGTGACGCTTAACTTTCAGCTGAACGCTGTTAATGTGAAGTCCTGAACATCCATACCTACCGAGTAGGAGATGGGGAGGGAACAAGATGTGGTTGGGCAGAGACGTCCTGGAGGTGTAAAGCGACTCGTCAGATTGGCTGAAGCTTGTTATGTGTAGGTGCATTGGTGGTTCGAGTATGGGAAGGGAGAAATAGTGCGCCGCCAGGAATCTTTAAAAAAATTCTCAGTCAGATCGTAGGCAGCATCGGTAAGCTCCGAAATATCGGCTTCTCTCACTTGGAGTGCAGCTCTCAGGTTTGTACTTAACAAGCTTCTAGCGCTCGCTACTTTTGTTAGTGCTCACCTCCGGCGGATTAAGACACTTACTTCTGTTGTGCAACCAACTGCTCTTTTGCTTTTTTTAGTGTTACGAAATAGCCTTCAGTCTAGTAGTTAGTCTGATCACTAATAAACAGCGTCCATCACACCTCTGAATACAGTGAGTCTCCAGCTGCAAGCATCCTGTCGAGCCTCAAAATCCGCGCCCCTCGTAGTTGACCTCCGAACTGCCTTCATCGGGGATTTGTCTTTCTGCATTTGCTCCTCACCGCTCGGAAACTGCATACTCAGCTCAAACCTCCAGTCTTCCCTGTATCCTTTGTCAGGAAAAAACAACACAATGTCGCACATGTACACTATTGGCCATTAAAATTGCTACACCAACAAGATGACGTGAAACAGACGCGAAATCTAACCTACAGGAAGAAGATGCTGTGATATGCAAATGATTAGCTTTTGAGAGCATTCACACAAGGTTGGCGCCGGTGGCGACACCTACGACGTGCTGACATGAGGAAAGTTTCCAACAGATTTCTCATACACAAACACCAGAAGACCGGCGTTGCCTGGTGAAACGTTGTTGTGATGCCTCGTGTAAGGAGGAGAAATGCGTACCATCATGTTTCCGACTTTGATAAAGGTCGGATTGTAACCTATCGCGATTGCGGTTTATAGTATCGCGACATTGCTGCTCGCGTTGGTCGAGATCCAATGACTACTAGCAGAATATGGAATCGGTGGGTTCAGGAGTGTAATACGGAACGCCGTGCTGCATCCCAATGGCCTCGTATCACTAGCAGTCGAGATGACAGGCATCTTATCCGCATGGCTGTAAAGGATCGTGCAGCCACCTCTCGATCCCTGAGTCAACAGATGGGGACGTTTGCACCCAAAAACCACCTGCACGAACAGTTCGACGACGTTTACAGCAGCATGGACTATCTGCTCGGAGACCATGGCTGCGGTTACCCTTGACGCTGCATCACAGAGAGGAGCGCTGGCGATGGTATACTCAATGATGTACCTGGGTGCACGAGTGGCAAAACGTCATTTTTTCTGATGAATCAGGGTTCTTTTTACAGCATCATGATGGTTGCATCCGTGTTTGGCGACATCACGGTGAACGAATATTGGAAGCTTGTATTCGTCATCGCCATACTGCCGTATAACCCAGCGTGATGGTATGGGGTGCCATTGGTTACACGTCTCGGTCACCTCTTGTTCGCAGTGACGGCACTTTGAACAAATGGATCAAATGGCTCTGAGCACTATGGGACTTAACTGCTGAGGTCATCAGTCGCCTAGAAATTATAACTACTTAAGCCTAACTAACCTAAGGACATCACACACATCCGTGCCTGAGGCAGGATTCGAACTTGCGACCGTAGTGGTCGCGCGGTTCCAGACTGTAGCACCTAGAACCGCTCGGCCACTCCGGCAGGCGCACTTCGAACAGTGGACATTTCAGATGTGTTACGACCCGTGGCTCTACCCTTCATTCGATCCCTGTGAAACCCTACATTTCAGCAGGATAATGCACGACTGCATGTTGCAGGTCCTGTACGGGCCTTTCTGGATACAGAAAATGTTCGACTGCTGCCCTGGCCAGCACATTCTCCAGACTTCTCACCAATTAAAAACGCCTGGTCAGTGGTGATCGAGCAACTGGCTCGTCACAATACGGCAGACACTACTCTTGATGAACTGTGGTATCGTGTTGAAGCTGCATGGGCAGCTGTACCTGTACGCACCATCCAAGCTCTGTTTGACTCAATACACAGGCGTATCAAGGCCGTTGTTATGGCCACAGGTTGTTTTTCTGGGCCGAGAAACTCGCTCGTCACAATACGCCACACACTACTCTTGATGAACTGTGGTATCGTCTTGAAGCTGCATGGGCAGCTTTACCTGTACACACCATTCAAGCTCTGTTTGACGTAATACCCAGTCGTATCAAGGCCGTTGTTATGGCCATAGCTTGTTGTTCTGGGTACTGATTTCTCAGGATCTATGCACCCAAATTGCGTGATAATGAAATCACACGTCAGTTCTAGTATGATGTATTTATCCAATGAATACCCATTTATCATCTGAATTTCTTCTTGGAGTAGCAATTTCAATGGTCAGTAGTGCATTTTCAAGGTTAACTGCCAATTCCTGCCTCAATCGTCCATTCTCTGCAAGTGTTGCTCCATATCACTACAGTCTTCTGACACTGAAACCTTCCTATAGTCAACAGCATCGTCCACGAATAGGCTTACGAACATCCAACGATATCCACTTTGCCATTAATATAATGTAAATGACAACCAATCTATATCACTTCAATTTGTGTTCCAGTAGTTACCTCGACAACTAATGATTGTGTTCCGTTAAGTCTTCATTTCTGCTTGTGAGTCTTAAATGCAATGCCAGATTTACATGGTCCTCGGTACGTTTGTATTTCGTCCGTTAAACGACAGTGAGGAATTTAATCGGATGTGTTTCTATGTCAATATTTGTGATCGGAGCTATGGAGGACTTTGGCCGTTCACTTACGTTAGAAAATGAAGAACCTACAGCCGTCCTTGTGATGTTATTTATTGTATGGCTACCAGTTTCGGTGATTCAGTGCACCGTCTTCATTCCTTAGATGATGCTGAAGGGGTTAACACCATCCGTATCCACGATGTATCAGTGGCCAACATAACTGGTTTACGCAGACTACCTGTATCTGTAATGTTTTCTTTCGACCCATCAAGATCAACTGCATGAGTCAGTTGATATTTTATGGTGAGGGAGCTCGTTATAGCCTACTGAACTCCTTCGGCGGTCAGAACTGAACAGCTTTAATTAAAGTGCAAGCTACGACTGGAATGTAGGTTGCTCCCAAGAACCTTTTTTTTTTAGCACACTGCAACACTGGCTGCTAAGTACTGAAGAGACATATCATTCTTTTCATTAAATAATACTAGCCATGTCGTTCTGAGTCCAGCTACGTTCGTACAGCAACGAGAGTTTTCTAGATCTACTGCGAAAGAAAGTCTCCCATAACCCTTTCATAAAAACACGTGGGCGACGTACAGTGACAGGATTATTCGCGATAGACAATCGCAGCCTCCAACATAAGCATATCTCTAATTTTGTTGCATAGTTTATTCAGAACACCATTAGCATATCATAATCTTCGTGAATAACGACATACTGTAAAGCAAAAGCAGAACCAGAGGATATAGTGATGGACTTTTCAACAAATTATACCCAAAGATCCAGCCGCCCAAGCAGGACAGCAAAACTATCGACAGAAAAATTATTCAATAATATACTACGATATTAGACCTTCCTAAAATTCCCTAAAACATTTCCTACTTTTTTAGAATGTGTAGAATTCGCTTATAATTCACGTCAAAGTTTGCCTAGGACAACAGTTAATACACAACATATAAGTATATTAATCAAAGTTTGCTGTGAAAATTGTCCTGGAAATTACATTGCTCAGGCTGTTAAGTATTTTAATAGGTCCACATTTTTACACTGAAATAATTCTACAAATCATCCATGATCCATAACCACACACATGCATTATATAGGTCACTTGTATATTACACAACAGAGCAAAGAAGTTGGAAAGTGGCAAATTTATGGGATATTTAATTAGTCAGCTACTTTGCCGAATGATAGTACATTTATTCGGAAACTTTCTTTTTTTATTTCCAGCTTTCTAATTCTGCTAAGTTCTTGACAATTGCAATTTTGGATGAGGAAAACAACTGGTCATTTCATGTAAATGCCATAATATGTAACACTTAAATACCGTCGGAAAGTTTGTACTTTTAAGTTTAAAAAGTGCTTTGACTACAGCTTTCCAGTACATACTTCCGTGTTTCGTTTGTTTGCATGCCATTTTATATTTTGTAGCATTAGTTAGTGCTATTAGTTACATTTCACCATTGTCTGTATCTTTAAAAAAGTCTTTCATGTTCCAATACTGGTAAAGAATGTCTTTACCTTTAAAATGAATTTATTTCCTCACTGAAGGCTAATTTTCGGCTCTCGACACAGTCCCTCTAGCATGAAATATTAGGCGTACGTTCACTTTGATGTGTTCTTTACTTCGTATTTTAAATGAGGCATGTCGGGGTTTTGTGATACATAATTTCCATTATGACCTTTCTCTCGAAGCAGTGGAAACCACGTCTCAACGAAAAAACTCTTCTCACGCATTTTTATACATATTAACTAATAATACTGTTATTATGTAGCTCAGTTATTGTACAGTATAAAATCAGTGTGAACAGATAGCTACAGCTTTAGTCAGGAGTTACATAATGTTTACACAAATTTTCTTTGAAAGTTATTTACAATAAAAAATTTTAACTTTATAAAATTGAAATACACGCTGTTCGTTAGAGGTGGCATGGTACTTCATTGTTCAGCACACGCAGAAGACCGACGTTCCTAGAGAGAGTTCCTGGAGAGAGTTCCAAGATGGCCGCCGAGTAAGTGACGCCAGAAACTATTTCCAGAAAGCTAAGTGATTTAGACAGGAATATAATTTAGTTTAACACCGACAACAAATTAAATACGTGCATTTGTGTATCGTTTAGTCTTGCCGTTAAAGGTTTCACTTTTCTTTGCGTATTTTTTCAGAAAACACTAAAAGATCGTAACTTCGCGAAGTCGCGTTTAGGCTTAAATTTTGTAAACGTGTTCGTTTGTTGTTTCACGGTAATTTGACTGCCTTCTCGGTAACAAATAAGTAAACTACCGTAAATAGCGTATAACTTAATTGTTTTAATACAGATTTCAGAAAAACAGCGTAACTTTATATCAGAAACTTGCTTATATACATTTGTTTATAGGCCTCATTCTCGTAACGTTTTTGGAGAATCAAACTTAAAGTATCTCGTTTAATTGTCTTATTCTCATTCCATCGAGTGAAATATATAATAAATAGCGTATACCTTCATTGTTTTAATACAGATCTCAGAAAAAACGGGATTTTAAATCAGAAACTTGCTTATATACATTTGTGAATAGGCTTAATTCTTGCAAACGTCTTTTTTGATTTTCGGTAATTTAACTGATTTATTGTAGCTAAATTATTATTTTTGCCATGAGCGATAAGTGCCTCACTTGCCGTAGAATTGTTAGTTCCGGGGTTTGGTGTGATGGATGCAGTAGCTTTTTTCATTGGGGGGACTGCAGTGGCGTGGGTGTCGGGAAAGTGGATCAGGCTCATCAGTGGTAATGTAGGATTAACAGCAGAGATAGGAAGATAGTGGAGCTGGAGGGGAAATTGCTGCCTTTCAGGCTGAGCTAAACCAGGTTAGGGAAGTTCTGGACAGGTTAAGGAGGGAGAAGGGCAAAGAGAGGTGGGAAGTGGCTACAGGTAACGGAAGGAACAGGCCTAGAACTAAGTCTGACAGTTTTGTGGTGAATGTCAAAAATAAGTTTGACCTGTTGCTTCAGTTAGAAACTGATGAGCCTCAAGCAGAGGTAGGTGTAGACAGGACACAACAAACTTTCAATAGGAAATTGAAAAATAATGTAGGAAAGTCATCGAAAAGGAAGAAAGTTTTGTTGTTAGGCAGTTCTCATGCCAGAGGTGTAGGCCAAATTCTGCAGGAGGAATTAGGACCAGAATACCAGGTCACAAATTTTCTCATACTAAGTTCTAGTCTGGATCAGGTGACAGAGGATTTAGATTCACTCTGCAAAGGATTTACCAGGGAGGACATCGTGGTTATTGTGGGAGGGCCAGGGAAAAGTATGGACTGAGATCATGGGTACAGTATAGAGTGTGACCTGGTAAAGATTGCGTCGGCATCGAGACACACCAATGTTGAGTTTGTATCTGTCCTGAAACGCCATGACCGGCCTCATTTGAACTCTTCTGTTGAGAGAGTTAATTTGGAGTTGGAACGGCTGCTTGGGTCGGGTGCGGGGGCTCATATTGGTGTGGTTCCTGTTGATTCTCTCAGTAGGTGGGACTATACCAGGCACGGCCTACAAAATGGTTCAAATGGCTCTGAACACTATGGGACTTAACATCTATGGTCATCAGTCCCCTAGAACTTAGAACTACTTAAACCTAACTAACCTAAGGACATCACACAACACCCAGCCATCACGAGGCAGAGAAAATCCCTGACCCCGCCGGGAATCGAACCCGGGAACCCGGGCGTGGGAAGCGAGAATGCTACCGCACGACCGCGAGATGCGGGCACACGGCCTACATCTCAACAGGAAAGGGAAGGGTAAACTGTCTGGGGTAATAGCAGGATATTTAAGGGGAGGAGGCACTGCCATGAATGGTAACATACCAGTGGTTACAGGTGTTGGAGCAGTACCTTTTTTTAGGATAGGTAAGACAGAAAGATGTGAAGTTCTGCGAGAGGTCAGGATTGAAACAAACCTTCAGTGTGGGAAAGAAATTAAACAGCACAATTCTAGCACATTGGATCACCAATCACAGCTGCCAATTATAAATTTTCACCAATCACCAGAAATTTTATCTCCACCAAGTTGTATCTCAGTCCTAGGTAATTGCATTCATGAATTAAAGTCACCCAACCCACTTGACATAATCTGACTCTCTGAACACCATGTGACCACTGGTGTAGTACCTAGGCCTAAGCACAATGAGAAACTCAGACAGGAGAGTACTGCAAATGTTAGAATAAGGAAAGGTTCTCATTAAAGTATAATTAAAAATAATGTAAGTATATTTCATCAAAATATTGGGAGTTCAAAGAATAAAATAAATGAGCTTCTGGTTTGTTTAGAAGATTTAGAAGCTGAGGATGAAATAGATATACTACGCTTGTCTGATCATCACATTGTTACTGATATGAATAAGGTAAATGTAAGTGGATATAAGCTCTCTGCACATGTAACTAGAGAAAATATGGAGAAAGGAGGAGTTGCCATTTATGTCAAAAGTTATCATTGTGCAAAAAGTATAGAAACAAAAAAGTTTTGTGTACAGAAACACATAGAAGCATGTGCCTGTGAGCTTAAATTAAATAAAGGCACATTTATAATTGTAACTGTATATAGGGGTCCATCGGGAAATTTTCATCTATTTATGAAAAATTTGGACTCCTTGTTGTGTTATCTGTCAGACAGGGGGAAGCAAATTAATATTTGTGGGGACTTCAATGAAGATTCTCTGAAACAGGGTAATAGGAAAAATGATCTTGAAGTATTACTCGGTTCTTTCAATTTGACACCCGTTATTGATTTTCCTCCTCGGGTGGTAAAGGATAGCAGCTCACTGATAGATAACTTCCTTATAGACCAAGATAAGTTTAACCAGATAAATGCTCAAAGTTGAGAATGGTCTGTCTGATCATGGTGCACAGCTAGTTACAATATATGACATAGCTCCATTCAGCAGTACTAAACAGTCCTCCAAAGTAGTACGTTCAGTCAACGATTTAACAATTGCAAATTTCAGGGAAAGCCTCCAGCAGTTAGACTGGGATGAGGTGTACCGTGAACCTGATGCCAATTTAAAATATAATTTATTTCATGACACTTTTGTAAATGCATTTGAAAACTGCTTCCCCAAGAAAATAGTTAAACGTACTCATAAGAAACCATATAACAAACCATGGCTTACTAAGGGTATAAAAATATCTTGCAACTGGAAAAGGGAAATGCATCTGACAGCAAGAAAGAGTAGTGACCCAGAAACTATCAAACATTATAAAAACTACTAAGCTATATTAAGAAAAGTTATTAAAAAATCCAGAAGTATGTGTGCCATGTTTGAAATCAGTAACTCTGATAATAACATTAAAACAATTTGTAATATTATTAAAAGAGAAACAGGTCAACCAAGAGCACAGGAAGACAGTTTTACCATCAAATTGAATGAAAACTTTACGAACAAAAAGTCAGAAGTTGAAAATATTTTTAATAATTATTTTCTAAATGTTGTGGCTCTAGTAGGATCAAGGTGTTCATTAGAAGATGCTAGGCTATTAATGGAAGAGGCCATACCTATGCAATTTGATACAATTGAAATCTCACCCATTTCTCCCTCTGCAATTAGGAAAATAATAAACTTACTTAAAAGTAAAAACTCACATGGAATTGATGGCATTTCCAGCAAAATACTAAAAGCTTGTTCTCAACAGATAAGTAAGATTCTCAGCCACCTGTGTAATAGCTCTCTGGAACAGGACATTTTCCCTGGTAGACTGAAATATGCTATTGTTATACCTTTGCATAAAAAAAGGGGATAGATCTGATGTCAACAATTACCATCCAATCTCCCTTCTAAAACTTTATCGAAAATTTTTGAGAAAGTAATGTATTCAAGAGTAGCTGCACATATCTGTAGAAATGAAGTACTAACAAAATGTCAGTTTGGTTTCCAGAAAGGTTTTTCCACAGAAAATGCCATATATGCTTTCACCAATTAAATTTTGAATGATCTGAATAACTGAACACCACCCATTGGGATTTTTTGTGATCTCTCAAAGGCGTTTGATTGTGTAAATAATGAAATACTGATAGACAAGCTCAAGTACTGTGGCATGAGTGGGATAGTGCACAAATGGTTTAATTTGTACCTAACTGGAAGAGTGCAGAAAGTTGAAGTAACCAGTTCTCATAATACGCAAAGATCAGTACATTCTTCAAACTGGGGAACTATCGAGAATGGGGTTCCACAAGGGTCAGTCTTGGGTCCTTTGTTGTTCTTAATATATATTAATGACTTGCCATTCTATATTCATGAAGAGGCAAAGTTAGTTCTCTTTGCTGATGATACAAGTATAGTAATCACACCTGACAAACAAGAATTAACTGATGAAATTGTCAATAATGTCTTTCAGAAAATTACTAAGTGGTTCCTCGTAAATGGACTCTCACTGAATTTTGATAAGACACAGTACATACAGTTCCTTACAGCAAATGGTATGACGCCATTAATAAATATAGACATTAATCAGAAGCAGATAGTTAAGGTAGAATATCCAAATTTTTAGGTGTGTCCATTGATGAGAGATTAAATTGGAAGAAACACATTGATGATCTGCTGAAACGCTTGAGTTCACCTACTTATGCAATAAGGGTCATTGCAAATTTTGGTGATAAACATCTTAGTAAATTAGCTTACTACGCCTATTTTCACTCATTGCTTGCATATGGCATCATATTTTGGGGTAATTGATAACTGAGGAATAAAGTATTTATTGCACAAAAGCGTGTAATCGGAATAATAGCTGGAGTCCACCCAAGATCATCTTGCAGACATTTATTTAGGGATCTAGGGATATTCACAGTAGCTTCCCAGTATATATACTCTCTTATGAAATTTGTTATTAACAACCAAACCCAATTCAAAAGTAATAGCTGTGTGCATAACTACAACACTAGAAGAAAGGATGATTTTCACTATTCAAGATTAAAGCTAACTTTGGCACAGAAAGGGGTGAATTATACTGCCACTAAAGTCTTGAGTGACTTACCAAATAGTATCAAAAGTCTGACAGATAACCAACAAGTATTTAAGAAGAAATTAAAAGAATTTCTGAATGACAACTCCTTCTACTCCATAGAGGAATTTTTAGATATAAATTAAGAAAAAAAGAAAAAAACAAAAAAATTATTGAAAAAATTAAAAAAAACTAAAAAAAGTTGTTATATTAACTTAATTATGTTGTTAAATTAACTTGATTATGTCGTGTATTGGAAAATTTGACTCGTTCCACAACATTACGAAATATTGTATTCATGATCCATGGAACTAGTATTAATCTGATCTAATCTAATCTAGAGAACTTTCTCCTGGCAGGAGGTAACATAGGGTCTCCTGTACAGCAATATGTGTCAAAGTAGCAGCGTTAAGTTAGAAAGGAATTATACCCCTGTTGATCCTAAGCTGCGAGTTGGCGTATTAATCAATACTCCCAGATCAAATACTTGTTAAACATAGAAGTAAAAACTTCGTGAGGGAATGTAACTGCAACATATTAAGGCACATACTTTTCCGTTAATTGCAGATCAATGCTTCTTATAATGAATAGTTAGCTCGTGTTATGTGCTTAGAGTATATTATTCTTTCATACTATAGGCTTATTTAGTCATTTGTTGCCAATTTCTAGTACAACCTGCAATCATTGTATATAGCAGACATGTCATCAATTAGACGGTAGTTTACACCGACTATGTGGAAAGGTACACTTATGTGAAGTTGTTCATGACATATATACAGACTGCAACTTTGTCTGGTCGCTATTTCCTATATTATGAACAATTGCATATTGTCATAAGATTTGACAGTTGTTTCTATCACAGCAGATTTTCAACTTGATCCAGGTTGTAGCGTATTTGTCTATGTGTATCCGTATACGATCGCTAACAAGAATTAAGTATTCATTAAAATGTCATACGGTGGCGTATATTACGCTACAGGCCCTACAATTGCTTCTTGTAATAGTTCACTGACCGAATACACCTTGGAGAAACGCAGTTCGGTTTTAATGGAACAAAATAGTATGCCTTGGGGTTGGAACCTGTTGTCTCAAATGTTAGCGTCTTGTTTTTCGAAACCTAGTAAGGAGGCATTTGTGTGAAACTAATACCAATAATTACGAACTGATCAAGGAAAACCTCGTACACCTACGGCAAAAAAGTCTAAAATTTGTGGAAAAGTTGAAACGTGAGTGGCTTCCACTGCTACCCGTTCCTTGTATGTTCCTCAGTGCAGACTGTTAACTGTTGTGCTGGATCCGCAGCGATGTCTGTGACCGAGTAAAGCGCCGAAGGTAAGATACCAGACTCCCATTCGGGAGGGGTATGGTTAAAAGACATCTTCGTTCAGCCAAATTACTTTTTTTGGCGTTTTCTCTAAATCGCACAGCTTGAATGCTCGGACAACTTCCTTCAAAAGGCTACGACCAATTTCGTAACCTGTACTGATCACACCACTGCCGTTAATTACCACGTCGCCATAGACCTCACAGCAAATCTGTTACCTCGATGGTTCGGGATTCTATGTTACGAAGTAGTTCGTCACAGTTCCAGTTCAGCCGAGCAAATAGTATTACAAACGGACTATCGACGACATTCTCTACGGTCCCGCAATTACACTGTGACTATGTGCACTTTCACACACATCAACTACGATAAAATTTCTCCAGCACCAACAGCAACGTACATATTTCCCACTAATGGATGTGTTCATATCAATTTTAGCATCATACCCTGTAAACTCTCTGTTCAGTTTGTCGTCAGATGAAGTTCTCATATCCATTGTTGGAGAGCATAAAGGCTTATAAAATATTCTAGTACTTGTGAGTAAATTTTAAAAGTATTTAACGAAGGAAGGAAGATTAGGTTGTAGCGTCACGTCGAGCGTGAGGTCATCAAAGACGGGGCACTGACTCGGATATGGCAAGAATGCAGCGAACCATACCGTCAGCTCAGGGAAAGCACCGAAAACACAAAGCTGGATGGTCAGACGGGAATTTAACTGCCTTTGCTCAGAACGCGAGTCCAATGCCGTACCGCTGGTGGCTGAGAAGTTGTACTGGCGTAGAAAGTGCTTTGGAGTCTCCTACTGAATTTAAGAATAATAATAACAATAATATCGATGTTCTTTATTAACTTTTCAGATGTACCCATCTGGTTTGGCTAAGGTGTAAAGTAATGAGTCCCTTATTACAAAAGATGTAAAAGTTTGCTCTGTTTTATGCTTCTCGTGAAAGCCTGTTTATTTATTCCATCTATCCCACAATCCAGGACGTCGTATACCTTCTAATCCTTTGAAATACTATTCTGCTGTTTTGAGTGCTTAGGAACTTAAATAACACCGACGTAGCTAGAAGTCTTCAGTGAAAAAGTCGTTAAAAAATCTGTAAGAGAATGAGAAATTAGGACACTTAATGCGCTCTCTCTTAGAATAAAGTACACTGAAAACGGTATTGTCTAATTACACTGTTACAATGGTTCTGATTCTTACGGCTACGTCTTCAGTTCATATAGTGGTCACGATAGCCACACTCAGTGAGGCCACGATCAAAGTCAAGTGAGGGAAACAGTCTAAAATCTCCGTTCGATGTCAGACAATAAATAACATTTTTTTAAAATTAGAGTTAAAGTGAAAAACCAGTGGATTAAAGCAAATATATGAAACAACTAACCGATTAGGGATGGCTCTGAGGGAGGTAGTAAAAGAAAAAGTAGAAACACTGACGAAGAATACAACAAAAGTCACTATCTCACAGTTGTAATACAATATATCAGTATGGAATCGTAAAATATGTTTATAAAGGAAACTGAAGTACATGAGTATTGATATAAGTATGTCATGTTACATATTTAAAAGCCCGTAAATAAGTTAGGGATTAGGGGGACTTTCATGGACGACCAGGCATTGTTTGAAGCGAAACTTTAGCGTTTTTCCCCAGGTACGAGCCATCAGTACATATCGTTCCAGAAACACAAGCGAGCGCTGTGTTTTAACTTGCAAATACTGTTTCCGCCGCCAGTGCTTGTAAAACCCTCCTCTATTCAAAATTACTCTGTGATTTACGGTTCGCACGGGGCGAGTACTCCGCAGTAATGTCAGTCGAAACACATATGAACAGATTATGTTCCTGCCAGATGGTCTGTGCACAACTTAACTGCTTTATGTTTTCGTCTATGCTTAGTTTCTAACGGAAATGCCCTCCTCCTAGAATAACACTTCTTTATCTATCATTGGTGTTGGAAACAGATAATGCGTCTTACGTGATGCCGAACCCATCATTTCCGAAACATGACACACAGATCCTCTCAAATAATGTGAATTCTTATTCTGTTTCAGTAAGACGTAAATTTCCTTAATGAGCAGAACTACACAAAAAGTATATCTACTTTTTTAGGGTAAGGTATCTACAATCTTTGTTTATATTTATGGCAAGAGGAAGAGTTTTATAGAATAATTAAGTTTAACGCCATAAGTAATATTTATAAGAGTAAGCCGCTGAAACTGCCAAGTATTTATCTCCACAAATGATTTTGAAGAAAGCATATCCTCACCCGTGTCGGGTACATATTTACTTTATCAAGACGCAATTTATAGCAGCAACGTACTCGTGATTATTGTTATGAATTTGCAACGTGAAATAATATGAATGAAGGTCAAAGTCACAGTGGGGTCACACATGAAAATAATATGCTTTCACAGGCCACCTACCTTAGCACAGGGAGTGCCAAAACGCTTCAGATAAAAGTTCGAGAATATCCTATGTACCAATCCTCATCGTACTAGGGTAATGGGGGAAGATCTCAGCGATTGTTCTATTGACTGAAGTGATTACAACAGGTGACAGGGACAGCGATGTTTGTGGGACTGGCCTGAAAGTATTTCTGCCGGCCGAAGTGGCCGTGCGGTTCAAGGCGCTGCAGTCTGGAACCGCAAGACCGCTACGGTCGCAGATTCGAATCCTGCCACGGGCATGGGTGTTTGTGATGTCCTTAGGTTAGTTAGGTTTAACTAGTTCTAAGTTCTAGGGGACTAATGACCTCAGCAGTTGAGACCCATAGTGCTCAGAGCCATTTGAACCATTTGAAAGTATTTCTGAAGAGGACATAGAGCATTGAGAGGGCCGACTAGGGAATTATTTCTGCTTAGCGCGAGATATGTAAAGGCACTGCATTCGCCTCTGGAGACGAAAATGTAGTGCGTCTATGAAAAAGAATTCAACATATTGTACAGTTTGCCTTAGACATGCATACACGAAACAAACGCATACAAGATGAGAAACGCACCGTGTTCGGTAGCCGTCTTTGTAATTTGCTACGTAAGCAATGAAAGCCTCATCACAGACTGAAACGTATCGAAAACCTCGTTGATACACTCTCAACAATGCCTAAGCTTACGTAAGGAATAGTATTCAATAAGCATTCACTTAATTTTTAAATATTAAGTATAATTTGTCTACCGACATGACGATTTGTGATTTCCTGTCAGAGAGGCCACAGCTCGTAGTAAATGACGGAAAGTCATCGAGGAAAACACAAGTGATTTCTGGCGTTCCCCAAGGTAGTGTTATAAGCCGTCTGCTGTTACTTATCTATATAAATGATTTGGGAGACTATCTGAGCAGCCGTCTTATGTTGTCTGCCGATAACACTGTCATTTATCGACTAATAAAATCATTATAAGATCAAAACAAATTGCAAAAAGATTTAGAAAAGATATCTGCATGGATAGAAAATGGGCAGTTGACCCTAAATTGGGAAAAGTGTAAGGTCATCTAGATGAGTACTAAAAGGAATTCGTTAAACTTCGGTTAAACGATAAATCGGTCAAATCTTAAGGCCGTAAATTCAGCTAAATGCCTAGGAATTACAATTACAGACAACTTAAATTGGAAGGAACTCGTAGAAAATGTCGTTTTATTGGCAGGACGCTTATAAAATGAAACAGATCTACTAAAGAGACTGCCTACATTACGCTTGTCCGTCTTCTTCCAGAATACTACAGCGCGGTGTGGTTTCCTTATCAGATAGGACTGACGGAGTACGTCCAAAAAGTTCAAAGAAGGGCAGCACGTTTTATATTTTCTCGAAATGTGGGAGACAGTGTCACTGAAATGAAACAGGATTTGGGCTGGACTTCATTAAATGAATGGCGTTCGTCATTGCGACGGAATCTTCTCACGAAATTTCAATCACCAACTTTCTCCTCCGAATGCGAAAATATTTTGTTGACACTGACCTACATAGGGAGAAACTATCACCACGATGAAATAATGGACATCAGAGCTCGTACGGAAAGGTACAGGTGTTCGTTCTTTCCTCACGCTGTACGAGACTGGAATGATAGAGATTTCTGAAGGTGGTTCGATGAACCCTCTGCCAGGCACTTAAATGTGATTTGCGGAGCATCAATGTAGATGCAGATGAAAAAGTGCAGAAAATTTGACTAGACCTAAAATCAATAAATCGGACCAAAGGCATCCGTACTGTCAACCTACACAGCCCTATGTGCTAAAGTGCCACCGAATCAGACAATGGCAGAGCGAAGGTCCAAATTCTAAATTCGGTCCTCCGGAATTGGTTCAGTTCTCAAGATCATAACGCTATAATTCCTAATACATGCAGAATTTCCTAAATACAAGACACTCAGATTAAATGATCCAGGTTGAGATCACTAAAATCGCAACTGGGCTTGGTGAGATAACTGTACGATTGTGGAGAAATTATGTGAGAGAACTCGCTCCGTTCTAACAGCAGATTGACGTCGGACGCTGGAACTAAAATGCTTTCAAAGCAATTGCGTGGAAGCAGATCCGCATACCTGTAGGTCTACATGGCTCGAGGTGACTGACCACAATCAGTTGTATGATTCAGGAACAACCGTCATGTTCTTCGGAGACCTCACACGAAAATAAATATATACTCCACAATCAGCGACTTTGTGAAATTAAGTCCCCGAGAAAAGAACATAAAACCGCGTTGGTGAACCCCATGTTCTTTGACGTTCGTCCACTCAATCGATGACTGAAAAAAAAATACGATGCGAGTATTCGTAATAGGGGAATATTTTAACTACACTCAGTACGTCCTAGCAGAAGGAACTCATTACATCGTTCGTTTAAGTATAAATTCAGGATGCGTGAAAATCACATGTAACAACATGGAGTATTATCGCTCAAGTTCACTATGTACGGATGGTGGCTGTGAAAAGAGGGTCGTCGGGCACGTATTCTCTGGTTTTTCTGCGCATATTGTGAATTTCGTTTTTGCAACATATAGGTGGATCTCCGGGAGGAGAGATAACCGTGGCAATACACCGAAAAATCATCATTCGGGGTGGAGAACATCTGAAGTTAAGACGCGAAAGAGAGACTAGAAAATCTGAAAAGAGTGAAGTGAAGACTCACTCCAGATACAGTGAAGGTCAGTGTACTGTAATGGAGGGTGATAAGGATTTCTGGTTACACAAACATAAGTTTATAAGCAAGAGCAACTGATTTAATGGGAGTACCGTATGTTATGCCTCAGAAGGTTGTCCAAACAGTGAGTTATAGTAAACAGTTCAGTGACAGAATCGATAAACACCTTATAACAACTAAGTGAAAGTAAACCCGGATCAGGTTAAAAGCTGTCAAAACAGAAACAACCGTCACATCTCAAGAAAATACATAATTGTCCATAATATAATACTGCAAGGAAATATGACCAGGCAAAGATGAAATACGTACATATGTTAACAACAACTTTACGTAAAAACACTGTTACACATAATCTGTGTTAACTACTGTCTAACTGACGACTTCTATACTATGTATAATGAATGCAAGTTGTACTAGAAAACGGCCATAATTCTGAAAAAAGCCATTGTACGAAGAAAATAACAAACGATAAGCACCTAACAGGAATTAACTATTCAAAAATAAGAAGCATTGATCTGGATACTTTAATTAATGCACCAATCCGCAGGTCAGGAGGAACAGGAGTATAATTTCCTCCTAAACTTGGCACCACTGCTTTGACATATGATAACATACGGGAGAACCTATGTCACCTCCTGCCAGATGGATATATTCTAGGAATCATTAGTCTTCGGCATGTGCTTAAATATTTAGCTAGATCTACGTGTGACGATATTTGTGTGTGTTTGTGTGTGTGTGTGTGTGTGTGTGTGTGTGTGTGTGTGTGTGTATGTGCGCGCGTGTGCGTGCTTTATTAATGGACGTAACTTTGTAGTACTAATACCAAATTTGGTTTAATCCAAAATTGTAAATTTAGACAGTTTAATAGTGTGCAGACATTATCATGCCATGTCTAACGAACAGCGTGTATTTAAATTTTACAAATTTAAAATTATGGAGCTGTAAATAACTTTCAGATAACATATGTGTAGACACTATGTAACTCCTTACTGAAGCTATTGCTCTCTCTTAATTTCGCTTGATTTTGTACTGTATGACAACTGAGCTGCTTAAGGAAAGTGTTGGTAGGTAACATGTGTAAAAATACGTGAGAAAGTAGTTTTTTTTTTTTTTTTTTGGTGTGGTTGAGTTTCTTGTTTAAGACATGGTTTCTACTGCTTCGAAGAAAGTTACATTCGAAATTTTATATTACTGAAACCCCGACGTGCCTCATTTTAAATACAAAGTACGGAACACATCAGACTGAACGTACACACAATATTTCACGCTAGAGTGACTGGGATGAAAGCAGTAAATTAGAAGTTAATGTGGAAAAACAAAAATACTTTACCATACATATCATAGTACGTCTTTGGGCTTTCATTCTACTGGTGAACTTATAACAGGTGCTGATGAAGTGATGCAGTACCGTACCTCTCATAAGATACCAGGAGAACATATATTTCAAACAGCGAACGATATTTTTAACGTGAGAAATAGTGAACAGTTTTATACATGACAGTGATTATGGAATTACGGATTGAACAGTTCAGTTAACCGTTTTCATTATCCTAAGCGTAACTGTGGTTGGGGTTATTTAGTTTTACAGCATCTAAATTTGTCTTTCATTGTTATTTGTGTATTATCTTAACAAACATGAAGTCACCTAGAAAATACATAAAATACCACGATGTAAATAAATTAATTTTCAAGCTAAGATCATTCTTTTCCAGGATTGCAACATAAAAGACTTCCAAAGGTGCAGACAATGACAGTACGTAACTCATAGCACTAAGTAAGCTTGCAAAGTATAAAATGATACGTCAACATACGAGACACGAAAGTGTACACGAAAAGAGCAGTAAATCTACTTCTTAAACATAAAAATACATACATTCATAATGTAAAAGGAACAGAAAGCTGTAAAAAAGGAGTAAAAATGTTGTCGAATAAAAGTAGCTGACTACTTAAATACCTGGGAATAAATTTTCTGGTTACCGAATTCCTTGCTCTGTTGTATTAGTTACAGAGAGCTGTGGTTTTCATTTAACTGAAACGTTGTTTGACCTATAAAATTCACTTGTGTGGGTATGGATTATGGATGATTTGTGGAAATAGTTCAGGGTAAAGGGGTGAAACTATTAAAACACTTAAGTCTGGCCAATGTAATTTTCAGACCAAAAACGTTCTCCAATATCAAATGGTGCAAGGCATTCGGAATTCTGAGAAAAATAGGAGTAAGCTATAGGGGCAGACAGGTAATATACAACAACAGCCAAGAGCGAATAATAAGAATGGAGGAACAAGAACGAAATTCTCGGATTAACAACGGTGTGTGACAGTGATGCAGGCTTTCGTCCCATCTGTTTAATCTATACGTCGAAGAAGAAATGATTGAAATATAACAAAGATTCAAGAGTTGGATTAAAATTCAAAGTGAAAGGATATCAGTGATAAGATTCGTTGACGACATTGCTATCCTCAGTGAAAGCGAAAAAGAAAACAGGATCTGCTGAATGGAATGAAGAGTCTAACCAGTACAGAATATTGACTGAAAATAAATCGAAGAAAGGCGAAAGCAATGAGAAGTAGCAGAAATGAGAACAGTGAGAAACTTAAAGCTAGGATCGATAGCAACGAAGTAGAAACAAGGAATTCAGCTACCTAGGCAGAAAATTAACGCATGATGAACGGAGCAAGGACTAGCAAAGGGCATTCCTGGCCAAGAGAAGTCTACTAGTATGAAACGTAGGCCTTAATTAGAGAAATAAATTTCTGACAATGTACGTTTGGAGCACGGCATTGTTTGGTAGTGAAACGTGGACTGTGGATAAACCGGAACTGACGAGAATCGAAACATTTGACATGTGGTGCTGCAGAGGAATTTTGAAAATTAGGTGGTCTGATAAAATAGGAAATGAACAGATTCTGTGCAGAACCGAGAACGAAAGGAATACGCGGAAAACACTGACAAGAAGAAGAGACGGGCAGCTAGGACATCTGTTAAGACATCAGAGAATGACTTCCACGGTACTAGAGGGAAGTGTGGAGGAGGACGGCGATTGGAATACATCCAGCAAATAATTGACAACGTTGGTTGCAAGTGCTACTATGAGATGAAGAGGTTGGCACAGGAGATGAATTAGTGGCGGGCCGCATCAAAGCAGTCAGAAGACTGCTGACACAAAAATCATAAGAGGAGGAAGACTAATTGAGTTCTGAAATAAACTGTAGCTAGTAGCAACGTAGACATTTATTGGAAATGGTAAGAGGGGTAGTATACAAGTAAAAGGACTGAACACCAGGGAATATCTCAACTGAATCTCATCGGAATCCAACAAACATTCTGAAATGAGCTATTGGATTGTAAGGATCCGAAGTGCAGGGAAGCTATGTCGAAATGTCTGCAGGAGAAATGTGAAGAAATTAAAATAGTAATTGTCGTCGGAGGGACTGTTTCAGCGCAAAGAAAAGACAGAATAACCTGCAGTGATATGTAATGGAAAGGTGTCAACAATAAGACAGCAATCGCATCTCCACTGTTAAACATAGAGAAGAGAGTGGATAACGTAATGGAAGACGAAATGGGATCGAATATGGAAGACACGGAAGATCAACAATTAGAATTTAATAGATCTTTCGAATACTTGTGAGGAAATAGGGCAGAAACGATGGATAAGATACCATCGAGGCTCTAAAATCATTAGTGAAAGTGTTAAGCAACTGACTATTCATGCTGGTGTTTAGAATCTATGAGATCTTGACAAACCATCAGAGTTTCGGAAAAATGTCATCGATGAAACACGAAGAGAGCAAGGACAAGTAAGGGTGAGAATTATCGGACAATCAGCTTAATGATCAGTAACATACATGCTACCGACAGGAATAACATGCAGAACAGTGGGAACACATTAAATAACGATCAGTGTTGCTTTCGGATCGGTATCGGCTCCACAGAAGCTATTTTGAAATTGCGATTGATAGTGGAAATAAGACTTAGGAAAAATCTAGACAGGTATACAACAAGCACAAGAAGCGAGGAGGATTAATAACAGTGGAAGACTAAGCGCGAAATGCTCGGATCAAAAAGGGTGCATCTTCGTCTGATGCCGCAGTACGTCTGCCCAACGCATTCCATACGTGCTCGATGGTCTTTTATGTTGTGGAATCGGTCAGACCAGTCCATTCACCGAATCTTCTCTCCTTCCAAGAGCTTCTCAACGTTCTCTGTTGGACGACGTTGCGAATTGTCGTGTATAAATACGAAATAAAGAAAGAATGCACCCCTGAAAAGATGCACATGTGAAGGAGTACAGTGTCATAGTAATCTGACGGATGATTGCACCTTTTTCAAAAATATGAATGTCATGTAACATTATGCCTCGCACTCCATAACGTATCGACCGCCAATGTAGTATTCCTAAGTGCATTATGTATTTCTGCCTCCCTCTAAATAACGGTACATCAAGAATCACTACTCTGCCTTTATCTGATCTCATCCGAGAAGGACGCGCGAGGCCACTCCCCTTTGGTCTAGACCCTACACCATTAGCACCATCGCTAACTGTGTCGCCGATATGTATGTGTCAACGGAACACAACGTCTCGTCGTGGGTCAAGTGGACCACCCCCCACGCAGTCGCCGTAACAATGTGAAGCGCAAGATTGCGTGTCTTGCAGTCTTGTTAAACGTGGTTGAAATTGCATACTTTTTCGACGTGGTTCACTTCTTGACTGTTATACAATGTAGCGTCATCTGCTGCTGTAGTCGACAGTAGACGAACATCTCCTCTCCTTTGGACAGCGGTGCCTATGGTTCGGGATGCTCCGCGCGCGCGTGAAACAAAGCTGTGGACAATAAGGAACTTCTGGAATGCATCCGTCATACTCCGTTCTTCTTTTAGTTTCCCTATGATTCTTCTCCATATGTAATCATCTAATTGTTGTCTACGGGCCAGGTTCCAATGAAGAACACCATCACAATGGACCATTACTGCTCGGTGAATGACACACGCTTTATTTTGTCGTCCCTTCAGCTGCCCCGTGTTGCGCAGCCAGCCCCATTTATCGCCACAGTCACACCGATATCACACGAAGCGACGTCAAAATTTCTATGCACGGCTGCAAGACCTCAGGCAAAAGGCTCCTGCACTTTCATTCATTTCCACCGGCTTCATAATATGTTGTGTTATATCTCGTCTTTGAGTACTGAAGAGCAGTGTACTTCTGGTTGTTCACAGTAACTGAGTGCTGAACAGGGATACTAATTTCATATATTAATTTATTAAAATAAGGAAGTGAATATAAATTACATGAAGTGTCTTGGGTCTCAACGTGCTTTGTCTAGGTGACCACATGAAAAGGACTGGGTTTGTAAAATCAATGATGTCTCTTATGGGGTAGTTTAGCGATTTGATCTTACCCCCGTCTTGTATCTGCTGCCAATCGCCAGGAATTCGTGATGAACCCACGCTCTGTCATCAAGACGGAGTTTCTTATAGGGGTTGTCTTCGAGTCAGAAGCAGGACAAGAAAGGAACTGAAATTACAGAAGGGAAAGGGAGGAATAATCCATGGAGCGGACTTGAAGGAGTAATAGCAAAGTAATCGGAAGCGAACAGAAACAGGGTACTGAGTCAGACCTCGAATCAGTGGTGGAACGAGACTGAAAAAGCAGCGCTAGCAACAGCATTCAAAGACTGGCGTCGGAAGCGGAAAAAAATTCAGATAGTTGTGAAGATATCAGACAGGAATGAAGTCCAGAAATGACAAGAAATGTAATCTGTTCAATATGAACTAGACTGAAATCAGCATGGGCTCGTACCCTCAAGAGCCAGTGCACACCAAACTAACTCTCTGGGCGAAGTCCCGATGTGGAAATCGTAATGCGAATTCTCATTCGAAGTTTCAGTGCAAAGATGTCCTTTTACTCCACAACCCTGTGGCTTTGATTCACATCTTGCCGCTCATGTGCTCCCAGGGCCATGAACTTTTCGTTACTGTTGACATATCAGTGCCAGTCAATTGACACTTCCTACTGGGCACTTCTCTTCCTTCATTCACAGTTCCAGGATGACAGCTTTCCGCTGCAATGTCTGAAAAGTCCATAAAATCTTGTGTGTGTGGTCAGTCGTGGATTCTTGCATCCTCGTGTCTCGCAAATTTTCTCACGTCGTATTTCTTTTTTCCCAGATGGTGCAGTCTACCGAAACGATGTGTTTTCCTAGTGCGTTAAGTCCGTCTTAAGCAATCCCGAGGTCCAATATTCACGAAAAGGTATGGTCAGAGCATCTACGTTGAGTACTGTTAAAATGGCGGCGCATCCCTTGCATCAATCACCAGATTCTCGGAAAGGTTGCCAGTGGGAGACTGTAAGACGCCTGGTCGTACACCCTGTACATCGGTCGCCTCTGTAAGGATGTTCACACCCCAACGACAACTAAAGTTTAACCATCTCCTTTTGCAAGTAATACACGTGCACCTAAGTCGTGTGCTTTCCATCATTTCTTCACATTTAACCTTCTACACGTGAATTATCTACTGCATAACGTTGGAAGCTTCCCGAGGCTAGTTGTGGATGACGCAGTTGTGACGATTTCCTTATGAAGTTCGGTGCTATCAGCATTCCGCGATGTGGTGTTGTTGGAAGACAATGAGCTTCTCGATGAGGAATGGTCGGGGGAAAACAATATGAAGTTCATTAGGTGAAGACCGCCTTCTCACATACATCTTCGGCTGGTTCGTAGACTGTTCTGAAGCCGCTAGGACATATGTTCGCTACAGTGTCGTAATCATGGAGTCGAGAGCTATTACTGTGAATGGCAACGATCCCAATGTTCAGCTCCATGAGAGATGCAGAGCTCAAGTATTTAAAGGGACTTAACGTGAGGCTAAGACGCAAATCTCGGTTCGTAATGACCTCATACGGCCTTTCTCTGCTATATTCACTTAACAGGATCTTAACTGCTGCCGCGCTGAGTGGCCGCGCGGTTTGAGGCGCCATATCAGGGATTGCGCGGCTCTCCTGCCGGAGGTTCGAGTCCTCCCTCGAGCAAGGATGTGTGTGTGTTGTTCTTAGTATAAGTTAGCTTAAGTAGTGTGTAGGTCTAGGGATCGATGACCTCAGCAGTTTGGTCCCTTAGGAAGTCACAAACATTTCATTTTTTAACTGCTGTGTAGGTCCATCGATACTGGTTCTTACGAAATAGCGGCAGTGTCTTTCGATATCTCATCTTAGGAGTTAACCAGTATGTATGTGACATTTCCATTGGTTTTCTGTACTACGATATTTTCTGCTGAGCTTATCCTCTTTCTCTCAGCGCAACGTTGTAATAAACTCAAGCTGAGCCACTTGAGCCATGCCGCTTATATCCTGGTTCTATCTCTGCCTCTAGCAAAGCCGCACTTCTCAAGGTGAATGAGTTTTAATACAGTTTTCTAATTTTTAGTCCCTTACTATTCTGTGCCGTAATACATGGTATTAATATGGCACTGCTGGGTTACAAGGAAGCGCCAAAGAAACTGATATGTGCATGCGTATTCAAATACAGAGATATGTACTATAAACCGGCAGAATACGACGCTGCGGTAGGCAACGGCTGTGTAGGACAACAAGTATAAGGAACAGTTGTTAGATCGGTTACTGGTGCTATAGGGGCAAGTTATCAAGATTTGAGTGAGTTTGAACGTGGTATTATAGTCGGCAAGCGAGCGATGGGACACAGCATCTCCGAGGTAGCGATGAAGTGGAGATTATGCCGTACGACCACTTCACGATTGTACCGTGAATATCAGGAGTCAGATAAAACATCAAATCTCCGACATCGCCGCGGACGGAAAAACATCCTGCAAGAAAAGGATCAACGACGACTGAAGAGAATCGTTCAGCGTGACAGAAGTACAACTCTTCCACAAATTGCTGTAGTTTTCAGTGCTGGGCCAGAATAAGTGTCACCGTGCGAACCACTCAAGGAAACAACATTGTTGTAGGCTTTCGGAGCCGAAGACCCACTCGTGTACCCTTGATCACCGCACGACACAAACCTTTACGCCTCGCTTGGCCCGTCAACACCACCATTGGACCGTTTATGAGTGGAAACATGTTGCTTGGTCGGACGAGACTCGTTTCAAATTGTATCGAGCGGATGGACGTGTATGGATATGGAGTCAACCGCATGAATTCATCGACCCTGAATCAAGCTGGTGGAGGCTCTGTAATGCAGTGGGTCGTGTGCAGTTGGAGTGATATGGGATCTCTGGTATGTGTAGATACGAGTTTGACAGGTGACACGTACGTAAGCATACTGTGAGATCATCTGCATCCCTTCATGTCCGTTGTGCATTCCGACAGACATGGGCAGTTCCAGCAGGACAATGCGACACCCCACATGTTCAGAATTGCTACAGAGTTGCTCCAGTAACACTCTCCTGAGTGTAAACACTTCTGCTAGCCACCAAACTCCCCAGACGTGAACATTTTTGAGGATAGCTGAGATACGTTGCATCGTGCAGTTCAGAAGCGATCTCCATCCCCTCGTATTCTTTCGGATTTCTAGGCATCCTTGTGGTCATTTCCCTGCAGCACTACTTCAGACATTAGTCGAGTCCATGTCACGTCGTGTTGCTTCATTTTTGCTTGCTCGCGGGGACCTTACACGATATTAGGCACGTGTACCAGTTTCTTTGGCTCTTCAATGTATGAAGACATATTACTACATTTAATGTTACTTCATATCCTTAGTCAGTGATGGAAAAATAACAAGATACGAAAAGAATGGATAACAGCGAATGTAATATTTGTGTTTATAAAGTTAGATAAAAGTAATTTTAATAACCATAATGGTATAAGCCTCCTTGAATCAGTCTATAAACTGTGTGCCCCAATTTTGAATGCAGTATTAACATATATCGCAGAAAATCTGTCATCTGAAGAGCAATCAGCTTTGAGAATGGGTGGATGAAGTGTTGACAATGCTTTTTCACTACAACAAGTTATATACAAAGGAGAGGACGATCAATTAGGAAACCCATCTTGCTTCTTTAAATTTTGAAAAGGCATTCGATAGAGTGAAGATTGAAATGCTATGGAATAAATGACTTTGCAAGGTATTCCATCTCATATCGTAAATTCTATTAACAGTCTATACGCAAACACAGAACATGCTAATGATATGGAAAACGCATTCCAAAATCATTGAACGAAAATAAAGAGGTAATTCACGAATGTTGTGTTTCCCCAACATTTTCCAACATATGCGAAGTTACCTGTCAATGAAAAGTGTTAGGTAAAAGAGGAGTATTTTAAAATAAACATAAACAGCCTGACCGCAAGAAAACGTTATTTTAATACGTACCGGTATCGTTAAGTTTTTGATCATCTTCAGACCTTACACAATGACTGCAGGAGGTGGCGGTAAACGGAGCAGATGCTATGTCTCCACGAACATTAGCTGATCAATTGGCGTTCGTGGATTTGTGACATCTGCTCCGTTGACCGTCATCGCCTGCCATCATGGTATAACGTCTCAATATAGCCAAACACTGATCAAAACTGGTAATCACAATATGGCTAACTAGCCCAGCCCTCAAAACTAACAACCTGATATTACTGTTAGATCAGCTCAGAGTAATCGCGTAAAACGGAACAATATTTTAAAACATTAACCTTTTGCATATTTCTTTCCTTTTTTTAAAAAAAGACACATACCTAAATAAGGTTAACAAATAAAGTTAACTGCAAAAAAACATTATTTGTCCGCAGGACTATGAGTATACACGGTGGTCCACTGTTCGTGACCGGGACAAATATCTCAGAAATAAGCATCAAACGAAAAAACTACAAACAACGAAACTTGTCTAGATTGAAGGGGGAAACCAGATGGCGCTATGGTTGGTCCGCTAGATTGCGCTGCCATAGGTCAAACGTATATCAACTGCGTTTTTTTTAAAAGTAGGAACTCGCTTTTTATTACATATTCGTGTAGTACGTAAATAAATATGAATGTTTTAGTTGGACCACTCTTTTCGCTTTCTGACTGATGGCGCTGTAATAGTCGCAAACATATGGCTCCTAAATTTTAACGAACAGTTCGTAACGGGTAGGTTTTATAAATGAAAATACAGAACGTAGGTACGTTTGAATATTTTATTTCGGTTGTTGCAATGTGATACATGTACCTTTGTGAACTTATCATTCCTGATAACGCATGCTGTTACAGCGTGATTACCTGTAAATACCACATTAATGCAATTAATGCTCAAAATGATGTTCGTCAACCTCAATGCATTTGGCAATAAGTGTAACGACTTCCCTCTCAACAGCGAGTATTTCGCCTTCCTTAATGTTCCCAAGTGAATTGACAATGCGCTGATGCATGTTGTCAGGCGTTGTCGGGGGATCACGATAGCAAATATCCTTCAACTTTCCCAACAGAAAGAAATCCGGGTACGTCAAATCCGGTGAACGTGCGGGCCATGGTATGGTGCTTCGACGTCCAATCCACCTGTCGTGAAATATGCTATTCAACCGCACGCGGGCTATGTGCCAGACATCCATCATGTTGGAAGTACATCGCCTCTCTGTCATGCAGTGAAACATCTTGCAGTAACATCGGTAGAACATTACGTAGGAAATCAGCATACATTGCACCATTTAGATTGCCATCGATGAAATGGGGGCCAATTATCCTTCCTTCCATAATGCCACACCATACATTAACCCGCCAAGGTCTCTGATGTTCCAGCCATCCTGGATTTTCCGTTGCCCAATAGTGCATAGTATGCCGATTTACGTTACCGCTGTTGGTAAATGACGCTTCGTCTCTAAATAGAACGCGTGCAAAAAATCTGTCAACGTCTCGTAGTTTCTCCTGTGCCCAGTGGCAGAACTGTACATGACGTTCAAAATCGTCGCCATGCAGTTCCTGGTGCACAGAAATATGGTACGGGTGCAATCGATGTTGATGTAGCATGCTCAACACCGTCGTTTTTGAGATTTCCGATTCTCGCACAATTTGTCTGCTATTGATGTGCGGTTTAGCCGCGACAGCAGCTAAAACACCTACTTGGGCATCATCATTTGTTGCTGGTCGTGGCTGACGTTTCACGTGTGCAATGTTCATGCATTACATTTACACGATATCGACCATTTCCACAATTGGTAAACGGTCCATTTTAACACAGGTAATGTATCATGAAGCAAATACCGCCCGCACTGGCGGAATGTTTAGTGATACCACAGCGCCATTCATCACAAAGGGAAAAAAGTGGTCCAACTAATATATTCGTATTTCTTTACGTACTACACGAATATGTAATAAAAATGGAGTTTCCTATTTAAAAAAAAACCGCAGTTTATATTCGTTTGACCTATGGCAGCGCCATCTAGTGGGCCAACCGTAGCACCATCTGGTTTCCCTCTTCAAGCTAGACGAGTTTCGTTCTTTGTAGTTTTTTCGTTTGATGCTTATTTCGTGAGATATTTGGCCCGGTCACTATCACTGGACCACTCTGCATATTTATACAGAGTTCTGGGGACAAATAATATATTGACCAGCATTAGAAGAAGAGGGTAATATTCAGACACATGAGTAATCCGAGGTAATTACAACAAGTTGCCCCAAAACTTCCAGAAATCGGACAATGTTAAGACTGACTGCTTACTAAAAAATTTCTCTTGATACAAATTTTGCACTTTACCAATATAGGTCATTCATCAGCAATTCACAGTGTCTGCTACATGACAATTGTCTCCCTTTGCGGCTAGGGCTAAAACACAATTTAAAAAGGTACTACAGCATTTTGGTGCAATAAATGCCCTTCCTAACTCGACTCCTATTAGTCGAACACATCCACAGATTCACCAAAGAAAAATAGCTCAAACAACTCAAACAGTGTTAAAACCAGTCATTTTGCAGCAACAGAGACGAATTGCAGGTAACCAGGGGCACACAGAAACCAGATGCAGCCAGAAGACCCAATACACATCGTCCACGGAGACGACTGACCAACCAACGGTCGTTCACGATAGAATTACAGGCATGAGGAAAGGTTTCAAGTGAATCGCCAGGTCACAGCTTGTTACAAAGAGCTTACTTCGACAGACGGTAGCATAATATGCAGCAACGGCATCACACTTTCGATGGAATAGCAATAGCCACCAGCCTCTCGTGGAAGTGGCCCTTGGTCACTTGACGTTCAATCGGCCAACCGTCGTCCTTACCTCTTCAGCACCGGGCCCAGCTTCCTCCCAGCACTGCCCAAACGAGACTCAGAAAATTCGATCCACAGGGCGCGGCGCGGCGGCAGCGCCACCGTACGACCAGAGTAGAAACTAAGCAGAGCATGTCGTCTAGAAGAGAAAAAGATACGAGCCAACAGCGTACAACCTCCACTACTGAAACAATAAACCGCCTGCAGCTTAATCATGACAGGGAAGTGGGAGAACGGAGAGGGTCTACCCGACTTGTTTATTCTGAGTTATATGCACCCAAGAGGTCCTATAGCGAGCTAGATTGTGGACTAAAAGCCGGCCGCTATGGCCGAGCAGTTCTAAGTGCTTCATTCCGGAACCGCGCTGCTGCTACGGTCGCAGGTTCGAATTCGGCCTCGGGTATGGATGTGTGTGATGCCCTTAGGTTAGCTAGGTTTAAGTAGTTCTAAATCTAGGGGACTGATGACCTCAGATGTTAAGTCCTATAGTGCTTAGAGCCATTTTGTGGTCTAAACGATTAACAGGAGCCAGCAAATTCCAGTCCTGATGAGGTCCTAGAAAACGCAGAGCAATCCTCCTACAAATACCGGCAACGCAACCGCCCCCAACGACGAAATTACGATTAAAAACTCGATCCCCAACTTACACTCGAGTGGGCTGCCTCCCCTTTTATAACGCTTGGTTGTTGGTGCTAAGCCAGTTTTATATTTCCCTTCGCTCTGTCCCAGTTCATTTGAATAACTTCCTGTGTGAACTTTTGTAGCGGAAGGTTGTTATTGTCCCATAAATTGGACAAGGGAGAATCGAGCGGGCAAGAAAACATTAGCCTCCTGTAGAGGTGAATTAAAGGCAAGGTCCATCTATGGGAGTGGGGCATCCCACTTGGTATGGGTCTTAGTATGATAGATGATGAGAGCGGCCTTACGGTTCCTATTTAATCTGTCACCAAACTAGGAGTAGAGTGAAGTAGTAATATTTTTACTAGCATTCTGAAAACAAGAGAGCCTAGACTCTTTAGAAACCAAGTTTGGGGCATTGTCATTAAGGCCCTGGCAGACTAAATACAAAAAACACCTTAGAATGATGGTAGATAATAATTGCGGCTCTATCTCCCTTACTAGGAATAAGCTAGCTGATTCAGCAAAAAACATCGACAATAACCAAGAAGTAAGTATTCACTGTCTTAGAAAGGGGAAGTTGGCCCAGGTAATCAATGAATAACTTGTACAAAGTGTGTTGTTCTCTCTCTGACTGGGGGAGATCCTTGGGTGAGTTGTGATTACACTTTCCCATTTTACATAGCCCACACTCCTTCACTATTCGTCGGATATCGTTACTCAACGACGGCCAAATTACGTGTTGTTTCACTTTAGCGATTGTTTTGTGAAACCTCAGATGTCCCCCAAGCAAGGAGTCATTAAATAGCGAAAAGAGGACGGGACAAGTTCCACGAACGAAGAAACTCTTGGCTCAGGTGGTCCCCAACCTCATGACACAAAAATACCTTAACCAACATATACCCCAGCACTTGCTCTTCAGCAAGCAGACGCTTCCTAATAGTGCCCTGCTCGGGGCCCAGTCCGGCTTAACCCCGAGATTTGCAGAGATCTCCGGAACTGAGGTTAACATGCCACCAGCTAACTCTTCGGATGCTTTGTCACACTCGATTATCTCCTCGCCATCCTCGTGAAACATGCGGCGCGTCGGCCACCTTGTTGTCAGCCTCTTTCATATGCCACACTCTCAAGTGGATCGCTGATATGCGCAATGCCTACCTAGAAATTCTGCCAGTTTCCCTCGGACGGGCAAAGACACAGCTTAATGCCTGATAGTCAGTATGCTGCAGGTACAATTCAAATTTTTCTAGTGCAAAGACAGGTTTGCTACATTTTTCCCCAAGTGAAATTCCCCCATTTCCAGAAAAATTTTAGCATTTTTCCCTAAAAAATTTTGAGATTTCAAGGATCAAGTACGACGTAAGTTAACAATCTGATTTTGCAGCTATGCTACAAGAAACAACAGTGCAAACGAGGAAATATCTATAAACAAAACTTGCAAGGAGATGGCGTTTTCTGACGTGAGCAAAAATCTTAAGTACTAACATCAACATCTTTTGTAATGAACTGTTTTTAGATGAAAGAAGCAAGCCAAATGGCATATGTGTTTCATTAAGACCACTGATGTTACACTGTTTCATCAAAACGATACACTTTAGATGACAAAAATACGCAGTTCCTTGGAGTTCCTAGGCGGTTAAAATACCTTCACTGATTTCAGAAATAATGTCAGAAGAAAATAGGCCTCTTGAGAGAAGCCTTTCAAGAAATATATGAGTACATAACGTACAAACCACCAGGCACTGGCACAATTTTCTTCTACTTACCTTCCACATTTTCTAATATATAAACTTCTTTTGAAGTGCCAAAATGTACTAGAACAAGTAAAATGTCTACAAAACGACACCCTGCACAACAAAGTTGATGTGAGACAGTCTCAGTTTCTGAAATCCATCGCTCGTACCCTCTGGGCTGCTGAGTCCAGGGTCCGTGGATAAACCACGAAATTTCGCCACATTACACCACACGCAGGCAGACCCAGCCTGCGGGCAGATCGGTGAGACTAGATCTGATGGGCGGGGCCTACACATTAGTAATGGCTTCAGACTGGGAGGCCTCATCCTTTGCAGATACCAGCACTAGTGGCCTGCAGGAACACACGCACATATTCACACAATCACGCAGACATAACTCACCCACACATAACCGTCGTCTCCGGCCGCTGCCTCAACAATCTCTGAGAATCAGATCCAAACGAACCCCTCCTCACGCCTCGCTGCCTCTCGTCGGCAGCTGCTAGGCTGGCGGCAATAAAGGGTGGTGACAATGACTGCAAGCTGAGGGGCGCGATAGGAAGGTGAAAAGGAATAGTGCTGAGGGAATAGGGAAGTGGCGCACGTACTCAGCTGAACCCAGCCAGCGACAATGAGTGACACCTCTGTAAACAATGCATTTGATCTACTGAGACTTTTGTAATGTCCCTGATATTTCTCTGACGTGTTTGACATTTTCCTGATATTCCCTGATTTCCAGAACTGGTAGCAACCTCGAACGAGTATAGCCATAACCTCACACTCGTAAATGGAGTATTTTAATTCTGCCGGTTTCGAGCTCCTAGAAGCTTAAGGAACATGGCGCCTCTCTCCAGAACATTCCTGAAATAGAACAGCAGCAACATCAGCACTGGCGGCATTGATCTGGATGATAAAGGCTTGTTCAAAGACCAAGATGAGCAAGAGACTGGAGGGTTACTGAAGGCAGTTTTAATGACCTCAAAGGTAGACAACCGACTCTCCCTCCAAACGAATGTTTTCTCCTTTTCACGGGAATGATTAAGAGGGGCGGCTAGGTAGGTGAAATTTGGAACAAATTTACGGAAATAATTGCCCATGCCAATAAACAGTGCTATTCCCTTTTTGTTCCTGGCGGGGGGGAGGGGGGAAGATGAATGGGGGGGGGGGGGGGGGGATCTGGAATCGCCACAAAGCGGAGGTGTGCGAAGAGTCAGGAAGCAGATCTGACGTCTAGCTAAGGTGACTTTAAATAGTGTAACAGCTAGCCCAGATGCCTGAAAACGTGAAACACTCCATGAACATGACACAGATGCTGGTCAAAAGAACTACTATAAATGAGAACGTTGTCGAGGTAGTTATACATGCAGCTAAACTTGAAATCTCTCAACACATGATCCAACAGACGAGACAAGAGCACTGCTCCGGTAGATAAGCCAAAAGGAACACGACTGAACAGCATATAGGTTGTAGTCAGTACATAATGCGATTGCCTGACTGGAATCCTCAGTAAGCTGTGTCTGATAATAGGTCTGGTTAAGATCAAGCACAGTAAAATAGCTGGCCCTTGAGAAACACGTGAAATAATTGTGTAAATGAAGCTACAGCACGGATTCAATAACCACCTTTTGGTTAAGGGCCCTATAATCCACCACCGGGAACGAGAGAAATGTGCGACGCGTGTGCCGATGGATGGCCTGATAACCCCTCCTTCAACATTTGATTTACTTTCTACCGTAATATCCTCATTTTTGGGAGTGACAAACGATAGAGAGCTTGTCGCACAGGGACATCATTCGACAAATGAATTTTACTTTAAATTTCGTCTGTTGCGTCCAAACCATTAATGAGGAAGGGCGAGCCTGGCCTTGTTCAAGATGGTTAACGACGAACTCCGATTAGTTCAGTTAAGTACTTTGACTTTTTCACTCCTGTGGCAAGAGAGAATACTGTTTTTTCCAAACGACGAAACTGAAATGAAAAGATCTTAGTGGCGGAATGAAGCACCAGTTCAGTTTACTGAATAAAGTCACAACCGAGGAGTAAGGGAACGGACAAATTCTTAACGACGACCTCTTTAGCTGGGCATGAAAAATCACAAATAGACTGTTTCCCCGACACCTCACACTTGGCCGGTAATTGCCCGATACTTCTGAAGAGTGATATGCTAAAGGGGCATTCTATATAATCCATTTTATTCCAAATACCAGTGGTAATCTAACAAAGGAATTGAACTGCTTGAATCTAACAGGTTACAGACCAGTTCCTGGTTAAGTTTAGCACAAACATACTGTAAGGAACGCCTGTTAATGTCGCGGACACGAGCGCGTTGGTTAGGATGTTTGCGCCGACTGGTCTCTGTTCGGCGCATAGGGCATCATCTATTAGGTTTCGAGCCTCGCTCGACTGGCCAGTCACGCATCACATGATCGCATTTTCCACACCGGAAACACGCTTTCCGAACAGAAGGTTTAAATGGCAGCCGATGGAGTTTGCTGTCCTGCACTTAGAATTCGGAATATTCCCTTTTGTTGGTTGTGCTGCTTGTCTGCTAATCTCAAAGCCTCCATGGATATCAACAATTTGTTTAATTTAGAAAACTTACTGAGCTTCTGGGTGAATGCAGTCCGTAACCAATATGCCAGCCTCATGCGCTGGAAAATGTTGAGCACAGTGTCATGTTCGTGACCATGATTTGCAAAAGCGGCAACAGACGTGCGCACACGCTCTATGTATTCGAGCAAATTCTCAGTAGGCCCCTGTACCAGCCAATAATGGTCGCCTTTAATTCATTACGGACGTGCAACGATAAAATTATTTGTGTCACGCGACTCCTCAGGTCACCCAGCGTTTTCCGCTCCGTAACTACTACCGAAAGTACATTTACTCAGCCAACCTCGGAACAAAGGATATAATATGATAGGCGCAATATAACTGAATGGGGAACCTGCAGTGCATAACCATAAATCTAAAAACTGATAATCAGCCTAACAGCTCTTCAGCCTGCAGCAGCTGGTCAATAACAAGATCGGAAACGCACCGAAAACTAATGCGTAATGTGGTTAGTCAACTCACAAATGGTTCTACAGCCGATCTACCGGAAAGATAAGGATCAATATCCTGGCCGGCTTGACCTGACAAGTCCCAGGTGGCGCCACCCGTCTCTGTGCCACACCCCTCTCCTTCAAAACTCATCGCGCTTGTGGTTACTTGTAAATTCTTGAAGCACGTAAACAACTGACTAACCGTACCATCTTACTCCTAAGTAAGAGGGAGATGCCTCAAATCAGATAATATGGTTCCCCCAATGGAAAAGTTGAGCCTGAAGTCGCGCTATCTTCTTGCGAATCGGCTGATCCGCTTCAATAAATTGAAAATTGCGACTAAGCTCACTGAGGGCGCCAGAACAAGTAGAAAGCACTGCATCTACCTCGCCAATAAGGTCGGAAGAAATATGAATGACCAGAGACGAACGCAATCGTGCTGCTAACTCGGCAGCGTCGCTACCTGTTGGTTGCTTCCGTAACTTAAGCTCATATTCAAGCCGGTCCCTCTTTAAATAGGCCAAGCCACGTCAACTTCTAGGATTCATCTCCCGTAATACGCCCTTGCAAAACCACAACAAATTTTAGACAAGAATATTAACCAGTAACACAGTTCATTAATGAAACCACGAGTGACGACAAGAAGGGGAAGAAAAACCCTCTCCCCGCAACTCCTTTTCACGAAATGGAACAATCGTGCTCTACAGCTACAATTGAAATGATCTATCATTGATGGCGGCAGGAATCCATGTAAGGACCAAGCCTCAGGTTTAACTTCACTTGCGGTTGACAACTTCCAGATATGTTTCGTCAAAAGATTTAAAATTTTTCTTTTGAGTCGAATGAAGCGAAAAGCCTGTTAGCAGCCACCAATAATCCGAGAGCGCTATGAGGTCTTAAAACTTTAAATTGAAGTTTATTCCTTAAGAAAAAGAAATAAAATAAAACAAGATCAACATCAATAATCGCTGAGCGGCAAAATGCTTAGAATTAATTTAAAATCCTCTTAAAAATTTTACCACAAGATCAAAATTAATAATAACCAGGTGCCGGAAGACTTAGAAGTCGCCTTGAAATTTTTAAGTATTACAAGATCAAGATCAATACAGAAATATTACTTTGAAAAAGTCAGAAAAAAGCTCTTTAACAGAAATAGATTAAGAGAAGTAAAATTCTTACAAAGCAAGAGAGTAAATTTCCCGCTTAAATACTACTAGGCCACGGTGTTTACTACCACTGATACACCAAATGGAAAAAGAGACACACAAAGCAGGGGCCTGTTGTACGGGGTTAAACTTTGATAAATTCGCACCAACTGCAACTACAAATACGTGGTGAACTAAATTTGCTATGCAGATTAAATTGATGAAATTTATTAATTGTGTGATGGTTCGAATCCCTATTTGCACAATTTTGAGGCTTGAGTCCGCGAGGGGAGTCCAGACATGGGCAAATTTAACGAGGAGCTAAAAATTACGAAGATTGCCTGGACAGAGCATCACAGTAATCAGGAGAAGTTAACTTACGCGATCGATGACCCGCAACCGCAACTCGGTACAGAATAGCAGTCCCAATGAGGTTTCAGTACCATCCTCCGCCCAGAACAGTGCCGGGTCAGCATAAAATATGACTAACTGGCCCAGCCCACAAAGCTCACAAGCTGTTATTAGTGTTAGATCAACTTAAACAATAAACACGTTAGACACAAGAATATTTCACCATTTAAACCATCTGCAAATTAGTTCCCCTTTTTTTAAAAGAAAATATGAAAAACACTTAAATAAGTTTATAACATTTAAGCCCAAGGAAGAATCAAAGGTAACTGCAATAAAACTGATATGACCCCAGAACTCCGAATATATATAGTGACAAACATCTAAAGAAGAGGGTAATCTTCAAACACATGAGTGATACAAGGTAATTACAGCACGTTCCCTCGACAAATCCAGTACTCGACAAGTGTTAAGATTGACTGCTCATTCAAAAATTTGACTTGATACAAATAATCCACCTTACCAATATAGGGCATTCATCAATAGCCCATAGGTCGGCTACATGACAGCTGTCTCCCTGTGCGGCTAGGGCTAACGGACGCCACACTTCATGCGAAATATATTCTAAAAGACAATTAAAGAGTTTAACGACACGAAGCAGTAATTGCCCCATCGAGTCAAATAGCAATCCTATTAGTTGAACCCGTTCAAAGGTCCACCAAAAAACATCACAAACAACTCAAGTAATACTAAAACTAGACCCTCAGTATCAACAGGGACGAATTTTAAGTAATCAGTGGCACACAGAATCCAGTTCCGGCCGAAATACTCCATAGACGTCTTCCGCTGAGACGACCGACCGACCAACCAACGGTCTTTCCCGATGAGACCACAGGCAAGGGAAAAGGCTGCAAGTGAATCTCCAACTGACAGCTTTTTAACAAGAAGTCCCTTCGACGGACGCAACAGAAAGAGTGGCGGTGGCACCACATTTTCGATGGAAAAGCAATAGTCATTAGACTCTCGAGGTACTGAGCCTTCCCGCACAATCCGCCAACCGTCGTCCCGACCACTTCAACTCCTAACCCTAATCTCCTCCCAATGCTGGCCAAAAGACTCTCGCACGCGGCAAAATTTTGGTCCATCGGACGACCAGAGTAGAAACCAAGCAGAGGAAGTCGCCCGGAGTCGATACGAGCCGACGCGGTTCAAGGAGTATATCCAGATCGTGACACTAAATGCAGTGATATAAGCAAATGAGCTCACTCTGAGTGCAGAGAATGAAGAAGACCTCCAGATGCTGGTGTATAAGATGCAGAACAATGCCTCGTTTTACAATCCAAAATAGCTTGCAGATAAAATGAAAGTTGTGCATTTCAAGGCATGCAACAAGTAGTATCAAAAATAGTCTTGAATCACCATATTATGGAGCAAGTGGAACATTTTAAATTTCTAGTATGTGACATCACATATGAATACAACCATGACGTGTGCCAGAAAGTATATATACTTCCACATATGGAAAAGTTGGCCGTCCGCTGTGGCCGAGCGGTTCTAGGCGCTTCAGTCTGGAACCGCGCTGCTGCTACGTTCGCAGGTTCGAATCCTGCCTCGGGCATGGATGTGTGTGATGTCCTTAGGTTAGTTAGGTTTAAGTAGTTCTAAGTATAGGGGACTGATGACCTCAGATGTTACGTCCCATTGTGCTTAGAGCCATTTGAACTATTTTTTGGAAAATTCGTAGAAATTTTGCTGCATCGCTCGAAGAAACCAATCCAGCTGAAGCTTTGCTAAACGGTGTCCGTAACAGTTCTTACTTATGAAAATGAAGTATGGTCGAGTTCAAGACACCAAAAACGTAGAACATAAGCTCAACATGAGCTTCCAATGTGGAATGATGTGCAAGAGAAGATCGTAAAGGAAGTTAGAGTATAAGGAACGCTTTGCGACTATATAAATTAAACGAAAAATAAAAGTAACATGTAGCCAATATGGGTAGAGAAACATAAAATGTGGAGGCTCTCAAATATAAGTGCGCTGGAAGGAGAAACGTAGGAAAACGATTCACCAGGCAGAATACCGTAAAAAACAGTTTATTAAATACATGAAACAAAGAAGAAGAATACGAAGAAGACAACCCACACAGAAATCAGACTGCAGTAACAACAGCAGAAGAACGTGAAGGGAAAGCAGTGGTTGAGAAAGGACTGTAGCCTGTTCTCAACGTTCTTCAATCTGTACGTTCAACAAGCAGTAAAGGAAACGAAGGAGAAATTTGGAGAGGGAACTATACTTCAGTAAGCAGAAATAAAAATATTTCTGTTTTCTGGCGATGATATACTTTTGTCAGAGATGGCATTGAACCTGGAAGAGCAATTGAATGGAATTGGTAACGACCCTAAGAAACGTGCAAGGTCATCATAAAAAATTAACAAGAGTAACTGAATGCACTCGACTTACATCAGGTGAAGCTGGGAGAATTAGATTAGGAAATTAGGCACTGAAAATAGTCTGTCGATAGCCAAGCTGAGAGAATGTAAAATGCAGACTGGCTAAAACAAGAAGGTATTACTGAAGAAGAGGAACTCCTTAACTTTTAATACAATCTTAATTTTTAGTAACTCTTGCTAAGTGTATTTATCTGGAGTGTAGCCTCTTTGGGAAGCAGATATTCAGACAACATGAGAGCAGAAGTTGTTGAAATGTGGTGCAACAGAAAAATACTGGAAGCCAGTTGATTACATCGAATAATTGATCCACTGATACTGAATCGAATTGAGGCAAAAGGGAATTGAAGGGGATTTTAACAAACGGGATCTGTTGACAGGATTCTGAGGCATTTGGTAGAGGATGGGCTTTTCTTATTTATTTCGTATGGCATCAGGCACACATTACACAGATTAAACAGCAATTGTGTTAATAGTAATCAATAAATATTACAAAAGTAAGTGTACAATGCACGTGCCGCTAAAACTCATAAACGAGTCCTGATACGATCAACGAAGTTATATGGTGAGGTAACCCTCTACCCCCCATCAATGAATAGGATTCACATTTTTACCTGAAGGGCGTTTTCTACATGAAATAGAGGCTGAGAAGTTTCCCCCATTTGAAATTTCTAGTACATTCCAGAACATTCCAGAGTATTCAAGAACATTCGAGAGTATTCAAGAGCATTCCATAACATTCCAGAGTGTTCCAAAATGTTGAACAATGATACGGGCTATTCTGGAATGTGCAGAAACAGTTCGGAACATTTGAGAAGATTCCAGAATGTTTGGGAACATTGTGGGATATCACAGATCATTCCAGAACACACTCAAATGTTGTGGAATATTCTGGAACATTGTCGACATTTGAAGCCTTTTTCGTATGTTCTGGAATTCGCTACTGGTTGGGCTACTCATTGGTAGCGGTATATAAAGCAAGACCCATCGTGTGTTGGAAAGTCAGTTTCTTAGCAGTGACGAAGGAAGAGACCGAAAAAGTAGTGTACTCGTATATTTCATAAGTCGAGAGAAGAGCTCTGACAGCTATCAGCGCAATTGCCAGTATTCGACACAGACGGGCAGCGTGCCATCAGCGGTCGCCCAGCATTACGGCAACACTGGGCGCTGCCATGGTTATGTACACAAAAGCTCACGATCTGACTGGCCTTCATGGATGCGCGAAGCACTTGCGCGAAGGCCGCATCAACTGTCAGAGTTCTTCTCTCACCGTACGCGCTTTTTTTTTTTTTTTGTAGTGAGTGAATAAAAACAAACAGTGAAGTGTGAGTAGTCAAAGCGATACAGCGACAGAATACAAATCGAAAATAAAATATGAAAAATGTGTGAAGTGTACTTACTGTACTTATTAATAAAGAAGTAGATTTGTTTTACATTTTAGACAATACGCAAACGTAACACTTTGAGGAACGGCAGCTTAGACACACCCTTGATCCAGTGGACCGGCTATTTCTAGCGTTTTTTTTTTTTTTTTTTTTTTTGAAATGTCACTGGCACGTTCCTATTTAAGATATCTTGAAACAGGAAACGTATAACGAAAGAACAGTCTTTAAGGTTTATTTTACACGTTTATTTTAATTATATTGTCTGATGACAAAATCAACAACAAAAAACATAAAATGTAAGATTTCGGTTTCATAAAAAATGCGTTTTTTTAGTTTTGTGTAAATTCACATGTAATTAGCATTAGTGTGGAAGACTTAGAAGCATTCTATGCATAGCAACAAATCATTTGACCTCCGTTTCGTAAATGTTACAGTGAAGAATGGCATCTGGTTTTGATTTTACATTGATACCTTCCTTTGTATGAACAGACGTGTTAGACTTGGTCTTTTTGTGCACAGTGGCATAGTACACCTCTTGTGTCTTTCCACTTCAAACACAGCAGATGATCCCTCCTCATTGACGCAGACTCAAATCTTTTCAGTTTTTTGGAAACAATTTCATTTGCTAGTTCTTTCCGTTTAGTCATGCATGTACCTACTGCTTTCGTTTTATGTTGCCACAGAAAATCGAGTACTGTTGGTAAACTACAAAATCTGTCCATGTAAACAGTGTGGCCTTTTCTCAGGTAATCTGCTAGAAACCTCTCAAATAATGGTATTATGAAGCTCTCTTGTGTTCGTTTCCCGGCATATTTCTCCAATCTATGAACATAACCAGTTTCGGAATCGCACACAATAAACATCTTGATTCCATACTTGTCAGGTTAAATTTTTATGTAAACCCGAAATACCACTCTTCGACTAAAAACCACGCACGTCTTCGTGAAAAGTGAGTTTGTTTGATGGGAAATGATTTTTTTTATTCTAATAAGAAATGATCCAGGATTGGCCTGACGTTATGCATCGGGTCATGCTGAGACTGACTTTTCGGAACGTAAGCTGCATTGTCACTCAAATGCAGGTTTCATAATATTACCTTGAATCTCTTGCTGGCCATAACACAACATTGAAAGGGGTTGAAATAAAATTGTTGGTAGGCAGTAATCTGTCAGTTTGGGTTTTACCACAAGACACATGTATATAAATACGCCAAAAAAGAAAAGCATTTCGTGTAGCTTTATTCCCACCCACGAATTACAAAAACTGTGAGGCTTTACCCTGGAAGCTGCTTTGAGTTTGTCATAAACAGATTTTGCATATCTGCTTGTTTCGGATTTTATGTGTTTCATTATGGCATCGGGTAAAAACATCGAAAACACACGGAGAGGAGTGGAATTCTCATGAACACCTCCCATTATTCCACTTTTCTCTACAAACTGTGGCACAGTAGGTTGATCGTCAGCAAATTTCCAGCCTAATTCTGTATGAGTGGTTTTTTTTCGCGAAATTCGTTGCATCTTTGTTGGAGGTACAGATAACTGTGTTGCAGCCGACGCCTATGTTGCAGAGGATGTACTTTGTTCAGTAAACACCGACTGCACAGATGCAGGCTCATCAGATTCCTCTGCAAGATAGACGAGACGAATAGAAATAAATTTTCTGCTAACTGAAGCAATTCGAGCAATATCAGTCGTAATAATAATACTGAAGAAAAACTGCACTACACAGTTCCTTACCTGTATCTGAATCCCCTTCATATTCAGACATTTCACACTCAGAACCAGAATCGTCCAATTCTTCTTCTGTGGGTTCTAAAATTTGTTTCTCACTCAGAAAACGTGACGTATTTGAGAGGAAAATTAACAAGAAACGGCAAACAGTAACGAGGACGTTTGAAACTCACGGCTACACCAATGCGCAATGGCGCAGCGTGTCACGGAAGCGTGTCTTGCAGTTTCTTTTGGCGTAGTTCTAAAACCAGAACACCGAGGGGAGCAGCGTCAAGGGACATACACAGGGCCTTCAAAAAGTTTTGCATAGTCGTCTCTAATGTTTTTTGTGTTTTTCATGAGGAGAATGAAATTTTTTGTGAACATACTAGGAACATTTAGCTACAAGTTGGTATATAAAAGTATTTTCTTTTATTTACAGGTGAGCCATAATGGACCGTGGAATAGATGTTGGGTTGCGACAACGGTCGGTCATGGAGTTCCTCTTCAAGACCAGCGATGACTCTGCCACATCGATTTACAGGAAGTTGCTCCCTGGTTATGGGGAGGACACAGTGGAATGCAGCAGTATCCAGCGGTAGCTGTAGAGGTTTAAAGAAGGTGATTTCTTTCAACTGGACAATCCACGATGCGGTAGACCATCGATGACAGTGAGTGATGTGAAAAAGGAGACCATTGATCAAATCATCGAAACTGATAGATGTGTGACGACATGACAGTTTGCAGAAATGGCTCGTTTGTCATTGGGTAGTGTGGTATCACTGGTACAGTCAGTAGGGTACGGAAAAATCTGTGCACGTTGGGTGCCTAGATTATTGTCAAGAGAAAAGAAAACGATGAGTAAGAATGTGTGCGAGGATCTCGTGAAGACCTTTACTTCAAATGTTCAAATATGTGCGATATATTATGGGAGTTAACTGCTAAGGTCATCAGTCCCTAAGCTTACACACTACTTAACCTAAATTATCCTAAGGACAAACACACACACCCATGCCCGAGGGAGGACTCGAACCTCCGCCGGGACCAGCCGCACAGTCCATGACTGCAGCGCCTAAGACCGCTCTGCTAATCCCGCGCGGCAGACCTTTACTGAATAGTAGAAACAATGCTTCAATGGCGTCGTTACCCAGGATGAAACCTGGTTGTTTTTTTCCGAACCTGAGAGCAAAACCCAATCCATGTAGTGGCGTCATCCGGGTTCCCCTCGGAAGAAGAAACCGAGACCTTCATGAACAGCAGGCCGAAAGGTGATGGCTTCCTTCTTCTGGGATCAGTGTGGTGTCAATTTCATTTACGTTTTGGAACCTGGCTTCGGGGTCAGCTCATCAGACATCATGACAATGCCAAACCCCATACAGCACTTACGATGCAGGAGAAAATCATGAAAATAGGCTGGAAAATTGTTCCGCATCTTCATTACAGTCCGGAGTTGGCTCCGTCTCATTTTTAGCTCTTTGGTCGTGCGAAGGCCCAACTGCGCGGTAAAACATTTGATAGTGAGAAAGACCTTATTTTCTGTGTCAAGCGATTGTGTAAAAGTCAATCCCCAGAATTTTACCGAAATGCATTTACATCATGGATAGAACGATGGGATAGTGCGTCACAACTGATGGAAGCTACATTGAGTAGGCGCAATGTATAGCAAAATGTTCCAAGTATGTTCACAGATAAATTCGTTCTCTTCCTGCAAAAAATAAAAAAATAGACAGGAATGTGCAAAACTTTTCGAACGCCCTTTGTACAGGCAGGTGTTCCACGCAGCACAACCACAGTAGCAGGCCTGCTTCCGGACGGTTAATAGGCTGTGAGCGGCGTGCAAAGTTGCACAAATGTGGACTGAGACGAGAAGTAGTCTAGTATCTACAGAGGATCTTACACAAATACAATCAACTGATTCACATTTTCAAAATAGCACTAGACCGAATGGTTTCTTATGACTATAAAGTTATAATTAGAGATGACAAGAGACCACGTGCAGAGCACGAACGCGATTTAATGCACCTCAGATAACCCAAGTCGCCATAGTAACTGTGGGCAATGAAAACACAAGCCGTGAAAGAATTGTACAACGAAAAAGGGGAGGACTAAGGACTGCAAGGCATTGCACATAAACACCGTTCATATGACACCTTTCAATATCCATTACTATATCTGCACGGAGAGGACGGGTATCATTTTAATGCGAAACAAATACAACCTTAAACACGCGTAGAAACAAACAAAAAAACCATTTCCAAAGAGTTCAATGCTTCCCGCTTAATGATCACAGGCAATGAAACATACAATCACATTCTCAACACTCGCTTTTTATTCCATCAGTTTCTGGTAGATGTTTATGCAAAAATAGAAGCGGCAAGGATACTTTACATAAGACTGAATCAGATGAAACTATGAGCGGAAAAATACATCCACCTTCTAGATACATTCATAAATGACGTAACTATACATTGGCACTATGGGAGTCTTACACTCATCATACGTAGGAAGTCCGAGACTTGTACACCAATATACTCAAAATGCCACGATCTACATAAGGAAATATGAACGACCTGACCTCTTCATAACATTCACATGCAACCCGTAGTGGCCAGAAATCAAAGAACAACTAAGATACGAACCAGGCTCCATGCGTCGATACGACATAATAGCCCCAGTTTCCGACAAAAACAAATATTTGTAGGAGTCATTACAAAATACCACATATTTGGATTCGCGGACCTTGTGGGCCATTAAACCCCAATGTATGAGTGACGGAAAATGTACAAAAAAGACCGAAAACCAGACATGGACAACACATGAACTGCAGCTGATGGCTACCCCAAATACAGAAGACGATCACCCAAAAACAGTGGCTTCGCAGCACAAATACGAATACGCGGCAGCGACGAACTGGAAACGTAATCTGTAGGGTAGTATCATATAATACACTACATTCCAAAACACAGTTCAGTGGAAATGGAAATGAGCGTTGGGCGTCACTGGCCAAGAAGCGCCTCACGGGGCAGGTCCGGCCGCCTTGGTGCAGGTCTTAATTACATTCGTCGGCACATTCGACGCCGTGCGTGCCGGATGGGGATGAAATGATGATGGAGACAACACAACATCCACTCCCTGAGCGGAGAAAATCCCCGACCCAGCCGGGAATCAAACCCGAGCCGCTTAGGACGGTAGTCCGTCAAGCTGACCATTCAGCTATCGGGGCGGACACAGTTCAGTGTAATACATCACGTATACTCTCTGTGGTCCAGGGCCAGTCGGACTTTGGCTGTGGTGGGTCCCGCACGCCTTGTTTGCGTCTCGCCTGTTGTGCTGATTGCTAGCGAATGCGCGATTGTTTACATCAGCGTAGCAGCTTGTTTCCTAGTACGACTTCATTTATCTTCATGGCGTTTTCTTATCGCCAAGCGACAATTAAATTAACCTTTCCGTTAGATCACGACCACCCTATCCTTGTCCTCCTTTCGCCAGCCTGTCACTTACTCGATTAGTGTAATAAATGATGTAGAGAGAATTCAAAGAAGAATTGTGTGACTCGTGAAGAGTCAGTATAGTCGATGCAAAGCGTCACGAAAATGTCAGCAGTTTTTAAAGAGGAATGCCACGGGAAGTGCCATGTCAGTTGCCTGATGCCTTAATCTCAAAACTCTGAGTCCACGCTGAAATAAGAGTTACGATACGTATTAATTTCTAGGTAAATTGACTGACAAACAAAACGACGTACCAAAAGGAAGACGATGACTCTGAATGAAATTTCAAGGACGAGAGATTATGTGACGTTATTTCACTGATTATAATATGGAGATACATTTATAAAAAAAACTTGGCATCATTCGCTCACTCATCTCTGTAATATTGCAGCATCTCTTGTCTGGATACACCCAGTGATTTCTACATCTACATGTATACTCCGCAAGCCACCCAACGGTGTTTGGCGGAGGGCACTTTACGTGCCACAGTCATTACCTCCCTTTTCTGTTCCAGTCGCGTATGGTTCGCGGGAAGAACGACTGTCTGAAAGCCTCCGTGCGCGCTCGAATCTCTCTAATTTTACATTCGTAATCTCCTCGCAGCGTATAAGTAGGCGGAAGCAATATATTCGATACCTCATCCAGAAACGCACCCTCTTGAAACCTGGCGAGCAAGCTACACTGCCACTTGAGTTTGTTAAACATCTCCGTAACGCTATCACGGTTACCAAATAATCCTGTGACGGAACGCGCCGCTCTTCTTTGGATCTTCCCTATCTCCTCCGTCAAACCGATCTGGTGCGGATCCCACACCGATGAGCAATACTCAAGTATAGGTCGAACGAGTGTTTTGTAAGCCACCTCCTTTGTTGATGGACTACGTTTTCTAAGGACTCTCCCAATGAATCTCAACCTGGTACGCGCCTTACCAACAATTAATTTTATATGATCATTCCACTTCAAATCGTTCCGCACGCATACTCCCAGATATTTTACAGAAGTACCTGCTACCAGTGTTTGTTCCGCTATCATACAATCATACAATAAAGGATCCTTCTTTCTATGTATTCGCAATACATTACATTTGTCTATGTTAAGGGTCAGTTGCCACTCCCTGCACCAAGTGCCTATCCACTGCAGATCTTCCTGCATTTCGCTACAATTTTCTAATTCTGCACCTTCCCTGTATGCTACAGCATCATCCGCGAAAAGCCGCATGGAACTTCCCACACTATCTACTAGGTCCTTTATATATATTGTGAAAAGCAATGGTCCCATAACACTACCCTGTGGCACGCCAGAGGTTACTTTAACGTCTGTAGACGTCTCTCCATTGATAACCTCATGATGTGTTCTGTTTGCTAAAAACTCTTCAATCCAGCCAAACAGCTGGTCTGATATTCCGTAGGCTCTTACTTTGTTTATCAGGCGACAGTGTGGAACTGTATCGAACGCCTTCCGGAAGTCAAGGAAAATAGCATCTACCTGGGAGCCTGTATCTAAGACTTTCTGGGTCTCCTGAACAAATAAAGCGAGTTGGGTCTCACACGATCGCTGTTTCCGGAATCCATGTTGCTTCCTACAGAGTAGATTCTGGGTTTCCCAAAACATGATACTCGAGCAAAAAACGTGTTCTAAAATCCTACAACAGATCGACGTCAGAGATATAGGTCTATAGTTTAGCGCATCTGCTCGACGACCCTTCTTGAAGACTGAGACTACCTGTGCTCTTTTCCAATCATTTGGAACCTTCCGTTCCTCTAGAGACTTGCGGTACACGGCTGTTAGAAGGGGGGCAAGCTCTTTCGCGTACTCTGTGTAGAATCGAATTGGTATCCCGTCAGGTCCAGTGGACTTTCCTCTGTTGAGTGATTCAAGTTGCTTTTCTATTCCTTGGACACTTATTTCGATGTCAGCCATTTTTTCGTTTGTGCGAGGATTTAGAGAAGGAACTGCAGTGCGGTCTTCCTCTGTGAAACAGCTTTGGAAAAAGGTGCTTAGTATTTCAGCTTTACGCATCTCATCCTCTGTTTCAATGCCATCATCATCCCGGAGTGCCTGGATATGCTGTTTCGAGCCACTTACTGATTTAACGTAAGACCAGAACTTCCTAGGATTTTCTGTCAAGTCGGTACATAGAATTTTACTTTAGAATTCACTGAACGCTTCACGCATAGTCCTCCTTACGCTAACTTTAACATCGTTTAGCTTCTGTATCTCTGAGACGTTTTGGCTGCGTTTAAACTTGGAGTGAAGCTTATAAAACGTCCCCTGAGAAAAGTTACTGACACACAATAGTTTTTTGGCGCAACGCAATCAGACTTTCAAAAATCCCTACAAAAGAATGGCCCTGACTAACATTAACCTATACGTTTCACAAATCACTTACCTCACAAAAATCTTGGTTACTCGAACTACTGCAATACAGCGAGCGCCACTAATGCCAGCTAAATAAAAGATTCAAACTACGGAAGGCACTAACTACTGATAGGCATAGTTAGCAAATGAAAGATTTTAATAGAGAACAAACAATGTATTTACCTTAATAGTCATCAAAAGTCATAATATATACAGCAGTTCATTACATCCAGTCTCACAAATTTCAAAATTCCGCCATTTCTCTCCCCACATCCACCACTGCTGGCGGCTCACCTCCAACTGCGCAACGCTACACGCTGTTCACAGCCAGCTGCCCAACACTACAATGGCAGACAACAATGCAAACTAGCCACAGACTGCACACAGCACAGCCAGTGATTTTCATACAGAGCGCTACGTGGCGTTACAAATATAAAAACCTAAACAGCCTACTTACATAGCCCCCATGCTCCCCACAAAAAATTTTACAAATCGTTTTGGGCAGTAGCCAATACAGATTTGAAAAAATTTTTCATAATTACAGTAACAAAGGAGTCAAATGGAGACGCTTATTGATACAATGTTGGTCAAAAGCTAAAATTTTCTCACAGTCCATAAAGACAGTCCTGATCATTCATCACAGTAAAATTGCATTGTTTTTTTTTCTCAAAGTCTGAGCAGTAAAAGAAAATGCACATGGAAGTAGTGGAATTCCATGCAGTCTTGAAGAAGTAGTGTTGTCCTTCCAACGAAAGACAGTGCTGACTCTTGACATGCAGACAGGTAATGGACCACAACAGAACAAACCCACAGCAGAGTCAGTCGAAGTTTTGAAGAATATTGGTAGGTAGGTCATCAAAGAGCAGACCCACTGTAGTCCTGGTAGAGAGCATGGTATTGGTGAGTCATCTAAGGTGCAGACCCATTGCAGTCCTTGTAGAAATAATGGTATTGGTGAGTCATCAAAGATGCAGACCCACTGTATTCCTTGTAGAGACGGCCAGCAGCCAACTGTTGGGACTGTGCAGGTGCACAATCACCATAGAAGAGTCTTGCGGAGAATATAGCAAGTCCATAAACTACCACTTGTGTATTCACAAAGCTTTTGGAATTGTCCTTAGATCCAGCAAAGCTGTTAACCAGTCCCTTGCTAACTTATCAACACACGAGCAAGCACTAGCAGTCCCAACTTCTCACATACTGTGCATATATTACGACCAACAGAAACGTGTGCAGTGAAATGATACTTAATTTGAAGAACTGGTGTCTATACAATTATAAATTTACAATATAAGAATACAATTACAAAGGTTCAAAATACATCATTAAAGAACGTAACAGTACAGATAACATTTGTAGTAACACAGGCTTTACAAAAGAATAAAAACAAACATATACATCAGTGTTACAGGAAGTATGACATGAGTAAATACATAAAAGATCAGAATAACTTTTGAAACATCAACTTCACACATGAGCATTAAAACAAAACAGAATAAATAATGTCTAAACATCTTTACAAAGTAAATAACATATTATTAATGCCATTATATTTGAGGATAACTATTCCTCATCATAGTGAATGTAGCTTAGTATAAGAAGAGAAAAATATTCTATGAAACAGTACACAGAGACAGGAAGAGAACAAATACACAAGGGTACAGAAACATATAGTGGGATAACACAAAAAGGAAGGACTGGGTTTGTTTTCAGTGTAACATTTGGTATTGCAGTCGAACCCAAAACTTCATTCCATATATCATCTATCTTATTTCGACATTTGCTCCAGCCAAAAAAATCCTATCCAAGCATGCTTTCTGTATTTATATGTTCACATATTTCTTACTTCATTATTTATTTTCCATTATCTTACCTCATCACTTATTTCCAAGAAAATCGCACCTAAACCTGTTCTCCCTGAACCCTACTTTTTTAATCATATCCTCTTTCAAAATACTTTTTTGGCCAAACCATTTTCTTATAGCTTCTCAATGCATTTCTTTCCATTCATCACAACTCGTTCTCTTATATAGCCTACCCCATCTTAAGCTAACTTAAATCTACTGAGCTCAGATGCTAAACTAAGGGACGAGGCAATGCAGCAGCACGAAACAATTAACACAAACAGCAATGACCAAAAATGCAGATTTGCAAAGCAAGCAGCATTATAGAAATTAGCAAAGCAATTGCAATATTACAACTAATATAAGGCAATGTGCAGCAAACAAGAAAAATAAATCAGTAGTAAACTGGCTTAGCAGAGTAACACAAATTAAAATTCAGTAGCACTGTGCCTGTCAAACAGCAGCAGCAAATGCAATAACTTATATCTAAACATGACAAAGCTAGAGCAGAAAAAATATAACAGTAAAAATGGCCATGTTTAGTACCTATGTCACATCTTAACACTGGAGTGATGCAGCACGATAACTTACTCTACCAGAAAAGTTACCAAGTAGTTGAAAAGAAAATTATGTATGCATTTAGTGTTATTAATCCCTTCTTATTGTTCTTTCCATTCCAAGTGCTCCTTTTTTGAAGAATGTGGATCATAAAGTTATTATTTAATAGATCTGTTGGCAGAAAGTGTTCACATTAGCAAATGCATTTAATTTTATTTTATAAAACCAATGTTGCAACACAGCTGGAAACCAGATAACAAATGAAATAAGCAACTATGTACAAAGTAAAGCATTAAAATAGCATTCAATAGTCATGTGGCATTTCATAAGTTAGTAGAAATTCTCTCAACTCTCGTAGAAAGACACTTGTAATAATCAGGTGTGCAGATGTAAGTATCTTTCCAATTAACGAGCATGTCGTATTTGCGATGCTTTCTAGAAAGGAATCTCAATAGCGAGGTTAATGACCTCTCCTTTTGTTTTCACCTGTGCCTCTGAAAGGCACACAGTAATGGCTTTTTTCCAGGCGACTGTTGCGCAGCTGGGTACCCACGATGCATTACATGAAGGTGGTCACTTAACTTTCTTACCGAAATATTTATGACACCAGTTTGCACTACAGTGACAGTATCATATAAAATTTCATAGTTCGAGAATTTGCATTAGAAATGTGTAGAAACAAAATCCTTTAAATATAATAGTGTCCAAAACATTTTCATTGGCATTGTGATACATTCACGCATTTACCCTCATTTCATAACTTTAAAGTACGATTCTTGGTTTCCATCATCCTTTTTCACAAGTCAGAGTCCCTAACCACTACTCCTTATTCCTTACCTTATTACACATGTACATATTCATCAACACTTCTTCAATATTTCATCATAACAGATATGCAGCATAATCAAATTCCACATATAGCATCAGCTTATTGATCATAAACATACCTCAGCAGCATAATACACATCGTCGTCGTAATAATAACATCGTAACACCTCAGTCAAATGTCAAAAACGTCGTAGCTTTCTGCAATAATTTCAAAACCTAAAAAATTCTCTGCTCATCTACCTCAAATGTACTTTAAAAATCATGACCCCATACCAAATACATCATTCAAAGCTCTCATATCATCAGAATGGTTCCGAAAAAATATGAACAGTTCACAAAGTACAGACAAAATACAATTTCATAAGTATGAAATTACCCAACTGTGTAATTGCGTAAACGTGTGTCACTGATGTAGTAAAAGAAAAGTTTGTCTCTCAGTTAAATGATCAGATAGCTGTGTACTTTGTGTGTTAGAGAAATATGGTACCGATGTGTAATGTTGTATAAGCAAATACCATATTAGCTAGGGCTCCTTGTGCTTGGCAAACACATGGTACACAAAGTAAGCGTGTACCCCCCTGAGGATTAATGAATAATACCCTCAGGTGTTACAGATTACAGCAATGGAATGAAATGTATCACGGAAAACCTTTGTATCATTGTACTTCAAATATCTTTAAAAATAAATGTTTTAAGTACAAAATTAATCACGCAATTACGTGTACTCTAGCGCTAAACTGTGCGTCTTGTTGTAAGATAATCTCTGTGGAAGTGTCGTAGTTATCGTCATCCGAAAGCTAAGTTCCGCAGAAGTCAATGTACTTACCTCATGATAAACAAAAGTGAAATGCTTTGCGTATAGATATCTTAGTTATTACGCTTATTGCCGTGATGAAGAAAGTACTGTGCTGTAACGTATTGTTGTGCTACGGAAAAGGCTGTCTCATTGTAGCTATACCACAAAAGTTACTACTAAAACATGTTTTACTTTCCAGAATAATTCACAAAAACTGTGCAGATATGAAGCAGAAACACCGCAAAAGCAACATTGTAAGTTGTCACTCATTAGTACCGTCATGATACAATCATGTAGCTGTCACATAAACTAACCACTGCGTCATCTGGTATCTCACAGAAAGTACTTTAAATCCAGAATGTATTTTCAAGTAAACCAAAATGTTGCATTAAAATCTCATTAGCAGTACCAGTATATGTTCTCAGTACGTAAGCCTTATAGTCGTTACGTAATCGTTCAACTAACAAGCAACAATGTACACACACAATAACACTGTGACGTCTGTTCACTATAACAATGCTTTCATAATTTCTGTTTAAATATGCTCCCTAGGTTCTAGACTGGATAGTTAACTTCAAAACATTTTTGCATGTTAACTGTTTCTCAGTGTGACAAATTGTACTAGTAGCATGAAGTGAAAAATTTTATGGCAAAGACTAAGTTAAAAAACAGATTATCTCTCAAGAAACGGTTTTACACGTGAAATGTGGTGCAATCCGTTACTCTTCCTAGTGCGCAGAGTTAACTTCAAAGCAATTATCATGTTGTATACATCGGTGAGAAATGCTAAAATTTTTCTCTAGGTTAGCGTCTTATGTTATTTTTCTCGGAGCCAGCGGGCGCACGTGGCTGCCTGCGGTGCGAGTCATTGTCTGTCTCTTAGTTGGCGTGCGTCGTTATGGGGATTAGGAGACCTAACTTCTACATATTCACCTCGTCGAGAGTGCCCTGCTCTGTTTGAATCTCGCCAGTTCTGAAGAAATACAGGTCTGTCGTTATGATTATATCGTCTGTCGTCATGTCAGTAGTTCCTGTAGTTTCTTTCTTGTCGGTTAAGTGGTGGAGAATTTCTCCCTGAAATATCACTGCGCGGTGGTCCGTTGCGTCTGAAGTTATTCTGTCTCCCGTGATAATAATAGTTCTGGTTGCCATATTGTCTGTTTCTATGATTGTCTCTGTCTTATTCATTACTACGGAAATGCGATCTTTCTCTGTAACTATTACTCCGCCAGTGGTTTTCATGAGGGTGGTGTCTGTTTTGGTCACGATTTACGTTGTAAGAATAGCCTTGTCGTGTCCTGTTATTATTTCTATCATCGCAGAATTGTGACGGATGTGATCTGTAATTGTTGTGTTCCTGTTTTCGCGTTCCGCAATTGTCAGTGCCAATTTCTAATTCTTGTAAGATTCCCTGAAAAGCTTCAATGTCGTCTTTGCAACGTCCTGCCAAAATAATATGTCATAAATGTTCAGGTAATTTGATTAAGCAAATGCGGATGAGTTCTGACGGGCTGTATGAGTTTGACAGGTACTGATTCTTGTGCAACATGTCTTCAAAATATTTTACAAGACTGGAAAATTCAGATTGTTCGAAATGTTTCATCATTATGATGCTATGTTTTACTCGGTCTTGTGTAGCTTGAGACCAATATGCTGAGAGGAAGGCATGATAAAATTCTCCTTCACTGTGGCAGTCGTGAATGACCGATTGCATTCTTACAGCTGGTTCATTCTCTAAATAGCCACACATAAATTCTAATCTGTGCTCTATTGACCAGTTGGGAGGAAAACAATGAGAGAATTGATTGAGCCATGCTTGTGGATGAATGTCGTTGCCAGAATTCTTAAATGTTTTGAATTTACGTGTAGTAATGAACAGCTTATAGTCATGTCGGCGAGTCGCATGTCGGTCATTGTTACGTCGTTTCGGCGGTTCCATCTCAAAATTCGGTGTACCTTGCCAATTTCTTTCATAATTTCCGAAATGCCCTGTGTTATTATTTTGTGGCTTTCCGTATTTCTATGTCCCTCTTCCCGTATTGGAGCACGAGTGGCCTCTAAAATATGTAATCCCTGTATTACCTGTGTCAACTGATCTTGTACTTCCCGGATTTCTTTTTGGTGTTGCGTATTAATTTGATTCTGATTTTGTTTGAATTTCCTTATTTGTTAGCTCTCGTCTGTCATTAAAGACTACCGGTTTTGTGTCATTCAGATTATCATCTACCTTCGTAGATAAATTATTTAGCTGATCCGAAAGTTCAACTACTTTGTCTGATAATGAACTAATTTCCTCCATGTGTCTTTCTGAACCAATTTTCAGAGTATCTACTGTGTCGTTTAAGTTTTCCTGAGTGTTTGCAAGTTGCGTAATCGAATCGGTAGATGCAACTGAGTCAATTTTAGCTTGCAGGGTGTCGTGATTTTCATGAACTATAGTTTGCAGTTCCTTTATGGCTGCTTCGTGATTCTGTAATGCATTTTCATGACGCGAAAAAATAGGCTGGAAATGCTCACAAATTTTAGTTTTTACGTCATTACAGACTTTTTGACATTTCGATTCGATTTTATGTAACTCAGTAGTTAAATCTTCACGTGTTTGTTCAAGTGTGGTGTCTAACTTTTGAAGATTTTGTTCCATTGTGTCTAACTTTTGAAGATTTTGTTCCATTGTGCCTAACTTTTGTAGCCTTTGTCCCATTTGGTGCATTAACTGTAATAACAATGCACTGGTGTCTGAAACATGTTCCTCAGTGCTTTTCGGCAGTGAAGTTGCACCGGCAACATTCACATTTTGACAAGCAGAAAATGTGTCTTGACTTATTTAAGAAAACGGTGAGGACCCAAAACCTGAATCTGCAGTATTTGCAAAATTGTGTCCTGTCATTCCCGATTCCTGAGGCGGGCTGTTGCCGACCGATCGATCGATAATGCTTCCCTGTTCACTAATTGTTTCACTGTCTACACCATTGTTTGTCGCCCGCTCCATTTCCCTATGCACAGTTACCAAATTACTACTTTGAACATTAGTTAATTCATTACACGGTGGCGCTAACACACTGCTTTCGTCTTCACTCTCATTTCTCAGTTTACTTTGGAGCCTAGTATTACGTTATTCACACACCATTATTGTCACAATATTTCACACGACAACACAGAAAAGCACAATTTGAAGAGCAAAATAAGAAAACACATTAACATAGCATTGAAAATAATATCTCGTTAATTGCAAGCGCAGCTGCGAAATACTTTGTGCAAATCTACATGCATGCCACAACTGTTTTACTGTACAACAGTGAAAGACTGCAACTACAAAGGAGATTCTCTCTACAATTACGCGCTAGCAATAAACCAAAGCTACACTAATTACACAAACTATAAGAAAAAATCAGAAGATTCCAGTGAGGTATCCTCGGCTAAGGGTCGACATATAAAACGTCCCCTGAGAAAAATTACTGACACACAATATTTTTTTGGCGCAACGCAATCTGACTTTCAAAAGTCACTACAAAAGAATGGCCCTGACTAACATTAACCTATACGTTTCACAAATCACTTACCTCACAAAAATCTTGGTTACTCGAACTACAGCAATACAGCGAGCGCCACTACTGCCAGCTAAATAAAAGATTCAAACTATGGAAGGCACTAACTACTGATAGGCATAGTTAGCAAATGAAAGATTTTAATAGAGAACAAACAATGTATTTACCTTAATAGTCATCAAAAGTCATAATATATATAGCAGTTCATGACATCCAGTCTTATAAATTTCAAAATTCCGCCATTTCTCTCCCCACATCCACCACGGCTGGCGGCTCACCTCCAACTGCGCAATGCTACGCGCTGTTCACATCCAGCTGCCCAAAACTACAATGGCAGACAACAATGCAAACTAGCCACAGACTGCACACAGCACAGCCAGTGATTTTCATACAGAGCGCTAGGTGGCCTTACAAATATAAAAACCTAAACAGCCTACTTACAAACTCTCTTTGCTTTCGCAGTAGTTTCCTAACCTTGTTGTTGAACCACTTTGGGTTTTTCCCGTCCCTCACAGTTTTACTCGGCACGTTCCTGTCTAAAACGCATTTTACGACTGCCTTGAACTTTTTCCATAAACACTCAACATTGTCAGTGTCGATACAGAAATTTTCGTTTTGATCTGTTAGGTAGTCTGAAATCTGCCTTCTATTACTCTTGCTAAACAGATAATTCCTCCCTTTTTTTATATTCCTATTAACTTCCATATTCAGGGATGCTGCAACGGCCTTATGATCACTGATTCCCTGTTCTGCACTTACAGAGTCGAAAAGTTCGGGTCTGTTTGTTATCCGTAGGTCCAAGATGTTATCTCCACGAGTCGGTTCTCTGCTTAATTGCTCGAGGTCATTTTCGGATAGTGCACTCAGTAAAATGTCACTCGATGCTCTGTCCCTACCACCCGTCCGAAACATCTGAGTGTCCCAGTCTATATCTGGTAAATTGAAATCTCCATCTAAGACTATAACATGCTGAGAAAATTTATGTGAAATGTATTCCAAATTTTCTCTCAGTTGTTCTGCCACTAATGCTGCTGAGTCGGGAGGTCGGTAAAAGGAGCCAATTATTAACCTAGCTCGGTTGTTGAGCGTAACTTCCACCCATAATAATTCACAGGAACTATCCACTTCTACTTCACTACAGGATAAACTACAAGTAACAGCGACAAACACGCCACCACCGGTTGCATGCAATCTATCCTTTCTAAACACCGTCTGTGCCTTTGTAAAAATTTCGGCAGAATTTATCTCTGGCTTCAGCCAGCTTCTGTACCTATAACGATATCAGCTTCGGTGCTTTCTATCAGCGCTTGAAGTTCCGGTACTGTACCAATGCAGCTTCGACAGTTTACAATTACAATATCGATTGCTGCTTGGTCCCCGCATGTCCTGACTTTGCCCCGCACCCTTTGAGGCTGTTGCCCTTTCTGTGGGAAAGGATATAATAAAGCCATTGCTGTCTCTCCTGAGGCAAGCTGGCCCACAAATGTTGTAACTGGTCCTTGGTATCCTATATTCTGACACTGGGGCAGTGTTTACGTCGGAACTGGTCCCCCATTCGTTCTACTGGGGACAGATATGGGGATTTTCCTGGCTCCTGGAGTACATATCTGACACTCGTATCTAAATGAACAGTACATGAACATCACGCTGACAGTTCGTAGTGCATATACCACGTGTGGTTGGACATTGTCCTGTTTAAAACTGGCACCATGGTACCGTCGCGTGAGTAGTTACAGGTGAGGACGCAGGACGTAAAACGTGAAGACGTAGGATGTCCGCGTCGTACCGTTGTGACGTCAGAGTTCCAAAAGTCGTAACCAGCTGTGACCACAAATCATACCCACTTGCTGCCAACACGATGAAGCTATGAGTAATACAATAATCACTCAACATCTTATGCTGTTTATGCCCATTACGTATCCTGCCAGTCCCAGTAAGACTATTGCACTTTGGTGTCCGTTCTACCTGTCGTAGAAAATCGCGTATCCACCGATTGTGTGCAGGTGTACGAAGCTGACACCCGAACAAGCTTTCTTGGTACTTCACTTTCTTCTTCACGCTGTGTATTACACCCCTCATTTTAACCACTTGACAAAAATCAGAGAAACTGTGGCATGATCGACGAGGTGTCGACTGTCTCTCTTCCCATTCACGGTGCATTTCTCTCTCCTTCTTTTTTTTTTTTTTTTTTTTGTCTTACGACTGGTTTTATACGGCCTGTCACGAAATACCTTCATGTTTCAACCACTCCATCACAGGTTAGCACTTGCAATCAGCGTCTTTAGTTGTTTGGTGGATATATGAGTATCCTAATGTCTGTCTTACCCTGTAGCATTTACCCTTTATAGGTTCCTCTAGTACCATTTAAGTTAATCCCTGATGTCCTAACAATTGCCCTAGCGCTCTGTCCCTTCTTCTTGTCAGTATTTCCCATGTGTTCCTCTCCTCGCCGATTCTTCGAAGAACCTCCACATTCTGTATCTTACAATTCCACCTTATTCTACTACATTCTTCTGTAGCACCACATAAGCACCACATCTCAAATGCTTCGATACTCTCCTGTTCTGGTTTTCCCGCAGTCCATATTCCACCACCATATATATATAACCTTGCGCTCCAAGCATATGTTTTCAGAAATTTCTTCCTGAAATTTACGCTTGTGCTAGATACTAGTAGATCTATCTTAGCCAGGAATGCCCTTTTTGCAAATGTTAGTCTGCTTTTCATTTGCTGCTTGTTCCGTCCTTGGTTATTTTGCTGCCTAGGTAGCAGAATTCCTTACCTTCATCTACTTCGTGATCATCAATCCTGGAGTTAAATTGCTTGCTGTCCTCACTCTTGCTGCTTCTCATTAGTTAGGTTTTTCTTAGATTTACTCTCAGTCCATATTATGCACTCATTACATCGTTCATTCCATTCTGGACATTCTGTAATTCTTTATTTTCACTGAGGATAGCAATGTCATACTCGAATCTTATCACTGATATCCTTTCATCTAGAATTTTGATTCCACACTTGAACCTTCCTTTTATTTCTGTCACTGCTTCGTCGATGTGTAGATTGAACAATAGAGGCGAAAAACAATTCGCGCACTTCGTTCTTGGTTTACCACTCTTATGATTCCGACCATGTTTTTGTACACGTTGTAGGTTATGCGTCTTTCCCCATAGCTTACCCCTGATTTTCTGAGAATTTCGAACATCTTGCACCATTTTCTTTTCTATTTTTCTGTCATCAAAATGGTTCTAATAGCTCTGGGCACTATTGGACTTAACATCTGAGGTCATCAGTCCCCTAGAACTTAGAACTACTTAAACGTAAGTAACCTAAGGACATCACACACATCCATGTCCGAGGCAGGATTCGAACCTGCGATCGTAACAGCAGCGCGGTTCCGGACTGAAGCGCCTAGAACCGCTCGGCCACACCGGCCGGCTTTCTGTCATCAGCTTGAATGCATGAGCTGAATAGTTGATTGAGCGAATGTTCTCACACTTGTCATCTCTTGGTATTTTGGGACTTATGTGGATGATGTTTCTATCAAAAATCGTGTAGTATATCGCCTGACTCATACATTTGACATACCAGCGTGTGGAATCGTTTTGTTGACATTCCACCCAATGAATTTAGAAAGTGATGTAAGTAGACCCACTCCTTCTGAAGAAGTATTTTTAGAAATCAAACCAAGGTCAAGGTTTAATAAACCTTTGTTATGCAAATGGTTGGCTGATTTTTCAACCTCTTCGGAAAAAAAACTATTCTCATGGACTGTGCATGATATAACATACCCCAGAGGGTGAGTTTGCAAGTTTCTATCCAACGGTTACCTCGTCAAGTTACAGACTGTCGAAATCCTCATTGCTTCACATTACATACCTACTACTCATGGGGGACTGATGACCTTCGCTGTTTAGTCCCCCTTAAACATCCCAACAACCACCACCACCTAATACTCATATCGAAATGAACAATAGTATCGAATCGATGTGTGATAGCTATTTCGCTGATGTGCCTATAGGCGCACAATAGACTTTTCCTGTCGGTGTAGGAGTATTGAGTGGGTGCGCTCGAATATGTTCCGTACTCGTTATTTTGTCATCCATCACTGTGCGAGTTAAAAACGTGACGGGCTGATGTGTCAGCAACTTTATCGTGCTTAAGCGGTTTCGAAATGTGTGGTAGAGAAGGCAGAGAAGAAGTTAAAGAAAACATTGACATTGTAGTGGGAATCGTTTAACACTTTACAAGAAATAATATTAAACTACCTCCCATTCTATTACCCGTCATCTAGGTTAGGAAAAATAATTTCCATATTGCTGATTTTTCCTAATATTTATTGCGCAAATTTTATTTTGAAACGGGCAAAACGTGATACCAGTAATTTTAGTACTTTCAGCACTTCAAAGTCAGTTATTTAATCATCTCTACCTACACTACTGCCCATTAAAATTGCTACACCACGAAGATGTGCTACAGACGCGAAATTTAACCGACAGGAAGAAGGTGCTGTGATATGCAACTGATTAGCTTCTCAGAGCATTCACACAAGGTTGGCGCCGGTGGCGACACCTACAACGCGCTGACATGAGGAAAGTTTCCAACCGATTTCTCATACACGAACAGCAGTTTACCGGCGTTGCCAGGTGACGCGTTGTTGTGATGCCTCGTGTAAGGAGGAGAAATGCGTACCGTCACGTTTCCGACTTTGATAAAGGTCGGATTATAGCCCAACGCGATTGCGGTTTATCGCATCCCGACATTGCTGCTCGCGTTGGTCGAGATCCAATGACTGTTAGCAGAATAAGGAATCGGTGGGTTCAGGAGGGTAATACGGAACGCTGTGATGTATCCCAACGGCCTCGTGTCACTAGCAGTCCAGATGACAGGCAACTTATCCGCATGGCTGTAACGGATCGTGCAGCCACGTCTCGATCCCTGAGTTAACAGATGGGGACGTTTGCAAGACAACAACCATCTGCACGAACAGTTCGACGACGTTTGCAGCAGCATTGACTATCAGCTCGGAGACCATGGCTGCGGTTCCCCTTGACGCTGCATCACAGACAGGAGCACCTGCGATGGTGACTCAACGACGAACCTGGGTGCACGGCTGGCAAAATGTCATTTTTTCGGATGAATCCAGGTTCTGTTTACAGCATCATGATGGTCTCATCCGTGTTTGGCGACATCACGGTGAACGCACATTGCAGTCATGTATTCCTCATTGCCATATTGGCGTATCACACGGTGTGATGGTATGCTGTGCCATTCGTTACACGTCTCAGTCATCTCTTGTTCGCATTGACGTCACTTTGAACAATGGACATTACATTTCAGATGTGTTACGACCCGTGGTTCCACCCTTCATTCGATCCCTGCGAAACCCTACATTTCAGTAGGATAATGCACGACCGCATGTTGCAGGTCCTGTACAGGCCTTTCTGGATAAAGAAAATGTTCGACTGCTGCCCTGGCCAGCACAGTCTCCAGTTTTCTCATTAATTGAAAACGTCTGATCAATGGTGGCCGAGCAACTGGCTCGTCACAATACGCCAGTTACTACTCTTGATGGACTGTGGTATCGTGTTGAAACTGAATGACAGCTGTACCTGTACACGCCATTCAAGCTCTGTTTGACTCAATGCCCAGGCGTATCAAGGCCGTTATTACGGCCAGAGGTGGTTGTTCTGGGTACTGATTTCTCAGGTTCTATGCAGCCAAATTGCGTCAAAATGTAATCACATGTCAGTTCTAGTATAATACATTTGTCCAATTTCTTCTTGGTGTAGGAATGTTAATGGTCAGTAGTGTATTTTTGTCATTATGTTGGAGAACTAAACGAGCTAGTATCGCAGAAATCCAGTCGAGAGTAAATTAATTTATTTCAAAACGAAAAAAACATGAAATTAGTTTCATGGTTGTCCTCTTGAACGGTTTTGTCTAGCCTAAATAGCTTTTCTACACTTGTTACGGGTTATTGCTACGTGTTTTCATTTTCTTTTTTTTTTTGGTTGAAAGAAGATAAGTTGATAGAAACATCGGCGCTGCTTTCCGGCTGGTCAGACACATAGCTACATGTATTTATGCAGACTGAAGTGACGAATGAACATTTGTGCCAAGGCCGTGTTCACAAATAAATAAATCAAGAACGACAAATTGGTTTACGCTGACATGAGACTAGAAGTGGGTTTGCGCACAGTAACAAACGCAAATCAGAAGTGCATTAACCACGGATCCTCGGGGAGTGGGGTGCACGCGAATACATTCTGATGGAGGAACAGAGCCCGCTGTAAAACATGTTAGTGGTGACGACACGGCCACCATTATTCATTTTTCCGCATTGCATGTGACAGCACATAATTAACTGTGTCACGTCGGGCGCACAGCATTCTTTATGTGTATCACTCTTTGTGTCTGGTGCCACATTCACTGTTACGCATATGTTGTTTTAGTTCGATAAGCTCTGACGTCTACGAAGTGGGCTTTTCTCATTTATAAGTTACAACAAAACGGGAATATATGCACCAGTTATGCGGTTACAAGCTGGTTTCCGGACGGATTTCCTGCATGTGATAATTATGGAACCTTATTGTTGTGATGGACATTTAATAAGTAATGCAACACTTCATTTTTCGGAGAATTTCTGTTGAAGAAATTTAGAGTTTATTGAGGGACATAGTAGAATATTCTAGCTTCGGACTTATAGTTTCATGAAGTTCCAATAGGCGGCAGTGCTGTAGGTAGCCCTCAAAATAGTGTCTGTAACGGAAGAGAGCAGGCCTTTGGCGGAAAACCAGAACTTCGCAGATATTCATAGGCGCTTGCAGAATGTCTTCCATGACCTGGAATCGAACAAAAGCACGGCGAGTCAATGGGCGTGGCGTGTGTCATCATCTCAACAGGGTTTCGCAGACCCGTGCGATCTTCCACTTGCTGCCTGGCCACACACAGTTGTGACTCATGCAATGACAGAATTTTCGCACACTCACATTCGAGGTGACCGACGGCTCACAATCAAACAGCATCCTCCGCAACTAGACGATTCTGTTGGTAGTGTTGATACACTGTTCCACCAGTCGTGGTACTCACAGTCGTGTGTCCACTGGGTTCCACAGGAAATTGAAGAAACGACTTCAGCATGTTGTAAGTAGGCTGTTTAGGTTTTTTTATTGGTAACGCCACCTCTGTATGAAAATCACTGGCTGTGCTGTGTGCAGTCTGTGGCTGCTTTGCATTGTTGTAATACTCGCCATTGTAGTGTTAGGCAGCTGGATGTGAACAGCGCGTAGCGTTGCGCAGTTGGAGGTGAGCCGCCAGCAGTGGTGGATGTGGGGAGAGAGATGGCGGAGTTTTGAAATTTGTCATGAACTGCTATATTTATATATGATGATATCAAGGTAAATACATTGTTTGTTCTCTATTAATATCTTTCATTTGCTAACTATCCCTATCAGTAGTTAGTGCCTTCCATAGTTTGAATCTTTTATTTAGCTGGCAGTAGTGGCGCTCGCTGTATTGCAGTAGCTTGAGCAGCGAAGATTTTTGTGAGGTAAGTGATTTGTGAAAGGTACAGTTTAATGTTAGTCAGGGCCATTCTTTTGTAGGGAATTTTGAAAGTCAGATTGCGTTGTGCTAACAAAATATTGTGTGTCAGTTTAAGCACAGTCATGTAGAATTGTTCAAAGGGGACGTTTCATATGGCAACCCTGCCAGGATACCTCACTGGAATCTTCTGATTTTTTCTTGTAGTTTGTGTAATTAGTGTAGCTATTGTTTATTGCTAGTGTGTAATTGTAGAGAAAATCTCCTTTGTAGTTGCAGTCTTTCATTGTTGTACAGTAAAATAGTTGTGGCATGCATGTAGATTTGCACCAAGTATTTCGCAGCTGCAATTAACTAGATATTATTTTCAGTGCTATGTTAATGTGTTCTCTTATTTTTGATCTTCAAATTGTGTTTTTCTGTGTTGTCATGTGAAATACTGTGACAATAATGGCGTGTGAAAAACGTAATACTAGGCTCCAAAGTAAACTGAGAAATGACAGTGAAAATGAAAGCAGTGTGTTAGCGCCACCGAGTAATGAATTAACTGATGTTCAAAGTAGTAATTTGGTAATTGTGCATAGGGAAATGGAGCGGGCTGCTAACAATGGTGTAGACAGTGAAACAGGTAGTGAACACGGAAGCCTTATCGATCGATCGGTCGGCAACAGCTCGCCTTAGGAATCCGAAATGACAGGACACAATTTCGCAAATACTGTAGATTCAGGTTTTGGGTCATCACCGTTTTCTCAAATAAGTCAAGACACATTTTCTGCTTGTCAAAATGTGAATGTTGCCGGTGCAAATGCACTGCCGAAAAGCGTAGAGAAACAGATTCCAGACACTAATACATTATTATTGCAATTAATGCAACAAATGGAACAAAATCAGAGACAAATGGGACAAAATCTTAAAAAGTTAGACACAGTGGAACAAAATCTTAAAAAGTTAGACACAATGGAACAACATCAGAGACAAACACAGCAACAGTTAGACACAATGGAACAAAATCAGAGACAAACACAGCAAAAGCTTCAAAAGTTAGACACAATGGAACAAAATCAGAGACAAACACAGCAAAAGCTTCAAAAGTTAGACACAGTGGAACAAAATCTTAAAAAGTTAGACTCATTGGAACAAACACTTGAACAAACACGTGAAGATTTAACTACTGAGTTATATAACATTGAATCAAAATGTCAAAAAGTCTGTAATGACGTAAAAACACAAATTTGTGAGCGTTTTCAACCTATTTTTTCGCGGCATGAAAATGCATTACAGAATCACGAAGTAGCCATAAAAGAACTGCAAACCATTGTTCATGAAAATCATGAGACCTTGTGGGCTAAAATTGACTCAGTTGCATCTACCGATTCAGTTACGCAACTTACAAAAACTCAGGAAAACTTAAAGGACACAGTAGATTCGATTTCAACACAAATGGACACTCTGAAACTTGGTTCAGAAAAACGCACTGAGGAAATGTGTTCACTATCCGAGAAAGTAGCCAAACTTTCGGATCAGGTCACTAAACCTATCTACAAAGGTAGATGATGATCTGAATGACACAAGACCTGTAGCCTTCACTGACACAGAAGAGTATGAACAAATTAGAAAATTCAAACAGAATCAAAATCAAATCAATACACAGTACAAAAGAGAAATCCGGGAAGTACAAGATCAGCTGACACCGGTAATACAAGAATTACTTATTTCAGAGGATACTCGCGCCCCAATACGGGAAGAGGGACACAGAAATACGGAACAGCCACAAAATAATAACACAGGGCATTTCGGAAGTTATGAAAGAAATTGGCAATGTGCACCGAATTTTGAGATGGAACGGCCAACACGACCTAACAATGACCGATATGCAACTCGGCGACATGATGATTTTGACTATAAGCTGTTCATTACTACACGTAAATTCAAAACATTTAAGAATTCTGGCAACGACATTCATCCACAAGCATGGCTCCATCTATTCTCGCATTATTTTCCTCCCAACTGGTCATTAGAACACAGATTTGAATTTATGTGTGGCTACTTGGAGAATGAACCGGCTGTATGAATGCGATCGGTAATTCACGATTGCCACAGTGAAGGAGAGTTTTACCATGCCTTCCTCTCAGCGTATTGGTCTCAAGCCACACAAGACCGAGTAAAACATAGCATCATAATGATGAAACGTTTCGAACAATCAGAATTTTCCAGTCTTATGAAATATTTTGAAGACATGTTGCATAAGAATCAGTATCTTTCAAACCCATACAGCCCCTCAGAACTCATCCGCATTTGCTTAATCAAACTGCCTGAACATTTACGACATATTATTTTGGCAGGACGTTGCAAAGACGACATTGAAGCATTTCAGGGACTCTTACAAGAATTAGAAATTGACACTGACAATCGCGGAACGCGAAACCAGGAACACAACAATTGCCGGTCACATCCGTCGCAATTCCGCGATGAAAGAAGTAATAACTTGACACGACAAGGCTATTCTCACAACATAAATCGTGACCAAAACAGACACCACCCGTATGACAACCGTTGGCAGAGTAGTAATAACTACAGGGAAAGATCACCTCTCCGTGGTAATGACTATCACAGAGACAATAAGATAAACAGACAATATGGTAACCAGAACTATTATTATCAAGGGAGACAGAATAACTTCAGACGCAACAGTTCGGCGCAGAGTTACGATTCAGGGAGAAATTCTCCACCACATGACCGACAAACAAGAAACTATGTAAAATACCGACAAAACGACAGACGTCAATTTCATCAGAACTGGCGGGATTCTAACAGAGCTGGTCCCTCTCGGCAAGGTGAGTTTGTAGAAGTTAGGTCTCCTAATCCCAATAACAACGCGCGCCAACAAAGAGACAGACAATGACTCGCGCCGCAGGCACCCACGTGCGCCGGCTGGCTCAGAGAAAAATAACATAGACGCTAACCTTGAGAAAAATTCCAGTATTCTTTACCGACGTATACCGCCTGACAATTGCATTCAAGTTCAAACTCTGAGTACTATGAAGAGTAAAGGTTTACACCACATTTCACATGTAAAACCGTTTATTGAAAGATAATCTGCTTTTTAACTTTGTCTTTGCCATAAAACTTTTCACTTTACATTTCTAGTATGCTTTGTTAGACTTAAGAAACTGTTAACATGCAACAGTGTTTGAAGTTAAATATCCAGTCAAGAACCATGAGAACTTATTTAAACAGAAATTACGAATGCATTGTTATAGTGAACAGACGACACAGTGTTGTATTTGTACATTCTTGCGTGTCAGTTGCACGATTACGTAACGACTATAAGGCTTACATACTTAGGACACATACTGGTACTGCTAATGAGATTTTAATGCAACATTTTGGTTTACTTGAAAATACATTCTGGGTTTAATGTACTTTCTGTGAGATACCAGACGACACAGTGGTTAGTTTAAGTGACAACTACACGGTTTTATCACGACGCTACTAATGAGTGACAATTTACAATGTTGCTTTTGCGGTGTATGTGTTTTATATCTGCACAGTTTTTCTGAATTCTTCTGGAAATCAAAACATGTTTTATTAGTAACTTTTGTGGTATAGCTACAAGGAGACAGCCTTTTCCATAGCACAACAATACGTTACAGCACAGTACTTTCATCATCACAACAATAAGCGTAATAACTAAGATATCTCTATGCAAAGCATTTCACTTTTGTTTATCATGAGGTAAGTACATTGGCTTCTGCAGAACTTAGCTTTTGGAGGAAAATAACTACGACACTTCCACAGAGATTATCTTACAACAAGATGCACATTTAGCGCTACAGGACAGCATTTCAGTGATTAATTTTGTACTTAAAACATTTATTTTTAAAGATTTTTGAATTACAAAGAAATTTTCCGTGATACATTTCATTCCATTGCTGTAATCTGTAACACCTGAGGGTATAATTACATTAATCCTCAGGGGGGTACACGCTTACTTTGTGTACCATGTGTGTGGCAACCACAAGGAACCCTAGCTAATATGGTATTTGCTTATACAACTTTACACATCGGTACCATATTTCTCCAACACATAATTACACAGCTATCTGATCATTTAACTGAGACAGACAAACGTTTTTACTACATCAGTGACAGAGGTTTACGTAATTACACAGTTGGATAACTTCACACTTACGAAATTGTATTTTGTCTGTACTTTGAGAAATGCTCACATTTTTTGGAACCATTGTGATACTTTGAGAGCTTTGAATGATGTATTTGGTATGAGATCATGATTTTTAAAGTACGTTTGAGGCAGATGACACTATTGAAATGAGCAGAGAATATTTTTTATGGTTTGAAATTATTGCAGAAAGCTACGAACTTTTTGAGATTTGACTGAGGTGTTATGATGTTATTTTTACAACGACGATGTGTATTATGCTGTTGAGGTATGTTTATGTCAATAAGATGATGCTACCATATATGAGGAGTGTGATTACGTGTTTATATGTATATGAATAATGAATAGCAGTTAGGGACTCTTGACTTGTGAAACAGGATGTTGGAAACCAAGAATCGTACTTTAAGAGTTATGAAATGTGTGTAAATGCGTGAATGTATCACAATGCCGGTGAAAATTTTTTTTTGGACACTGTTATATTCATAGGATTTTGTTTCTACACATTTGCAACTTAAATTCTCGACCTGTGAAATTTTTATATGAGACTGTCACTGTAGCGGAAACTGCTGTCGTAAATATTTCCATAAGAAAGTTAAGTGACCACCTGCACGTGCGTCGTCGGCACACCGCTGTGTCAGACACCTGGAGAACAAGCCATTAGGGTGTGCCTTTCCGGAAGCACAGGTAGAAAAAAAAAGGGGAGGCCATCATCCTCGCTATTGACATTTTCTTGTTGAAAACATACTGTGGAGCTCGTAATTTATGATATTTACTGAAATGCCTAATGAAATGACGAGAAATATTTTTACATCTGCACACCTGATTATGACAAGCGTCTTTCTACGAAAGTTGAGGGAATTTCTACTAACTTATGAAATGTCACATGACTATTGAATGATATTTTTATGCTTTGTTTTGCGTAATTGCTTATTTCATTTGATACCTGTTTTCCAGCTGTGTTACAGCATTAGTTTTATAAAATAAACTTAGATGCATTTGCTAATGTGAACACTTTCTGTCAACAGATCTATTAAATGATAATTATGTAATCCACATTCTTTAAAAACAAGGAGCACTTGGAAAGGAAAGAACAATAAGAAGGGACTGGTAACAGTAACTGGACACATAATTTTCTTTTCAAGTACATGGTAATATTTTTTTACAATAAGTTGTTGTGGTGCACCACTTTAATTACATAGACATTAAGATGTGAATATACATTTCCCTTATCTGCATTGTTGTTTTTACTGTAATATTTTTTCTGCTTGAGCTATGTCATGTTTAGGTATAAGTTACTGCTGTTTGCCAGGCATAGTGTTACTGAATTTGACTTTGTGTTACTCTGCTAAGCCAGTTTTACTACTCATTTATTTTTCTTGTTGCTGCACATTGGCTCATATTAGTTGTAATGTTGCATTGCTTGGTAATTCAGATTTACTGTAACTTGCTTTGCAATTTTCCATTTTTTTGGTCATTGCTGTTTGTGTTACTTATTTTGTGCTGCTGCATTGCCTCGTCCCTTAGTTTAGCATCTGAGCTCAGTAGATTTAAGTTAGCTTAAGAGGGGGTAGCCTCTAAGAGAATGAGTTGCGATGAATTAGAAGAAATGCATTGAGAAGTTATACGAAGAAAAGTACAGAAAACAGGTTTAGGTAGGATTTTCTTGGAAATAAATGTAGAGGTAAGAAAAGTGTGAACATATAAATACAGAAAGCATGCTTAGATAGAATTTTTTTGGTGGAAACAAAGGATGAAATAAGAGGAAAGATATATGAAGTTTTGGGTTGGACTGCAGTACCACATGTTACACTGAAAACGAACCCTGTCCTTTCCTATTGGTGTTATCCCACTATATGTTTGTGTACCCTTGTGTATTTGTTTTCTTCCTGTCTCTGTGTACTGTTTCATAGAACTTTTTTCTCTTCTAATACTAAGTTACATTCACTATGATGAGGAATACTGTTATCCTCAAATACAATTGGCATTAATAATGTGTTATTTACTTTGTAAAGATGTTTAGACATTATTTACTCTGTTTTGTGTTAATGCTCATGTGTGAAGTTGATGTTTCGAAAGTTATTCTGATATTTTATCTATGTACTCATGTCATAATTCCTGTAACACTGATGTATATGTTTATTTCTATTCTTTTGTAAAGCCCCTACTACTACAAATGTTATCTGTATTATTATGTTTTTAGTGATGTATTTTGTACCTTTGTAATTGTATTCTCATGTTATAAAATTGTAATTGACACCAGTTCATCTTATTATTAACTTGTAAGTTACATTTCACTGCACACGTTTCTGTTGGTCATAGTATATGGACAATATGTGAGAAGTAGGGACTGTTAGTGTTTGCACATGTGTTGATAATTCAGCAAGGGACTGGATAACAGCATTGCTCGTTCTAAGGACAATTCCAAAAAACTTTGTGAGTGCACAAGTGGTGGTTATGGACTTGCTATATTAACTGCAAGACTCTTCACTGGTGATTGTGCACCTGCACAATCACAACAGATGGCTGCTGGTCATCTCTACCAGGACTACAGTGGGCCTGTCCACACTTTCTACAAGGACTGCATTGGGTCTGCACCTCTGGTGGCCCACCAATACCATACTCTCTACCAGGACTACAGTGGGTCTGCTCTGTGATGACCTACCTACCAATATTCTTCAAAACTTCGAATGACTCTGTTGTGGGTTTGCTCTGTTGTGACCCATTACCTGTCTGCATGTCGAGAGTCAGCCATGTCTTTCCGTTGGAAGGACAACACTACTTCTTCAAGACTGCATGGAAATCCACTACTTCTGTGTGCAATTTCTTTTACTAATGAGACTTTGTGAAAAAAAACTGTAATTACTATTATGATGAATGATCAGGACTATCTTTATGGACTGTGAGAAAATTTGAGCTTTTGACCAACATAGTATCAATAAGTGTGTGCATTTGATTTCTTTGTTATTGTAATTATGAAAAATTTTTTCAAATCTGTATTGGCTACTGCCCAATCCAATTTGTAAAATTTTTTGTGGGGAGCATGGGGGCTATGTAAGTAGGCTGTTTAGGTTTTTTTATTGGTAACGCCACCTCTGTATGAAAATCACTGGCTGCGCTGTGTGCAGTCTGTGGCTGCTTTGCATTGTTGTAATACTCGCCATTGTAGTGTTAGGCAGCTGGATGTGAACAGCGCGTAGCGTTGCGCAGTTGGAGGTGAGCCGCCAGCAGTGGTGGATGTGGGGAGAGAGATGGCGGAGTTTTGAAATTTGTCATGAACAGCTATATTTATATATGATGATATCAAGGTAAATACATTGTTTGTTCTCTATTAATATCTTTCATTTGCTAACTATCCCTATTAGTAGTTAGTGCCTCCCATAGTTTGAATCTTTTATTTAGCTGGCAGTAGTGGCGCTCACTGTATTGCAGTAGCTTGAGCAGCGAAGATTTTTGTGAGGTAAGTGATTTGTGAAAGGTACAGTTTAATGTTAGTCAGGGCCATTCTTTTGTAGGGAATTTTGAAAGTCAGATTGCGTTGCGCTAACAAAATATTTTGTGTCAGTTTAAGCACAGTCATGTAGATTTGTTCAAAGGGGACGTTTCAATGTTCAAAAACCATGATTCAAATGGCTCTGAGCACTATGGGACTTAACTTCTGAGGTCATCAGTCCCCTAGAACTTAGAACTACTTAAACCTAACTAACCTAAGGACATCACACACATCCATGCCCGAGGCAGGATTCGAACCTGCGACCATAGCGGTCGCGCGGTTCTAGACTGTAGCGCCTAGAACCGCTCGGCCACTCTGGCCGGCTCAGCATGTTCGTCATCACAAAAATGCAAACCAATTTCTCCTCCTCCAAGACAACATATGGTCTCACATAAGTCTGCTCACCCGAGAGGAGATCACAGAATTCAGTGGATTGCTCATCCTCATCCACCTTATAGTGCTGATCTCACATCTTGCGACTTCCACCTGTCTGGCCCAACGAAGGACGCTCACCATCGGAAGCGGTATGTGGATGACTGGTAGGTTATCGATGCTGCAAGACTAACTCCGACGTCGACCAGTAGAGTGATACCAAGCCGACATAATGACCCTCCCAGGAAGGTGGCTTAAAGCCTTCGCTCTGAAGGGGGATTATTTTGAAAAATATGGTTTTCTACCGAAAAGAGTGGGGAATAATATGGTGTATTGGGCCCGCCCGGTTAGCCCGGTTAGCCCATCGGTCTATCGCACAGTTTTCTGGAGTGGGAAGGAACGCCTGGTCCCCGGGACGAAACCACGTGGCGGACTTGTGTCTAGGTCCAGTGAACCGGCCAGCCTGTGGATGGATTTTAGGTGGTTTTCCATCTGCCTCGGCGAATGCAGGCTGGTTCCCCTTATTCCGCTACAGCTACACTATGTCGGCGATTCCTGCGCAAACAAGTTCTCCACGTACGCGTACACTGCCATTACTCTACCATGCAAACGTAGGGGTTAACTCGTCTGGTGTGAGACATTCCCTGGTGGGGTCTACCGGGGGTCGAACCGCACAATAACCCTGGGTTCGGTGTGGGATGGCGGAGGCGTGAAGTGGACTGCGGTAGTCATCGTGTGGTTGTGGACCATTGCAGCTGCGGCGGGGATGGAGCCTCTCTGTCGTTTCTAGGCCCTCGTTTAATATACAACACAATACAGTACAATGGTATATGGGAATCTTGAATAAAAGCAACCTGATTTCAAGATTTTAAACATGGCTGAAACAGCAGCTGTTGAAATTCTTCCCGGTAAACGATGACAGCCAAAACAGTTGCAGGATAAAGATTTATTAAAATTCTTGACCAAGGTTTCGGTATGTATAAATATACCTTCATCAGAAGTAAAAAATCTAAAATTACATCGTGCAATGGAGATTAATAAAACATCGACGCCTTTGGCACAATTGTTTTATTAATCTCCATTGCAGGATGTAATTTTAGATTTTTTACTTCTGATGAAGGTATATTTATATATACAGAAACCTTGGTCAGGAATTTTAATAAATCTTTATCCTGCAACAGTTTTGGCTGTCATCATTTACTGGGGAAAAGCAACCTGGTTTATAAAAAGTTATCAATTGCGTATTGAACGCCCGTCGTATTATTTAAAGCCAGTGAAACAGCATGACTTACCTCCGTAGCTGCGTCTGACAGACAAGCCTAGTATGTATGTACGTATGTTAAGCGGGGTCATAGAAACAACGGAGAGGCTCTGTCCTCGCCGCAGCCGCAGTCGTCCACAACCCCACGATGACTGCCACAGTACACTTCACCCCACCGCCACCCCACACCGAACTACTCTTTCAGCGCTATTGAGCGGTTCTGCCCACGGTTGACGACCCCCAGGGAACGTCTCACACCAACGAGTGTAACCCTAATGTTTGCGTGATACAGTAATGGTGGTGTACGCGTACGTGTAGAACTTGTTTGCGCAGCAATCGCCGACATAGTGTAGCTGAGGTGGAATAAGGGGAACCAGCGCGCATTTGCAGAGGCAGATGGAAAACCGCCTAAAAACCATCCACAGAGTGGCCAGCTCAGCGGACCTCGATGCTAGTCCGCCGGACGAATTCGTGCCGGGGAGCTGGCATTCCTTCCCAATCCGGAAAGCCGTGCGTTAGACCGTGCGGCTAACCAGGCGGGCCGGCCGGAGTGGCCGAGCGGTTCAGGCGCTACAGTCTGGAACTGCGCGAACGCTACGGTGGCAGGTTCGAATCGTGCCTCGGGCATGGATGTGTGTGATGTCCTTAGGTTAGTTAGGTTTAAGTAGTTCTGTTCTAGGGGACTGATGACCTCAGAAGTTAAGTCCCATAGTGGTCAGAGCCATTTGAACCATTAACCGGGCGGGCGTCAAGCCTGGTGCTAGCAGTTATCTCATGAGTAGCACATTCAATTTCTATTTGCAGACTTAATTTCCATTATCGACATTTGGATAGACACGAATAAGTAGACCGTCCAGTTTCCATAGGTCATTAGTGGAAAGGACGTGAAGATTTCCCCTCCCGATTTGTACATAACGAATATTATTTCCAAATGGCAGGAAATATAAAAACTGTGCTATTGTGAGAACGATGTCAGCGGCAAGGCATACGGAGCAGAGATAGCTAACAACGAACGCGTGCTGCCGCTGGACGCGCGGAAAAACGCCAGGACAAAAAAGTCGTTCCGCTGCGGCGGCTATGCAGGCCGTCGCTTCACAGCTGATCGCTAGGCTGGCGCCGCGCTGGCATTTTATCAAACGCAGCCGCGGCCGGCGCTCTCGCCTCGGCACGCGCCGCCGCTCGCGCGGGCGACTCTGCGACTTTGATCAGAGAGCCCGCCTCAGCCCGACTGAACTCGCTCGCACGCTGCGCGGTCCCAACCAGTCGCAGGCGAACCATTTTACACCGAGCGGCCGCGCTTGCCTGTACGGGGTCACAAGGGACTCTGAAAGCTAAAGCTGCGGGTCGCGAATGGCACGACACCCGAGTCCTGGAACAAACTAAAGGCAGTTGTGTGGATCTGTACCTTTTTCTTTTACTGCGGTATTAACTGCAGGACTTGCATACAAACGCACATTAACGGGCACAACCTCCCACGCACACGAACGCACACACAGTAGTGAGGTGTCTCGCCATCTGTGACGTGGTAACACAGCTGCCGGGTGATCAAAAAGTCAGTATAAATTTGAAAACTGAATAAATCACGGAATAATGTAGATGGAGAGGAACAAATTGACACACATGCTTGCAATGACATGGGGTTTTATTAGAACAAAAAAAAAAAATACAAAAGTTCAAAAAATGTCCGAGAGGTGGCGCTTCATCTGATCAGAATAGCAATAATTAGCATAACAAAGTAAGACAAAGCAAAGATGATGTTCTTTACAAGAAATTCTCAATACGTCCACCATCATTCCTCAACAGTAGCTGTAGTCGAGGAATAATGTTGTGAACAGCACTTCAAAGCATGTCCGGAGTTATGGTGAGGCATTGGCGTCGGATGTTGTCTTTCAACATCCATAGAGATGTCGGTCCATCACGATACACTTGCGACTTCAGATAACCCCGAAGCCAATAATCGCACGGACTGAGGTCTGGGGACCTGGGAGGCCAAGCGTGACGAAAGTGGCGGCTGAGCACACGATCATCACCAAACGACGCGCGCAAGACAACTTTCACGCGTCTAGGAATATCGGATGGAGTGCCATTCTGCATAAACATCGTACGTTGCAGCAGGTGTTTATCAGCCAGTCTGGGGATGATGCGATTCTGTAACATATCGGCGTACCTCTCACCCGTCACGGTAGCGGTTTCAAAACCAGAATCACGCATTTCCTTCAAGAAGAAAGGCCCGATAACGGTAGATATGGTAAATTTAACCCATACCGTGATTTTCTCGTCTTGCAATGGAGTTTCCACGACAGTTCTAGGATTTTCGATAGCCAAAAATCTGCCGCTGTGAGCATTGACAGACCATCGGGGCCTAGAATGAGCTTCGTCGGTCCACAACACGTTACTCAACCAATCGTCATCTTCCGCCACCTTTTGAAACGCCCACACCGTAAATGCCCTCCACTTCACTAAATCGCCAGGTAACAGTTCATGATGCCGATGGATTTTGTACGGATAGCATCGGAGGGTACGCCTCAGTGCCAACCAAACAGTAGTGTATGGAATGCCGGTGCGACGTGCGACTGCACGAGCGCTGAATTCCCCGTGCATAGACGAACCCGCTACAGTCTCCATTTCTTCCTGAACTGTCTCAGCATCATTACCCCTTGTGATCGGTCGGCCATTACGGGGTCTATCGTCTAAACAACCCTTGGCCTCGAACTTCGAAATCATTCTCGCCATAGCTACATTTCTCAACGGACCTTTACCCGTTCGAATGCCTTTCCTATGGCGATATGATCGTAACGCTGAACAAGCACATTCCACATTCTGATAATACAACTTCACTAAAAGCGCCTTTTCCGGTAACGTTAACATTCTGCGACTGCTGGCGCATTTGATTGTCTCTCTCATTACAGCTCCTTTTATACACGATTATCATGCGCAGTCACTGACGTTTTGCTGTCCAGCGCCATATGTCGGACATTTTGGGAACTTTGTTTCTTTTTGTTTCTAATAAAACCCCATGTCATTCCAAGCATGTGTGTCAATTTTTACCTCTCTATCTACATTATTCCGTGGTTTATTAAGTTTTCAAACTTACACTGACTTTTTGATCACCCGGTAGTTCAGCATTCACAGACGCTGTAAAGTAGCTGTGGGCACTTGCTAGGATCGATCCATATATCGAAGGGAAATGTGATTGTCTGTGTAGGGTGACTGCGGTAATGAGCGCTGTCGCTGATCGCACATAAAGCGGAAACGTTGGACAAGTAATTCGCGTTAGCGGACAGACTATTTACCGTTATGCAGCATAGGCTGCACGTCAGTGTGGATGTGTCTTCCTCCGCCAACACACTGTCACTTACAGTCATCACAATCGTACTCTTCCTCCGCCAACACACTGTCACTTAAAGTCATCACAATCGTACTCATTTTGTCGTACAGTGTAACGTTTGTTCTCCAAGCGAACAGAAAGCAACACTTATGAATACATTAACGGATGAGTGTGAAGAAATTGGTTCAAATGACTCTAAGCGCTATGGGACTTAACATCTGAGGTCATCAGTCCCCTAGACTTAGAACTGTTTAAGGCTAACTAAGCTAAGGAGATCACACACATCCATGCCCGAGGCAGGATTCGAACCTGAGACAGTAGCAGCAGCGCGGTTCCGGACTGAAGCACCTAGAACCGCTCGGCCACAGTGACCGGTGGATGAGTGTGAACAGTATCATTTAAACTAATTTGCAACTGTTTTTACGACAGGGAGCGTATGTGTTACTATAAAAATCGGCGCTAACTGAGAATTCACGCCACATTTTCTTCAGTTCCGTAAGGACCGTGGGAGATACGGAACGTGCGTTGCAGGGGAATTCATTTACAAATCTCTTGAAACCTACACATATTTACTGAAGAATGTCGTATTCTTTAAAGAACAAAAAAAAAAAAAAAAAAAACTATGGCCAGTAAACTGCAGAAGACCGGATCTTTTGCGGAAAGGTATAGTATATCTACTCAACAACGTGAAGTTCTCTTCATTACACTGCCAGGCAAATCAGTGAATGTGGAACATAGGAAACTTGTCCAGAATGCAATATCAGTATTATTTGAATTGCGAAATAACCCACCACAATAATAGATGAAGGTAAAACTACACAGACGTGTTAATACAACGCCGAAAGGAATAAAATTGTTTCTGTAGAAGAACAAAAGCTAATCCGACGTTTTTGCTGCAACAGTGTAACAAATGGCAAGAATCTTGAAGGCAATCGCTTTTGAAGCAAAAAAAAACTAAATTTCCGAAAACAGTCGAGTTTTAGGAAGTCGAGGAAGGGGTGAGGATGTGTAAATCATTAGACTTTATAAATATTGTTACGTGACGAGAAAAATGTCTCTCCTAACAACTGAAATATATGCTTCTCATGCATAAAATATGTGTTTATGTCCTCTTGCTTTGTGCGCAGTACAACACATATTTGCAAGTATTTCTTTGGGAATAAATTGGAGCTTATGTCACAGAGTCAGTAAGAATCGTCCGGCTGTTTTTACCTTTATTATACAGTCGTTCAGGTTTCTTGATGATGTGTTAATGATAGCAATGCATAGAATACAATTATCACTTGCTTACTGAAGTAGCAAAGTACTCAAGAACAAAAATGAATCTTACTGAAGGGTTCCTCGCCACTAAGGGTAGTAGTGTCCTTCCAGCTGTCAGATGGTAACAGTTTTCAAAGCAGTGAGGGTTGCGACTGAATATATTAGATTGTGCCACCACCCTGTCGGTCGGCACGCACCCTGGGCAAACCTAACGCTACCCGACTCCAGGCGAATCCCATGTTACTGATGGATCCCATTCCGGCGGACCTCAGGATGAACACAGTACCACACGGTTAGCTGACAGCGCCCGTGTCAACTGATTCCGCACGCCCGCGTCACACCGTTGTCGGCACCACCTGCAATTTGGAGCCACCGCTCGGGACTTTCCTTGACGTCGACATCCGCTCGAGGACATCGAGATATTCGTCTTCAATCGAAGAAGGGTGTTCCACACATAATGGAACACTTTATCGGCCAATTGCGTTTGAAAATTTGTTGCGCGACATCGTGAAATACTCCCATATCAGCCCCTGTAGTTTTATTACTGGTGATGGTGGTAAGTTCCTACGGGGCCAGCTGCTGAGGTCATCGGTCCCTAGGCTTACACACTACTTAATATAACTTAGACTAACTTACGCTAAGGACAACACACACACACACACACACACACACACACACACACACACACACACACATCCATGCCCGGGGAGGACTGGAATCTCAGACGGGGGAACCGCGCGAACCGTGGCAAGGCGTCCAAAACCACGCAGGGCAGCCGCCACAGTTTTATGAAATACCGGTATGTGACAGCGCAGAATGGTGCCTGTTATGGCGTTGCATTCGCATCAGATAGCTGCGAAAACTCTGATACCCACTGATGTTCCTTGAAGCTTGTAAATGTCTAAGTAGACCTGCCAGTGACCGAAAGCATTGCGAGTCGTTGGGCGAGGCGTCTGCCTTCAGTCCAGAAAGGCAGGTCACATGTGTACGATCGCCCACGTGGCGGCCGGCCACACATAGATGTGACTTCCGCAGTGTTGGAATGTGCGGATACTCTTATTTGAAGTGATCGACGGATCACAATTGAACATGTGCACCGTGGATCTGAAGACGGAAGCTTATTATTGTCGAAATTAATATCTGCAGCTTTCTTTACACACAATCCAACACCTCGCTGCTCAACTGCTTATGCTGACTCACTCGTCCACCAGTTAGAATACTCAAACGTGTGTGGCCACACGGTTCCTCGCTTTCCGAATTCCATCTCTTTCGTCCATTGAACGATGCACTCCTCAGGAAGCAGTATGTTGATGAGGGGACGTTATTCATCCAGCAAGACTGGGCCCGACGTCGAGCTAATTTGCCGTCGCTTTGAACGTAGATTGTGTTAAAAACATGGCTTTCCAGCCAATGGATTGGGGAATATTATAGTGTAATCCTGAGTAAAACGAAACTCCTTTCAGAAAATAATGGGTTGCGTTACTTATAGAACGTCCTGTAATACTCCGCTTTTAATCTACTGACTTATCCCGCTCGATCGGGATCTGATAGCAGCCCAAATAGATAATAATTAATGTGACCGTGTACCTAATGGGGCTGGCAATCGGATTGGACTGCTACGGAGATGTTACATTCCATTTTGTCCTTCTCAAATGCTGTAATAAAGAAATGTCTGGTGCCAAGAAGAACGACAACACAGCTTCATTAATCAATGACCTATATTCATCACAAAAACACAAAGTAAGGAGACAGCCACTGCCTTCGTCGTACAGAGTTAATAACGGCTTATCTCCGCACAGGCCCTTTCGTTATTCATTATCGTCACACGCAATTTCAATCATTGTAATTCACCACTACAATCCAACAATGCAATCCAACACTGCAATCCAAATGATGCCGGCGCGGTAGACGCGTAATTACAACATCGGCACAAAAATGTCACTGAATCACATTAGTAATTATACTTTTTCACTTTCCCGTATATTTCTAACACAAAGCGGTTAAACCACGGCGATGGCCACTCCCTTTGTCGGTACGGTCTTGCATTCCAGCAACAGACCTCCATCCGGCTCGGCCCGCAGCGCGTACCACACTACTATCTCAACACTCGCTCTCGCTCTCGCCACCCGACGCACACTATCGATTGTTTGTCCTGTCGACCTGTGCTGTCGCAAAACTTATAGTAAGGGCCTACGGACCCCTTACATCCCCGCCCTCGAAAACTTCTTTGAAGCCACAGGCGTAAAAGAATCGGCTAGGGAATTAGACATCACTACATATGAACAAAACACACAGTGCAAATAAGTAATGAAATTACAATCACCAAGAAAATCCTTGACTCCGGTAGTGGGCTGCCTCTACAATAATATTCTACAAAAAGTTATTACATCTCAAAAATATGGCATTGTCCAAATAACACACAACATCAATCCTACTTACTTAACATAGCATGGTAAATATTTTTTTATAATCTTATCTTACCAAAAATTTCCAAAAACTTTTTACTTTCAAAGGTTAGTACGAGTCATTAACTACATATCTGTTATAACTTGCTATAGCAAAGACAAGAAAAGAAACTAGTTGAATGCCAGCTACCCCTTTGGTATGCCGTCCTTTCAGCGGGGTTCGTGCCGTCCATACAACTACCACACTAACTTATAACTCCCTTCCCAACGCATATAAAAGTTAAGGAAGAAAAATCACAACTTATTTAAATCTTTAACACAAGCAATTTGAAATTGAGACAAATTATGACATTTATACATTGAATGCCAGCTACCCCTTTGGTATGCCGTCCTTTCAGCGGGGTTTGCGCCGTCCATACTACTATCACTCTAATTTATAACTCAATTGGCCAACACACATAAAAGTTAAGGAAGAAATTCACAACTTATTCATTACAGATTCCATAAATTTAAATGCTACCTTGTACCGCTAAGCATGTCTTACATAATTATTTGCAACACTACAACTAATGTGGTCACCCAATGAAAAATTTTAAACTACTGATCATTTCATTTTGCCAAACATTACTGCCATATGTGAATTGTTATCAAGAAAGCTTAGATGAGAGGTACAATATTTCCTGTAATATTCACATTAATTCAAATCCACTACATGGATATTCATCATTCATTACTCAGTGCCAGAATCCTGCTCCTAAAGCTTGACCTACATATAACCATAATTGACTCTGATAGCTAATTGGATACATGAATTACTAATTATTCATTAGTTACACTTTGTTTTATCAGCATACTTCAGATAAACATGTATACCTACAAATAACTTGCAAACAGATGTTGCTCATGTGCTAAATGACATACTTCAATATTTCAAACATCTCATACTCCATACTCTTCATTACACATAACTTAACATCAACTTCGACTGCAAATAAATATATATCTTCAACCTACATCAATTCTCCATATAATTCAATACTTCAAATATCTCATACTCAATACACATCATTACGACACAACTCCCTCAACTTAACAGCAACTTCAACTGCATATATATCTTCAACCTACATCAACTCTCCATATTCGCTGCAATAACCACATAAAAATACTACTCCAGGCTCCTTAGCCTCTCCATTCATCATATTTCACATCATTTATTCAAACAACTATCTCCTTGTGTATTTGTTTCTTTATATGTTCATCTACTTACAAGCTGATACATTACTTCAATTTTCTTACAACAGTTTGACCTTTTCATGCCTCATAAAACAACTCTATAAGATTACCCAAATTCTTGTTTAACCAATTAGCTTACCACGACATTTTTGTATACATTAGCTTTTTTATCTGGTTCTCAGTTTATTACTTCTGGCACTATTCACTTTGTAATGTACTCACACTAAACTGAGCTTTCAACTTATTGATTCTTTGACACCTCACACACTACATCAACAGTAACTACTTATCCTTAGTTTAAGCTAACTATAAATTTACTACATGGTTCCTGACTGAATTACTTGGATGACCACTACCAATCCTAACTACTACTCACTAACTTTCTTAACCTAAGGATAGAGACAGATGGTAGAGGAGTGACACTTGAAATTAGAAATAAAGTCTCACCCAGCTGGGAGTGTACCAGTCGCCACTTGGTATACCAGCAAAAGAGTTGCTAGCTCCCTACACCTAACTTTCTTCAATTCGTACCTCTTGATCCCTTTGTCTATCACCTCTTCTCTCATAATTCCTGTCATTATCATCATCATCATCTCTCCCATGATTGTGGTGAAACTGTTGACCATTGCCATGGTTCCTGTACCTATGGCCACCACCTCTTCCTCTATAATTTGATGAATTACCAAAATGATTCCTTGGGTCATTACTTCCCCCTCGGTTTTGATCATTAGCCTGATTGTGTTCCTGTGATCGAACAGATTCCAACTGTTCCAGTATTTCCATCAAGGCCTCCCTATCTTTAATTAGGCTCCCGGATACAGTTTCCTGCATTCTCCAGCTCATTCTTCTTTTTATTGCTGATATCATTACGTCATCACTCAGGGGTTGTTCCAAGGTCTCGTTCAGTTCCCACAAATGTTCGGCAAACTCTCTCAACGTTCCTCTCCATGTATTAAGTTACTTGCGGTGGAGTAGGTCCTCAACTGCTGCACACTGATGACTTTTGGACCAGTATTTCTTCAAGAATTCCTCTTCAAACTGATCATAACTAGTAGTCCCTTCCTTCTTCCTGACTCCCCAAGTGAAGGCCTCACCTTCCATTCTATCTATTGCAAATTGAATCTTGTCTGAGTCTTTAAAATGTGCTGGGAAAACTCCTTTTAACCACTTCATAAATATCATTGGGTGCAACCCTCCTTTCGGTCTAAATTTCTGCCCTGTATTATTTTGGACGTACCGATTATCACTGCTCATCAAGGTAACGACTTTACCTTCCCCAACGGTTGAAGTGGCATTGCTAATTCGTTTATCGATTTCTTCTGTCTTGCTCTCCAATTGCAGCACTCCCTGTTGTAATTGCCTGACCTCCATTGCAACCCTCTTGTTATCCTCTTCCCGTTGCACGGCTATAGCATTTCTCAGATTGACAGCCAGTTGGTTTTGCCTATCTCCTGTCCCCTTAACCGCATCATTACATTGTTTCTGCATTTGCGTCACCTCAGCGATCCGATGATTGCAATTTGTTTCTACTTCGTTGATTCTTTCTCCCAATTCGGCTTTCGTTTCTTCAATATCGTCTTCCATCTTGTTTGTTAAGTTTCCTTCCATCTTCTCCACGTCTCCCAGGACTTGGTCTATGCTCTTCTGTAGCTTCCTCTCTCTCTCGTCGACGTCCATCTTCAGTCGTTCTTGTAACGCCTGCATTTCCTTCTTCAGACTACATTCCATCTTCATCTGCGATATTTTGATCTCTTGTGCTATAGTTTCTTGTGAATCTTCCCTTAATGATTTTCGTAAATCTTCCTTTAGTGATGCATTGTTTTCTTGTAAACTTTTCTCTAATGATGCGTTGTTTTCTTGTAAACTCTTTAGTGATTCTCTTGTTTCTTGTAAACCTTTCTCTAATGATGCATTATTTTCTTTTATCAAGTTAACCAACATTGACCACTTATCTGCATCTTCTGAAACTGACTTATCCCTCGTCGTTTGTCCCGGTGTCTCGGGATAACTAGTTGAGTGTGCTAATGGGCTATCTAATGACACTCCATAATCACTGATTCCCGAATCATCTCTGTCTTCCTGTCCTATCCCTTTCCTTTCAACTACTGCCTCACAAACCTGCTTATCTTCAGTAGACATGTTCGTTTATTTTTAATGCACAGGTAGGTAATATAGAATAACCTCTAGTAGCCCAAAACACTCCTAATTACCATGAAACTAATCGTACCTGAAGTATTTTCAGTTAATCCCTAAATTGATACAATATGCAAGAGCATCGAACATAACAACTCTCAAAACCTAATCACTTCAAATATCAATTTTCACATACAGAGAAAATGTTTTAAATAAGATAAATCATACCATTCATAAAATCTATACATATAAAATCCCCCAAAAACAATAAGCATATCTGTATAATTATCATTTAGACAGCGCAGTATGCATTAATAAGTATGCTCAATTCAGAGAATTTTTCGCAAACTTTTCGGAAATTACTGCAATTGGGCACTTTTCCTAACACGCAATTCAGTTTACAAACGTTTATTTACCACGAAAACTGCACATTGCAATTTAATGTTATGTCAACCAGTCGTCTCCACTCACCAACCAACGTTACCACGAATCGCGATGTTTTGACGTTTGGAGTGGTCGTGGCGCTGTACTGCCGCCGGAACCGCGTGAGGTCTTGCTGTGGTGGGACGTCATAGTTCTCAGCTGGCCGCTCCGTGGCGCTGCAGGCGGGCGTAGGTTGTAGTTCGGCTGCTAGATGTTGGGACGGCGCTCGGTGTAGTGCGTCTGTGCTTGAACTACTCCTTGCACAGGTAGTTGGGATGACGTGTGAAATCACCTCGCAGATTGAAGCTCTTTGGCGCAACTGCTACACGTGTCTGCGTGACGTCACTCAATAATTGCGTAGCCACAATGCATTGTCGTCCGCATACCAGTTTATGGGTCCGCATGAAGCTGTCTGAATTTCACTATTCAAAAAACAATTTCAGTCACAATATTACTATTAAACACTTCTGTAAAGCTTTTGTGGCGAATTCTTGGCCCGTTTGTTGTGATAATGTTCACACGTGTCCTTCTTTGGTGTTCACTTTTCACTGTTTTTCGCGCGGATTTACGCATTTGCACATTATAACACAGTTTGTTGACACTATTATTTTCATCTAATATGGCAAGAAAAAAGTTTAGTCACAATCGTAAGGTGCTATTACTTCGTATTGTTCAAAATGCACTGTTTCTTGTCGCGATATTAACGTTTATGCTATGTCCCGATCCAACATTGGCAAATTGTTTCTCACGTTAAATAAGATAATATTACCTATTGTTCTTTATGATTCGTCCGAGAATTGCACTTGTCCTTTCACGGTAAGCCAAGGGTGTAACACTCCGGTTTAATCTACTGACTTATCCCGCTCGATCGGGATCTGATAGCAGCCCAAATAGATAATAATTAATGTGACCGTGTACCTAAAGGGGCTGGCAATCGGATTGGACTGCTACGGAGATGTTACATTCCATTTTGTCCTTCTCAAATGCTGTAATAAAGAAATGTCTGGTGCCAAGAAGAACGACAACACAGCTTCATTAATCAATGACCTATATTCATCACAAAAACACAAAGTAAGGAGACAGACACTGCCTTCGTCGTACAGAGTTAATAACGGCTAATCTCAGCACAGGCCCTTTCGTTATTCATTATCGTCACACGCAATTTCAATCATTGTAATTCACCACTACAATCCAACACTGCAATCCAAATGATGCCGGCGCGGTAGACGCGTAATTACAATATCGGCACAAAAATGTCACTGAATCACATTAGTAATTATACTTTTTCACTTTCCCGTATATTTCTAACACAAAGCGGTTAAACCACGGCGATGGTCACTCCCTTTGTCGGTACGGTCTTGCATTCCAGCAACAGACCTCCACCCGGCTCGGCCCGCAGCGCGTACCACACTACTATCTCAACACTCGCTCTCGCTCTCGCCACCCGACGCACACTATCGATTGTTTGTCCTGTCGACCTGTGCTGTCGCAAAACTTATAGTAAGGGCCTACGGACCCCTTACAGTCCCAAGCGCAAAAACATATTTCACTATTGAGACGGGTTCAGACTCGTGCACGACGCCCTGACGAACGTTTGAACCTTTTCTCCAAGGAATGTGTCTTGGAAGAAAGTCTCTCTAACCAACTTGTCTCCAACGAAAATAATACTCTGGTCTCAACAAATGAGGTCATACATCTGCGACATATAATACCACTTCGGAAAAATAGCGAGATAGCAGAGTAACTAGGGAACTGGCCTCACCTAGCTGGCAATCGACAAACTTGGCTTCATTTACCGCAAATCGACTATCCAAACAAATTTGAAGTGGAAGGTTTATGTGTGGTATCACCGTTCGATACCACACTTGTTAGGGCTTGCAGTTGTCGACGGCGGTCCGTGTTAGGATCGTTGGACCTGCGAGTCGCAACCAGCGTAGCTAGCGCCGCTCCGCGGCTTTTATCAAATTTCTAGCGAGCTCTCGTCCACTCTTGCTCGGGACATCAAGTAGTAAATTAGCATAGTCTTCAGCTGCTAGGTAGCAACCTATAGCAAGGCGATTAGTAACGTATGGCCTAGCTACCTGTTTATAATTATACGTATGCAGCCAAGAAGAACCCTGCACAATCAGTTAAGTACAATATATATATATTTTTTTTATCAACGACCTCTAATTATTTTAGTCGTTGTATATCCAGGCCATGCAGCCAGCAACTTATCGACGTTACAGACAAATCTGCTGTAATTTATATATTTCAATTTATAATTGGCCTCCAGTCAAGCCGTTCGTCGTCATCATAACATTGTGAATCATGCATTTTGCCAGTAACAACATGTATATCAGTAAGAAATGTAGTGAGTCAGTGGAGAAAAGGGGCTGTTCAAAAGAATTAGGGTAACACGTGTATCGACGTCCGGTAAGTGAAATCTATTCTCATACGGGCATATTGTGAGCTTGTTGTGTAGCTTGAGATCTCCACTTACAAAGTATGCAACAATTCATTCTCCATTTAACGGCTGTGTTACGTATCACAGTACGAGGTGATCCTTGAGTAGGAAGTGACTACTAGTGTCCCTTTGTTCCCCAGTAGGTGTCGTATGTCTACAGCCAGAGCACTGCAAGACGATCTCAGAAGGGTCACTGGAGCCGCAGCATCCGATCAGATTGTAGGGAACAGGTTACGAGAAAGCACCTTAAGGCACAGGCGTCGTCGACTAGCCCACTTAACACGACTACGTATCTCAGCTCCCCTTTAGTTCCGCCATTTCCTTGTCGACCGGAAACCTCATCATTGGAGAAACACATAATTCACGGATGAATCCGTATTTCTTGTGACGCTTGTTGATGGTCGTGTTCGTGTATGGAGAGACCATGGTGAGCGTTACTTACCAAATACTGTTCAGGAAATCAAGCGATTCGGCAACGGTTCTATGATGGTTTCGGGGAAGCACTAATGTTGAAGCCATACAGATGTTATCGTTGTCCGTGGTCGCCTACCGCCAGTTAGTACATCGAACGTGTCTTATTGGACCATGTGACGGCTGCTGCGTGCGATGGTGCCCCGAGTTCCTCCTCATGCACGATAATACCATGGAGATCTTGCGATACACGCTGAAGAAATGGAAAGGCCGGAAGTGAGTTCCGATTAGCTGAGCTTGTGTGAGACATGCTTGACGGACGTTCTTGTGGTCGGGTGGTTCCATCACAGACGCTCTAAAAACTCCCATGGGTCCATACTGAAGAATCGGGACGGGCACAATAAATTACCTCTGTAGATTTATAGGAAGCAGCCCCTTGGGTCTTAGGCGCTCACGGAGCGCAAATAGGTTACTGAAGCCCTCAAAGTCCAATGAAAAGCGCTCAGGATGACGGGATGAATGACTGTTCCCACTTTGTTTTCGGCACCTATCGGACATTTCAGTTCCTTTTATGTACATGGACGACGATGTGGTAATGTTTTGTTCGGTACGTAATTTGTGAAAGATAAAGATATAATTTAGTAACACACCCATTCCTCAATTATTGCTTAATGGAGTACGACAGACGCCCAAAGTCATGTTTCGCTGATCCTTTTGATCATTATAAATGAACAGCTTCCAAAATTTGTATAAAATCCATTTTTGTTTATTTAAAATCCGAAATCAACCGGTTTGAGTCACAGATCATTTTCAAGGATTAGGATTAAAACAGTTTACGCCAGACCATCACATCTGTCGTAACTCAAATAAAGGCAAACTTATTATTAGTATGATTGCCTATAAAAGTTCTGTGTGGTATAATGGGATTCATGACACGTCCTACATATGAGACGTGGCTGTTATTTAAGTAATGACAAATGTGATATTGTGGCTTAAGCTGATTTAACCTTAATCTGTGAAGTTGATCTGTGACTGAAACCGATCGATATTTGGTTTTAAAATGAAAAAAGAAGCTGATGGTCAAACATGGATTTCACGCATTACTTGACGGCTGGTAATGTTGTTACTCCAAAATTTGGTCTGTGGAGTTGGTGTTCACCCTGTACGCATCGTTCCTTTTTGTTTGTGCCAGTCTTCTGACTTGTTTGATGCTGTCCGCCAGAAATTCCTTTCGTGTGTCAGTCTCTTGCAGCTAAAGTCCTCTGTACTTTGTTGGATGCGTTCCAGTCTCTGTCTGCTTCTACAGTTTTTAATCTCTGAACTCCTTCTGTTACCATGGAAGTTATTCCTGGATGGGTTAACATAAATTATATCATCCTGTGCATTCTTTCCCATCTGTTCATTCTTTCGGCGATTTTGAAAAGAACCTCCTCATTTCTTATGCTATCAGTACAACAAATTTTGAACTTTGTTCTATAGCACAACATGTTAAAAGGTGGGACCCTTCTCTTTTCCGAGTTTCTTGCTGTTCATGATACACTGCCTCCTAATGTTGTGACAAAACTAACAACTTCAGAATTATCTTCCTCAGATTAAAGCCCATATTTAAAATGGAAATGGAAACACTTCATAATTTTCTGAAACATTACGTTTATTTGGTGACTAACAAACTACTGATTATTTCCAGAATGAGATTTTCACTCTGTAGCGGGGTGTGCGCTGATATGAAACTTCCTGGCAGATTAAAACTGTGTGCCCGACCGAGACTCGAACTCGGGACGTTTGCCTTTCGCGGGCAAGTGCTCTACCATCTGAGCTACCGAAGCACGACTCAGGCCCGCTCCTCACAGCTTTACTTCTGCCAGTATCTTGTCTCCTACATTCCAAACTTTACAGAAGCTCTGCTGCGAAACTTGCAGAACTAGCACTCCTGAAAGAAAGGATGCTGCGGAGACTTGGCTTAGCCAGGAGGTTTCATATGAGCGCACACTCCGCTGGAGAGTGAAAACCTCATTCTGGAAACATCCCCCAGGCTTTAAGGAGTGCTAGTTCTCCAAGTTTCGCAGGAGAGCTTCTGTAAAGTTTTGAATGTAGGAGACAAGATACTGGCAGAAGTAAAGCTGTGAGGACCGGGTGTAAGTCGTGCTTGGGTAACTCAGATGGTAGAGCACTTGCCCGCGAAAGGCAAAGATCCCGAGTTCGAAACTCGGTCGGGCACACAGTTTTAATCTTCCGGGAAGTTTCATACTGATTATTTGTTTGATTATTTGTTAAATTACGTTTTCGTTACAAATAGTAGTTATTGAATATATGTCCTCATAAATACTTTGCCTCCCCACCTCTCCCTTTTTTAATTAATGCAAAAAATTTAATTTTTTCCATTGTAAACACTCTAAACGTTGTTATTTTTGCATCTTCTGTACATCTAATATTTGTGTAAGTCTCATACATTGTTCTGTTTGGGAGAGTCATTTGTCACCATAAGGTGGTCTAAGAAGCCGAAAGCTAGTTCGTAACCAAATAAATAAAGACATCATTAGAATTTATTTCTTAGCACCAGCGGGAAATTCAGTTAAAAGGCATATTTGAATTTGGTAAACTTTTCTTGGTCACGAACGCTCTGCATTTATGCCCACTTCGCTTCGAGCCTCTCGAGTTATTTTGCTTTCAAAGTAACAGAATCCTTCACTTCGACAACTTCGTGGACCCATCTATTATCTTAAGAGAATCGGTAATCTCATTTCTGATACTAACTATTGTTCAAATATTCAAATATGCGTGAATTCCTAAGGGACCAAACTGCTGAGGCCATTGGTCCCTAGACTTCAACTAACTTATGCTAAGAACAACACGCACACCCATGCCCGAGGGACGATTCGAACCTCTGGCGAGAGCGGCCGCGGAGTCCGTGACAGGGCGCCTCAAACGGCTCGGGCACTAAGCTCGGCTAACTATTGTACTATGTTCCTTCGGTTTACTCTTAAAAAAGAGCGTGTACTCAATAAGATGTTCATTACATTTGACAGCTAGTACAAATCTTCCACTCATTGACTGCCTCACTCCTGAATATTTCTCTCAATTCCGTCATCACTTTTTGTATGTATAGACCGAACAGTAGGGGCAAAAGGCTACTTGCCTGTCTTACAACAGCTGTAATCGAAGCACTTCTCGATTATCGATTCTTATGTCTCCCTCTTTATTCTGATACCTCACAACTAAGGTTCGGATAACTATAAGGAAAAACACATGGAAGGTGAACCCACATATTTCGTCACTTGCTCTTTCATGGAATCAGTTAACTGCTTAACAATAATATTACAATTATAATTTTCAAAACTTTGTTAAAGGGCCGGCCGGAGTGACCGATCAGTTCTAGGCGCTTCGGTCTGGAATCGAGCGACCGCTACGGTCGCAGGTTCGAATCCTGCCTCGGGAATGGTTGTGTGTGATGTGCTTAGGTTAGTTAGGTTTAAGTAGTTCTAAGCTCTAGGGGACTGATGACCTCAGATGTTAAGTCCCATAGTTCTCAGAGCCATATGAACTATTTTTTATTTTTTTATTTTTTTTATTTATTTTATTTTTTTTTTTTTTTGTTAAAGGAGCTACAACGCTCTAAGTCCTTTAAATTCTTGAACAGGCTCAATTTATTTGCAACAAACCATAACACTTTGTACCATTATGAGCAGAGATTGAAACCAGGGGTGTACAGTTCTCAAGTACAAGAAAAAAGTCACACCAACTAGGCGTGGCTGCAAGCGGTTTCAACAAACAATTTTATGACTAAAATAAATTGCAATGACTGGCACTAAATATGCTAGAAGTTCCAAGTATGGGTAGCACATCACACAAGTGGACAATGCCCTTCCAAAATACAGACAGGGTTGTTGGAAAGCCACTTACATATTATAAGCATTAAGAAAAAGACACCTGAAGGAGTAAAGTAGACAGTCTCCCAAAATTCAGACAAAGCTTTGAAGGCATACAATTTAAATGAGACTCCTAACTGGTGCACACTTGTAGAAACATTGATAATGACCCTTAATAAAAATAAAGTTGCCCAGATACAAGATGAGTTGCAAGGAAATGAAATTTTAATTTGATTCCCAAATGGTACATCCAGCAGAAACTTCGACAATGACCCTTAACAAAAATACAATTGCCCATAATACAAGATAAGTTGGGAGGTCATCGAATTTAAATGTGACTCCCAACAGATACACACCAGCAGAAACATTGACAAAAACCTTTCATGCATATACAACTGCCCAAAATACGAGGTAAGCTGAGAACTACAGCAGATGCCAATCATAGCCAACAAGGAACAAACAGGCAAGTTTCACAATGAGTGGATTTAGCTAATGACTGTGGGTCGAAGGAAAGATTCAACACTTCATATTGATAAGTAAAAGGCCTTAAAACTTAACGCGCTCCATAATTAGCAATGAGGATGCTAGGTTCAAACGAGTAGTTAAAGAGCAGCTACAGCGAGGAGCAACTTGGGCATGCAGAGCACGCTTTAAACCTTAGGAGATTACTGAATTTACCAAATAGGACAAGACTAATGGTTCACGATTAATCGGTGACATTGTGCCTTGGCACAGACGGAGCGATCAACTTTACGTAACTTTAGCCACGACTACGCGGCTGGTACAGTTCCCGAGATTGCTGTCCAACCCAGACGTCGTGCGATGATGGAAGTGAAGCCACAGCAGAAAGCCAACACATCTCAGCTCCGGGCCCAGAGAACATGGATGCGTCGTCCGCTGCCAAAGCTACCCTGTCAACACACATCAGAGGGTAACAGTAGTCTGCGCATATAAGGTTTCAGACGAGAATGCCTAAGGTGTAGGAAATCTCAACCTATCGCTAGAGCGACTACACAGACAAGTATCACTCCTTAAGATTACTTGTAAGTTAGAAGACGAAATATCGGTCCCTGCTGATGCAATGATTAAAACATACTTATCTACAATGGATTCCTTACCTCCAACACTGGTTATGCTACAAATTTAATTTCGTCTGTTCACTTTATAGCATAGTATATTTGTACACTCGCACGGAATGTGGCCTGGAACAACAAATTGCCATAATGATACACAGATTGACTCACAGACATGTTAATATAACTGATTCAATTCACTTTAACAGACGTGGCCCAAAAATGGTTCAAATGGCTCTGAGCACTATGGGACTTAACATCTGTGGTCATCAGTCCCCTAGAACTTACAACTACTTAAAACTAACTAACCTAAGGACATCACATACATCCATGCCCGAGGCAGGATTCGAACCTGCGACCGTAGCAGCCGCGCGGTTCCGGACTGAGCGCCTAGAACCGCTAGACCACCGCGGCCGGCATAGACGTGGCCTTGGAGTATAAAGTATGCAATAAATAAGAAAAGAACACTTAATTAATTACGCTCAGATGTGAGGAAGCCACGACTTATATTATTCTAAGCAGGGGTGTAATTGCCTCCAATCCGTATAGGCGGTCTTCGAGGTACCGTAAAATTTAAGCTTGCAGAGGAGGCCAACCAGGTTGCACACGGTGTCGGCTGCTCTTCCCGCTGCTGCCGGCCCTTATGCGAACCGGTAAGGCTTGCCTCCGACCGATTTAACCACTCGCGGCTTCTCGAGGACTATACTGGACTGACAGACAGTAATAACTTGTCGGTCACGTACCCTCCAGCCAACTGACTGTACCAGGCCCCACCATACTAACAACAGACGTCTCGATGAAAGACTCAAGTTCGCGACATACGAATTCATCGATATGGGCAACCCATCAACCCAAGTAGTTGGTGGCGCCAGCAGAGGGCCATGCCGCCAAGATTAAAGCCGTCACGGTTCACATATCTGATTTTCTTTTTCTTTTCTTTCTCTTTTTTTTTTTTTTTTTTTTTTTAATAATCAGTCTTCGGACAAGTTTGACGCGACCCGCCAAGAATTTCTCTCATGTGGCAGCCTCTTCATCTGAAAGTATCACTTGCAACGTACGTCCCCAACTATCTGCTGGATGTATTCCAATTTCTGTCTTCCTCTACAATTTTTGCCTTCTAAATCTCCGTCTAGTACCATCGAAGTCAGTCCCCGATGTCTTAACAGATGTTCTATCATTCTGTCCCTTCTCCTTGTTAGTGTTCTCCGCATATTTCTTACCTCTCAGATTCTGCGCAGGACCTCCTCATTCCTCACCATAACAGTCCCCCTAATTTTCAACATTCGTTTGTAGCAACACATCTCAAATGGTTCGATTCTATTGTTCCGGTTTTCCCACAGTCCACGTGCTCCACACGTATATTGTCAGGAAACTTCTTCTTCAAATTAAGGCCTACGTAGACATCTCTTGAGGAGGAATGCCCTTTTGCTAGTATCAGTCTGCTCTTTATGTCATCCTTGCTCCATCTTTCAATGGTTATTATGCTCCGAAGGTAGAAGAATTCTTTAACTTCATCTACTTAGTGACCGTGAATCCTGATGTTAAGTTTCTCGCTGTTCTCATTTCTGAAACTTCTCATTATTTTCGTCTTTCTTCAGTTTACTCTCAATCCATATTCTGTACTCATTACACTACCCATTCCAATCAGCAGATCATGCAATTGTTTTTCACTTTCACTCAGGATAGCAATGTCATCAGTGAACCGTATAATTGATATCCTTTCATCTTGAATTTTAATTCCACTCTGAACCTTTCTTTTATTTCCACCATTGCTTCTTCGATGTACAGATTGAACATTAGGGGTGTAACACTACATCCCTGTCCTACACCCCTTTTATTCCAAGCACTTAGTTCTTGGTCGTTTACTCTTATTATTCCCTCTTGGTTCTTGTTCATATTGTATTTTACCCACCTCTGCATAGAGCATACCCTCAGTTTTCTCAGAATTTCGAACATGTAGCACCATTTTACACTGTCGAAAACCTTTTCCATGTCGATAAATCCTATAAACGTGCCTTGATTTTTCTTTATGGTGGCTTCAATTTTCAAATGCAGCGTCAGAACTGCCTCTCTGTTGCCTTCACCCTTCTTAAAGCCAAACTGATCGTCATCTAGCACATCCTCAATTTTATTTTCATTCTTCTGAATATTATTCTTGTCAGCATCTTGTGTGCGTTAGCTGTCAAGCTGATTGTCTGATAATGTGCCATAATTCTCGCAATGGTCGGCTCTTGCAGTCCTCGGAGTTTTGTGGATGATATTGTTCCGAAAATAAGACGGTATATTGCCTCAATCATTCCTTCTACACGTGAATAGTCGTTTTGTTACCACTTACTTTAACGATTTTAGAATCTCTGATTGAATGTTATCGACCCCTTCTACCTTTTTTGATCTTAAGACCTTCAAAGCTCTCTTAAATTGTGATGGATCCCCTATGTTTTCTCAATCGACTCATGTTTCTTCCTCTGATGCAGCTGACAAACCTTCCCCCTGAAAGAGATCTTGAATGTACTATTTCCTCCTATCCGCTCCCTCCTCTGCATTTAACACTGGAATTGCGTTAGCACACTTAATGTTACCATCCTTGCTTTTCACCGAAAGTTGTTTTGACTTTTCTATATGCTGAATCAGTCAACCCGACTATCATTTCTTTTTCGATTTCTTCAAATTTTTGATTCAGCCATGTCGTCTTAGCTTTCCTGCACTTCCTAGTTATTTCATTTCTAAGCCACTTCTATGTCTGAACTCCTGAATTTCCCTGAAAGTTTCTGTACTTTCTACTTTCATCGCTTAGTTAAACTGTTTCTTCTGTTACCCATGGTTTCTTTGCCGTTACCTTCTTTATACCTTCTTTTTTCTTTCCGGGTTCAGTGATTGCCATTTTTAGAGATGCCCATTCCTATTCAACAGTTCTATTCCTTATTGCATTGCTATATCTACATCCTTAGCGAACTGGAAGCGTATCTCGTCATTCCTTAGTGCTTCTGTCTCCCACTTCTTTGCGTATTGATTCTTCATGACTAATCTCGTAAACTTCAGCCTAATCGTCATCACTTCTACATTTTGATCTGAGTCTATACCTGTTCCTTGGTACGCCTTACAATCGACAATCTGATTTCGGAATCTCTGTGACCATTATGTAATCTGTCTGAAATCTTCCCGTATCACCCGGCCTTTTCCAAGTATACCTCCTCCTCTTATGATTCTTGAACAGACTATTCCCTGTTACAAACTGGAAGTTATTACACAAGTAAATTAATCTTTCTCCTCTCTCATTTCTTGTCCCAAGACCACATTCTCATGTAACCTTTTCTTCTACTCCTTTTCCTACAGTTGCATCCAGTCCCTCATGACAGATTTTCTTCTCCTTTTGTGTATTGCATTATCCTATCAATATCATCATATACTTTCGCTATCTCTTCATCTTCTGCTTCCGTCGTCGGCAGGTGTACCTGAACTGTCGTTGCCGGTGTTGGCTTGCTGTCGATTTTGGTAAGAATAGCCCTATCACTGAAATGTTCACAATAACATACTCTCTGCCCTACCTTCCTATTCATAACGTATCTCACTCCCGTTAAACAATTTTCTGCTGCTTTTGATATTACCCTATACTCAGCCCACCAGAAATCCTTGTCTCCTTTCCATTTCACTGCACTGACGTCTACTGCATCTATTTTGAGCCTCTGCATTTCCCTTTTCATGTCTTCTGGCTTGCGTGTCACCTTAAAGCTTCTGACACCTTCACCCCGACTCGTAGAACGTTATCATTTCATTGATTATTTAATTGTTTTCTCATGGATACCTCGCATTTGGCAGTCCCCTCCCACAGATCCGAATGGGCGATATTCTCGAATATTTTGCGAATGGAAGATCATCATGACACTTTTTCAGTTACGGGCCACATGTCCTGTGGATACATTTTATGTGTCTTTAATGCAGTGATTTCCATTGCCTTCTGCATCCTCACGTCGTTGATCATCGCTGGTTCTTCCTCCTTTAAGGGTAGTTCCCAACCACCAGGGCAAGAGGTCCCTGAACCTCTGTCCGCTCTTCCACCCTCTTTGACAAAGTCATTGGCAGAATGATATGATGGTGGCTTCTTATGCCGGGAGTCTTCTTCCGCCATTGCTGATTATTTATCAAAATTTAAGCGGTGGCGGGTTTCGAACCCTGGAGCGAGGACCTTTCGATTATGAATCACATGCGCTACCCCTTCCTTTCTTCTTCTTTTTCCTTATTGTTGGTTGAATTTGTTCTGCGGGGACGCCCCATGACATCCGTTTAAATTCTTCGTTGATCCGGTCACTTAGTTTTTTATTACAGAGGGCAGCCAACTAACCCTTGACCATGGGTTCATATCTATACTACATCTAAAGAATAGCCGTTGTGTAATGTTGTTACCATAAATCTCGAAAAGCACATCCCCGATTAAGTTCAAAGTTTTACATGATGCGCTAACGAACAGCTGAAACGCACAAAGGCTACATTTTCTTAATATAAAAATTGTTTAGACGTAGAAGACTAAAGGTAGAACAACGTTACATTGCTACTAAACCATCTTAAATTTTAATATTCAATATTTTATTCAATTAGAGTTGGCCGGCCGAAGTGGCCGTGCGGTTAAAGGCGCTGCAGTCTGGAACCGCAAGACCGCTACGGTCGCAGGTTCGAATCCTGCCTCGGGCATGGATGTTTGTGATGTCCTTAGGTTAGTTAGGTTTAACTAGTTCTAAGTTCTAGTGGACTAATGACCTCAGCAGCTGAGTCCTATAGTGCTCAGAGCCATTTGAACCATTTTTTCAATTAGAGTTATAATTTACAGTTTGTATTGTAAATTACATTATGTCTTTTATATAGAAAATGTGCAATGTAATGAAATAAATATAGTTATGACTCTTTTTCTTTACTATCAGTGTAATGTAATAGAATGAATATGAGCCGTGACTTACATAAAAAAGACACAAATTAATGCAATGACTCAGCATAAAAGAGAAAAAGCTAATGTAGGAATATTATTAACAGTGTAATATGTTGTTTAATTTAGCCCGACGCGTATAAGTACTCAGGAGTTACGGAATTGTATATACTCATTCGTTTAACTATTAAAACACCACAAATATTACTCAATATATGCTTATTCGATGTCAAGTTAAGAGTCGTGTGCTTATAGCACCAGACAATATTTCACCAGTCCGTTGGCTGTGCAACAATAAATTCAGTAACTCAAAATCGTGGTTTCGTCTTGATTCCCAATGTAAGACAACAAGCATAGCTTAATCAAACAAAATCTTATAGCAGAATTGAATTCTGTGACCAGGCCTTCCTGCCTGGGATGTTATCTCGCAACCTTGAGAAAATCTTAAATTGAATCCTATTAAGTTATTTGCAGCGACTGCCAGGCTCGGAGAATATTTTCTGATACAGCAAGATGAACCTTTGTTAAAAGCCCCTTACGGTTCGCGTCCAGATCATAAGCCAAGGAAAATAATAGTAATAGTGACAAAAGAGGTCAGAGTTGAAACACAGAATCTCAATTCCATGGAATAGGCATACACTGTACCACAATATATTGTTCCTTGGTAACTTATCGTAAAAACATGTAATCTACACATTTCACATTCATGTACACCCAGGAGAAACAGTACAAAAGGAAAGATGTTTTGTGAATAAAATACTACTACATAAGCTGAATCGTTCGAAACATTTGAAATCCTACATGCTTTTAGACTAAAACTAAGCCTAGTGCTATTACGGAAGCTACTATCCTCACAAACCTAGCAGCCATAGAAGTCTCCCATACAACATATACCGCTTTTTTTCCGCAGATTTATTCATTGTAAGCGACCTCAATTGCAATAACAACATACAAGGCTCATTGTCGGAGAGAAGGGAGGAGACGGTAGGAGAGGAGGATTGGTTGGTTGGTTGGTTGATTTGGGGGAGGGCACAAAACAGTGAGGTCATCGGTCCCTTGGGATTAGGGAAGGATGGGGAAGAAAGTCGATCGTGCCCTTTCAAGGAACCATCCAGGCATTTGCCTGAAGCGATTTAGGGAAATCATGGAAAACCTAAATCAGGATAGCTGGACACGGTTTTGAGCTGAAAGAGGAGGGAAGGAAATTTATATAGCGAGGGGGAAGACCGAGATGGACATAGAGAAGCGGGAAGAGTAGATGCAGAGAGAGAGAGAGAGAGAGAGAGAGAGAGAGAGAGAGAGAGAGAGAGAGAGATGGGGAAGGGCGAGAGAAGCAAATGGACAGAGATAGGAGCAGGAGGTGATACACGGGGCGACAAGATGGAGAAGATGAAGAGAAATGGTGGAAGGCTTGCCAGATGTACAACCAGTTCTCATAAATATTTCGCAAAGGCGAAGAGTTACCGAATTCAGAAATACCGTACAAGTATAGTACCCATCTTTTCCCATAGCCCACAACTATTTGTCTGCGAGTTTAGAACATATCGCAAAATTGCACAGTGTTCAACGATTTTTCTAGGTTAATAAGTATTATTGACGTCTCTTTATATTTACCAAGTGCAACGTCAGAACTGCCTCTCTCGTGCCTTTACTTTTCACAAAGCTAAATTTATCATTGTTGAACAAACCTTCGACTTTTTACTTTCTTCTTTACATTACACTTATCAGCGACTTGGTTGTTGATATCTCAACTTGATTGTATGGTAATGCTAGCAATTACCTGCCTTTATAGCTTCGATATTGGGTAGATGATATTTTTACGAAACTATGATATTTCCAGAATGAAATTTCCATTCTGCAGCGGAGGGTGCGCTGATATGAAGCTTCCTGGTGGACCGAGACTCGAATTCAGGACCTTTGCCTTTCGCGGTCAATTTTGTGTCCGTGTAGATTTCCATTTCTTCATCTGCCATTTCATAAGATATTCCTTCACGTGATAAAGATCTTCAATGTGTTCCGACTGCTCTCTCCTCTGGAGTACATTTCTTCTCGCACTCTTGTTGCTGATTGAGCCTTGGTACATGTCCTTATTTTACTATTCTGATCCCTACGCCAGATTTACAGCGGAGACAATAGATTTGTTACTTCGTCGCCTTCTTTACAGATTCCCGTTGAAGCTCGCCAAGTCTTATGTTATGGGAGTATTCATATGGGAGTATTTATGTTATTGGAGTATTTTCATTCAGGGTATCCTGACCTGTTACAGACCCATCAATGTGTCTTCGAATTTGTTCTATACTTGCTTTCATGCCTTTATGATAGGGACTTCAAGCTTTGAAAGAATATTCTAGTTTGGTCGTTTGGATATGCACTCTATCTACTCATCAGATTTAGCCGTTTGCCCACAGTATGGATTGGAAGGACGTTCCCAAGAAGGGCAGGTAGAATATCGCCCACAGAAATACATTTGTATTTTCAAACGTAGTTAAATAAACCATTATAGGTATTAATAAATCAAATGTTTGTTGATATTATTGGAAGAAAGATAATAAAAGATTTGAAATTTGGGTGAATTCCTAAGGAACCAAACTGCTGTCATCGGTCCCTAGACATATACACTACTTAAACTAACTTACGTAGCCGGCAGTGGTGGCCGTGCGGTTCTAGGCGCTACAGTCTGGAACCGCGAGGCCGCTACGGTCGCAGGTTCGAATCGTGCCTCGGGCATGGATGTGTGTGATGTCCTTAGGTTACTTACGTTTAAGTAGTTCTACGCTGTAGGTACTGATGACCTCAGAAGTTAAGTCCCATAGTGCTCAGAGCCATTTTTTTCTAACTTACGTTAAGAACAACACACACACCCATGCCCGACGGAGGACTTGACCCTCCGGGGGGAAGGTCCGTGCAATGCGTGACATGCCGCGCAGGGTAACCATACGGTCTAGGTGCCTTGTCACGGTTCGCGCGGCTACCCCTGTCAGAGGTTCGAGTCCTCCAACGGGCCTGGCTATATGTGTGTGTGTTGTACTTAGCGTAAGTTAGACGAAGTAGTGTATAAGTCTAGGGACCGATGACCTTAGCAGTTTGGTCCCATATGAACGTACCACAAAATCCATGACATGGTGCCTCAAACCGCGAGGCCACACCAGACGGCATACAATAAAAACGCAACATTTTACTAAGGTACTTAACATGTAATTGTATGCCCAAAAACCTTCACTCCGATATGTATATTTTATTATTGTCAAAACACAGGCAACCAGGTAGAGTCATTAAATCACATGACCAGGCGGCTATACTCCAAATAAAGTAATTCAGAATAACCAAAAGTTAAGTAACTATTATTATTACTATGCTACATGATACCATAACTGGGACAAGCTACATTCCTGTGTTACCACACAAATATCTATGACATTTAGTAAAAAAGGAATAAACTTTCCTATCACTATTACTCTTGTTTTCATTTGAAACGTTTTTTCCCTGTTGTAACGGCGACCGGAACGGTCACGGGGTTGCCGAGAACGAATGTGCGACGGGACCGAATGGGAGCGGCCCGCGAACAAACAAACAGACGATCGGGAAAGGACGGACACGAAAAATGACTGACGTCCGAGCAAGACCCTACGAAAAACAACATGCAAGAAGCAACGAGGTCACAAGCGAAAACCTCACGAGTCAACAACGTCCACTCATACGTGGGAACAACCAATGTAAACAGGCTGTCTGTAGGCTAGATGTCGATAGACTCACGCGAATATCAGACTGCTCCACTGAGCGAGAGGCAGGAGCTTAAACATATGATAGGGTACGTCGGTATTGGGTGCTGAGATCACGTGCTCCACCGTGGTGCCCTCACATCATACGCGGGCCAGGAGCTCGTTCAGCCACGGCTTATGGCGCGAAGGCTGCAGAGACCTCTAGTGACAATCGAGGTCCATGCCGTCTGGCACGGATTCGAACCCCGTGGCGCTTGGTACCAGAGCCCTCTACAGCTCCCTCTAGTAACATGGAAGTCATTCCTAGCGCCTTAACAGATGTCCTACCGCCCTGTCCCTTCTTCCTGTCAGTGTTTTCCACATATTCCTTTCCTCTGCCATTCTGCGCAGAACCTCCTTATTCCTTACCTTATCAGGCCACCTACTTGTGTTTGATACTAGTAGACTTCTCTTGGCACAGGAACGTCCTTTCCTCCATAGCTAGCTTGATTTTCATGTCTTTCTTGCTGTATACGTCACTGGTTAATTTGATGTCCAGGAAACAGAATTCCCTAACTTCAGCTATTTCGTGACCATCAATCCTGATGTAAAATTTCTACTTCTCATTACTTCCGCCTTTTTTCGATTTACCCTCAATTCATATTCTGTACTCATTTGGCTGTCCATTCCATTCAGCAGATCATGTAATTCATCTTCACTTTCAATAAGAATAGCAATGTCATCAGCGAATCGTATCATTGATATCCATTCATCTTGAATATTAGTTTCACTATAGAACATTTCTTGTATTTCCGCCATTGCTTCTCCGATGTAGAGATTGAACAGTAGGGGCTAAATACTACGTCACTGTCTTACACCCTTTTTAATCCGAGCACTTCGATCCTGGTCGTCCACTCTTGTCATTCCCTCTTCGTTCTTGTCTATGTTGAACACTATGTAATCAAAAGTATCCGGACAGCCCCAAAACCATTTTTCATATTACGTGCATTGTCTTGCCACCAACTGCAAGGTACACCATATAAGTGACCTCAGTAGTCATTAGACATCGTCAAAGAGAAAAATGGAGTGCTCCGCAGAACTCATTCACTTCGAAAGTGGTCGGGTGATTGGGTGTCACCTGTGCCACACGTCTCTACGCGAGATTTTCTCACACCTAAACATCCCTAACATCCCTAGGTCCACTGTTTCCGATGTGGTAGTGATGTGGAAACATGAAGCGAAACTTACAGCACAAAAGTGCACACGACGACCTCGTCTGTTAACTGACAGAGACAGCCGACAGTTGAAGAGGGTCGTAATGTGTAATAGGGAGACATTTACCCAGACAATCACACAGGAATTCCAAACTGCACCAGGATCCACTGCGAGTACTATGGCAGTTAGGCGGGTGGTTAGAAAACTTGGATTTCATCGTCGATCGGGTGCTCATGAGCCACACATCACGCCGGCAAATGCCAAACGACGCATCGCTTGGTGTAAGGAGCGTAAACGTTGGACGATAGAGCTGTGGAAAAATGTGTGGAGTAACGAATCACGGTACACAATGTGGCGATCCGATGGCAGGGTGTGGCTATGGCGAATGCCCTGTGAACATTATCTGCCAGCGTGTGTAGTGCCAACAGTAAAATTCGGAGGCGTTGGTGTCATGGTGTGGACATGTTTTTCATGGAAGGGCTTCCACCCATTGTCGTTTTGCATGGCGATATCACACCACAGGCCTACATTCAAATTTAAGCACCTTCTTGCTTCCCACTGTTGAAGTTTAATTCGGGGATGGCGATTGCATCTTTCAATACGATCGAGCACCTGTTCATAATGCGCGGCCTGTGGCGGAGTGGTTACACGACAATAACATCCCTGTAATGGACTGGCCTGCATAGAGTCCTGACCTGAAACCTACAGAACGCCTTTAGGATGTTTTGAATCGCCGAATTCGTGCCAGGTGTCACCGATCGACATCGATACCTCTCCTCAGTGGAGCATTCCGTGAAGAATGGGCTGCCATTCACCAAGAACCCTTCCAACTCGTGATTGAATGTGTGTCTGCGAGAGTTGAAGCTGTCAGCAACGCTAAGGGTGGGCCAACACTATACTGAATTCCAGACTTACCGTTGGAGGGCGTCAAGAACTTGGAAGTCATTTTCAGTCAGGTCCCCGGGTACTTTTGGTCACATAGTGTATATTATCCGTCTCTCCCTATAAATTACTCCTACTTTTCTCAGAATTTCCAATATCTTGCACCATTTTACATTGTCGAACGCTTTTTCGATGTCGACAAATCCTGGTCGGATGAATTCTCGTTTCAAATTGTATCGAGCGGAGGAGCGTGTACGAGTATAGAGACAACCTCATGATTCCATGGACCCGGCATGTCAGCAGGGGTGTTAAAGCAGGCTGAAAGGTCTGTGCAGTTAGAGTGATATGCGACTTTTGATACGTCTAGATATGATTCTGGCAGGTGTCACATGCATAGGAATCCTGTCTGATCACCTGCATCCATTCATGTCCATTGCACATTTCGAAGGTCTTGGGCAATTCCAGCAGGACAATGCTACACCCACACGTCCGTAGTTGCTACAGAGTGGCTCCGGGAACACTCTTCCGAGTTTAAACACCTCCATTGGCCACCAAACTCTCCAGAAATGAATATTATTGAGCATTTCTGGTATGCCTTGCAATGTGCTGTTCGGAGGAGATATCCACCAGCTCTTATTAATACGGGTTTATGGACAGCCCTGCTGGATTCATAGTTCCACTTCCATCCAGTATTACGCCAGGCGATAGTCGAGTCTATGCTACGTCGTTTTGCGGCACTTCTGCGTGGTGTCTGGGGCACTACACGATACTAGGCAGATGTAGGCCTACTAGTTTCTTTAGCTCTTCAATCTATTTTACTCTAAGGAAATATTTAGAAACAACATGGTTCTCTAAATATACCAAAACGCCCCTAAAACCTATGGAGTTACACCTTCCCTTAAATAATAGTATTGCTCAACGTATGATAGAAAGAGAAAACGATTTTCGTTGTTTCTACAGGGCTATTACAAATGATTGAAGCGATTTCATAAATTCACTGTAGCTCCATTCATTGACATATGGTCACGACACACTACAGATACGTAGAAAAACTCATAAAGTTTTGTTCGGCTGAAGCCGCACTTCAGGTTTCTGACGCCAGAGCGCTCGAGAGCGCAGTGAGACAAAATGGCGACAGGGGCCGAGAAAGCGTATGTCGTGCTTGAAATACACTCACATCAGTCAGTCATAACAGTGCGACGACACTTCAGGACGAAGTTCAACAAAGATCCACCAACTTCTAACTCCATTCGGCGGTGGTATGCGCAGTTTAAAGCTTCTGGATGCCTCTGTAAGGGGAAATCAACGGGTCGGCCTGCAGTGAGAAACGGTTGAACGCGTGCGGGCAAGTTTCACGCGTAGCCCGCGGAAGTCGACGAATAAAAAAAAAAAAGCAAGCAGGTAGCTAAACGTACCACAGCCGACTGTTTGGAAAATCTTACGGAAAAGGCTAAAGCAGAAGCCTTACCGTTTACAATTGCTACAAGCCCTGACACCCGATGAGAAATGTCAAACGCTTTGAATTTTCGGAGCGGTGGAGATCATGATCAGCAATTCATGTCATGACCTCCACGCTCTCCCGACTTAACCCCATGCGATTTCTTTCTGTGGGGTTATGTGAAAAATTCAGTGTTTAAACCTCCTGTACCAAGAAACGTGCCAGAACTGTGAGATCGCATCAACGATGCTTTCGAACTCATTGATGGGGACATGCTACGCCGAGTGTAGGAGGAACTTGATTATCGGCTTGATGTCTGCCGAATCACTAAAGGGGCACATATCGAATATTTGTGAATGCCTAAAGAAACTTTTTAAGTTTTTGTATGTGTGTCCAAAGCATTGTGAAAATATCTCAAATAATAAAGTTATTGTAGAGCTGTGAAATCGCTTCAATCATTTGTAATAACCCTGTACATGAAGAATTGATTGATACGTTGGTGAAATACACAAATCATGAAATCGAACGAATAGCCCAGGGATTAAGTTCTATCCAGTGGTATGCTACACTCACAGACAAACTTGAGATGGAATCGCTTTCTGTATCACTGTACAGGAAGGATTAAAGGAAGAATTCTCTTTTGAAAACCAAGGAAATGTTTTCAAAAATTGACGGACCTCCGATTTGTCGATTTACAATGTCTAAAAACCGGTTTGAATTTATTATCCGTGCCTTTACATTGGACGAGAGGAAAATACGAAATCAGAGCAAATAAAACGACAAATCTGTGGCATTACGAGAGTTCTGGACTCCTTTCACCACTCGTTCTAAAGGCTTTTATATGCCATCTGAATAACTGACTGCAGATGAAACATTATTTAGCTTCAGAAGACGATCTCCTATCTAAATGTTTACGCCAAAGAAACTACAGATACGGCTTGAAAATTGACAGCATAAGCGACGCAAAATCATTCTATTTTTTGAGAGAAAGAAACCAAAGGAAAAATAAACAGTAAGTGTCTGCATGCGGACGAGATAATGTCCTACAGTTTTGTTATTCTGTAAAGAATCCGAACAGAAATGTCACGACAGAAAACTGGTAGACATCTTGTGAATTTCTCGATGAGTTATTGTTGTTGTTGTGGTCTTCAGTCCTGAGACTGGTTTGATGCAGCTCTCCATGCTACTCTATCCTGTGCAAACTTTTTCATCTCCCAGTACCTACTGCAACCTACATCCTTCTGAATCTGCTTAGTGTATTCATCTCTTGGTCTCCCTCTACGATTTTTACCCTCCACGCTGCCCTCCAATACTAAATTGGTGATCCCTTGATGCCTCAGAACATGTCCTACCAACCGATCCCTTCTTCTGGTCAAGTTGTGCCACAAACTTCTCTTCTCCCCAATCCTATTCAATACTTCCTCATTAGTTATGTGATCTACCCATCTAATCTTCATCATTCTTCTGTAGCACCACATTTCGAAAGCTTCTATTCTCTTCTTGTCCAAACTATTTATCGTCCATGTTTCACTTCCATACATGGCTACACTCCATACGAATACTTTCAGAAATGACTTCCTGACACTTAAATCAATACTGGATGTTAACAAATTTCTCTTCTTCAGAAACGCTTTCCTTGCCATTGCCAGCCTACATTTTATATCCTCTCTACTTCGACCATCATCAGTTATTTTGCTCCCCAAATAGCAAAACTCCTTTACTACTTTAAGTGCCTCATTTCCTAATCTAATTCCCTCAGCATCACCCGACTTAATTAGACTACATTCCATTATCCTTGTTTTGCTTTTGTTGATGTTCATCTTATATCCTCCTTTCAAGACACTGTCCATTCCATTCAACTGCTCTTCCAAGTCCTTTGCTGTCTCTGACAGAATTAAAATGTCATCGGCGAACCTCAAAGTTTTTATTTCTTCTCCATGAATTTTAATACCTACTCCTAATTTTTCTTTTGTTTCCTTTACTGCTTGCTCAATATACAGATTGAACAACATCGGGGAGAGGCTACAACCCTGTCTTACTCCCTTCCCAACCACTGCTTCCCTTTCATATCCCTCGACTCTTATAACTGCCATCTGGTTTCTGTACAAATTGTAAATAGCCTTTCGCTCCCTGTATGTTACCCCTGCCACCTTTAGAATTTGAAAGAGAGTATTCCAGTCAACGTTGTCAAAAGCTTTCTCTAAGTCTACAAATGCTAGAAACGTAGGTTTGCCTTTCCTTAATCTTTCTTCTAAGATAAGTCGTAAGGTCAGTATTGCCTCACGTGCTCCAGTGTTTCTACGGAATCCAAACTGATCTTCCCCGAGGTTGGCTTCTACTAGTTTTTCCATTCGTCTGTAAAGAATTCGTGTTAGTATTTTGCAGCTGTGACTTATTAAGCTGATAGTTCGGTAATTTTCACATCTGTCAACACCTGCTTTCTTTGGGATTGGAATTATTATATTCTTCTTGAAGTCTGAGGGTATTTCGCCTGTTTCATACATCTTGCTCACCAGATGGTAGAGTTTTGTCAGGACTGGCTCTCCCACGGCCGTCAGTAGTTCCAATGGAATATTGTCTACTCCGGGGGCCTTGTTTCGACTCAGGTCTTTCAGTGCTCTGTCAAACTCTTCACGCAGTATCATATCTCCCATTTCATCTTCATCTACATCCTCTTCCATTTCCATAACATTGTCCTCAAGTACATCGCCCTTGTATAGACCCTCTATATACTCCTTCCACCTTTCTGCTTTCCCTTCTTTGCTTAGAACTGGGTTTCCATCTGAGCTCTTGATATTCATACAAGTCGTTCTCTTATTTCCAAAGGTCTCTTTAATTTTCCTGTAGGCGGTATCTATCTTACCCCTAGTGAGATAGGCCTCTACATCCTTACATTTGTCCTCTAGCCATCCCTGCTTAGCCATTTTGCACTTCCTGTCGATCTCATTTTTGAGACGTTTGTATTCCTTTTTGCCTGTTTCACTTACTGCATTTTTATATCAATTAAATTCAGTATTTCTTCTGTTACCCAAGGATTTCTACTAGCCCTCGTCTTTTTACCTACTTGATCCTCTGCTGCCTTCACCACTTCATCCCTCAAAGCTACCCATTCTTCTTCTACTGTATTTATTTCCCCCATTCCTGTCAATTGCTCCCTTATGCTCTCTCTGAATCTCCGTATAACCTCTGGTTCTTTTAGTTTATCCAGGTCCCATCTCCTTAAATTCCCACCTTTTTGCAGTTTCTTCAGTTTTAATCTACAGGTCATAACCAATAGATTGTGGTCAGAGTCCACATCTGCCCCTGGAAATGTCTTACAATTTAAAACCTGGTTCCTAAATCTCTGTCTTACCATTATATAATCTATCTGATACCTTTTAGTATCTCCAGGGTTCTTCCATGTATACAACCTTCTTTCATGATTCTTAAACCAAGTGTTAGTTATGATTATGTTGTGCTCTGTGCAAAATTCTACAAGGCGGCTTCCTCTTTCACTTCTGTCCCCTAATCCATATTCACCTACTATTTTTCCTTCTCTCCCTTTTCCTACACTCGAATTCCAGTCACCCATGACTATTAAATTTTCGTCTCCCTTCACAATCTGAATAATTTCTTTTATTTCATCATACATTTCTTCAATTTCTTCGTGATCTGCAGAGCTAGTTGGCATATAAACTTGTACTACTGTAGTAGGTGTGGGCTTCGTATCTATCTTGGCCACAATAATGCGTTCACTATGCTGTTTGTAGTAGCTTACCCGCATTCCTATTTTCCTATTCATTATTAAACCTACTCCTGCATTACCCCTATTTGATTTTGTGTTTATAACCCTGTACTCACCTGACCAGAAGTCTTGTTCCTCCTGCCACCGAACTTCACTAATTCCCACTATATCTAACTTCAACCTATCCATTTCCCTTTTTTAAATTTTCTAACCTACCCGCCCGATTAAGGGATCTGACATTCCACGCTCCGATCCGTAGAACGCCAGTTTTCTTTCTCCTGATAACGACATCCTCTTGAGTAGTCCCCGCCCGGAGATCCGAATGGGGGACTATTTTACCTCCGGAATATTTTACCCAAGAGGACGCCATCATCATGTAATCATACAGTAAAGCTGCATGCCCTCGGGAAAAATTACGGCTGTAGTTTCCCCTTGCTTTCAGCCGTTCGCAGTTCCAGCACAGCAAGGCCGTTTTGGTTATTGTTACAAGGCCAGATCAGTCAATCATCCAGACCGTTGCCCTTGCAACTACTGAAGTTACTACTGAGTTAACTATAATGAAACTCACATTAGTCGGCAAGTTACGTTAAAACACACCACAAATACCACCGGAAATGAACGACTCTAGGAACCCATCTCGCTTCCTCTACGACTTTGATAAAATGCTCATTTCTGTTCCACCAAAGAAACACAAAACTGTTATTATTTTATCACCCATGCATGATCCGTCTAAAATAGATGCACATTCGCAAAAACCTGAACAAATCGAATCCTACTATATGACTAAATGCGGAGTGGACGTGTTCAACCAAATCTATCACGATAACTGCACAATACGTAGAGCTTAGAGATGGCCACGGATTCTAGATGCTGCTGGCGTGAATGCATTTGTACTATCAAAATGGAATCACCCCCAATCACATGGTTTATCTAGTAAGGAGAGCGGTCGACTCCTTAAAAGTCTTTCTCTTGATTTAACGGAAGCACTTAAGAAGAATAGAGCTTACAATCCTCGGCTCACTTTCAGAAAAATATCATCCACACGTTCCGAGCACTACAAGAGCTGACATGTGCGAGAACTATCGCATAATCAGCCTAACAGCTTATGCACCTAGTTGCTGACAAGAATAATATGCAGAAGAATGGAAAAGATAATTGAGGATGTGTTAGATGACGATCAGTTCGGCTTTAAGAAAGGTGAAAGCAAGAGAGAGGCAATTCTGACAATGTGGTTAATAATGGAAGCGAGACTAAAGAAAAATCACAGAGGGTTAATTCCCAATTTGGCTTCCACTAGTTTCATATTTTGCCAAATTTTACATTGTAGTCTAACGCCGAAGATACTTAAAAGACAAGTGCCAGAGACAGCCGTGGTGGCCGAGCGCTTCTAGGCGCTTCAGTCTGGGACCGCGCGACCGCTACGGTCGCAGGTTCGAATCCTGCCTCGGGCATGGATGAGTGTGATGTCCTTAGATTAGTTAGGTTTAATAAATTCTAAGTTCTAGGGGCTGATGACCTTAGATGTTAAGTCCCATAGTGCTCAGAACATTTGAACAATTTGAACAAGCGCCAGATTGGATCTTTGACCATGTATTGGAATATTATTTGAGCCGTGCACGCGTTGATCTCTAAACCTTTGCTTGTATGGTAGTGTGACGTACTCTGGAATTCGGCTAAGACTGTTTCCTGCTGCCTTTATTGGTGGTCATGGCCACATACCCCTCCCATAAATCTCCTAGCCCTGACACCGGAATATGGTTCAAATCGCTCTGAGCACTATGGGACTTAACATCTGAGGTCATCAGTCCCTAGAACTTAGAACTACTGAAACCTAACTAACCTAAGGACAGCCCACACATCTATGCCCGAGGCAGGATTCGAACCTGCGACCGTAGCAGTCACGCGGTTCCAGACTGAAGTGCCTAGAACCGCTCGGCCACGACGGCCGGCCAGTAATATGTGTTGAATTCCTAAGGGACCAAACTGCTGAGGTCATCGGTCACTATACTTACACACTACTTAAACTGACATATGCTAAGACCAACACACATACCCATGCTCAAGGGAGGGCTCGGACATCCGTCGGGAGGGGCCGCGCAATACGTGACATGGCGCGTCGAATCGCGCGGCCACTCCTCGTGTCGACGCAGGAATAACATCAGACACAATTTTTTGTGTGCAGTAAAGCGCTCACTGTGGTCTGTGGAAACCCCGTGCTTTGCTAATGAATATTGTTTGACATTCTTGCCGTAAACTGATTTGGCCTTTGCTGCTGGCCGTTATTTTGGCCTTTATGCTGCCTGAGTTAAACGTTTTTTAGATTGTAAGACAACTTCTATTTTATCTTGTCCTACTTGGAGAAATGAATGATGCATTGTGATGTCTTACAAAGCATTTGTCAACTACCAGACGATCATGGACCATCCTCACAGTGGAGACATATCTACTGTAACAGCTTCACATTGCATTCATGTTATTTAACTAGGAAATTCTACGCCATCGCTGACTTGAAAACGTAAGGAAATTAATAATTACCGCCGTAAAAGCAGCTTAACTACGCAGAGAACAACGTTGAACACATGCAAACATGTAGGAAAAGTAAGTGTACATCACCAGTGCGCAGGCGCAACAAGTTTTCTAGGAGTGGTGTTCTGCTCTTACTGCTCATACGGCTCTTTGTGGTCTTCGTAATATCGGTTTCGAAGTAGTTGAGAGATATAGTAGGTACCTCTCAGTGCGATTCTCTTATTTTATAAAGTACAGACAGTTTGTTTGGTATTATATTCTGTGTACCTATGCAGAAACTGTAATTTAAATTTTGGATTCTGTGGCTAATGATCGTTGCTCATCCTTACTTGTGTTTAATTTGGCCTCTGTGCTAATTAAATAATATGTTAAAAGGGTTATTTTCTTTATGTTAGGCATCTTAGCACTCCCAGTTCCTAGCTCCTTACCGTTCATTATTGGGTCCTTCTTCTTTTCTGTGGATTTATCTTGTAATTATCCACAGATAAATAGAGATGCTACGCAGTAGACCAAGTCTGAATACTGTTTAAGTCGTTCTGATCCGATTTGGGTGATCTCTTGTAGACTGTATCGTAGTCAGAAATTATTCCAGAGTACTGTTGCGCCCATGTGATAGTTTGTATACACTGAGAGTCTCAACGTTTCCATTATGTCTTCTTAAGACATTTACAGTGGCTTATTTAGCAAACCGAATCTTCGAATCAGTGACGTGTATCTTAGGTAATCCTTAAGGTTATATCTCGAGTGTCAGTGTCAAATATCGATTTCTTTGTGAGAATGAAGGGCAGTGGAGTCCAGCAGAAAATCACCACCTATAGTTTACAATGTGTGATGTGCAACCAAATGGTTTTTGGTTCGCATAAGTGTTCTTTCTAGACGTGTGCTGCATCTTCAAGAAGGTCCTTTTCTTGCACTGTTGTCTTAATGCTAACGGATGGAATATGTTTATCCTCTAACATATTTCGACAGATGGACATAGGGAAACTGGTCTGTAATTCTGTGCGTCCAACCTTATCCCTTTTCAGAAAAGGCACTCGCTTTGTCTGATAAGCAAGGAAAGAGTGTTATTAGGCAGAATGTAAAGATAATAGGAACCCCTCCGTGACCTGATGTCTTCGACACTCATAATCGTTTTCCAATGGTGTTCCGCTCATTGAATTTGTGCGGCAGCAGGATAGTCTGCGTCCGTCCAATTAAGATTAAATGATCTCAGTTCATCAATTAAATAGTAATACTGAGTGCGTACCTTTTCTTCCTCATGCAAACACTGTCCCACCACTTGGAAAGCTTTCCACCTTGGTGACCGTGGTCGCTGTAATAAAGCCACGATCTCTTTTACGACGATCTGGAGAGATTGGTTCTGTTTGTGGACAGGATTACTAAAATATTGAGCGTATGGGAACTGTCTTACACTTCTCGAGAGTGTATATCAAAATATAGGAAACATTTTGAGGACCATAGTATCCATTGCTACACAGTAGAAACATTATGAGACAGAACATTGTACTACATTTTTTATTTACTTATTTCATAACCTAAAATTTTATTTTGACACTAAAAAGAGTTTTATGCAAATTATCGTCAAGGACTAACAAACAATACTAAATGATAACAACCAAATAAACAAAATTAAGAAGGAATTTGGTCCTTAACAAATTTGTACCGTATTTTAAGTTTCATTCACATAAATGAAATCTCTTTTCTCATGTCACTAGCACGCCCCCTATCACTCTTCGCACATGCATGATGACGAGTGAAAGAAATGACGATTAGCATTTAACGCCCCGTCGACGTGGAGGTTGTCACAGACGAAACAATGTCGCTTGTTTACACAAGCCGCTTAAAACAAATACCGAGATGGTTGTTTCGTAAAGGGCGCGACTTCCATCCCGTCCATCCTTCCTCCAGTTGGAACATGTACTCTGTCTCCAATGACCACGTCCTCCCTCTTTCCTTCCTTTATAAGCTGCCGTTAAGGAATCCTTAAGCTTTTTGGGGAAAGCATGCAAACCCTAAACCTGGCTGGCCAGTGATTTGAGCCGCCGTCGTCCATAATACGGGTGTGGTGGCATTAATTACTTGGCCCCCTCGATCGGTACGTGTGAGAGCCTGGCGAGTGGACCTCTCGCTCGTCGCCAAACTGCAGACAAACGGTTTCCAAAGGTCTCAGCTGGTACTCTATGAGTAATGCTCATCCTAAATTGCACTGCCCGCTCCTTGTGACCAACCGGTGGCTGTTCAACTTGTGTGACGTTCCACGCAAGCTGCTGTATATGGATGTCCTCTGGAAGCCAAGAGAATGAGCATTAGCGACGTCGAACAATGCTGATGTCCAGCTAGTACACGGGTTGGGCAAAAATATGCAAAAACAGCGAGAAATGTGTGCTTGGACGTAAATGCAAATGCTACAAACCTTGCAGGCTACACTGTTATTCTTGTTCACTAATGGCACCTGTGCAGCGTCCACAACGCGTTACAAATGCGCTAATCGTGGTCAGAACAGTATTGTGTGGTTGTGAATGTATTATATCGGAACTAAGTGAATTCGAACTTCTCTAACAAAAAGGCTCTATATTGCATATTTATATAGGTCACATTCCATTCGTACTGCGCCGGCCGTTGTGGCCGAGCGGTTCTAAGCGCTTCAGTCCGGAACCGCGCTGCTGCTACGGTCGCAGGTTCGAATCCTGCCTCGGGCATGGGTGTGTGTGATGACCTTAGGTTAGTTAGGTTTAAGTAGTTCTAAGCTCTAGGGGACTGATGACCTCAGATGTTAAGTCCCATAGTGCTCAGAGCCATTTGAACCATCCATTCGTACTGTATCAGCTACTGCGGCCATTGTCTCGTCGGCCAACCCGCACATCCCAGTTGAGCGATCTCTGCTCTCCCATTGGTTGGCTTTGAACCTTCTGAAAGCTCGACAGCCCCGTGCGTTGCGTCTCTAGCTCAGCGGAACCGAGCGTGGAATCCATCCTCGGTACTGCGGAGCTGCTTATGTAACCTGTATCACGCAACTGAGAGTCAGTGGTATTCGCAAGAAAAATTTTGCCATATTTGAAAACGAAGAAAACCCTCTTTCTTATCGTTAACGCGACTGTGGGCTGCATAGTGCTTACACTAAATGCTGATAACATGTATCTGTCTCTGTCACATCCAGATTTTTCGAAGTTATTTGCAGTGCATTGTTGTTTTTTTCTAATAACAAAGTATATTCTGCCTCCACTGCAGATGCTGTCACCAAATACCACGCTTATAATTTACAACTAACAGTTTTGGTTCCAAGTTTTCTTTTGTGTACACATAAGACATTAACCTGCAGTTGAGGATATGATATGGAATGCCTTAAGTCTGTTCAGTACATTGCTTCTTTTTTTCATAATACATGCAGAATTAAATTATTGGTGGGAACCAATCCCAATTCGGTAATAACTATAGTTGACGGTATTGTGGAGAAAAATATTAAGAATTGAGTAACCATTTAACATTACACTTTTGCTGATCTCTTTGGAGTCTGTGCTAACAATTTTCACATACATTACTGCTAAATAACAAACAGTAGGCAGATGAAACATAGTTTACTATCTTTTCTCGGGCATGATTGTCTGGGAGGTTCACTTGTATGCCAATGAATACGTGAGTCCAGAATGAGATTTTCACTCTGCAGCGGAGTTTGGAAGGTAGGAGACGAGATACTGGCAGAAGTGAAGCTGTGAGGACCGGGCGTGAGTCGTGCTTCGGTAGCTCAGATGGTAGAGCACTTGCCCGCGAAACGCAAAGGTCCCGAGTTCGAGTCTCGGTCGGGCACACAGTTTCAATCTGCCAGGAAGTTTCAATATGTGAGTATTGTTATAGACCCCTCCAGACAAATTAGACAGCATACCAACTCTTCTGTGAGCTATCCAATAGTCTGCACCACAAAGAAGCATGTGGCACAGAGTACAGTGGAGCACATTCTAAATACTGTTTGTTGGCATTTAATACATTTAGAAAGACTTTGTCATGGGAAAAAGCTTCATACATTCTGCACTTATATATAGTAATTTCCAGTCTGGTTATAGCGCGTTCTTTAGCCAGTGAAGGCCTGAAAGCTCCTGAAAGACGCACGTCAGGGGCTCGTTAAAAATCGATAACATGTTGCTGTTTTTCACTTCTGGGCTTGCGATTTGACACATAAATTTGTTATATATCTTTTTTCTACAACTGCAACTCTTCTACATTAATCAGTCTGTTCCATGTTATCATTGTTTCTCATTCTGAGTGCTGTTCCGTCGACAGTCTTGGTTTCAGATTAGTTAATCACAAATTTCCACTTTATTAATCACCTAGCAAAATCATTCGTTGTATTCAGGACCACATGCTGCCCCTCAGATGTCATCCGTACTCCCGACTTGCGTAATCCAGGGCATCACATTCCATAGTTCAGATACCGCATCATACGAATAGCCTGAAAGTAAAATTGTGTATGGGTGGCACCTGGAGTGGGGGGGGGGGGGGGCGGGGGAGTTTTCCAGTATTCCTCTTGCTATCACGTTGTCGTTCGTGTGTTGTTTCGCATGGACATCGTGTATCACAAAGTTGAAATTCGAGAAGTTACGAATAGATAGTTGTTAAATACATCACACTTGTCGTCCCTTCTCTAATCGTTCTTGGCTGTCCACTTGTACACAGCTGCCACTCTCTCAGAGCAATCATATGAATAGTACGATATGTGCATGTCTGAAGTTATTCAACACAACATCAAATGACGCACTATGTGTCGTCATGGGAATTTTCTTCATAGATATCACCATCAGGTACCGCGCAGCAATGTACTGGCTTAGGATGGGGAGAATAGACCAGGTTCGGCAGATCACTGGTGTACCGATTGAGACAACACGCCAACTCAGAGCATGGCGAGTGGATACCTGGCAGAGCGAGTGGGCCAACAGCGATAAGGGCCGCCGTGTATACAACTTCTTCCCTGACATCCGGGAAAGACTAAAACCAAAACATATTGATCCCAGCCGCGGTATGGTACATTTCATCACAGGACATGGCCCTTATCCCACGCACCTGTACCGCGTGAGTCTGCAGCAGACTAATAGATGCACATGCGGGGAAGAAGGTTCCCCTGAACATACTGTCTTCTTCTGCGGACAACGCACGAACATAAGACACACAGTACACATAAATCGCCTGAACACACAGAACGAACTACATGCCATAATACGCGACCCGGAAAGGTGGACTGAACTCAACAAACTAACGGACGAAATCTCGAAGATCCAACAAATAGAATATTTGCGCAACAGACCCTACCGAAGGCAAGTCGGTCCCAACAGACGTCACGATGCCCAGGGGGACACAGATATGATTAGCACCACGAGTGATGAAGAAAAACAGATACAGACCAGGGCACCAACACAGATATTGAAGCGTCCAGCACGGATGATCCGTAGTGTCAACCAAGGCAAATTCAAAGAACAGAGTGGAACAACCGACAAGAGGTGCACAAGTCACACACAATCCTAAAAACAGATTGCACCGTATATATAAATAGTTAACAGCATCTCCATGTCCAATAAGAGCTTAAAGCTAGGTACCTCTTCAAGGGACCTACGCCTTCCGTTAAGAGGCAGCGCACAGTCTGTATGGACGGATCTTAATTGTGGTCCCTCTCTTTTGAGCCCAACCCGATGGATACCTATGGTAGATCAGGGAAAACCACCGCTAAGGCTGTGTTGCTGGCGGGGCCGGAAGGTGCTAACTGCCACACCACGTATCATTGTAAGTCTCATTGGCTCAGTGTGAACTGTTTGTACAACCAACCTACACAGCCTATACCTCGACCTCCACTATACTAAGAACTTCTCATCTGAAGCTTAAAGTTGGGCACCTCTTCAAGGGACCTGCGCCCCCCTGGTAAGAGGCGGCGCACGTCCTGGATGGAAGGATCTTAATTGTGGTTCCTCTCTTTTGAGCCCAACCCGACGGATACCTATGGTAGATCGGGGAAAACCACCGTTCAGGTCGTGTTGTCGGCGGAGCCGGGAGGTGCTTGCGCCTGATGTACTCTACTAGGAGCCTTGTAGGCTCAACACAAACCGTTAGCGTCATTACCTAATTACTTTTACCACGAGTACCCTTTCATTAGCAACTTTGAGCCAAGACAAAATCAATTACCTCTCTGTTGTATATCGTAAATAGTTTAGTAGGCTGGACATGGAGGTCTTAGTCTTAGTTTCTAGCTTTAACGTACCCTAATCTCTTCTAGTTAAGGTAGTTTTTTGGATGGTAGATGTTAAAGGCATGGTGAGCAACGGCCAGCGTCTTGAGGGTCATTCCAAGACCCGGGCCGCCGCCCACAACCAGGTGACGGGCAATATTATACCTATAACTCCTCTATTCAGTTCTCTTCCTTCCTTCTTTCTAAATATTTAATTTCGATTTGTTTATTAATATCTTACTTGATTTTGTATTAGTTATAAGTTTTTCTAATGCTGCACAAAAAAAATATCAAATGGATCTAAACAGAGCCCGCCTCCACGTGGCGGGACACGGGTAACGGTGTGAGTGGGGACAGGAGCCGGTGTGGTGTTACTTTCAGTCACTGCGAACCCCGGACCCAGTCACAGCGGCTAAGTGGCATTATACGACCCACCATAAGAAATTAGACGGTGGGTCGTAAAATATAAGCAGCTAGTGAAAAAAAAAAAAAGTGTCTGAAGTTGCCAAAAGTCTCGACGTGTCTGAGATGAGTACAGGATATTTTGTGTAAATACGAATGGGTAAATACGAATGGTAACTGGAGTATCCACAAAAATAATGATGCAAGGACGTTTACTATATTACAGGATACTCGAAAAATATGTTTATAATCCTCTATAATCACTTGGGTTTGCTTAAAATTATGCTTACATACTATCTGTATGAGGTGGTCTCAAAATTGGGAATTCAATGACAGAAAGGTCATTTTCAGAGATTAACGCTTTGAAAACCCTCAGTGGTGGTTACGTTCGTAAATCCACAAAACTAAATGCAGGCAGGCCCCTTCGCAAGTTGTATCCTTTGTCTCTATCAACGCCAAGCCCATAGATTCTACGGGCCACGCTCCCTTACAAAACTGCCAAGCTCATAGGTTTTACGGACCAGCGTATTTTGTTGAGTAAAAAGCGGTACTCGTTGTTTTCCCACCTCAGACTATCGATACGTAATGTCTATACTGCTATTTTTTAGTTGCACTGGATGATGGCATCAATGTGCTCCTTGTTTTCGCAGTATTTCGTTCGATATGAGTCATGGTTTCCGCTTGCTGACAGGGCACATGATTGGTACAGTGTGTAAGAGAAATGGCGCACTGTGGTTTATCCGATGAAGAAATTGCCAATTTGCGGTATTTTGGAGGCATTGTCGATGCTCTAGATAGTGAAGACGATTTGGACCAGACAGGTGTCTTTGAGGGCGACTGCAGTACAGTGTGTTCAGGTACAGAACTGTAAAATGGTGGCGGAAATTGTTTTTCCATCTGCTATTACTTGGCGTATCGAATGCATTGTGGTTACACGAGTCATTTCATACCAAGGAAATGGCAGTAACTAGTTTCATTACCTATTTTCCAAACGGCTCCAAATAAACAAAACGGACCTGTAGGCTGACTGACACAAAGACATTTCCTGCAAGATTTACCACTCACAGGCAAAACATGGGCCTCTCGTGTATGTTATGTTTATTCGCCAAAATCAAAGAAAGAAAGTGGGAAAGCTCCGCACAAGGTGACACGTTATCTGAGTGGATAGTGCTGTGTGACGTTGTTTGTAGAACCTTGTTTTAAAATATTTCGCACAAAGATGCAATATAAATCCATGTAGAATGCACTACTGGATTTAAATGCGATATTCATCAGTGATCATTGTATATTTATGGACTCATTTACTATACGTTTATGTATGTATGGCTTTTTTCCAGTTTATGAAAACAATGTCATGTACAATACCACATAATGTCCACCTAATGCCAGACAGGATTTTGGTCATAGATGCTTATTGAAGAACACAAAATTGGCTTAAATTAGTGTTAAATTTGTATTTATATGTTCAACATTTTCCAAGATGTAAAGTTTTGAATACAGCAAAAATTTCCTGGATTCTGCGGACATGGACAAGTATTGGAGCGGTAATGAGAGTGTTAAATTTCAATAAAGCATAAAGTTAAACTGATAACGCGAAATTGCCACCTTTAGCATGATCTTACTGTGACTCATTTTCTAAGCCTGAATGGAATAATTTATTATCATATGCTCTACTATGGCTCAAAGTTCCTCCCTGAACACTAGTTAATTGCACCTAGTTTTATCTAGTGAAGGTACCAGTCGGGAAGACTGATTAGTTAAATACACAAATTCACTGAGAAATGCAATAATTAACGACATGTAACTTCAACTATGACAATCGTGGCAGTTCTGTTTCCAAACTCAGTTGTAAATTTGAGTGGATAGCATTGTTACTGGCCAATCTATGAATTTACTGCTGGCCCACTTCAGAATTTACACTCGCAAGAAGTACAACGATAATTCCACTCTAAATAACCTTGAAAAATTCATGACTGAAACGGTGACAGGAAGCAGGTTACTGTCCCCGTCTATTTCACAATTTCATACAAATGCGATGAATATGGGACAGGCGATCATCCTGTGTTTCACTAATGTGAAATCGAATTGAACTACTCTGCCAGTGCTGCGAATTATGCTCACTGAGAGTACGGCTGTGGTGTACCACAATGAACGCTGCACGAGTGATGACCCTTCTCGTTCAGCTGTGACGCAGAGACAAATCCTGACCAAGACGTCTCCGTGACCAAAGCCCAAGACAATGAGGACAACTGCGAGATGAAATCGGAATTCAAGACGCCAAAACAGTGCAAGTTTCCAATTGCAAAATTAAGAAGCGCTTGTGTCCAATGGCGAAGACTCATTCCATCTAGAGACGGCCGGTGTGGCCGAGCGGTTCTAGGCGCTTCAGTCTGGCACCGCGCGACCGCTACGGTCGTAGGTTCGAATCCTGCCTTGGGCATGGATGTGTGTGATGTCCTTAGGTTGGTTAGGTTTAGGTAGTTCTAAGTTCTAGGTGACTGATGACCTCAGATGTTAAATCCCATAGTGTCAGAGGCATTATTCATACCATATAGAGAATCCTGCCGAAATAGCGAGTCCACATCAGACGCCAATCACGACCAGAACATCTCCTTTACTATCAAGAAACATCGGCTTCAGAACTGTGCTCTTGACGTCACGTAGTATTACGCCAATCGATTGTTCTCCCATCCATTCCGACAGCAGCCTCACACCTCAGGGCTCGAGAAATAAATCAAGAGCCGCTTTGAGGCTAGAATTTGTTTCCTGGAGCCCAAGCTTACTACAAGCGGTAGGTGGCTGTGTTCAAGCGAGGCACCGCACTGATCAATGGCCGTTCATTGGCCTATGTAGTCTTATACCTGGACAACAAATTGTCGCCCTACAATATGGGCCTACCTGCCTCTGTGCTAGGAATTCACAAAGCGGGTGGGCAGTCCTCGCTCCAGCCCGTCGTTGCGTTCCCTCTTCGTCATTTCAAATCCAACACGCTCTCCAATCGGAAGTACATCAGCAAGTTTCGCAAAACAGTGAGACCGTCACAATTTTAATAAAGGAAAAAAATGACGAATATGTAGAGCACCATACTCCCAGTCACCGTGATTCTATCTCATCAATAAACGTTCTCATGCCGATTTACCCTTTTGTCAGACTCTGAATTACAAAATCACACTGTAATTTTTATGAAAATGGCATGCAGTACTGACTGCAGCGTTTCAGATCATGGAATAACTATTTCTGATGATCATTTGTATGCTGCAGTGTTAAACTTAGGGTCCCACATGCAATTTCAGCTAGAATATGAATAATACTTTTCATTGTACACCCGAGACAATGTGGAATACATTAGAAAGGCAAAATCTAAATTCGCGACTGCTTTCATGTAGAAAAGACATTGCACAGAGTGTTCGAAAGTGCAGAATTAGCTGTTGAGTGGGTTTCAGTAGCAGGGGAGGCGCGATCAGATCCCCACTTACATAGTGCACTGACCAGTTGCCTCTGGATGTGAGTGTGTTACAGGATGCACACATGCACTGCGTCTGGCGTTGTACGGATACCAATACTAGGGGCAGTTTTAACTGAACTAGTAGGATGGTTTGACGAATAAGTTATACAACCTAGACTTGGGAATATCATTGTGATGTTTACGTTCAGGTTCCATTCTCTCTTGTACCAAGTGTGTATGACGATCTAAACTCAGTGTCATGTTTTGGTGTACAACAAACCTTTACGTGATTTGGATAAATAATAGACAGCTTAGACGTGAAAATAATGCTAGGCACTTAATTTGAGGGATGCATTATGGCTTGCAGCGAGTGCGTAGGTGGACGAACCACAGTCTCAAGTTTTGACGTAGAACAAATCTTTACATATCGTTCATAAATAATACAGAAAATTTAAAGATGGAAATAACGTTACGGCACGTAATTTCGGGCATTCACTATGTCTTGCACTAAGTGTGTACTAATATCAAGGCCTAATCGTCACCAAGTGTACCTTAACCCCGTAAGTTGGATCAATAGTGCCAATAGGTGAGCCATGTGTACTTATTACTGTTATAGAACAAATCTCTATGTGTTTTGATAGATAATAGCTCTAGTTTTGGTTTCTTTAAAGTGCTGATTTTCTTTGGCACCAAGATGATACTATACTAATCACCAGTGAGTTAACTGAATCTGTAATCCGAATAAGTGGGCCACATGTATACTGTGCTGTTATACATCAATAACACAAAACATTGATGTTGAAATTTTTTTTTTATATTTTATTTGAGGTTATTTTAAGCTTTTTCCAAGTGGGGCACACATATCGAACTTTATTTATTGTCAAATGCAGTACAGACTACAAGATGGGCGACTTGCAACTTTGGAGTACATACCGGTTTGCTGCGTCCTCTTTGTTGGTGGGTTGGGATTGGGAGAACAAAATATGAGTGTGTAGGCTTAGAAGTACTACCCTTACTGGTCAGTTCCTGAGAAAGGGACATTGCTTAGTATTGGTTTCAGGGAGGCGATGAGAGGGCAAGAAGTGGAGGGGAGGGGATATGATTATGTTAAAAAATGACGAAATTCCTCCAGCTGTATTATGGTGTTGGTTTTATTGGCGACTAGTTTCGATGTTGTTACAACATCATCTTCAGGCCCATACTTGTTGACAGCAACTGTATGTGTCTAACACTCCCACCAACGCTGCTGTTCTCCTTGCTGCAGCCCTGCCCCTGCACATAGGTACCCGAAGGACCAAACTCAGTTTGCAGCCGTAGTCACTGTTGCATCTCTACTAATCTACATTTAGGACACCCGAGAAGAATAATTAATGTATAGAGGAAAATTCATCTTTGGAAGAGTGTAAGGTTGGGTTGCTATTTATCACCACTGATCTTCTACTTTTTTATCGAAAAAGCAAAGAAAAAAGTAAAAATAAATGTGGGAAGCAAGCTAAAAGTACAAATGGGACGGATACCAGTGATACGGTTAACAATGCGACATAGCACTTCTGGTGGACTGAGAGAGAGAGAGAGAGAGAGAGAGAGAGAGAGAGAGAGAGAGAGAGAGAGAGAGAGAGAAAGAGATAAATGCAAAAGTCCTGCTGAAAGAGATGGACTGCAGACAGACTGCAGCTTAATGATAAACCAGTCAAGGAGGGTGGTAAAGAACAGCGGGAAAAAGACTAACGAATTGTTCACAATCAGTTTCCGGAAACAAAACAATAATGGAAGAAATAACGCAATCCTCATACCTAGTTAATACAGAATGACCGGAATATGGAGACTATCACACGTAGATCTGTCCAGGCAGAGGTAGTTTTGTTAAATGAATTTAGACTTTACGAGTACTTAAACAGCCAATTATGTCTGAGGACACGTTCAACCTGCGAGAATAGTTTAACGCTTTAATAAAATAAAAAGTATGAACGCTTTGTAATAATGTAAAGTAGCCAAGAATCAGTTTTTAAGCAAAATATAAGGAATGAATCTTATTCAGCGAATATATACCGTCGTGAGATATATGGTAGTCCAAGCCTTTGGCTGATAAATTTATTATTTTGCTTACAAGCCAAATTTTAAGCGTTACCATACACACGTCTACCTATATATGAACGTAAACACCCAGTCGGTTTGCTGGGAGGAGACTCGCACGTATGGTGACCCTCGAAATTTTTTGACGCAGTCCTTGGCAAGAAGCATTCCTTTGGATAAGTCTTAAACTTTACGTGCTTTAAAAACAAATTTAGGCAAGTATCTTCCTGTTGTCAATTTCACTATCACGCGGATTTCTACATGACTTCGGCACTAATTTCTATAGAATTTGGTTCAATAACAAAGGAAGACTTAGTCCTTAGTGTGACTTTTGACATTTAGTCTCCTCATGGAGTAAGTGCAATTTTATTTACCAAATTGTTATAACGTGAGATACACATTCGATGGACGAAAGAGCCGGGGTGTACGGACAACCTTACACGAGATAGTCTATATGACTGTAGTATTCTTCTCTTAGGACTACCAGTTCAAATTCTTCTCGAAATATCCTAAGTAATACAATCCTTTATCAATTTCTCCAAACGAAGAGAACCACAAGTCTCCGTAAATTCAAGTTCATGATACAGAACGTCAGTGTAGCTTACAAAAAAACTGTTCAAATGTGTCTGAAATCTTAAGGGACTTAACTGCTAACGTCATCAGTCCCTAAGCTTACACACTACATAACCTAAATTATCCTAAGGACAAACACACACATCCATGCCCAAGGGAGAACTCGAACATCCGCCGGGACCAGCCGCACAGTCCATGACTGCAGCACCTCAAACCGCTCGGTTAATCCCGCGCGGCAGTGTAGCTTACACGTTACTTCGATTGTTCTCGTCTGAGATGGTAGTAAGACAGTAGGTATACGTTTCTGAACAATCAGCTCTTGCCATTAATCACTGGTGAAACATGTGTATTCATATTTGCCCTTCGAGGAAAATTTTCGATAATGGTTTTATTAAGCTGAATATTTTATTTGCTTTTAGTAAGCTAAATCTTTTATTTGACGTCAAACGCGCCAACTCTTTCACTGAATCTTATGCCGAAGGACAGAAAAACTGCACCTTCGAGAAGAAAAGAAGAGGTCTAGAATATTAACAAATTGAATGTGAATATGGTGTCCTGACTAAGCAAATATGAGGATATGTGATTTTTCAACTCGTTACCTCCAAATGCGATAAACGTATCATCAGAATGTGTAATCCTTCAATATGATTATGATGTTAAGAGCCCAGGTATTATAAGAACTGATCAGTTAATGATTAAACTATATTATGCTGTCATACTGGAAATATCTTCAAGATATCGTTTATGAGTTTGACAACACTGCCTTTAGCACCCAGAACAAATATCTTCACCTTTCCTATTTTCTTCAGTCTCGAGGTGATATTGAGATACTTTAACTTTTCCGTAGCGAAAATAATACTTTTGTAGGCTGTTGAAGTATATTAAACTATGATCCAAGGACAATCCACGATCAGAAAATAAACGAGCTATGCAGCTCCAGTAACAATAAAATGATGTCGAGTGAACATTAGCAATAATGACAAGCAATGAAATTTCGATTAATAAAAATTACCATGGTGATTTAATGAGATCGTATTATTGATAGCAGCCATTATCCCACAAATCGAATTTGCTGCGGAGGGTTATTATAAAATTGACATCGTTTATTCCCGGAAATTACTCGCTGTTCACTCATCAATTATTTCTGAAAAGATGACACTTAATATCAACCAACAGCAGATTATTTATAACAAATACCAGATAGCTTATACGTTATTTAAAACGTAGCGTGCAAAGGCCACCCGAACGTTACACTTCGAATTAATGTTGCAGCAATACGAAATTATCCCATATTACCTCCAACCCGTTGGCTACAGAGCTATTTACCGACCGATCCGAGTAATATATACTTACAGTGTTAGCTCCTTCACTGATGTCAACATCCAGAAGTTTTAATTTAGAGAACCAAGGCATGCACTGTAATAAAATTCGTCATAAGAAAACGAAATGAAGAGTGATAATGGTATTGTTAGTTTAGAAGGCTCTAAGGGGTAGGTTCAACTGCCCTAAAAGAAAATGTATTCTTCCTCCGCACGCAGTGGTCAGTACACGTGACGTATGAGAATGCTCGAATGGCTCTAATGCATTGTGTCGGATTGTATTACCAAAACTGTACAACGGCTAGCAATAGTATAGCCTGAAGATGACGAGCAGATGCCTTGTGCACTTTCAGAAAGAACGACACAACCCAATGCCCAATAATCATTCAAGCTCCAGGAAAGATACTCAGTTCCTCACTTCAACAACTGTTCAAAAAGGTATCAAATACTCGTGGAATTGTAAACAAGACTATATTACTGCAATTACTGTTCTGCTGTCTCACATACTCCACAAATAAGTATCATTTGTACATTGCCTTCGTTTAAGTACTTCGTACTGGCATAAATCTCGAACTGATTATGCACGTCCTTTATGTGTGTGTCTGAATACTTTTGTATCTATACGTGTGGCTGTAATACGCAAATGTGGTTCTTGTACGTTCTGTCTGGATGGTCCTTACAGACCTGCATAAATATTTAATCCTCCACCCACAGGTTTTGAAACAATTGTTACAGGACAAGGCAAGGACATTTTATTGCTAATTAGGACATACATGTGTATCTTGTGTTACATTTTCGTCTTGTATACTCGTTTTAGTATACCCTGACTATAAAACTTTTTTGCTTGTTTTATGTCAAATGAGCACTTTGTCAAGTCTTTGCAACTTCGTACTAGTGTATGACTTAAACTAATGTCTACCACAAATGGTCAAAACCGATTGTAATATACCATTTCCTGTGCTGAGGTGGGTGTATGGTCACATTCCGAAAGCCAATAACAATAATAAGATTAATAATAATAATAACAAGATAATATTTTTTTATTTATGAATTTGGCAAGCTATGGACCACATACAACTTAGGACTTAAGGTGTTTCTTTTTCTTCCTTTCTTCTCGGTACTTCATTTTCTCTCCAACAGCTCGTCTCTGCTCATCTGTCCACACTCTCTTGGGTGGAGATTTTGGCTCGTCTTCTTCATAGTTTGCGATTTTTATCAGTAGCCTGAAGTGATTCCTGTCACGTATTATCTCTTCTGTAACACCTACTTTGTTGCCATCTTTCTTTACAGCTTCTATCTATCCTACAGTTTTTTTTCAGCTTACTAACGTAATTAAAAACTTTCTTTGTAATCCGTGTTTCTTCCATTCTTTTTAAATGTCCATAAAATTTTAGCTGTCTCTTCCTCATTGTATCTGTGATCTTTTTTGTATTTTTTATAAATCTTCATTTCTCCTTTTAATCCACCTTTTTTTTCATTGTTTTTCGTAGGACCTAGCATTTTTCTTAGTATTTTTCTCTACCTTTTTTCTAGTTCTCTCAATTCGCCTTACTTATTCAATGTTAGGCACTCTGAGCCATATGTTTCTTGTGTCCTAATAACTGAATTATAATGTCTAATCTTCGCTTGTATTGATATTGATTTCTTATTGTAGTAGTTTCGTGTTAATTTATAGACAAACTTTAACTTTGTTATTCTTTATTTATTGTGTTATCCAGTCCATTGGCTAAACATTTCACTTGAAATTTGTTTTTCTGTGGCCCCTGCTTATACCACGTGTGCCTCTGTTTTTTAATGTGGTTTCCCATGTTTTTATTACTTTATCTAAAACCAAGTTAAAGAGAATTGGGGACAGTGTATCTCCTTGTCGAAATCCTGTTTTGATTTTGAATGGTTCTGAAATTTCGCCTTGAAACTTAATCCTTGGTGTTGTATCTGTGAGCGTTTGTTCAACAAGTGTTCTGGTGTTTTCGTTTATCCCTGATTCATAAAGTATCTGGAATAGCGTTTGTCTGTCAACTGAGTAGTATACCTTCTTGAAGTCTACGAAACTAACTACTGTATTTTTATTTTGTATAGCTCTCACTCACAAAATTGTTTTTAAATTAAAAATATGTTCTGCACATCCTGCTTGATAATCCCCTATATTACAACCTGCTTGTTCCTCTATTCAATTTAAAAGTGTTTTAGACAGTATATTGTATGTTACTGGTAACAAGGTTATACCCCTGTAGTTGTTGGCTTTGTTTTATCTCCTTTTATATGAAGAGGATGGATCAATGAATGTTTCCAGTCACTGCATATGATTCTTTTGCATAAAACTCTTTAGTTACTTTGTGAATTTTCTGCCATGAGGATAAGCCCCCTAGATTCCACATTTCTGCTACTATGCCATCCGCTCTTGGTGCTCCGTTACTCTTCATGATTTGATAATCTTTTCTATTTCTTCTACTGTAGGTGGTTCCGATTGTGGATTTTCATGTTGTGGTTTTTGAAATTGTAATCTGTCATTAGGTTCTTCACAATTTAATAGATTTTCAAAATAATCAGCTAAAATCTGGCAGTTCTCTTTATTGATTAAAACCACTTTTCCATTTTTACCTTTAAAATGTAAACTTGGTGACTGGAATCCCATTAAAACTTTTTTTAAGTCTTATAGGAGTCTCCAGTGTTGTTCTTTTTAAAGTCCGTATCCATTTCTTCTAACCTGTATTTGTCATACACTCCTGGAAATGGAAAAAAGAACACATTGACACCGGTGTGTCAGACCCACCATACTTGCTCCGGACACTGCGAGAGGGCTGTACAAGCAATGATCACACGCACGGCACAGCGGACACACCAGGAACCGCGGTGTTGGCCGTCGAATGGCGCTAGCTGCGCAGCATTTGTGCACCGCCGCCGTCAGTGTCAGCCAGTTTGCCGTGGCATACGGAGCTCCATCGCAATCTTTAACACTGGTAGCATGCCGCGACAGCGTGGACGTGAACCGTATGTGCAGTTGACGGACTTTGAGCGAGGGCGTATAGTGGGCATGCGGGAGGCCGGGTGGACGTACCGCCGAATTGCTCAACACGTGGGGCGTGAGGTCTCCACAGTACATCGATGTTGTCGCCAGTGGTCGGCGGAAGGTGCACGTGCCCATCGACCTGGGACCGGACCGCAGCGACGCACGGATGCACGCCAAGACCGTAGGATCCTACGCAGTGCCGTAGGGGACCGCACCGCCACTTCCCAGCAAATTAGGGACACTGTTGCCCCTGGGGTATCGGCGAGGACCATTCGCAACCGTCTCCATGAAGCTGGGCTACGGTCCCGCACACCGTTAGGCCGTCTTCCGCTCACGCCCCAACATCGTGCAGCCCGCCTCCAGTGGTGTCGCGACAGGCGTGAATGGAGGGACGAATGGAGACGTGTCGTCTCCAGCAATGAGAGTCGCTTCTGCCTTGGTACCAATGATGGTCGTATGCGTGTTTGGCGCCGTGCAGGTGAGCGCCACAATCAGGACTGCATACGACCGAGGCACACAGGGCCAACACCCGGCATCATGGTGTGGGGAGCGATCTCCTACACTGGCCGTACACCACTGGTGATCGTCGAGGGGACACTGAATAGTGCACGGTACATCCAAACCGTCATCGAACCCATCGTTCTACCATTCCTAGACCGGCAAGGGAACTTGCTGTTCCAACAGGACAATGTATGTCCGCATGTATCCCGTGCTACCCAATGTGCTCTAGAAGGTGTAAGTCAACTACCCTGGCCAGCAAGATCTCCGGATCTGTCCCCCATTGAGCATGTTTGGGACTGGATGAAGCGTCGTCTCACGCGGTCTGCACGTCCAGCACGAACGCTGGTCCAACTGACGCGCCAGGTGGAAATGGCGTGGCAAGCCGTTCCACAGGACTACATCCAGCATCTCTACGATCGTCTCCATGGGAGAATAGCAGCCTGCATTGCTGCGAAAGGTGGATATACTCTGTACTAGTGCCGACATTGTGCATGCTCTGTTGCCTGTGTCTATGTGCTTGTGGTTCTGTCAGTGTGATCATGTGATGTATCTGACTCCAGGAATGTGTCAATAAAGTTTCCCCTTCCTCGGACAATGAATTCACGGTGTTCTTATTTCAATTTCCAGGAGTGTATGTTCTTTTCACTGATCTGATGATTTTTGCTGTCTTTTTCTTTTCTTCGTCAACTCTTCCCTGTATTCATGTTTCATATTATTGTTCCCTTTTCCTTCATGCCTTTAATCGATTGGCTATTGCTTCGTCACACAGCTCGTTCCACCATCTGTGTCTTGGTATTCTTCGTGGTTGTCTCACTTCTTTAACTGACTCTAGCATTGTTTCTTTAATTTCTATCCAATCATCAATTTTCCTTGTGTTTAGTATATCACAGGAATTGTCCTAAGTTTGCGTGAGAAATTTAGTGTTTACTCTTGGAAATCGTCTTGGTTTTGTTTTAGGTTTGTACGGTTGGAATAAGGTCTTTATTTCAGTCAGATAATGGTCTGAGTCTATGTCTAGGCCCTTCCTCACTCTGACATCCAAGATATCCTCGTAGGTGCGAGACGTTATTGCCACATTGTCCAGCTGATATACACCTTGATTTGGATTATGTGATACCCACGTTTTCTTCTTTCTTGCAAGTTTCCTGAAAAATTACATTATTTTTAGGTTAAATTGTTTACAACAATCTATGAGTCTTTCCCCATTTCTGTTGGTTCTTTCCTGAGCTGGATAATCTCCAACTACTGATTTAAATTTTATTTCTTTGCCAACTTGTGCATTAAAGTCGCCCACTAGAATTTTGATATGCTCTTTTGGTAATTTGGATGTTTCGTGTTTTAGCGTTTCCTAAAAATCTTCCACTTTGTCTACACTTGTTCTGTTATGTTATTTCATAGGTGCATGTGCTTTTATAATGGTGTAATGCCGGCCGGAGTGGCCCTGCGGTTCTAGCGTTGCAGTCTGTAGCCGGGCAACCGCTACGGTCGCAGGTTCGAATCCTGCCTCGGGCATGGATGTGTGAGATGTCCTTAGATTAGTTAGGTTTAATTAGTTCTAAGTTCTAGGCGACTGATGACTTGAGAAGTTAAGTCTCAAAGTGCTCAGAGCCATTTGAACCAATGGTGTAATGTTTATTGCCTGACCTGACCGTCAGACATGAAATTCGTTCTGATGGGGAGCTAAAATTAATTATTGACTCTGTAAGTTGCTGTTTGACCATAAATGCTGTCCCTAATACAGTCGTATTATGGGAATTTTTAATGGTTGGTTTTCCTTTGCAGATCCTGTACCCACCTGACTCAAATGCATTTTCATCCAGATACCTTGTTCCTTAAAGTGCTAACATAAGAATGTTGCGTTGATTGAATGTGTCCGTTAGGTTTTTCAATTTTCCAACTTTCATAAGTGTGCTGATGTTCAGAGATCCCAGTAGGTGTATTTTTTTTTTCTTGTTCTCTGCCTCGTGATGACTGGGAGTTGTGTGATGTCCTTAGGTAGTTAGATTTAAGTAGTTCTACCTTCTAGGGGACTGATGACGATACATGTTAAGTCCCATAGTGCTCAGAGCCATTTGAACCATTTTTTTGTTTTTTTGTTTTTTCTTGGATCTTATCTTTGAAGAAGTACTAGGAAGCTCCGACTCTTCCTTACATGATGTTATAGGCACTCCAGAATCCAAAGGTCTACTAATAATGACTTCCAACTGAAGATACTCGACGGAATGGTTGGTATGTATTTTCCTTGTGTTTCCATTTGTATACTGTCAACGCGAGCAAGTGGACGAATTGCGTTATACAGGGTACCTGCGATGTGTGCTGTAACAGGAACCTCAAAGTCAGTTTTGTTTTATGTTTTCAACAACGATATGTTTACATAAATGATACGCTGCAATATGTTTTTGAACAAGGCTTGAGGAGAGGAAGTGGATTATCGAGCAAGAAATACGTGTGTGAATTCCTAAGGGACCAAACTGCTCAGGCCATCGGTCCGTAAACTTACACACACTTACACACACAGTCATGCCCGAGGGAGGACTCGAACCTCCGGCGGGAGCGGCCGCGCAGTCCATGACATGATGCCATAGACCGCGTGGCCACTCCGCGCGGCGAATTAAAAATTTACGTTGCCATTTAAAAAATACATATTGATGTTCTTATTTTCGTAACCAATGAAGTTATAAGAAAGTCAAAAATGCTGGTTAATAACCCCCTCTATCACATTACTATGCACTTTTTTATGTATATTAGCTAATTGCAAAAACCATCATTGAAACAATGAACTTTCCAGTTTTACTATATCTTACAAAATGTGCTGAAACTGACGGTCATCAACCTCAATGCAAGCATAACATAGGTGAACAAGATTCTGAGGCACCATGACGTATATTCCTGGTGTCTTTAGAATCCCATGATTGGCAGCTACAATTCTGGAAACTGGTTCCAAAAAAGTGATTTTAGATATCCTCACAGGAAGTAATCACGGCGATTCAGGTCAGGTGACCTCGTACGCCGTGGAATAGGACCTCCCCTTCCAATCCAGCGACCAGGATATACTGTACCGGTAGCGCTCCATCGTACTGCACTGTACGTCTCCGAATAGCACTGTGTATTGAATGATTTGATTGATAGTACGTTCTGTCCTGGGACAATGTAAATACGGTACAACAGAGCCACATTATGGACAAGTAAAGTAAACAAAGCTTGTGTAATGACTTCCTGGCAATCAGGCTTGCAGGAAATGAAGAATGTCCATGTAAATAAACACCACAGTACGTGTAAACGTGCACGCATGTTAGTTGTGAATAAGATGGTAAACAGTGCTGCTAGATAAAGTGGTGGACAAGTGTACTTCCGATATCTCCTTCAGCTGCTTTCTCCGGCCATAGATTACCATATACGCATTATTTTCATTATCTTTCAGAACAAAAGGTTATTTGGGAGTGATAACACCTTGTATACCGCTCCGCCATGTGGAAAGTGTTGGAATCGTCTCCAAAACAGATGTACAAAGGCTTTAGATGTGGAGGCACACGTGGGAAGCTCCAACCCGCCTCTCGCCGGCCCGATGGTCACAGCGCCGTTTAATTAAAGAGCTCCGTTACGGCATTAGAGTCGCGGCGGCCGGCCGATAGCTTTTAACTGAGGGCGGAAGCCTGCATCTAAGTGGCGGTTAAGCGGCGCCACTGTTTGCAGCGGTCGTTCGCAGCAGCCTACTGCAATATCACTAATGCCACTGGCAGAGGAGCCCGCGGGCCCACTTCGTGTAGTAGAGCGGTGGGGTTGGTTCGAGGAACGGGTGCGGAGGGAGGCAGTGGCATTTAAGAGTTGGAGAGCGGCGGCAGCGAGACGGAAAGGAAGAGAGGGTAGAGGGTACTCTCATCTAGCGCCCACAAGGGTGCAGAGGGGGGGGGGGGAGCTAGAGGCTCTGACAAAGAGTGCTAGAAGGGCCAGCACTGTGGTGTCCAACGAGTCATAATGCCTGCCGCGCTCTGGTCCCCACCAAAGTGGTAAACGTAGTGTTAACCAACTTTTCTGGGTTTTTTTTATTTGTCTGAGTACGTGAATGTGTGTCTTCCATAAACCGCCCTGAACAACTGCCCCTATCGACATAAAGTTTTAACCCAAGTAATGACTTTTAATGCAATCTGACCATACATCGAAAACATATTGAAGGGTAGTTAATGCTTACTTTCCTCAAAGGAGAGAATTGTTACCATAAGTGAATATTTGAGTGAATTTTATAATCACAGTTACTTCTTGCAATTTCATAGCCTGATTCGGAGAACGTAACTTTAAATGTGAATCATGTCCAATGAGCATTCGCTGCTCTGTCTAAGACCTCTTCGTACAAAACGTAAAATATAAATATCCCAAGTGATCATGTCGAACATAACATGAGCAGCAGAAAGCAGCACGGAATCTTCACACTATCATTTATCTTCTATCCTGTAATGCATCTAAAAATCGGAAACGTCTTCTGCTAACTGCACTTTTGAAAAGATAGTACTAGTTGTCATCATTATTGTGCCTTGCCGTAACTAACATCACTGATGAAGAACAATGCGGAAGTGTGTTCATACCTGAAGTTAACTGCACAGTGCAAAATACGAGTACACACAATGTCACATAAGTAGTATTATCTTTAAAGATGGGATCATCACTGACATGGGAAGGTAACGAATCGTACAAACTTCAATTTAATTTGTAATTCATTCAACTGAAACCTTGAGCATTCTCGATTGCAATGTCTGTGGCTATACAGTGCCTGTATCTTTACAATATACTGTTTACCACAGTTATAATTGATAATATCAGTTTTCATTCCATGAGACATTAATCAAAATACAAAATACAAAATACAAAATGCAAAATACATACAATGTCACATAAGTAGTATTATCTTTAAAGATGGAATCATCACTGACATGGGAATGTAACAAATCGTACAAGCTTCAATTTAATTTGTAATTCGTTCAACTGAAAGCCTAAGCATTCTTGATTGCAATGTCTGTGGGTATACAGTGCCTGTATCTTTACAATATACTGTCTACCACAGCTATAATCGTTAGTATTAGTTTTTATTCCATGAGACATTAATCAATGTCTGATTCACATTGTATTGTGAAGATACAGATAAATAGCTCAAATGGCTCTGAGCACTATGGGACTTAACTTCTGAGGTCATCAGTCCCCTAGAACTTAGAACTAATTAAACCTAACTAACCTAAGGACATCACACACATCCATGCCGGTCGCGCGGTTCCAGACTGTAGCGCCTGGAACCGCTTGGCCACGCCGGCCGGCCAGGTACAGATACTGTATAAACACAGACATGGTAACCATCAATGATATACATATGCATTGAACGGCTAGAAATACACTGTGTGGTCAAAAATATCCGGAGACCTGGATGAAATTGACTTACAAGTCCGTGGTGCCCTCCATCGGTAATGCTGGTATTCAATACGGTGTTGATCCGCTCTTAGCCTTGGCCACGTGTTCCATTCTGCAGGCATACGTTCAATCAGGTGCTGGAAGATTTCTTGGGGAATGGCAGCCCATTCCTCACGGAGTGCTGCACTGACGAGGGGTATCGATGTCAATCGGTGAGGCGTTCCAAAACATCCTAAGGGAATGCTATAGGATTAAGTTAAGGTCTCTGTGCAGGGCAGTCCATTACGCGGATGTTATTGTCGTGTAACCCTTCCGCCAAACGCCGTGCGTTATGAAAAGGTGCTCGATCGTGTTGAACGATGCAGTCGCATCCCCGAATTGCTCTGCAACAGTGGGAAGCTAGAGGGTACTTAAAACATCAGTGTAAGCCTGTGCTGTGAAAGTACCACCCAAAATAACAAAGGGTGCAAGCCCCTCCATGAAAAACACAACCACACCACAAGACCTCAGCCTCCGAATTTTACTGTGGCACTACACACACTGGCAGATGACGGTCACAGGGCATTCGCTGTACCAACATCCTACCATCGGATCGCCACATTGTGTATCATGATTCGTCACTCCACACAGCGTTTTTCCACTGTTCAATCATCCAATGTTTACCCTCCTTACACCAAGCAAGGTGTCGTTTGTCATTTACCGGCGTGATGTGTGGATTATGAGCAGGCGCTCGACCATTAAATCCAAGCTTTTTCACCTTCCGATTAACTGTCGTAGTACTTACAGTGGATCCTGATGCAGTTTGGAATTCCTGTGTGGTGGTTTGGATAGATGTCGGCCTATTACACATTACGACCCTCTTCAACTGTCGGAGGACTCTGTCAGTCAACAGACGAGGTCGACCTGTACCTTTTGTGCTGTACGTGTCCCTTCACGTTTCCACTTGACTATCACATCGAAAGCAGTGGACCTAGGGATGTTTATGAGTGTGGAAATCTCGCGTACAGATGTATGCCACAATTGACACCCAATCACCTGATAACGTTCGAAGCCCGTGAGCTGCGCAGAACGCCCCATTCTGGCCTCTCACGATGTCTAATGACTACTGCGGTCACTGATATGGAGTACCTGGCAGTAGGTGGCAGCACTACGCACCCAATATGAGAAACGTATGTTTTTGGCAGTATCCGGATACTTTTGATCACATAGTGTTCGATATTATATTTGTCTCATTCTGCAGGAATCACGAATTGTGCGAGTGTATAGAAGTTTGGATCGATCATAGATGTGTGCTCAGATAGCCGAAGTTGTTAAGGAAGCCGCTCGCGATAAGTGGGAAGTCTGGATTTGAGTCCCGTCCGGCAAAAATTTTCGTCTATCGCAAACAACTGACATCAATTCGTCGCCACAGAATACGAATCTGTTACATAATTCAAATAATAATCATTGATACAAGAATAACGACAATACTTGACACATGTTCCACATGGCATACAGCGCCACCACATAAAAAATTAGCAAAGAAGAATTCGCGGTTCAGGAGAAAGTTAAGAATATGTATCCTCCAATCTATCCATTTGTAACCCCATCTTTCACCGCCGCTAAAATTTCCTTCCACCTCGCCGCGTTATTTCCTACACTCTTCTTAACAAGAGAACACAGGCGAACGCTAAAAGGCATGCACAGCAGCTGGCAAATCACAAACAGCGTGTCAAATTAGTGTCTTACGTCCTGTAAACGCATCCAGTTGTCCCTTCGACACCTTTATCTATTAACATTTCCCTTGGGCACGAAAGCATAAAAATACGATCCGGCGTAAGATATTGTGAATGTCCCAGAGAGAGCGAGTGAGGCTCTCTCTTGGGTCAGTCGGCACTAATGGGCTCTCATAGATGAGGTCAGTGACCAGGAGCGGGGTTGCCACGCCTCTGTCCTCAGATCAGTTGTAATATTTAATGTTTTGAATTATTATCTTATGGATAAAGCGGTCTGTTTATCAAACATAGTATCACTGGCAACAGATGAAGCACCTGTGGTATTTGAGTACTATCGTACATTTATAATCTATTTAGAACACAATGTATCCAAGTTATTTGAAAGACACTACACCATCCATCCATGTTTAGTTGCCAAAAGGACTGGATCAACCTCTTAAAATTATTATTGACGCAGTAAACAAAGTTGGAAGCAACGATTGAAGTTCTAGTTCATATGCCCTTGAGTACTTGATGCGATTACTCATTCAGACTGAGGTACGCTGGCTACCGACAACTTACGCTTCACAAAAATTTTCTCATTTTTGAGTTGGTTTTAGATCTTTTGGGTGAGTCAAAGATCTAATTTTTTGAGAAAATTTCGTCAAGACATTGCTTTTCTAACAGATTTGTTTACTGCATTTAATGAGGTTAACTTGCAGCTACAAGATAACAGTCTGATAAATAATGTTCACAATATCAGTTATTCTGGCCACAATTAAACTAATGAAACGAAACATCAATCAGTGCAATTTTTTCCAGTTTGAAATTTGTCGCAGACAACCTTCCGGGATGATGAAGAGTCAACCTACTTTCTACATTTAAATGTCCTTCATGTGGTTGAAGGATTTTTGACTCGGGAAATACCACAGTGGATTAACATTCCATACAGTAATATTGAAAAAACGAATGTCAAAAAGAACTGAGTGAAATAAGCACTGCCGAGGCTTACAACGGGATATCAACAATTCTGGTTTCGGAATGACATGCTTGCTACTTATCCTGTACTATGAACTATTGCGAGAATGTTTTGATAGCTTTTCCATCTTCATGTTCCCTGAAAAAGCGCTTAATTTGCTTCTTACAAGAAAAGGATCAGATACGAAATCGCTGACCGAGGAGATTTAAGGTTAAACATGACTAAACGGAAGCCTAACTGCGCGATTCGCTAAAATGTCATCAGTCTGATCCCTCACACCAAAAGAATTTACATGTTACATTTACTAGATTTGTATTCGTGTTACAAATGTACTTTTATTCACTTTTTGCATCCTAACCTTTTACAGTGAAACCTATGAAACTGAATAGCGCTACGTTAGATGTCAGAAACACACTTATGTTGAAGAACTTGTGAAAGCTAAATACTTTGCAGGCATGTGGACTACACAAAACTGAATTGACTGGCGCGTGGTCTAGGAAACAAAATGTTTGGCGATCTTTTGGTTAAACGAACATTGCGTGCACAGCTGGCTTTGTTTCTAGGCTAAGTACAACCCTAATGGCAGGAAAGCACGGCCTCCATTAGTTTGTCACTGATTCGTTGCGAGATACCAGTTGTTACCTAGCAATGCAACCCACTAATAACCTGCCACATATCCCTTCTCTATCTCCCAACATAAGCATCGACATGGAACCTCTGCAAATCTTACTTAAGTGTTCATCGAATCACCTTCTCAATAATTCTAAATTTTTACAATCTCGAACAGCACGCGGAAAAAATGAACACCTATATCTTTCCGTGCGGGCTCTGATTTCCCAAATTTTGTTATGATGATCATTTCTCCCTATGTAGGTCGGCGGCAACAAAATATTTACTCATTCGGAGATGAAAGTCGGTGATTAAAATTTTGTAAGAAGATTCCGCTGCAACGAAAAACAGTTTCGTATTTATGTTGTCCACCCCAAATCCTATATCACGTCCGTGACACTCTATCCACTATTTCGGGCTATTACGAAACGTGCTGCTTTTCTTTGAAGTTTGACGGTGTAATCCGTTAATCCTACCTGGTAGGGATTTCCGACTGCGTTTCAGTATTCCAAAAGACAGACAAGCGCACTGTATGCAGTCTCTTGGTACATCTGTTCTACCAATAAAATGCACTCTTTCGCTTGCTTCCCCACAAAATTTTCTATGTGTTCTTTTCCATTTAAATTGTTCGTAATTGTGATGCGTAGGTATTTAGTTAAATTTACGGCCTTTGGATTAGACTGATTTATCTTGCAACCGAAGTTTAACGGATTCCTTTTAGCGCTCGTGTGGATGACTTTACACTTTTCATTATTTAAGTGCAATTTACAATTTTAGCTCCATTCATAAATCTTTTCTAAGTCGTTTTGAAGTTTGTTTTGATCTCCTGATACGTCTACAAGACCATAAACGACAGTATCATCTGCAAACAACCTAAGACTGCTGCTCAGATTGTCTCCTAAATCGTTTATGGAGATAAGGAACAGCAGCAAGCCTGTAAGACTACCTTGGGAAACGCAAAAAATCACTTCTGTTTTACTCGATAACTTTCCGTCAGTTACTACGAACTGTGACCTCTCTGAGTGGAAATCACAAATCCAGTGAAATAACCTGGATGATATTCTGTTTCACTGCAAATCGCTAGAGTGATACAGCATCAAAACTCTTTTGGAAACCCAGAGATAAAATAAAATTCAAATCTATTGTCAATAGCACTCAACACTTCGTGTGTGTAAAGAGATACTTGTGATTTACAAGAACGATGTTTTCAGAATCCATGTTGACTGTGTGTCAATAGACCGTCATTTTCGAGTACATTCACAATGTTCGAACAGAATACATTTTCCAAAATTCTGCTGCATATCGACGTTAATGTAAGACTGGGATTTAATAGATTACTCCCACTATCTTTTTCGAATATTGGTGAGAACTGTGCGAGTTTCTAGTCTTTGGGTACGGATCTTTAATCGAGCGAGCGGATGTATGTGATTGTTAATTACGGAGCTAGTTAATTATGGAGCTATCGCATCAGCATACTGAGAAAAGAACTTAAGTGGTATATAGTCTGGACCAGACGACTGGCTGTTATTGATTTCAGTTGCTTCACATCTCCCCCAGGATATTTACTTCACACGTGCTCATGATGGCACCTGTTGTTGATTCGAATTCTGGAAGATTTACTTCGTCTTCCTTGGTGAAGTAATTTCGAAAGGCTGTGTTTAATAGGTCTGCTTTCGCAGCAGTGTCGTCGATGGTTAGTAGGAGTAACCCACTATGTCACAGGCCCGTATCATTGACGTCGATATGCAGCAGGATTTTGGAACATATATTGTGTTTGAACAGCCGCGCCGTGGGGCCACGCTGTTAGAGGCACCATGTCACGAACTACGCGGCCTCTCCCGCCGGAGGTCCGAGTCCTCCCTCGAGCATGTGTGTGTGTGTGTTGTCCTTAGCGTAAGTTAGTTTAAATTAGTTTAAAGTAGTGTATAAGTCTAGGGACCGATGACGTTAGCAGTTTGGTCCCTTAGAAATTCACACACACTTTTTTCTGTGTTCGAACATTATGAATTAACTCGAAGAGAACGGTCTATTGACACACAGTAAACATGGATTCAGAAAACATCGTTGTAATAAATCACAAATAGCTCTTTACACACACGAACTGTTGAGTGCTATTGACAAGGGATTTCAGATTGATTCCATATTTCTAGGTTTCCAAAAGACTTTCGACAATGTACCACTCAAGCGATCTGTAGTGAAATTACGTGCGTATGGAACATCACCTCAGTTATGTGACTGGATTCGTGATTTCCTGTCAGAGAGGTCACAGTTCGTAGTAACTGACGGAAGTTATCGAGTAAAACAGACGTGATTTCTGGCATTCCCCGAGTTAGTCTTATAGGCCCGCTGCTGCTCCGTATCTACATAAAGGATTTAGGAGACAATCTGAGCAGCCGTCTTAGGTTGTTTACAGCAGATACTGTCGTCTACCATCTAGTAAACTCATTATAAGATCAAATCAAATCGTAAAATGATTTAGAAAAGATATCGGAATGGTGCGAAAATTGGCAGTTGTATTTCTATTGCTATCACCCAGAGACTTCATCTTGCCGCTAGCATACTTTATATACGACCAGAATCTCTTTGGATCTTCTTCCAGGTTTCCAGTTAAAGTTACTTTGTGGAAAATATTATAAGCATCTCTCATCGATGTCCACACTAAATTTCGAGTTTGTTTAAAAGATCGCAAACCTTTGAGGTTTTGAGTTCGTTTAAATTTGGCACGCATTTTTCGTTGTTTCTGCAACACTGTTCTGATGTGTTTTGTGAACCAAGAGGGATGAGCTCCGTCCTTTGTTAATTTATTTGGTATAAATTTCTCAATTGCTGTCGATACTATTTCTCTGAATTCAAGCCCCATTTCATCTATTTTTACATTGTTGATTTGGAAGGAGTGGAGATCGTCTCTCAGGAACGCTCATGTGTATAATTGGAAACTGGAAATTTGTGGTATGGTCTTATGGGACCAAACTGCTGAGGTCATAGGTCCCTAAGCTTACGCACTACTTCATCTAACTTAAACTAACTTACGCTATGGACAACACACACACCCATGCCCGAGGGAGGACTCGAACCTACGACCGGGAGCAGTGAATTTTTATCTACTTATTTTAATAGGTACATTTTTCGTTTTTTGGAGGATTATGAAGTTACAATATACAATCTCGCTACGATCGCCCTATGTTCACTAATCCTTGTATCCGTTTTGATGCTCGTTATTACGTCAGGATTATTTATTATTACTAAGATGTCAAGTGTGTTTTCACAACCGTAATGATTTTAGCACAATTTCGTATGATGTTTAATGCGTACCTACTGATTTAAACATATATTTCCGCCAACATATCGAGTATAAATTACGTCACCACCCTCTATAATTACAGTAGTCGATTACAGGTTTGAAAGTAAACGCAAGTTTTCTTTGAACCTATCAGCAGTTCATCAGTAAACACTTCCGGGCTAAGTTGCCGTGGTCGATCTGTAGAACTTCTTCTCACTGACGTTTCGTTCTCAACTACGGAGAACATCTTCCGAGGCGAGTCGACGACTGGCTGCTAGGAGCTGGGGCCGCCGCTTATATGGAGATCGTAGAGGGCGCCACCGCACGTCACGTGGCGTCGATGTGTAGCTATCTTTGGCTATCGTCTGTTCTCTCGATTGTCACGTGATTGATGCAACGTCGAGCGCCGTATCTTGTCCAATTTTAATCCGTCTTCTTTACGATTAAAATTGTATTGATGTTTGTGGATTTCAATTGCCTCTCTATACCTACGTGTATAATAATGCAACGTCCTCGCTAGCACGCTTGTCTCACCAAATTTTATTTCGTGATCTCCATCCTTAAAAACATGTTCCGTTACTGCCGATTTGTCGATACGTCCCAAGCGACAGTTTCTTTTGTGCTCCGTCAACCGTGTATTGATGCTTCTTTTTGTAGTTTCTATGTAAACCCTGCCACAACTAGACGGAATTTTATACTGTAGCAAATTCGAGGATTACCTCGAGCGAGAAAACACATATACAGAAACCTACACATCCTTAAATACACGTAGTTTTAACAGCAAGCGAGCACAGATGGTGTCGAAATCACAAGGTACAAGAATAGTCACAAAACCAAATAACCAACACGACAGTAAGACATTTTGTTAAGTCCGCGTGGTCGCAGTTGGGTTAGAAACGTCTCTGTAGGCATTTGTACTTGAGACTTCTGCGAAAACAAGAGGGGTAACACTCGACTTAACAATCGTAATACATTAAAAAATAAATTATCTGACATTTTAAGGAGAAACAACCACTTTTCATACATCTTTCCTCTCCGGAGCTAGACGTATGGGACCGTTGACATCATAAAATCAATAATGACATGTCCAATATCTGACCAAAACTTCAAGTGGCTCTGAACACTATGGGACTTAACATCTGAGGTCATCAGTCCCCTAGAACTTAGAACTACTTAAACCTAACTAACCTAAGGACGTCACACACATCCATGCCCGACGCAGGATTCGAACCTGCGACCGTAGCAGCAGCGCGGTTCCGGACTGAAGCGCCTAGAACCGCTCGGCTACAACGGCCGGCTGACCAAAACTACCTGCACACCCGTTAATGGACGGTAATATCGAGTGTGTCTTCCACTCGCCTTTATGACATCTTGAACTTCACTGGGACCGTTTCAATGAATTGTCTGAATGTCTCTGGAGGAATGGACCCTCATTCTTCCTCAAGAGCCGAAACTAAACATCGTAGTGAAGTCGCTGGCAGCGGTCTGGAGCGAAGTCGACGTTCTAGCTCATACCAAAGGTGTTCCATTCTGTTCAGGCCTGGCCTCTTGGCAGGCCATTACTGTTCAGCAATGCTTTTGTCCTCATTTCATAGTCTCAGACGTAGTGCTCTATGGCATGGTGCATTGTCATGCTTATACAAAAAAAAAAAAAAAAAACGAAGAAAGAAAATCATCGTCTCCGAACTGTTCCCTCAATATGCGCGGTTCACAATGCTGTAAAATATGTTGATATCGACCCGAATATAGCGGCAATTGACACCCACGTCACAAACACAAAAACAACACCCCAATACTGCAACACTACGTCCGTATTTCATGTAGGCACTACACATGACAGCAGATACGTCCTCCGTTGGGCTTCCAAAGGGTAAAGCGCGATTCATGACGCCAAATCACACGTTTCAAGCACAGTGGCGTTGCTTTTTACACTATTCCAACCGTCGAGTAGTACTGACTACAGAAAAGTGTGGGTCAGGGTATGAGGAGCTGCTGTACCCTACTCTCCTCAGCTCCCTACAGGCAGGCATTATGCCAGCTCGACTGCTGACACACTTTGGGATTCACGAGTGTTCCTTCCTCTGGTTTCATGCGTTTTTTTTACAGCCACACTTCGCAGTGCTCGATGGCCACTGAGTATCAGTATATGTGGGCTGCCTATTCTTGATTTAGGGGCCGCTGGCCTTTCACGTTTACACTTCACAATCAATTGAGCAACGGTCAACTTGGGCAGCTTTAGAAGGTTTGAAATGTGTCTGAGTGATTTATTATGACTATTCCACGTTCGAAGTCGGTGACATCTTGAAATGTTGCCTTTTATGTGTAAATACATTTAAGCCCCAAAACTAAAATAATTTATGTAAAGCTAGGTAAGGAACGCTGTATTTTTATATTAATTTCGTGTATTGTCTTTAAATTGTCTTACAAAGTAAAACTGTAATTAATTCTTAAATGTGAAAGAGCATAAAGATGTTAAATTGTATTTTTTAACTGGCAAATAATACACGACACACAGCACAAGTGGCGTCAACAAACAAATTTTACGTGATCAGCATCACCGGAAAGGAGCCCAGCGAAGTCTCTCGAACTTTTTCCAATAAAGAGGCTCCCAGAACAGGAAGAGACTGAGGAGAAAGTGACAGTATAGTTGCCTTCAGCTGTCTACTTCTATATAAGCACGAGCGGTGCCTGGATCGCTCGCATTCGATATCTCTCTCTCTCTCTCTCTCTCGAATGATCGGCAGTTGTACTCGAAAGATATTTTCAAGACGTGTAAAGTATGTATTTGCGTAAAAGTGTCGTCAATATATGAATAATTGTTATCGTTTACCAATGTTTCATATTAATAATTCATGAACCATGCTTGTCCACATTTTTATGTTTCAGCAAGGAGAACTGCAAGGCTACCGACTTGTCATTTGCTGGCTGCTGCCGAAAATTATTGATGTTCGAATTTGTAGCAGCCACCCGTGCGTCTCTGAGATCTGTTAAGCCGATCTGTAAAAGCAGTTTCCAGACAGGACTTCTGTCCATAACGAGTAGTATTAATGATCGGCGTACGGTCAGCAACGGATGTGCGCAGACAGTCCACTCCACTGTATCAAATCAGGTTGGAAAAAATCTTGAATTATTTATTTTCTCTCCCTTAGTGGTAAATTTATCGGTGCTTTGTGATAATTTAAACTTCTCTTTTTAATTTGACTGCTTGTTTTAATTAACGGAACTCGAGTTAATTTCCTCTTATAAAAATTATTTTTCAGTTACCTCTAAAGAGCTCCACACACAACAGAGAAAACTTCCTTTTTTGAAAATAATAATTCGCTCTCCCGACTGACAGGTTCTGCAGCTACTGCTTCTGTAATGACAATACAGTAATCCCCGCTCCCTTTTACACTCATGGGCCCGCTTCCCGTGACATCTAGGGATCAGTTCCGCATTATATATGAATGTCCGGATACTTCAGATCATGTAGTGTGCTCATAAGAGTTTTCGGATCTCTGTCAAAAAGAGCATCAGTATTGTAAGGGGATAAACTTCGCTCTCAGTAGGTCACGATTCTGATGAGTTCGCACTTGTGTTGAAACGCATTTTCTTAATCTTTGGCGTATACACTCAGAGGTATCATTTATTTATGTCTCATCACTATCATCATCGTCATCATCTTAATCACATATTCCATTCCAGTAGAATGGGGCATAAAATACTTCGCCAGAATTTTCCGTTAAGTCTTTCCTCTGCTAACGTGCTGCTGCATGATTTCTAAAGTCATCTAACTTTCTTTGAGGAGGCTTTCTTCACAGTTATTTATTGTTTCCTAGAATCCAGGTAAGATCATCTGCGTCCCATCTTCCGTCCAGTGGCCTGGTCAAATGTTCTGTCGAGCTCTGTTTTATGCTGATCACAGTTACAGTGACACTTGTCGCATAACCTATTTCATTGTTTTACTGTTTCTCCGAATAGATAGTAACGAGAATCATCCTTCACTTTTCTGCTCATTTCCCCTGACTATTCAGACTCATACACTTATTTCTTCAAGTGTCCTTCGTCCGTTTGGCGGAGATCTCACTCTTGCATAACGCATAAACCCACTGAAGACACCTTAAATGACCTATCGAGGAGTATTTGGCTGGTATAAATGCCAGAGGTTTGCTACTAAAGAGGCTAATGATGAAAAGCAGTCCCTACTTACCACTTTATTTGTTTGCAGTCAGTAAAACAAGCGTCTAATCCGTTTGTTTGCAGCCAGTACCGCAGCGCTGCTCTCCTGCGTGCACACCTCGTGCGAGCGTGCAGCCCGGCAGGTGTGGGCAGGTGGCGGTAGCTTAGCCGCCAGCTATCCCGGCACAGTGGCCGGCGGCTGTCAAACGGCCCGGTCTCGCAGGCTTAGCGCGTAAATGTAAGCCCCGCTAATGGCCGGCGCTGCGAGTTCTCCTTCGCGAGTAATTCGCAGGCCCCGAAATTAATGGTCGCCCACTCCTGCAAGCCGCAAGCCGGCTTATGAATACCTGCTGCTTTATACTCCTCCACTATTACCCTCTGACCGACGCTCTTCCGTACTTGCTACTATCTTTGGCAGAAACGTATAGAACGACTAGTCCTTCATTCATAAGAGGATATGAACGAGACGAGTAGATGTTACACATGTTTCAAGTCACCGAGCGACGGAGGGTGTTACATTAACCAGGAAGTCATCAGTCTGAAATAACTACAAGGAAGGCTGCAATTGTAATATAGCTTTCAACTTGCGAGAGAAACTCGCTGATTAAATGAGGGAATTGATGTGTCCTTGTCCTGTGCCACGTACGTCGGAAAGTCAGTTATGAGTTCCATTCTCAGTTGTGACCACACAAAGCATCGATTTCCTCCCTACTTTAAATGTGTGTGAATTCCTAAAGGACAAAACTGCTGAGGTCATCGGTCCCTTGACTTCACACTGCTGAAACGAACTTAAACTAACGTACACTAGGCACAACAAACCCACCCATGCCCGAGGGAGGACTCGAACCTCCGGCGGGAAGGGTAGCGCAATACGTGACATGGCGCCTCTAACCGCTCGGCCACACCGCACGGCTCTTCCTACTTGCAGAACGTTCTGAACTGATTAGCTAGAAAACTGGGGAGGTGCATAGGAGATACAAGCAAACAATCACCTTCCGAACAGACCTTGAAGACCCAACAGTACCAACCAGCCGCCGTGTCATCCTCAGCCCTTATGTGTCAACGGATTCGGATACGCAGGGGCATGTGCTCATCACACTGCTCTCCCTCCCTTTGTGAGATTTCGTGAGCGTGCCGCTACGTCTCAGTCAAGTAGCTCCTAGCTCCTCTATTGATCTCACGAGCGCTGAGTGCGGCTGTGCGGGGTAGCCGCGCGGTCTGGGGCCTCTGCTCAAGGTCCGTGCGGCTCCCCCCGTCGGAGGTTCGAGTCCTCCCTCGGGCATAGGTGTGTGTGTCGTCCTTAGAGTAAGTGAGTTTAAGTTAGATTAAGTAGTGTGTAAGCTTAGGGGCCGATGATCTTAGCAGTTTGGTCCCGTTAGACATAACCACAAAATTTCCAAAAGGGCTGACTGCATCTCGCTTCCCAATAGCACCCGGCCGACCCTGACGGTGACGCAAATGCTAGCCATGCCTAGCAGCATTTAACTTGGATGATGTGACGGGAACCGGTGTCATAACTGCGACAAGACCTGTGTCCTATACGGGTTACAACAGAAGGAAACTATTCATGCATTAGTTAACAACCATTCAACAGCCAAGAGTGCATCAAATATTTTTTTTTTTTTTTTTAATTTAAAGCAACCGGTTTCAACAGAATACGTTGTCATCTTCAGGTCTTAAAATTTTTGTCGTAGGCATGTTCATTTTATTGTCAACTCACGCACAAGATGTCAAGTAGATAAAAACAGCATATTATAAAATGTTTGTCATCACTATTCTTATCTGCTTCACATCTTGTGCGTGAGGTCAGCCTAAAATTAACAAGTTTCACAACAACAGATTTTAAGACCTGAATATGACGACATGGTCTGTTGAAACCGACTGGCTTAAACAAAAAAATTTTTATGCAATATCAGCTGCTGAATGGATCTTAACAATTAAACAGGTCACCCTTCAGTTCCACCAAAATGAGAAAATTCTGTTCATTTATTTGAAGAAACAACACTCACATTACCGAGTCCATTATTGTACGACTTCAACAAATAATTTAGTGCCGACGTCCATACCCAAAACAATGAGACTTAAAGGTGAACAAGGATTGTTAGTAACTTCCTAGACAAGGAATGGCTATACAGTGCCAAACAGGGAATTGTGGCCATAGAAGCTATACCGCCGGCTGGGATGGTCGAGCGGTTCTAGACGCTACAGTCTGGAACCGCGTGACTGCTACGGTCGCAGGTTCGAATCCTGCCTCGGGCATGGATGTGTGCGATGTCCTTATGTTAGTTAGGTTTAAGTAGTTCTAAGATCCAGTTATCCCGCCTGGAGGAGCCGGCAGTCCTGACCACCGCACTGCGACATCTAGTGCGGGTAGGACATAGGTACGGGTGTAAGGTCACCTTGTCGGCCATGGAGGCTGTTGACAGGGTACAACTAAAGGCCATGAATCTTCCCACCGACTTCGGCGCCCTGCGTGACCTATTAAAAGAGGTGTTTGAGAGAAGAAATGAAACCTTCAACTTAAACGAAATATACAATCAGTCTGTCCTATCCAATGGGAGAATAGCTTACGACTGGACAAAAACCTTCCCAGAATCATACGTACACACATATTTCCCATGACTACAGAAATACAGATAGGACAGCTAAACGCACATAACAGTAGGCTGCTCATGCAGGAGCTTCGGAGGGTGGTGGAGGAGAGGAGCCTTGATGTGCTCTGTTTGCAGGAGCCATATTCTCTTGCGGGGAATATAGCTTTCACTGCCATGAGTTGGCAAGTAGTAAGTAAGTTTCGGGGACGACCCGAAAGCCACCATCATAATAACTAACAAGGCACTGCGGGCAACAGTGCTCTCACATCTTTCGGACGACCATTGCAAGGTCATTGAACTTCAGTCACCAATTGGCGTCATATACCTAATAAATATGTACTTTCAGTACGGTACAGACATTGGCGGGTACCTCGACCAACTCACGCAGGTGGCAACGGTGCTGAGGGGCAGAAAGGCAGTTGTGGTGGCGGACGTGAACGCCATATCCCCCCTGTGGCACAGTGGCACTCGAGATGAAAGAGGAGGCAAGCTGGAAGAGACTATCATGTCTCTACAACTTCTCATTGCCAATAGACCAGGAAACCCCCCCACCTACACAGGAGGGGGAGGAGATGGAACCAACATTGACATTACGATGATGACAGCCAACATCGCTGCCAATGTACAAAATTGGATCGTTACTGACGGAGACACAACCAGCGATCACAATTTGATCAAATTTACAATCTCAGAACGGGAGTGCCACTGGGACATAGGGTGGGAAGTACAACTAAACTATAACAGGACCAACTGGGAACGCCTTGCAAGAGAGTTTGACCCTCCGACATGGCCAGAAGATGACGATGATATCAATAAGCACGCCGAAGATCTGGCGGGCGCTCTTACCAGGGCGGTAAAGACCGCTGTACCAACCAGGAGGAGGGCCGTTGCGGCTTCTCCATCACCATGGTCTGCGGAGCTAGGGCAGATGCGTCAGTCTGTCAGAAGGGCGAGGAGGTATTACCAGCGAAGTGTCGTCTGGGAAGAAAAACAAAGATGGCTGCAAACATACAGGGAAGCCAAAGAGCAGTTTCAGAAGGAACTGCGAGCAGTCAGGTTGGAAAGTTGGAAAAAATACGTGCACAGCCAATTGGCTATGAATCCCTGGGGCACTCCTTACAAAATAGCAAGGGAAAAAATCAGGTCGCCAATGGTGCTCTCCACTATCAGGGACGGAAACCGGATGACTGGGTCTTGGCAGGAAACTGCTGAGGTCCTCCTCCACTCACACTGAAGAAAGAGGACACCGAAGAACAACGCCTAATTAGGCAGGCTATGCAGGCAGACTACCAGAATAACATCATGGTGTACCCTTTCTCATAAGAGGCAGCACACATAAAATCACTAAAGAAAGGAAAGGCCCCGGGACCAGACGGCATAATCGCGGAGGTGGTGCAATACCTCGCTCCTCAACTGGTGACACCTTTAGCAAGAATTTACAATGAGGCCCTGCGCCTCAGAACATTCCCCACAATCTGGAAACAGGCCAACGTCGTAATTATCAAAAAAGGGCAGGACAAACACCCTAAAGAAGCAAAGTCCTATAGACCTGTGCGGGATGAGTGACAGACACTTCGGTTTTCGGCAGGAGCGATCTGCGTGTGACGCATTTGCCCTCGCGTCCGAGGTCTGTGGGTCGTCTCCGCACAAGTACATAGTTGGCATCATGGTGGACATCAGTGGCGCCTTTGACAACCTGTGGTGGCCTTCGCTCTTCTCCTGCCTGCGGGAGAAGGAGTGTCCAGGGCCGCTATACGGCTGTCTTAGGAGCTATTGTATCCAAAGAGAGGTCTGGCTATCGTCCCCTAGCGGGCGAATTGGTAAGAAAAATCACGAATGGATGTCCACAGGGCTCTGTCCTGGGGCCACTCTTTTAGGATATAAACATGGAGCCTCTCCTGGAGAGCTTGGCGAACAGTGTGGATATGCTAGAGGCGATAGCTTACGCTGACGACCTCCTTCTGCTGGTTGGCGGCCGAAGTCGCGAAGATCTCGAACCCAAAATCAATAGAACATTAGCAATTCTCACACAGTGGTGGCAAAACACGAGAATGACTATTGCGCCTATTAAGTCGACATATCTATTACTGAAAGGCCAATTGGCCAGGAATGCAACGGTGAGAATCGAGGGCTCACCGGTGATTCGGCGTCGTGAGGCCCGGTATCTAGGAGTAATAATCGATGAAAGGTGGAACTTTGCCAAACATATTGAAACAGCTACACAAAAATCACTAGAAGCCCTAAATAGTTTAATCATGATAGGACACAGCAGATTTCATCTTCCACCAGTGCTCATAAAGCTGTACCATAATACCATTCTTGTTTCCATTGTGGGTTACGGATCCGGAGTGTGGGCACACAGGCTCACGAGGGCCGTGCCCGCCATGTCTGTGAGGAGGATGCAACGCAACATGCTTCTACGCTCCACTGGAGCATACAGAACATCTCGGGGAGGGGCACTACTAACACTCATGGAGGTTTGTCCCCTGGACATTAAAATCCAGGAATAAGCAGCTTGGTATTGGGTGAAAACGGGAGATGTAGAAAAGACTAAGAGCATCTTGGGAGTGCGGGTGGGAGACAAGTTTGCAATCAAGAGAAGAGGAGAAGAGCTATGGCAAGAACTCTGGGACGCAGAGGCAACAGGCCGAAGGACTTACCAGCTGCTCCCAAACATCAAAGAACGCCTTTAACTTTCGCACTTCCAACCGAGTAAGGGACTGTTGCACTTCCTCACAGGTCATTGACCGTATCCGGCATATCTTTGCCGATTCGGGAAAAGGGCTACCCCCTCGTGTGACTGCGGAGCCGAACGGGGTACTCCGGACCACGTGATCTATGAGTGTCCTGTCTTCGATGACGTAGCCAGTGACCTAAGAAACCAGCTACCTAACAACAACACATATCAACTAATCAAAGACCCTACCACATTCAACATAATAAACCGCCTTGCCAGCGAGGTATCAGCAAAGGTCCTGCGGGAATATCTAAGGGAAAATATATGAACTATCAGACGTGACAAGGCGACCCATCCCATTCCGCCGGGGCGTGGACTGGCCAATCGCCGTGACGGTAGGAATCCGCCACGCTCTGGAACAGGGGGAGGGAGCGCTAACACCCAAATCTGACAACTGCGCACAGATAGTGACTTAGTAGTTATCTAACCCTACGTAGATAATAGAAAGAATACCTCAAACAGAACCTGCAGCGATCTTCTAAAAGGCCAGCCCGGTGCCAGGGGCATGCTCACTGGGATTAGCTCAGTGGGCACGGCCTCAGTAGGTTTATATGCAATAACTGGCACGCCTGTAACGCTGCAGGAAGTAGCCCCTAGATTAGTTAATTAAGTCTAGACACTAGATCTTACCCATTAAGTAACTAACTTATCATTTCCTGTAGCAAGTAAGCTCACTAGTACTAGAAATAGAAGTAAAAATGCTGCTAATACTAACAAAATGTAATGTAGATTGAAGACCCACCAATGCATAAGGTGGTGGGTTATGATGTAAGAAATAATTGGATAGAATAAAGAATTAAAAAAAAAAAAAAGTTCCAGGGGACTGATGACCTGAGAAGTTAAGTGTAATAGTGCTCAGAGCCATCTGAACCATTTTTGAAGCTATACCTAACCTCTAAATTGCAGAAATTGTTGACGGGAATCTTTCGACATAAACCACAGAGATAAGAGTAACGTCGCATGTTTCATTATCCTCATGGGAGTTCGCTCGAGATGACAATGGCGAGTGGTTCCGACGTCTTGTTAGTACATGGCGATGTCGAAGATGGCTTGCGCATCCATCAGACTACAATAATGCCAATACCATAAAAAGCTGCTCGCGCCACATTACAATTGTGTCGCTTTATCGCCGCCGTCATTACGCATCTCCGATCAAAGTATTGAGCAGCAAAACTAACGGGGCTGTAGGCGGCAATTGCCGGCAGCCGAACGCAATAACCTTTGGTGCCGTCCTATCGTAAACCTCACTGCAGAAGCTCACACGTGAACAACGTGAATGGGGCCAGATGTTAACTTCCCCGAGTTTTATGACCTCGCGGAGACCGGTACTCAGTAAGTCTTCGACGCCAAAATGTAGTCTCCTGCGAATTACTGAGAAGGGTAGCGGCGAAGATCTCATAAATTCAATTTACACTTCGTCATTTTCTGAACTGAAAACTGAATCTACGGTTGCTCTGGACACGTCTTGCAATACCAGATTTCGGAATCTATTTTATTATATTCTCTCCAATTCTCTTCAAGTTCTCTCTTTTCAGTTTTCAATATTGTATTTACTGTCACCGACTTCCTTCTCCTTAGAATGGTAATTTGCGACAGACAACAGACCTTCTTTCGGAATGCGCGTCGCTTGATAATGCCATGGCCACGTAGGGACGTGGATCCAACGATGCTAGCAGCCAACGAACTGCTCACGCCAGCTGCCAATAGGGCGTGACCACGCCGTGTGTTTTTGAAATAGCTCTCGAGACCTCGAGACAAATCGGTGGACGTATTGACAGACAAATGACTAAAATTTCATTGAAACTGGAAGATTCTTTTCAAAGCTTCACAAACTGAGCTAGTCAGTGAAGCGTTGATTCTCCTCTGGCGCTTATGCAGACAGTTATTTGGCTTGGCGTTGATTGAGAGATTTAGGTGTCCTCCTGACGGATGTGTTGCGACATTATGTCCACTTGGCACGTTAAATCATGAATATAGGAGGGCCCTGCCAATATTGCCCCCCAATTTTGTCGACTGAGGAGAGATCTGGCGAAATGCCGGCCAAGATAGGGTGTGGCAAGCACACCAAACAACATGAACTCTTGCCTTCTGCGACTGGGCATTGTCTTCCTGAAATGTGAGATCAGGATACCGCATGAAGGCCAACGAAACAGGGTGCAGAATATTGTCGATGTACCGCTATGCCGTAAGGACGATGCAGATGTAAAGAAATGGTAGCCCACACCACACTGTATGGTAGCTAGAGTCAGGTTGGTATTCCACCACAGTCTGCGTCATCTTTAGACACGTCATCGCCCTCAAATCACATTGGAGTGAAATTGTCTTCAGTGATGAGGCCCACTTCGAAATGAGCCAAATGACGAGCGAAGATTTGTCTGGAGACGCCCCAGACAGAGGAATTATACCAACCCGACTGTCGCCCACCATACGTCGCGATAACCGTGATTGGTTGCCTGAGATGTCATTTCATTTCATAGCACGGCCCGTTTGGTTGTCATCTGTGACAGCCTTGCTGCACAGCGGTACGTCGACGACATTCTACACCCCGTTTCATTGAGCTTCACGGCAAGTCATCCTTGCATTAGATTTCAGCAAGATAATACACTCCCTCATAAGGAGAGGATTACTACTACTTGTCTTCGTGCTTATCTAATCCTACCCTTGCCAACAAGGTCGCCGGATGCCCCCCAAATTGAGGACATTTTTAGCATATTGGGGAATGGTCCTGCAACCAGCTTTGGATCTTGATGATGTAATGGGCCAATTGGACATAATTTGCCACGATTTCAATCGTAACATAGGAGTATACCACTTTGTCTCTAGGTCTGGTCTTTTACAATAAAACGCTTTCGACTGGTTTAGTTCTTTGGACTAAGAATATTCCCTACTAACAACTTGGTTCAGGCCAGACGGAGATTCGAGTTTTCCAGAAGTTTGCGAGCTCTTTTGTTTAAAACCTCTACACTGGAACGAGCTGTGAAAGTCTGCCCTTGCTATGTTCTGATTTTTGTGGATCATATTTTTACGGAGGTCTGATGGTAAGTCGCCAGTCTCATAGATTCTACACATCAACTTCAATAGTCGTTTGGTTGCCACTTCGTAACTTACGATGGAATATTGTCTGTCACTTCTGCCTTATTTGATTTCAAGACTTCCAGGGAGCTTTTAAATTCTCTCTCTGCACATCGACAACAATTTATTTTTATGTCACATCATAAGACATTTCTCGTCATAGATGCACTCAACGTACACCTATCCGCTCTCTCAAAATGGTTCAAATGGCTCTAAGCACTATGGGACTGAGGTCATAAGTTCACTTGACCTAGAACTACTTAAACCTAAATAACCTAAGGACATCACACACATCCATGGTCGAGACAGAATTCGAAACTGCGACCGTAACAGCCGCGCGGTGCCGGACTGAAACGCCTAGAACCGCTCGACCACAGCGGCGTGCTATACGCTCTCTCCTCTTCGACTAACAGAAGAACTCCCATGCTTTTAATTTCACCGAACGTCATTTTTACTTTATATGGTGATTCAATGCTCCCCGTGATCATTTCTTTTTCCATTATTTCACATGACTCCGGAATTAATTCCATCTTCAGGAATCCCAGTTCAAAGGTAGCACAAGGACGGGAGCGTTTACAACTGTTAACGCCCTTGACCTTGTGCTGTCTTTGGGCTTGTATTTCTGGAGGTGGATAGTTTCGAAACGCTTCATACATAGGTTTTGATCAATGAAGCTATTCTTCACCTGCTGTATGAGCTTTTATGTGACATAGCCAGCTTAAGTACAGATCCACACGTGTCTACTGGAATTGGTCGCTAGCCATCTACGTGGCTATCAGCCAAAGCTTTATTACCCGTTCGATTTCAAAATACACTTTCTCTACTCTTAGTCTCCTATTTGTTACGACTTTGCATGTATACTTGACCATCGTCGTCGGCGTTGATTGGCTGTCAAATCTAATAAACCTTTTAATGAAGTGTTCACGGAAGGTAATTCTGTGCCCTTTTTTTCCAGTTCATAACGAGTGCTACTCCTTTTCATGTTACACTGCGATTTTCTGACTAGAAAGCGTTATGTTCTCTCGATTTAACTTCACTGGCACCAATTTTACCCAAATTGAGCCCTTTTCGGATTTGAAAGCTTTCTGATCATATTCAAACTTCTGACGTTCCAAGCTCCAACTTGTAGAACGTTATCCTTACACTTGGCAGTTCCTCCCGGATAACCGAATGAAGGACTAATCCGAAATATTTTGCCAATGGAGAGATCTCCAAGTTACTTTTTCAGTTACGGTGAAAGATGTAATTTTATTTTCAATCCATATTCCAACAGAAAAGTTTGGAAATTTGTGGTAAAGTCTTATGGGACCAAACATCTGAGGTCATCAGTTCCTAAGCTTACGCACTACTATAATCTAACTTAAACTAACTTACGCTAAGGACAACACACACATCCATGCCAGAGGAAGGACTTGGCAACATCCGACGGAGGGAGCCGCGCGGACCGTGACAAGTCGCCCCATACCTCGCGGTTCCCCCGTGCAACCTTCCATCAGAGTATATCCTGTCAAGTAGGTACGGTATTTTATTATGTTTACATCAGTTTTTCGTCATATCCTACCCTGATCAATGCTTATAGGAAGTGATCTGTGAGGTATGTGTTATATTTTTTTCTACCTTTCCCTTTCTGTCAAAGTGTATCATGAACACTCCCTCTCTTGCAGGGAAATACATTCTGTTAGTTTGTCTGTCTTCTAGTTCATGTTTTCTGCTCTCTCCGTGCTTTGAAATGTAGGTCTGAACTGTCAGAAGCACACGGCAATGACGGGGTTAGGATCTAAGAGCGAGGAGACCAATGGTGGCAGAGGACTCCAGCCTTCTCTGCCTTGATGTACGTGACTTGTAGCACGTAGGTAGAATAATCTTTACCACCGAATTCGTGGATGAGTGTTTCCATTAAATGCTGGATGTTCGCGGTAGGTGCTTCGAGATCTTTCGAGAAAATCTGAAAGTTTAAATGAGTTAGCAAGCGATCCATAGGGCGTGCTTTTGATGCGAGTCGATTGGACTATCGTGTTGCTCCTGGAAGCTAGGCCTGTAAGTGCCCGGAGCATGTGCCAAAAAGTGCGTCCTCCTGGGGGTCCTGAGAAACGGAAGACGAGGTGAGCTGCTGCCTGAACGTGTTGGGAAAGCTGTTAGCCAAATGGGACACGCTGTGCAACTAAGCAGCGAGGCAATGACGGCAAGACGTACTGTAGCTGCTCACTGGCATACTGTTAGTTAGGTCACGATCAGAGCTGCTTGTTAGTAGTGCACCAAACTGTTTCCGAATTGCTGAAATCCCCGCCGCATGTGGCATAAACTAAATTCCTTACACCGCCCTGATATAGGTTGACGAATGTATTCGGTCTCTTGTTTCAATAACTGTAGCTAACATCAATTTCTCTGTCGACTGCTCTTGTTTCGTGCGAATAACTTCACGAAACTGTAAAGTTAGTAGCACCGCGAACCTCTGTGTATGAGTAATAGCAACTATCTCTCTTGTTATTTACCTTCAGCAACGTTTATCTCTGTCGCAGCATGTTGGATCACGCACAAATTTATAAAACCTTTTTTCTTGTTCCCATAGAGGCAACCAACCCCCTCCCCTCCCCCCATTCCGCCCAAAACCTGACTACTTTGTCCGCTAAATTATTGTCAGGCCGTCATTTCGTAACGGACATAGGCATTTAAGAACATTGTTTGATATGCAGTAAAATTTCCTTCGTTTATAAGAAGCGTTCAGAAAGAAACGAGCCGGAGTCTGGAATGCGCAAACCAATAACATGAGGGTGTGTAATGAGGTGTGGTTCCGACCAGAGCGAGGAAGATCACAGCCGGTCGCTAGAAGGCACGCGTGCACGTCGCGTGAGTATACAGAGCTAGCATCAGAATGCATCAATCGTCCAACGCTGCCAGTCGCATTGCAAACAGTGACATGGAGGCCAGGTGTTGTTCGCTTTCTGACAGCGGAAGGACTAGGAGGAACAGATATACATCGAAAAATCTCCCAAGTGTACGGCAAACACTACATGTCTCATGCAGGAGTCAAGGCGTGGCACAAGCGCTACAGGGATGGACGGGTGTCCAGCAGATGATGCACGGCCTGGAACACCACACTGCATTGCCGATGACATCGTGCAGCTGGTGGATGCACTCATTACCCAGGACCGCCGAGTGACAGTGAAAGCCATAGCCATGGTGGTGGGATTGAGCATCGGAAGTGTTCACACCGCCATGAAGGAACGACTGCACATGCGCAAAGTGTGTGGCCAACGGGTGTCCCACAGTCTTCAACCACACCAGGAAGCATGTCGAATGGCCTACTGTCTTGCTCATCTGCAACGCTAGGCTCGGGAAGGAATCAAAACGACAAAGTCTCTAGTGGAAGCATCCAGGGTCACCACCACCTAAAAAAGCCAAGGCCAGCCACACGAGAGCAGGAAAGGTTATTCTGACGTTCTTCTTTGATCAAGGTGGCCCCCTTCTGATTCACTTCCTGCAGCACGGGTCAACAGTGATGCCCAGCGCTTGCCGCAAACCTTGATGACCCTTCACCAAGCGATCAAATCAAAACGACCAGGCAATCTCTCCCATTGGGTCACTCTGTTCCACGACAACCCAATGCCTCACACGGCCAACACTGTCGTGGCACTCCTGCAGAAATTCAAATGGGAGGTTCTCGGCCACCGTCCATACAGTGCGGACCTCTCTCCCTGTGATTACGCCATTTTTGATCCCCTTAAAACGGCTCTCAGAAGCAAACGATTTGCCTCGGACGACGACGTCCAGCTATACGTGCGGAACTGGTTCATATCGCAGCCGCGGGAATTTTATGAGACAGCCATTCACCGCCTTGTGTCACAGTGGGACAAGTGTCTCAACAGCCAAGGTCAATACTTCTAACATACAGGTACTGGTTTCTGTAATTATGCTTCCGCCTCATTTCTTTTTGAATGCACCTTATAAAAAAAGATACCTAATAGATACAAAGATTTTAATTCTGGATTTTATTTCAAGTGTTCCAGGTCATTTTCAGATGTATCAGACAGTATATTAATAAATAACTGAGATACTGCAAAAAGATTGTATTTTTCTCTACAAGGCCGTATTGTGCAGTTGTGTCCATTGCGTTTGGTTAAAGAAATAGTTTAACTTATTTTCGTGCCATAGACTCACCCTACTTTAACTAACCACAATGTGGGCATTGCAGTTATGGTCTGCAACACCATCATCAGAGCCTGCTTTAAAAGGACACTTTAATTACTGATTAAGTGTATTACTGTCTTACTTTTTCCCCTTTTGAACCATAAATACAAACTAAAATCACCAGTTTACCATAAGATCACTCCATGCTACCAAACTTAAAATCACAGACGGCACCTTATAACAAGTCACGTGTACTGTGGATACACATTATACGAGCCCTGTTCAGAAAGTAAGCTCCGATTGACTGCCAAATTGAAACCACAGTGAACATCAGAAATGTTTTACTTGTAACAATTAGCTACACCTTTCAGCTACTTCTCTACGTAGTCGCCGTTCTGACTTAGACTTTTGTCATAGCGTTGTACCAACTTTTCAATAGCCTCATCATAGAAGGCAGCCGCCAGTGCTTTCCGCCAATTCTCCACGCTGGCCTACACCTCGTTGTCTGTGTCAAAATGTTGTCTTCAAAGACAGCGGTTCATGTGACCAGAGATGAAACTCAGGGGGAGACAATTGCGGACTGTATTGTGGGTAATCTCACATTTCCATTTGAAAACGATGCAGGAGCATCTTCATTGCCCCTGCAGAATGCGGCTGAGAATTGTCTTGAAGAAGAAACAGCACGACAGTTATGTAATGTTAGCCGCATAGCTTCAGGCGAAATTTCTCACCAGGCCCTCGTACTTGGCGGCAGACACTATTTTCTAGACATCTTTACGCACTCACTGCGAGCTCAGAAATGATAAGAGCGACGTGATGCTAACTGGGGTTATACTAGAGACACTACCCAACACATCTGTGCAAAACTTTATCGGATTTTCATAGTCGTTTCCATTTCGCGACCGATCGGAGCTTACTTTCTGAACGCCCCTCGTACGTCTTTAATGCAGTGGTTTACATTGCTGTCTGCTTCCTCATGCCGTTGATCACTGCTGATCTTTCCTTCTTTTAGGTGTAATTTTCGATCCCAAGGACAAGAGGGTAACAGGAACCTCTGTTGGCTCCTCCGACCACTATGGCAGTTGGCAGTACAAAGATTACTTCACAAGCCTCAAATATTTGGCCACCATTGGTGTTCATTTTTAACTTATAATTTAAGCAGTGTCTGGGTTCGAACTCATAACCCCACAACGCATAACTCCTGTGAATACAAAAAAATAATATGGGGTTTACAATAAATTTCATAAAATTATTTAAAAAATTTTTGCAGGACGACACTGTCTCATGTAACTCACTAAAACATGCATTACTCTGAGACTTTTCAGTAACCAGAATGACAGTGGACTTTCATCTTGTGTTTGGGTTTGTAGTTGCACCGTACGAAGTGACTCCAGCCCGCATCTCGCGGTCGTGCGGTAGCGTTCTCGCTTCCCACGCCCGGGTTCCCGGGTTCGATTCCCGGCGGGGTCAGGGATTTTCTCTGCCTCGTGATGGCTGGGTGTTGTGTGATGTCCTTAGGTTAGTTAGGTTTAAGTAGTTCTAAGTTCTAGGGGACTGATGACCATAGATGTTAAGTCCCGTAGTGCTCAGAGTCATTTGAACCATTTTTGAAGTGACTCCATGTCGTCCTTAATGGGGATACCAAATGGCCTCGTCGCTATTGGACGAGCTCCATAGCTAATCGAGGATTGGTTATTATGTCAGCGAAATTCAAACAGCAAGTATCTTATATGCCTGATATCATAAGGAGCAACCACCGAACGGTAGGTATTGGCTACACAGCCTCAATAGGGACTGGGTACGTGGCTGGCCTTGTAAGCCTCTGTGACAGCCTGAACCTCCCAGGATGGAAAGCGTAAGTGATACTGAAGGAAGAAGCCTTATCCATACACTGTACACTTATAGTCTAAGTGGGGTAGCAGGTGCCCTGTGAGATCCCCAAGAAGAATGTCTACGGCATCTGAAGATATTCAGCACTCACTGTATATCGGATTTCAGGTCATTTACATTAAGTAACCACGGCAGTCTGAAATCAAACATGAGGCCCAGGAAGCTCACTGAGTATATGAACTGCAGTATAGTGTAAAGAAGGTAAATTGAAAACACGACGAAAACGATTCAAATCAATACACAACTTACTTGCAAAAAATTAGAAACCTGTCTTTCGAGCCCACTACTTGAATATTTGTGACGTCACTGAGTTTACGTCCCATTTTTATCTTTGTGTTGTGCTAATTTTTATTTAGACCAGAAACTATTAGTCTCTACAGCAGTCCTTTCTTCGTAGTTAAAAAAATGGCTCTGAGCACTATGGGACTTAACTTCTAAGGTCATCAGTCCCCCAGAACTTAGAACTACTCAAATCTAACAAACCTAAGGACATCACACACATCCATGCACGTGGCAGGATTCGAACCTGCGACCGTAGCGGTTGCGCGGTTCCAGACTGTAGCGCCTAGAACCGCTCGGCCATCGTCGTAGTTATTTCATTGAATTCACTGAAGAGTGCATCATTTCTCCCGATGATACACACAGTGTCGAGCTTTATTTTAGAGTCTTATTACCCTCATGGAAATTTACGTACACTAGAATACTACGCAGTAGAGGAGATAAGAGAGGATCTAATGCCCAACAGGGAGGACACTTGTGACTGCGGGTGTACTTGACGTATGGTTCTGCGTGTGGGAAGACGCCTCTGCGGCTTATCGCTGGAATCTGGCGGCGTCCTGACTCTACGTACAGGTCACACTGCGGAGGTGGCACTGGAGGCGTTTGCGGAGTTGGTGGGGGCGGTGGCAGCGGCAGCGCAGGTGCGGCCACGCTGAATCACCGCACAATTTAGGGCGGCGGTCGGCGGCGCCGCTGCCCCCTAATGCTCGCCGGCCGCGTAAGATACGGCCGGTGCAGCTCATGCGCATCCGGGGCCTATCTGCGCCGATACCGCCTCATTATTACTCGCCTCCTCTGCCCCCACACTGTGGCCACAGCCGGGCTGGTGCCGCCGCCTCTGTTGGCAAACTTTCCGGCTTCCGCACGGCCGCCGCCCGGAAGGCAGATACGAATCGACGCGCTCCGGCCGCGTCGCACCTTCCACACCCAAACTTGCGGCCTTACCAAGGGCATGTTCCGGTCGTGCACCCACACTAACTACCGCGGCAGCACGTTTTCAGCTGCCTTGCAGGCTTAACTTACAGCGAAAATCACATTGTTCTCTGACATTGCATAATCACTTACATATGTCCTGCTTACATGTTTCGACCAGCCATGGCCATCAGCGGATCCCCTCATTGATATTCATGATGAAAAACTTCCTTACAACCACTAAAGAACTGTCCGTAGGTTGTAAAAACCACCTGACTATTCCCATGGGACCAATAAGCATTTGTATTGTCTTAATAAGGTAATTCAATAAATGTGACATATCGAAGTTGTAAGTCTGCAGACTTTCTTGACCGTTGTCATTGATGGTAAAAACTCTTAGGTTGTTGGGCTGAGTCATGTCCCTCTATAGTTTCTTACTACACAACCGACATTATCTTCTGGTATCCACGGTTAGCTGAACGATAGCAAAAACCAGTGTTACCATCGCTTAAAAAAGGAGATTTTTCCTCTACTGTCGATATAACCTATAACTGTCCATTTTTATTTAATTTGACTTCTTTATAACCATGCTCTTTGATGTAATATCCATGTAAATGCTTTGTTCAACATTTATGATAATTTATGTGATTGTAATTAGCTTATGGACGTAATTTCAAAAGTCATGTGCTGTAAAAGAATGTAAAAATAAAACCTTTGGTGTGACGTCATAAGCGAGTGACTGCGTGTGAGATTGCTCTCTAAGTTTTCATATATTTTTAGGTTTCAGATACATATTTTAACGGTTTTTGTGATATAATTTACTATATAAGTGACGTATTAGTGGTTTCTTCATTCACCTCTGCCTTTCTTGTGTTGTGACCTGATATTTGTGAGTGTTTCGTATCGAGCAACTTAACCTCTTGCCTGTGTTTACATTCCGCGCTGACCAGTGGCAGCTGCAGCGGCGCATCGAAAGCTAAGTACTAATTAATTGTTTGTGTATAGTGGTTTATTTAGGAACTTTAGTAGTCTTCAGCCGGTGCTCTTGGTGTTTTCTGGTGAAATAATTTCAGAAGAACCTTTTGGGAACTGTTTTCAGCTTCGTTACTGTGTCATTAGACGTTTGATTCTCTTTCTGTATTAGTCTTTTGTTATATTCACATTTGTTGTTTATTGATACTGTTAATAATAGTAGTTACTTCCCTTGTAGAGTAAGTTTGTGATTATTGTAGTCAGGTTTTTAACATCTTCTTATTGTAGTAGTGGAACTTAGAAAAAGTAAAATTTTACCATGAGTGAGAAGTGTGGGCTTTGCCGTAAGTTCGTGAGTAGTGGATTGCGGTGTGAGACTTGTTCGAAGTATTTTCACTGGGGGGAATGCAGTGGGGAAGCCAGTGGGCATTCTGGTGAGATCCTCTCCTGGAACTGCAGGTTATGTAGCAAGAGTAAGTTGATAGAGGAGCAGGAGCGTAAGATCTGTGCCCTTCAGGTGCAGTTGAAAAACGCACAGGAGGAGCTAGATAGGATGAGGAGGGAGAAGGGGGTTGGGGAATGGGAGCTGGCTGTTGGCAAGAGATCTGCTAGGAGAAGAAGATTTTCAGATAGTTTTGCTATTGGTGTTTACAATAGATATGACCAACTGTCAGAGTCTAGTGGAGAGGAATCTCTAGTAGCTGTAAATGTAGGAAGTATGCAGCAGACCTCAGTAGTTACTGTGCCTAGAACAGTTGCAAAGTCGAAGAAGAAGGTTCTGCTGTTAGGTAGTTCTCATGGCAGAGGTGTAGGCCAGCAGTTGCAGGAAATGCTGGGGAGTGAGTACCAGGTCACCAGCATTGTGAAGCCTAATGCAGGGTTGGCTCAGGTGACTGTTAACATAGGGGGGTTATGTAGGGATTTTACTAAAGAGGATCAGGTAGTGATTGTAGGTGGGGCTGGTAGTAGTATTGATAGGGATGGGGAGTATAACATAGATGGTGACCTGGAAAAGATAGCCACTCAGACTGGCAACACGAATGTGCATTTCGTGGAACTGTTTCAGCCTCACGATCGGCCTCATCTTAATACAGCCGTCAGGCGTAATAACATGAGACTTGGGGGTGTGCTGATGACAGAAAGCATGGGTCACATTTCAGTGGTGTCGGTGGAGTCTATCAGCAGGACGGGTTTCACTAGACACGGCCTGCACCTCAACAGGTATGGGAAGGGGAGGTTGGCAAAGCTAATAGGTTTCAGCATAGGTGGGGTTGGTGGGATCACTCATGGGAAAATTCCTGCAGTAGTGGGTGTTAGAGCTGCACCTTTTTTAGATTGAAGTCAGCTTAAGGGAAGTCTCTCTAACAAGGGAATCACTTTTGACAAAGCTTAGGTATCCGAGTAATGAGGGAATTAATATATTTCATCAAAATATACAAGGTATTAGAGATATAGTTAGTGAACTGCTTATAGATGTTGACTCTGAAATTATTGGTATATCTGAACACTTCTTAAATAAGGAGATAATTCAGAGGCTTCCTTTACCAGGATACAGGTTGGCTGGCAGCTTATCGAGGAGCTCTTTGCGGTGTGGGGGAGTAGCCATGTATGTGAAAAACGGCATCGCATTTGAGTCAATTGATGTTTCAAAGTACTGCACTGAAAAGGTGTTTGAATGTTGTGCAGGTGTGGTTTAATTTAACGCAGCTAAACTTCTAACTGTTGTTATTTATAGATCCCCTGACTCCAATTTTACAACATTTTTGCTAAAGCTAGAGGAGGTTCTTGGTTCACTTTATAGGAAATACAAAAAGTTAGTTATATGTGGTGACTTCAATATTAATTGCATAAGTGATTGTGCAAGGAAGAGGATGCTGGTAGACCTCTTTAATTCATATAATCTTATGCAAACCGTATTCTTTCCAACGAGAGTGCAAGGGAACAGTAGAACAACCATAGACAAAATGTTTGTTCATTCCTCATTACTAGAAGGGCATTCTGTTAGCAAAAAGGTGAATGGCCTTTCAGATCATGATGCACAAATTTTAACTTTAAAAGATTTTTGTGCAGCAACACGTGTTAAATATAGTCATCAGCTGTTCAGGAAAGCTGATCCAGTTGCTGTAGAGACCTTTGTAAACCTTATAAAGGAACAAGAGTGGCAAGATGTTTATAGCGCTGATACAGTAGACGATAAATATAATGCTTTTCTCAAGACTTTTCTCATGCTCTTTGAAAGTTGCTTTCCGTTACAACGTTTAAAACAGGGTACTAACACAAACAGGCAGCCTGGGTGGCCAACTAGAGGGATAAGAATATCTTGTAGAACAAAGTGGCAATTATATCAAAACGTTAGAAACAGTCAAAATCTAAATGCAGCAGCCCATTACAAACAGTATTGTAAGGTGCTTAAAAATGTTATTAGGAAGGCAAAAAGTATGTGGTATGCAGATAGAATAGCTAAGTCTCAGGATAAAATTTAAACCATATGGTGAGTCGTAAAGGAAGTTGCTGGTCTGCAGAGACAAGTCGAGGATATAGAATCAGTGCGTAGTGGGAATGTCCATGTTACTGATAAGTCGCATATATGTATCACTTTCTGAATATAGCAGGTGAACTAAATAGAAACCTAGTCCCAAAAGGGATCATATAGCGCTCTTAGAAAAAAGTGTTCCGAGACTGTTACCTGAAATGCTCCTCCATGATACTGAGAAGAGGGAGATTGAGTTAATAATTAAATCACTAAAGACCAAGAACTCTCATGGATATGACGGGGTATCTAGCAGAATACTGAAGTATTGTTCTATGTATGTTAGCCCAGTTCTCAGCCATATCTGTAACTTTTCCTTTAGGAGTGGTCGATTTCCTGACCGGTTAAAGTACTCAGTAGTGAAGCCACTTTATAAAAAGGGAGACATTAATAATGTAGACAATTTTAGACCTATTTCTATGCCATCGGTGTTTGCTAAAGTTATCGACAAGGTTGTGTATACAAGGTTACTGGAGCATTTGAATTCACATAATTTGCTGTCAAGTGTTCAGTTTGGTTTTGGAAATGGTTTAACAACTGAAAATACTATATTCTCTTTTCTCTGTGAGGTTTTGGACGGATTAAATAAAAGGTTGCGAACGCTAGGTGTTTTCTTTGATTTAACGAAGGCTTTTGTCTGTGTTGACCACAAAATATTACTGCAGAAGTTGGACCATTATGGAGTAAGGGGAGTAGCTTACAATTGGTTCGCCTCTTACTTTAAGAACAGAAAGCAGAGGGTAATTCTCCGCAATATTGAGAGTGGTAGTGATGTTCAGTCCCAATGGGGCACTGTTAAGTGGGGCGTTCCCCAAGGGTCGGTGCTGGGGCCACTGCTGTTTCTTATTTATATAAATGATATGCCTTCTAGTATTACAGGTGATTCAAAAATATTTCTGTTTGCTGATGACACCAGCTTGATAGTGAAGGATCTTGCATGTAATATTGAAAAAGTAACAAATAATGTAGTTCATGAAATAAGTTCGTGGCTTGTGGAAAATAATTTGATGCTAACTCACAATTCAACAAGAACCGATATTTTGATCAGACAGAATAGGCATATTATAAGCGAGACAGAACAGTTCAAGTTCCTAGGCGTTCGGATAGATAGTAAGCTGTTGTGGAAAGCCCATGTCCAGGATCTTGTTCAGAAGGTAAATGCTGCTTTATTTACCATTAGAACAGTATCTGAAATAAGTGACACTTCAACACGAAAAGTGTCTACTTCGCATATTTTCAGACGCTTATGTCGTATGGTATTATTTTTTGGGGTAATTCTTCTGATTCAAAAAGGGTATTTTTGGCTCAAAAACGGCCTGTTCGAGCTATATGTGGTGTAAGTTCGAAAACCTCTTGTCGACCCCTATTCAAAAATCTGGGAATTATGACATTGCCCTCACAGTATTTATTTTCTTTAATGTCGTTTGTTGTTAGCAATATTAGCCTATTCCCAAGAGTTAGCAGCTTTCACTCAGTTAATACTAGGCAGAAATCAAATCTGCATGTAGAATACACTTCCTTGACTCTTGTGCAGAAAGGAGTGCAGTATTCTGCTGCATCCGTTTTCAATAAGCTACCACAAGAACTCAAAAATCTTAGCAGTAGCCCAAACTCTTTTAAGTCTAAACTGAAGAGTTTCCTCATGGCTCACTCCTTCTATTATGTCGAGGAACTCCTGGAAGAGCTAAAAAATTAAGCAAATTCCAGTGTTACATTGTTGATTTACTTCATTTAAACTTACGACTTGTCACCTGAATATGTTTTTTTTTTATATTTCATTTTATCTGTTTCTAATATCGTGTTATAATTTCATGTATTTACTCGTTCCATGACCATGGAGACTTCTCCTTAATTTGGTCCCACGGAACAATAAATAAATAAATAAATAAAAATAAGTAATATGGTTATCGCTTGGGAAACTAGGTTAGCAATCATGTAAAACTTGGATGGAAGTCCGTCCGCAATGAAACCAGCTACGCCGGGATAGAAAAGATGGATATGGCAGTCGAACCGCTAAGCTCCTTTGTGGCATGAGTCAGTCGGGGCTAGCAGGCGAAGAGTGGACGTCTTGTGAACTGAAAGACGCAAGATTAAGGAGTATATATACTCTCGAATGAGGACGTAATCCGGCTTATTATTCATGGCTTACTTTGGTTAGCTCTGTACTATGACGCTAAGAAGAGAATTTTCGTAGCTTGTTACACAGGAAGAGCCATTGACTCCTTTACCGCCTTTTTTTGAACAGCACAGGAGATCGATGCTGCCACCACATTCAGCTCAACTTATCAGTTGAGAACTGTATCATTGCACGGACCAGTTATGTGAATCCTTTTTCAATAATAATTTTGTGTTGTGTAAAGTATGTGCTGAGCTACCGTATTTTATCCTCAGTCATTTACTAGACAGGTTCTTATCCCAAATGCTACGATGAATGCGAGTATCCTAATTTACTGAACTGAAAAGTAATCACCTTCCTTAACAAAACATAATTAACTTCGTGGAGTTGTAAAGTACGCAATTATCTAGTGATCGTAAGTTTTGAAATACTCCACACAGTTTTGATAAACTGACAGTTGAAGTATTCAATTCAAAGACATTTCTTATCGAAATAATAGTATATAAAATGTCATGTGTTATGAACTTAACTGTGTTTTCCATATTGTGTTGTGACAAATGTGTTCAGCCTCGATATGAGCCCATCGACACATTAGTTTCTGAGTCCCCATGCAAATAATTGAGACATATTTCAATGTCATATTACAATAACAGCAGTCAAGAGTAACCAACTGGCTACAAATATTCAAACTGTATTAGATCTACGTATCCCATGTTCCCCTGGAACTAAATAATAATTATCAACTGAATGTTCCTTGAGAATGCAAATAATAATCCATATAAGTGAAACAGTCACTTCATAACTATTTCAATAGCAGTCAATACCTGTAACTACGCTATAAAAAGAACCTCTTGTCCAAGTCAATAGTGCTCCACCATAAGTAATCATTTACCTATAATTACCATTATCTTCCTACTGTATTGTAAGGTTACTAAGTGTTACTGAGATCAAACCCATACCCACCAGGTTAGCCGCGAGTGCTAATGCTGAATTTTGGACTCAGGTAAGCGCGCCGGCTCCGCCTGGCGGATTAACAACCAGGGGCAGTGTGCTGGCTAGCTTGGAAGTGGTTTTTAGGCGGTTTTCCACATCCCACTTGGTGAATACTAGGCTGGTCGCCATGTCCCGCCTGAGTTATACGACTCGCAGACATCTGAAAAACGTTAGCACTCTTTTATGGCTTACACTAGATGCAGACAGCTGGGGTACACTAATTCCGTCCTGGGGGGTACAGGGTGGCGACAGGAAGAGCATCTGGCCACCCTCTGACACTAACATCCACACATCCACAGTAACAGGGCCGACCCCCGAGCTGAAGTGGGACAAAGGCCCCATGAAATGTTAATGATGATGAGATCCAATTGTTACCTACATGCATTAAAACTCCTCCCGTGTAGTTTACGTTAAATCACTGGTACATTACTTGCTAAATTATGCTACTGTCATGTACATTATCAGCAAAATAGAAGTAAAGTAAACCCACATAGTTACCTATCTTTATCAACCACGCTATTAGTGGGTACAACTTTGCCTAATTAGGCTGGCGACGGTTTCTTATATGTAACTGTAGCTTGCTTGATTACCAATGGGATATTGAGTGGATTCCCATATTTCTTGGTATGCCTTCCTTTCTATAGAAACCTTTAGGGGAAAGAAATAAAACCAATACGTTACTGTAACACATAGCAAGTCACAAAATTAAAAATACTTTCACAGGGTTATAATGGTTTATAAGTATGTAAGGGTGTATTCACTCAGAGGGACAAACAGGATAGATCCAGACGAAGATAATAATATATACACATCAAAAAAAGTTTCGCATCACCTCGGTTCCGAAACATTCGGAACTTGTACATAAAATTTTAATAGAGATCAACATAAACATCATTTCTGCCCTTATTGTTCCTCATGAAGACCACCTGTTGCACGTTGTACTACCATACAGCAAGACCTTCAGATGCTGTGGTCTAGAATGTTGTACACACAGGTACCTCTAATACTCAGTAGGACGTCCTCTTTCTTTGATGAATGCCTTTCTCCGTCTTGGCACACTGTCCACAGTTTCATCAAGGCACTGATGGTCCAGATAGTCCCATGACTAGACGACGATTCAGCGTAGATCCCTCAGAGTGGTTTGTGGGTCGCGTCGTCCATAAAAAGCACCTTTCCACCTATTCCAGATGTTCAATAGGGTTCATGTATGGAGAACAATGTCTAGCAATGTCGTTATCCTGAAGAAAGTCATTCACAAGATGTGCACGATGGAACACGAATTGTCGTCCCTGGAGACGAATGCCTCACAAATATGCTGCCAGTATGGTTGCACTCTCAGAGAATGGCATTCATGTATCCCGCCTTCTCTAACCACCAGCGTCGTACGACAGCCCCTCATAATGCCCCAAAAACAACAGGGAACCTCCACCTTGCTGCACTCGTTGGACAATGTGTATAAGGCGTTCAGCCTGACCGGGTTGCCTCCAAACACGTTTTCGACGATTGTCTGGTTGAAGGCATATGCGACATCCATCGGTGAAGAGATCGTAATGCCAATCCTGGGCGGTCCATTCGATATGGTGTTGGGCCCATCTATACCTCACTGCATGGTGTCGTGGTTGCAAAGATGGACCTCGCCATGGACGTCAGCAGTGAAGTTGCGCATCATGCAGCCTATTGCGCACAGTTCTAATTGTAACACGACGTCCTGTGGCAGCACTAATAGCATTACACAACATGGTGGCGTTGCTGTCAGGGTTCCTCCGAGCCATAATCCGTAGGTAGCGGTCATCCACAGCAGTAGTAGCCCTTGGGTGGCCTGAGTGAGGCATGTCATCGACAGTTCCTGTCTCTCTGTATCGTCTCCATGTCAAAGCAACATCGCTTTGGTTTACTGTGAGACGCCTGGACACTTCCCTTGTTGAGAGCCCTTCCTGACACAAAGTAGCAATGTGGTCTCGACCAAACCGCGGTATTGAAAGTCTAGACATGGTTCTACTACAGACAACACGAGCTGGTTACCTCCTTCCTGGTGGAATAACTGGAACTGATCTGCTGTCGGACCCCCTGTGTTTAATAGGTGATGCTCATGCATGTTTGTTTACATCTTTGGGCGGGTTTAGTGACATCTCTGAACTGTCAAAGGGACTGTCTCTATGATACAACTTCCACAGTCAACTTCCATTTTCAGGAGTTCTGGTAATCCGGGTGATGCAAAACGTTTTTTGGTGTGTGTATATTTATGTATATGTACGCATCAATGTGCACACTAAATTATAAGCTACTCTGATTGTTTTTGATGTTGGGAGTAAGTACTATAAGCGCCTATTGTGAGATACTTAATTTAAAACATGTGCTTCTTGAAAATACTGTTTTTCAAGCAGGAAGTCTTTATATGAAGAGTTCTTCTATTGAATGTTGTCAAGTTTTATGGATTTGTAAATTTTTATTCAGAATTCCGTAAGGTTTTCTTGTGTTTTCAACTGAGCTCTATTAAGCAAGCTCTTTGTCTTAGCAGCAACTGTGTTTCAAACTTCTTTTTATCGTGTATGTTTTACATGTTGTTATATTTTATGAGGCATTTCCAAATGTTTTATTTGCCACATACGGGCGTTATGCTGGCCTGGCTGTATTGCAAAATGGTATAACACTACGAGGACCGGCACCTGATGTCCTGGGCAGTTAAGTCACATAGTGCTCAGAGCCATTTGAGCCATTTTGACCTGTCACAGACACTGCTCCAGGAATCGACCTCTGAGAAGGTCTGGCAACAAACACTTTCGCGAGCGATGAGATAGGCAGCTAAAAGTTGCATTCACTTCACATGATGTTACTGCACTATGCCCGCAGAATACTGTGCTTAGAGCGCCTAAAACGAGAATGGAATCACTACCACCAGAGTAGAAGAATCACAAACGACCTTCAATCAAGAAAGCTGTCATAACTACACGGTTTACCAGACTGCGGCGGCAAGGCGAGGAAATGTACATTGCCATTACATACACTAACCCCCGGGGCAGGTAACTGGGGCATTAGCGGCCACCAGGCAGGAAAAAACCGCTGGTTGAACTTAACAAATTGCAACAAACTGAATGCAGTAAATAGTGATAAGATGTCGATGAAAGCTAATCAGATCCGCTTTTCCCCAGCACTCCACTCGCTGGTTTTCGCCTCGGCGACACTACAAGCAGCAACATGAACCCAAGTCACTGGAAAATTGCGAAATGTAACAAAGGTGGAGGTTTCCCTACTTGAATTGAAATGCACTCATCTTAAAGTGTGCAGAATCTGGTTTACGACGAGGTCGTGCACCCTCGTGACCACAGCCCTTCCATCCAGCAGTCTATGCGCACTGCCAGCGGTCCGGGCGTGTTCTCACACTGTGCGGACCTGGCTCCTACTTAGTACCTAACCAAACTGCTTCACTCACAGGAAATGGAAAAACAGCAACGTTACCCCAAAGATAATGCAACAGTTACTACATATCGATAACCGCCGCTGCTGCCACTAGTGGACAGGCAGCGCTTGCGAAACTAGTGGCGCCAGCACATTTCTCCAATCTAAGAAGATAGCCAGTTTTGGAATCGCACACAACAAACATCTTGATTCCATACTTGTCAGGTTTATATTTTACGTAAACCCGAAATACCACTCTTCCTCGAAAACCACACATGCCTTCGTCAATAGTGAGGTTTTCTGATGGGTAAAATTATTTTTGTGACTCTGATAAGAAATGATCCAGAACTGGCCTGATTTTATGAATGGGGTCATGCTGAGGTTGACTTTTCGAAACGTAAGGTGCATTGTCATTCAAATGCAGGTATGATAATATTACCTTTAATCTGTTTTTGGCCTTAACAGAACCAGGAAAAGTAGTTGAAATAATATTGTTGATAGACCAGTAATCTGTCAGTTTTGGTTCTTTTACAGAACACGTGTGTATAAATATGCCAAAAAACAAATATATTTCGTGCAGCTTTACTCCCACCCACGAATTACACACACAGTGATGCTTTACCCTGGAAGCTGCTTCGAGTTTGTCATAAGCAGACTTTGCATACCTGTTTGTTTCGGATTTTATCTGTGTCATTATGGAACCTGGGATAAAGATCGAAAACACATTGGGAGCAGCGTAATTCTCATGAACAACTGCCATTACTCCACTTTTATCTGCAAATTGTGGCACATTAAGCTGATCATCAGCAAATTTCCAGCCTACTTGGGCATCAGTGGACAGTTGTGTCACAGCCGACGCCTGTGTTGCAGAGGACGTACTTTGTTCAGTAAACACCAGCTGCACAGATGCAGGCTCATCAGATTCCTCTGCAAGATAGACGAGACGAACAGAAATAAATTTTCTGCTAACTAAAGCAACTCGAGCTATATAATTCGTAATAATAATACTGAACAAAAACTGCACTAGACAGCACCTTACCTGTATCTGAATCCTCTTCATTCTCTTCACATTCAGACATTTCCCACTCAGAACCAGAATAGTCCAATTCTTCTTTTAAGGCCTCTAAAATTTCTTTCTCACTCATAAACGCGACATATTTGAGAGAAAAATTAACAAGAAACAGCAAACAGTAACGAGAACGTTTTATAATCACGGCTACATCAATGCACAATGGCGCAGCGTATCACGAAAACGTGTCTTGCCGTTTCTTTTGACGTACTTCTAAAACCAGAACACAGTGGGGAGCAGCAGTCAAGTGGCAGGTCTTCCAAGCAGCATTACCACCTCAGCCGGCCTGCTTCCGGACGGCTAACAGGCTGTGAGCGGTGTGCAACAGCAGCCCGACCTATAGTCGGGTGTGGTCATTTATAAGCATTTCTATGGCTCGACCTTTGCTCGGGCTCAGTCGCCAAAGTGTTAATGTTACCGGTCAACGTGCACCTCAAGACCGTCGGTGACAGAAGCTAGTTGCATATTCTAAAATGTGTCCATTAATGTAGGTTTTATAAATTCTTTTGGTGTCTGAGAAGCACGAGATTCTGTTTCTTGTTTACTTGTGTTAAGTCTCATGGAAATAAGCTTGTATCAATTTCATTGCTTTCTGTAATGAGCAGCCATTTATGTCAAATAAAATAAATTAGTTTTCTCTTTGGGTAAATTGGCTTTTACTGACAGTTTCTATTCCAGCTCCACACTCTCAGGCTAACCAGCGATAAAGGTGCTCACCAATGAAGAACTGACCGACGTAGGAAAGTGCGTATCACGAACTAAAAACTGTGTATTTGTTCATAGTAAAACTGTCAAAAAGTAGTGGGAAAGTACCAATGACACTAAAAGTGATATTTATCGCCAGAAGTGCAAACATTCCAGTGGTTCTGTTGAAATCAACTTTCAGCTGTAATTCAGAAGGCTGAATTCATGTAGGAAGGGAAGAACGAAATGAATCACAAGTTGCGTGTAGCCACAGCACCGTGTTATGTCCGTTGGCTGACACAGTCAGTGATCCATGCCGACACAGCACCCTCAGCAGTGATTCGATTCCACAAACTGACTTACTTGCATCATTCAGTGGCCAAACTTTCACCAGTAACCACCCTTCAGTAAAATTCCGTATGATGGAAGTATGCAGCAGTGCTACCATGGTACTTAGAATCCCTGTGGCCGGCCTATCGGTATCAGACAGCTAGGCAATGTTATGATTCAGCTGCCAAGGATCTCTAACCCTCGATTACTGCCTGACCAACCAGCTAGTTGGTAGTCCCGCGCTCTGCCGCCACCGTGGGTCTACACACGGGGATGGAGGGGGGTGGTTCGCCAACCTGGCAGAACCAATACTCATGCCTTTGTGACCTCTCTGTCCTGACTTGCACACCTTGTCTTGCCAAACTTGTTCGCTCTCGTGGGTTGGTACTACCCTACCACAGAACCAGTCCACTCATGAGATGCTACAACCTCTGACTAAAGCTTTCTGCTGTTTCACACAATTTCTCACTCATACAGCCCAGGTCACACAAGGGAAAGGCTGCAGAGAAACATGGCACACACTAAATAAAATCGGTAGATAAATAAACAAACGACGTTTGGTCCATGCTCTTCTAAATGTTACAACTGAATTATTTCTGCGGAGGAAAAACCCCGCTCGCCACTAATTCTCTTGAGAGGAAAATATGGAACGCTCCAACAAGCTGCGTTTCAGCATAACTATTCGTGGAACTTATATCGCAAAGACCGATTAGAGGCCACAGGAGGGAGAATATTTATTGCAGTAGACAAAAGTATTGTCTCTATTGAGGTCGAAGCTCAGAATGACAGTGATATCATCTGGTCGCGTATAACACGTGTGTAACAGGTATAGGTGTAACCAAGTTAATTGATGGATGTTTTCACTAGCCACCCGATTCTGTTGTGACAGTTCTAGTGTCATTCAAAGAAAGGCTACGGCCAGCAGCACCTAAATACCCGGATAACACAATACTGGTTTGAGGCGACTTTAACCTGCCGAGTATAAACTGGGACGTCCATGAATTCCTTTCGGACGTTACAGACAGACCGTCAAGCGAAATATTTTGAGGTATGTTTTCTGAAAATTGTCTTTAGCAGCTAGCTCACACGCAATGGAAGTATCTTAGATCTTATGGCTACAAAGAGGCCGGACCTTATCGACAGAGTCAGTGTGGAAACGGGGATTAGCGATCATTACGTCATTATAGTAGCTATGGTTACGAAACGTAATAAATTAATTAAGAATGCTAGGAGAGTGTTTCTGCTAAACAGAACAGATAAGCAGTAATTAACATCTCACTTAGTGAAAACTGGGATCATTTAGTTCCAGTAAGATGGACGTGGAGGAATTATGGGCAAAGTTGTAAATCGTTGTTTGGAGAGTTTTGTGCCTAGTAAGTGGATATAGGATAGCAAAATACACCATTGTTTAATAATTAAACTCAACGGATGCTGAGGAGCTAGAGGCTGTTGCACTTAACGCTTTTGAACTCGTAAATGACGACAAGCGAAAGTTAGTACAGATTAATGCGTCTGTGAAAAGATCTATCTTGGAAGCATACAACTACCACCGTCACACCTTAGCAAAAGGTCTGGCAGAGAATCCGAGAAAATTCTGGTTGTACGTGAAGTAGTTAACCGAGTATGATTGTTGAGGCTGATGTGGAAGTTGAAGATAGCAAAACGAAAGGTGAAGTTTTCAGTTTCACGTTCAGGAAATTGTTCGCACAGGGGAATCGTGCAAACGTACCATCATTTGACCGTCGGACAGACTCCCGTACGGACAACATAGTAATAAGCATATGTGACGCAGAAAAACAGCTGAACATATAAATCACCAGGTCCGCATGGAATCCCAATTCTATTTTACAAAGAGTAACCTACAACATGGGCCCCTTACCTAGCTCGCTTTTATCGTAAATCTCGCGCCCAGCACAGAGACCCAACCGACGGGAAAAAAGCGCAGGTGGCTCTAGTATGTAAGAAAGGTAAAAGAATGGACCCGCAAAATTACAGGCTAACATCCCTAACCTCTGTTTCCTGCAGAATCCTTGATCATATCGCATTCGGGAGGACGACGGTTCAATCCCGTCTCCGGCCATCCTGATTTAGTTTTTCCGTGATTTCCCTAAATAGTTTCAGGCAAATGCCGGGATGGTTCCTTTGAAATGGCACGGCCGATTTCCTTCCCAATCCTTCCGAGCTTGCGCTCCGTCTCTAATGACCTCGTTGTCGACGGGACGTTAAACACTAACCACCACCACCACCACCTTGATCATATCTCAGTTCGAATATAATAAGCTTTCATGGGACAGAGAAACTGATGTGTACTGATCAGCATTGTTTTAGGAAGCATCACTCGTGCGAAACTCAGCTTGCAGTTTTCTCGCATGATATACTGAGAAATATTGGTGAAGGGTAACAGTTAGATTCCACATTTCTAGACTTTTGGAAGAAATTTGACACGGTGCCCCATTGTACGCTGATAACGAAGGTACGAGTATATGGAATAAGTTTACAAATTTGCGAATGGATCGAAGACTTCGTAACTAATAGAATCCAATACGTTGTTCTCGACAGCGAGTGTTCATTAAGGAGAAGGGTATCATCAGCACTGTCCCGTTGGAGGTGTGATAAAACCGTCGATATTTATATACATAAATGATTTGTCTGACAGGTTGGGTAGCAATCTGAGGCTATTTGTTGACGAGGCCTTGGTGTACGGTAAAATTTCGAAGTTGAGTGACTCAAGGAACATACAAGGCGACTTAGACAAAATTTCCAGTTGTTGTGATGAACGGCAGCTATCTCTAAACGTGAAAAACTGTAAGTTACTGCGTATGAGGAAGAAGACCAAACCTGTAATGTTTGGATACAGTATTACTAGTGTCATCCTTGACGCAGCCAAGTCGTTTAAATTTGTGGGTATAACGCTGCAGCCGGCCGCGGTGGTCTAGCGGTTCTAGGCGCGCAGTCCGGAACCGCGCGACTGCTACGGTCGCAGGTTCGAATCCTGCCTCGGGCATGGATGTGTGTGATGTCCTTAGGTTAGTTAGGTTTAAGTAGTTCTAAGTTCTAGGGGACTGATGACCACAGATGTTAAGTCCCATAGTGCTCAGAACCATTCGAACCATTTTTTTATAACGCTGCAAAGCGATATGAGGTGGAACGAGCATGTGAAAACTGTGGCAGAGGAGACGACTGGTTGTCTTCAGTTTATTGGAAGAATTCTAGGAAAGAGTGGTTCACTTGTAAAGGAAACCGCATGCAGCACGCAGGTGCGACCCGTTGTCGAGTACGGCTCGAGTGTTCGGGATCCGTACCAGATCGGACTGAAGAAAGAATTCGAAGCAATTCAGAGGGGGACTGCTAGATTTGTTACCGGAAGGTTCGAACACCACATTTTACGGAGATGCTTCGGGAACTCAAATGGAAATCCTTAGAGGGAAGGCGACTTTCTTTAAGAGAAACACTGTCGAGAAAATTTAGAAAACCAGCATTTGAAGTTGACTGCTAAACGATTCTTCTGCCTCCAACATACATTGCGCCTAAGGAGCACGAAGATAAGGTACGAGATATTAGGGCTTATATTGAGGCACACAGACAGTCGTTTTTCCCTCACTCTATTAGCGAGTGGAACAGGAAATGAAATGAGAGGTGGTGGTACGGGGCACCCTCCGCCACGCACTGTACGGTGGCTTGTAGAGTAATTATGTAGATGTAGGAGTAGATATACAAGCTCCGAACCACACGATGGACGGCTACGGCTCACTTTGTCGGGCACCATTGGCGCAGAGCTCGGAGAGTCCTTACTTCAAGCCCTAGCACATAAGTCAGGTTGGCGAACCACCCCTTCCACTCCCGCTTTTGAACGCGTAGTGGTCAGGCAATATGGTCCGCAGTACACTGGTTCCTGGGTAGCGGCGCTGTGCAGACGTTGAAGACATAGCTGTCTACTTTCTGGTAATATGTAATATTATCAAATGTATTAGAATGTTTAAAATCTGTTCGTTGCTACGGTACTGATGTTGAAATCAAGTGAGCGATTACCACGAAATCTCGATGAGGGAGTTTATTTTCGTAATTTGATTAAATTTCAGTAAGAACTTCGCGTTTGTGCCTTCATCAGGCACGTACCATGGGCCTTAAGCTCACAGTCGTATTATTGCTCTGTGCGTAACAGAATTAATTCATTTAATGTATTTTAATGTGCTGTTTCTTTCACAGTGATATTTTCGGGGGAATTTTTGATTTCTACTATGTTTTCTTTGCGTACTTACTCTGCTGGAGCAATCGCCACATTGGTAAAGTATAGTTTCCTTCCAAATATGTAGAGTAACCCATTACAGTTTCGTGTAGCTCAATTCTGAACTAGTAAATTTGTGCGGTGAATTAGAACTCCGAATCAGGAACTGTGCGCGTATTCACTTTGGCGCGAAACTGTGTCAACGGTCGTTATTAGGAAAGTGGGTCAGATCAATTGACACAAGTTACGAGTAAATACTTGTACGGTAGTGCATGAGTGGAAGACACGACAGAAATAATCTTGTGTGTTAGATAGAATTTTTGCATTTGGTTGGCTACCCCAACTTAGCCGCGTGTGTGAACTAGTATCAAGGTGCTACGGTCGCAGGTTCGAATCCTGCCTCGGGCATGGATGTGTGTGATGTCCTTAGGTTAGTTAGGTTTAAGTAGTTCTAAGTTCTAGGGGACTGATGACCTGAGAAGTTAAGTCCCATAGTGCTCAGAGCCATTTGAACCATTTTTAGTATCAAGGTGATAATAAGTAAATGTTTCTTTTCTCCCCCTTACAACTATTTGATTCACTTATAATGAAGTATATTGCATAAAATACTGGGGTTAAACTACTGTTTCTCTGAAAAATCCCGATTTTAATGCCTGTTGATAAAATGGAGACTTGCGTAAGTTTCCTCGCCGTTTGATAGTAAATGTTCCTTGTGCCCACGTAACTATTTGCTTTGCTTATAATGAAATGTGTTTAATAAAACATTCGGGTTAAACTACTGTGTGTATGAAAAGTTACGATTTTAATGCCTATTGATGAAATGGAGTCTTGCATAATGTCTCCCGCTGTTTGATATTCAGTGTGTCTTGTGTCCCCATAACTACTTTGATTTAACTACAAGGAAGTATGTTACCAAATATTCAGGGTAAACTATTGTATCGCAGAAGGTTGCGATTTTATTGACATTTCTTATATTGGAATGGAGATTTGCAAAATTTTCCCGCCACATGATAGTAAATGCTCCTGTGTCCCCAGTTCAGTAACGTGGTGTTATTTCGGAACGCAGGATTAAACAAAAATTGCCATTCAGAGTCAAGTAGACCATTTGCTACCCCCTCTATGGCGCACGATGTTATGAAGTTTAAAATAATTAGGCAGTTACTCTTCCGTCTTGACCGACTTCACTTGTAGTGTCTTTTGCTGAACTTGTTTTGCGTGACCTATAGTAATTAAATTTAATGTCGATAGACGGAATGGATTTAGGTATAATTGTGTGCCTGCATAAAATACCGCTGAAGCCAGGTCTGTGGGCCCCTCTTCCTTTCCATTATTACGCGGTGAAAGTAAATCCTTTTGATTAGAGAGGCTATTTGTCTTGAGAGCCAATGCTGTTGCGTAAGAATGGGCAGCAACCAGTTCTAATAGACACGTGGCTAATTGTGCTAATGCTACAGGTAGTCAATAAACATCAATTGATCGAGATCTTCTACAGATTATTTCGTCCCTGTATCATTAACAACTTAAAGAACAGATAAAATCTAAAGTATATAAACCACCCTAGAAAATGGAAAACAAGAATTCATAAAATATTTCATAGCGATAAAAGGCAAAAACACCAACAAATTAGTCCCTACCTCAGTCGCTTGCTGGGTCAACAATAATTAACGCTCTAAGCTCACTTTTAAGCCCTGCATAGGTGCCTTCTGTAGTGGTTATACAGATTGCGTCATCCGTTGCCTTAAAATTTTTACAGGTAAGTCAAACCCACCCGCTAAAAATTAATACCCCAGCAATAACTCGCAGGGGACTGTAATTTCGTGGAGTACACGAGTTTTGTAAATCAGTACTACAGAGGGACACGATAAGCGACTATAAACATCTACCAATTTTATCGGTACCATCGGTAGGCGTGTTACGTTGCAATATCTCAGAGGCCTCCACTTTGGGTTTTAGCCAGGGTCGGTACCAAGAATAATTTGAGCGCGAGAACTTTCGTGGAGGGCAGTAATTCCGGGAACTTAATTATGGATACTTCGACCGTTTACTGATAAAACTGTGACAGTCGAAGTGTCTATTCTGAACGTTTGACTTCCCTTGCTGCATATCGACAAACGAGTGTTCGTCGGAGCAGCTCAAACTACTGCCTAGCCGAAAAATCCCTTACGTGCAATCCACTAGTACTCTGTTGTAGTACTCAAAAATGGCTCAAAGGGCTCTGAGCACTATTGGACTTAACATCTGAGGTCATCAGTCCCCTAGAACTTAGAACTGCTTAAACCTAACTAACCTAAGTACATGACACACATCCATGCGCGAGGCAGGATTAGAACCTGCGACCGTAGCAGTCGCGCGGTTCCGGATTGAAGCACCTAGAACCACTCGGTCATAAAGGCTGGCGCTCTAGAGCTCTCCTACCCGAGTAGCTGCATCCTTTGTGTAGTGCACACCTACCTGTGAAGGTGAGTCCTACAGTTCGCCGCAGAATAACGCAGGTGTAGGAATCTGCAGCGCAGACCGTGACAGAGTCTGTGGAGCCTTGGCCGAGACACTCTACTCGGCTCCAAAGCAAAGGACCCCCATCGATTCTGGGAACGTTGCTGCAAATTGTGAGCTCTGCTTACAACCTGCGCGCGAAGCCAGCTGTCTTCATCACCTCCGCCCGCCACCTGTGCGAAGTGAGCATTGCCTCTGAACCCAAGCGGCAGGCGTCGTTGGTGTCGACGTGAGCCACAAAATGCTGACGAAGGCGCCTTGCACGCTAGATAGCCACGGGCAAGGCCTCTTCCACATCTTGGATGAGACCCCCGGCAGACAGCGTCCTCATTGAATTTCTTTCCAGCCCTTAAAACAATCTACCTAAGGCGCTCTATGACGCACTGACATTGGAGCTCCTAATAACTAGTAAACCCCCTCCCCCCCCCCCCCCCCCCCCGCGTGCCTGCTCGGACCCTACTGAAGGAGCAGCCACTCACAGGGTGAATGGGCGAGGCCAGGTGGCTATTCTCCTCGCTGGTCGTCCGCCTCGAGCGACGCGAAGACGTTACCACCTGCCCCTCACCCTGCATTGGGTGCACAAGGAGGTGCATCCGTGGGCAAAACAAGTGATAACTGAGGAGCCTCATGCGATGCGCCACATTTTCCGCCACCGCTACACCATGAGGCAGCAGACGAATGACCATAGCCAATAGCACATTCAGCTTTTCGTGAACTGCGGCCAACTTCTCTTGTGTCCGCACGCATTACGCATATATCCTAGCCATCCTAGCAAGACTAGCTGAAGAAGTGAACTATAAAAGCATACAATCCTAGATATGCAACTTGCTACCCTGGACCAATGGACGCTGATGCTACGTAGCTGGCTGTTCAGTGAGCAACTATTGCGCTACGGATACAATCAATTTACGCTTACAAAAACGTGAGATTAAACCTCTTAAACATAGAAACATGCACGAAATTTAATAAATATACTACTCTTAACTTTCCACTCTGCAGATGTATATCAGCTGAGAGCTGGAGTCTTGTTGAGGGACATCCTGTCGCAATACAATCATTTGGCCACTTACTCCGAGACAGAAAGTGTTGCGGCAAGGTCTGCTACTCTGTCGGTTACACGAGATGTCCATGGAGGCTAACACAACACGAGCAGGCGCTTGGTAAGTGCTACCACCGGTAAGGACGTAACTGAGACGACAACTGCTTTGGGAGACGCTGTGGCAGCGTATGTATCACGCTCGATGAGGTCCCAGAGAGCAACAACCACGATAAAAGAGACTGAATGATTCTAGGCAACAAGCATTAATGGCCAATTGTGTCCCAGGGTTGCCCACATCTGTTTCCCTCAGAGAATCACTCTTCCACTCCAAGCAATTCTGTCGCACCAGTACACCCCAAACTATCTGGTTAAAACTATCTGGACATCTGCTGGTGGAATTAGTGTGTGGTGTGCCCATGGTGGGTGCTCTTCCAATGAGGTGTCTGAATGTCAGTGGAGTAATTGCAGCCCATTCCTTCTCAATAACTGAAACCAGAGGAGGTAGTGCTGTTGGACGCTGGGTTCTGGAGTGAAGTCGACGTTCTGACTCATCCTGTTCTGTTGAGGTCTGTACTGCAAGCGGGCCAGATCATTGCAGGAAAGTTATTGTTCAAAAATCGTTGCCTTGTGGGGCTGCTATGTGACAGCCTCAGATTTCACACTAATACAGTCATCGCCCATACAGTGTTGTAAAATTTGTTCACATCCTTCCATATTTAACGTTTTCTTAAGTATAATGAGGGGAACACATCCTAACAACGAAAAGCACCCCCAAGTCATAAAATGACCTCTTTGGTAGTTTACTATTGGCACTATACAGGGTGGTCGATTGATCGTGACCGGCCCAAATATCTGACGAAATAAGCATCAAACGAAAAAACTACAAAGTACGAAACTTGTCTAGCTTGAAGGGGGAAACCAGATGGCGCTATGGTTGGTCCGCTAGATGGCTCCGACATAGGTCAAACGGATATCAACTGCATTTTCTTAAAGAGGAACCCCCATTTATTATTACATATTCCTGTAATATGTAAAGAAATATGAATGTTTTAGTTCGACCACTTTTATGGCTTTGTGATAGATGGCGCTGTAATAGTCACAAACATATGGCTCACAATTTTAGACGAACAGTTGGTAACAAGTAGGTTTTTTAAAGTAAAATACAGAACGTAGGTACGTTTGAACATTTTATTTGGGTGGTTCCAATGTGATACATGTACCTTTGTGAACTTATCATTTGTGACAACGCATGCTATTACAGCGTGATTACCTGTGTATACCACATTAATACAATAAACTCTCAAAATGATGTCCGTCAACCTCAATGCATTTGGCAATAAGTGTAACGACATTCCTCTCAACAGCGAGTAGTTCGACTTCCGTAATGTTCGCACATGCATTGACAATGACGCATGTTGTCAGCCGTCGTCGGTGAATCACGATAGCAAATATCTTTCTACTTTCCCCACAGAAAGATATCCGGGGACGTCAGATCCGGTGAACGTGCGGGCCATGGGATGGTGCATCGACGACTAATCCACCTGTCGTGAAATATGCTATTCAGTACCGCTTCGCTCCAGTCGCAGGTTCGAATCCTGCCTCGGGCATGGATGAATGTGATGTCCTTAGGTTAGTTAGGTTTAGTTAGTTCTAAGTTCTAGGGGACTGAAGACCTTAGAAGTTAAGTCCCATAGTGCTCCGAGCCATTTGAACCAATACAGCTTCAAACGCACGCGAGCTATGTCACGGACATCCATCATGTTGGAAGTACATCGCCATTCTGTCATGCAGTGAAACATCTTGTAGTAACATCGGTAGAACATTACGTAGGAAATCTGCATACATTGCACCTTTTAGATTGCCATCGATAAAATGAGGGCCATACATTAACCCGCCAAGGTCGCTGATGTTCCACTTGTCGCAGCGATAGTGCATATTATGCCAGTTTACGTTACCGCTGTTGGTGAATGACGCTTCGTCGCTAAACAGAACGCGTGCAAAGAATCTGTCATCGTCAAGTAATTTCTCTTGTGCCAGTGGGCGAACTGTATACGACGTTCAAAGTCGTCGGCATTCAATTCCTGGCGCACAGAAATATGGCACAGGTGCAATCGATGTTGATGTAGCATTCTCAACACCGACGTTTTTGAGATTCCCGATTCTCGCGCAATTTGTCTGCTTCTGATGTGCGGATTAGCCGCGACAGCAGCTAAAACACCTACTTGGGCATCATCATTTGTTGCAGTTCGTGGTTGACGATTCACATGTGGCTGAACACTTCTTGTTTCATTAAATAACGTAACTACATCTACATCTAAATCTACATTTATACTCCGCTAGCCACCCAACGGTGTGTGGCGGAGGGCACTTTACGTGCCACTGTAATTACGTTCATTTCCTGTTCTACTCACGTATGGTTCGCGGGAAGAACGACTGCCGGAAAGCCTCCGTGCGCGCTCGAATCTCTCTAATTTTATATTCGTGATCTCCAAGGTAGGTATAAGTAGGGCGAAGCAATATATTCGATACCTCATCCAGAAACGCACCCTCCCGAAACCTGGACAGCAAGATATACCGCGATGCAGAGCGCCTCTCTTGCAGAGTCTGCCACATGAGTTTGCTAAACATCTCCGTAACGCTATCATGCTTACCAAATAACCCTGTGACGAAACGAGCCGCTCTTCTTTGTATCTTCTCTATCACCTCTGTCAACCCGGCCTGGTACGGATCCCACACTGATGAGCAATACTCAAGTATAGGCCGAACGAGTGTTTTGTAAGTCACCTCCTTTGTTGATGGACTACATTTTCTAAGGACTCTCCCAATGAATCTCAACCTGGCACCCGCCTTACCAACAATTAATTTAATATGATCATTCAACTTCAAATCGTTCCGTACGCATATTCCCAGATATTGTACAGAAGTAACTGCTACCAGTGTTTGTTCCGCTATCATATAATCATACAATAAAGGATCCTTCTTTCTATGCATTCCCAATACTTTACATTACTTTTCGGCGAACGGTCCGGACACTTGGATGATGTCGTCCAGGATACCGAGCAGCATACATAGCCCACGCCCGTTGGGCATTTTGATCACAAAAGTCACACATAAACACGATATCGATCTTTTCTGCAATTGGTAAATGGTCCATTTTAACACGAAGCAAATACAGTCCGGACTGGCAGAATGTTACTTGATACCACGTACTTTTACGTTTCTGACTATTACAGCGCCATCTATCACAAAGCAATAAAAGTGGTCCAACTAAGACATTTATATTTCTTTACGTATTGCACGAATATGTAATGAAAATGGGGGTTCCCATTAAAAAAAAAGACGCAGTTGATATCCGTTTGACCTATGGCAGCGTCATCTAGAGGGCCAACCATAGTGCCATCTGGTTTCCCCTTTCAAGCTAGATGAGTTTCGTTCTGTGTAGCTTTTTCGTTTGATGCTTATTTCGTGAGACATTTGGCCCGGTCACTATCAATGGACCACCCTGTATGTGTTGAGAGGTAGCGATCTCCAGGCATTTGCCAAACTTAAACTCTTCAGACGGGTTGCCACAGGTGTAGCGTGATTCGTCACTCGAAATGATTTGCTTCCAGTTACTCGCTGGTTTTATGTTGTTTGTTTTGTTTTGGTTTAGGGCGCAAAAAGCAACTGTGGTCTTACGCGCCCAAGTCAAAACTATAGAACACGAAGACAGAGAGGAGTTAAACGACCATATGTCAGTCACAGCTGACAGAATGGAAGACAGCTAAAAAAAAGGAACGTGTAAAAAGGGCTTAAAACACAATATAGAAACGGAGGTCCAAAACTAAAAATTAAATGGCCTTCGCCATATTGCTTCGGCGGATAAAAAGTAAAACGCGGTCGACAGCGCGAGCGTCATTCACTGAAACGGCTGATAAATCAGACGGCAAATCCAAGCTGGAACGTAAATGGTTAAAAATACGGCATTTAATCAGGACGTGGCGGACGGTTAAAATTTTGGCACTATGTGTACAAAGTGGTGGGGTAGCGACACTTACCAAATGACGATGGCTAAGAAGGCAGTGCCCAATACGCAGCAGAGTTAAAATAATCTCCTCCCGGATGGAGGGCCGAGAGGAGGTCGTCCAAGACCCTGGGAGAGGCTTAATAAACCGAAGTTTATTCCCATGAAGGGAGGACCATGGGTGATGCCAAAGGGTCACCACTTCCTGACTGACGACAGTGCAGAGATCATCGGAGGGAATATAGGTACTCGCGGGCTGAGGTATGAGGACTGCAGCCTTGGCAGCAGCGTCAGCAGCTTCGTTTCCTGGCAGACCGACATGACCAGGAACCCACACAAAAACATGACACTGGCTCTACCAAGAGTGAGCAAGTGATATTTTTCCGGGATCCACTGCACTAAGGGATGGGCAGTGTAGACCTATATAGGCTTCGAAGGGCACTGAGCAGAGGACACAACTGAAAGGGCTCTGTCGAAGGATGTACTCTGTGGCCTGATACAAGGCGAAGAGAACTGTGCTGGTAGCCGATATTTAAAGACACAGGTGCCAATGACAAAGGAACATCCGACTCCACAGTCAATCCGAGAGCCATCAGGTAATATCGCGAAGTTCCATGCGAAGGCCGTGAAACTGAAGGCGATTGACCGAGGCTGGAGTAGTGTCCTTAGGAAGGGAATGAAGGCCGAGGTTAACACGGGCTGCTTCATGAAGCCAAAGTGGTGAAGGGTTCACACCCACTGGGAAACTGGCAGGTTGTAAAATGTTAAGCTGCCATAGCATGTGCTAAATGCGGACTCGAGGAGGTAACAGGGAAGAAGGCCGAGCCCCATACTGACGATCAACGGAATCATCAAAGAAAAAGGCACAGGAGGAGTGGCCACGCTCGGCAGACAAATGGCACGCATACCTGCTGAGGATAAAGTCACGGCGATACGACAGTGGTAGTACAGCAGCTTCAGCATACGGACACTCAACTGGGCAGGCGTAAAAAGCGCCCATGGCCGAACGGATGCCATTATGGTGGACAGTGTTGAGACAGCATATGAGGGATTGGCGTTCAGACACATAAACAAGGCACCCACATTAGAGTTTCGAACGGACATGGTATCGGTGCAAATGGAGAATGGTGGTTCGATCGGCACCCCAAGAAGTACCATTGGGGACATCGTAGGACATTGAGGGATCAAGCGGGCTGCCAGATAAGGTACATTGGAGGACCAAGGGAGCCTCCTATCGAGCATGAGCCCCAGGAATTTCTTAGTTTCAAACGAATGAAAGGGCAACAGGCCAAGGGGGTAGAGACTGTGGGAGAAACGCCGCCAGAAATTCATACAGACGGTTTTGTCAGTGGAAAAGCGAACGCCATTGTCGATGCTCCAGGAGTAAAACAATCAGGAGAGCGCTGATGACGCCGCTCAGTGAGATACGGTCATGGAAAACTGCAATGGATGGCAAATTCGTCAACAAAAAGGGAACCGGAGATTCGCGGTGGGAGAGAGGCCATTATAGGGTTAAGGGCGATAGCAAAGAGGATGACGCTCAGGACAGAGCCCTGAGGCACACCATTTTTCTGGATAAAGGTACCCGACAAGGCAGAACCCTCCCGCATCTTGAAAACTCGGTCTTGTAAAAATGCCCAGAGATACAGGAGAGGCGCCCACTGAAGCCCCACGTGTAAAGAGTACGGAGGATATCAGTTCTCCAGCAGGCGTCGTAGGCCTTTTCCAAATTGAAAAACACGGTGACAGTCTGGGAATTGTGCAGGAAACCAGTGACAGCATGGGTGGACAAAGCAACGAGATGGTCAACCGCAGAACGCCGCGCTCGAAATCTACATTGTGCATTCGTTGGTAAATGGCGAGACTCGAGCCACCACACCAGCCAGGCATGAACCATATGCTCCATCACCCTGCAAACACAGCTGCTAAGAGAGATGGGGCGGTAGCTAGAAGGAAGGTATATGTCCTTCTGAGGCTTGGGTATGGGTTTGACTGTGGCTTCACGCCAGCGTCCAGGAAATGTGGCCTCTGTCCAGATGCGGTTGTACATATTAAGAAGAAAGTGTTTTCCTACAAGAGAAAGGTGCTGCAACATCTGAAAGTGGGTTGCGTCTGGCCCAGGGACGGAGGTTCGGGATGAACTGAGAGCATGATCTTGCTCCCTCATAGTAGAGGCGGCATTGTAGCAGTCACGATTCGGAGAAAAGTGTATCGCCCGAGCCTCCTCCACTCGTTTCCGATGGAGGAAGGCAGGGTGGTAGTGGGAAGAGCTCTCGAAATTTGCACAAAACGGCGGTCCAAGGTGTTGGAGATAGCATTAGGGTCCCCAATGGCATCTTCAGCTACTGTCAGGACAGATATTGGGGAATGGATCTTGGTTCCAGAGAGCCTTCGGAGGTTGGCTCACACGACCGAGGAAGGTGTGGAACTGTTAAAAGAAATAGTGAATGAAATCCAGCTAGCTCTTTTGTTTTCCTAAAGAACGCGACGACACTTTGCATGCATCTGTTTATAATGAATGCAGTTTGCCAGCGTAGGGTGGCGGTTAAAAACGCGGAGAGCACGTCTCCGTGCACGAATTGCGTCGCGGAATGCCTTAGTCCACCAAGGGACTGGAACACGTCATGGTAAAGAGGAAGTGCGGGGGACGGAACGTATTGCAGCAGTAAGGATAACGTTTGTGAGATATTTTATCTGGTCATCACCACTGGGGAAATCTTGTTCTTCGAAGGTCGCCTGGGAGGAGTAAAGCTGCCAGTCATCCTTAGTAAGCTGCCATTTCAGCGTGCATGCGAATGGGTTAGGAGACAGCAAACGAAGAGCACACGGGAAATGGTCGCGCGAGTAGGTGTCAGAAAGAACGGACCACTCAAGACGATGAGCAAGCTGGGCAGTGCAAAAGGATAGGTCCAAATTGGAATAGGTGGGCGAGGAGTCGTACAGGAAAGTGGGTGCTCCAGTGTTCAGGCAGAAGAGGTTGATTAAAAAGGTCAGCCAAGAGGGCACCTCTCTGACGGGTCCTGGGAGAACCCCAAAGGGGATGATCCGCATTAAAGTCACCGAGCAGGAAGAATGGAGGAGATGGCTGCCCAATTAGCTGAAGGATGTCCTCCTTGGTGACATCGAATGACTAAGGTACATAAATGGTACAGAGGGTGAAAGTCAGGCGTGGAAAGAAAAGGCGAACTGCAATAGCTTGGTGACAGGTAATCAGGGAGATGGGTTGAATATGAATGTCATACCGTTTGAGCAGCATGACGCCCCCATGAGATGGAATGCTAACTTTAGGGGGAAAGTGAAAACGAATCGGTAAGTAATGTGGAAGCGCAAAGTAGTCGTGAGTGTGCAATTTTGTTTTCTGAAGGCAGGGTACAAGAGGATACTGCAATGCTAAAAGCAACCATAAATCTTCTTCGTGGGACCGAAGGCTCCAAACATTCCATTGGAGGACAGTCGTAAGGAGGAAGAGATATAGCGTTGTCAACTTGGCTGCCAACGTGTGACAGCCAGTGAAGAGTCGCTACTACAGGGCACAGGAGCAAGAGGATCCTGCTATCCTGCTCCATAGGGTCCACAGAAGCATTGGCTTGCTTGTGCGGTCGGCCAGTGTAGTCCAAAGCTGAAAAACTGTTGGTCGTGCACACCGGCGAGACAGGGGCCGGCTAGGCTAAGGTACCACATGGCGACACTGTCGAACAGGACCGTTGAGTTGGCGAAGGAGAATACCGTTTGCCTTTGGTGGATTTCTTTGAGCCTCTCCGGTTAGAAGAAGACTATGGTGTTGTTTGGCTGGAGGGACAGGGTGGCGGTTAAAAACGCGGAGAGCACGACTCCGTGCACGAATTGCGTCGCGGCATGCCTTATTCCACCAAGGGACTGGACCACGTCATGATAAAGAGGAAGTGCGGAGGTACTCCTTCTGTTATTTCCTAGGCAGGAAATTATGTAGATATTGGTTTCACCCCTTGAGGCGAGAGTTTGACCGTTTGTTGAACAGTGGGATGGGGCGATGGCGATGTCTCCTTGACACTGGGCGATTCCACAACCTCAGAGCTAAATTTGAGTTCGCATGTCTGCGTGTCCATGTCCTTCAAGGACTGAGAGGTAACAAGATGAGAACTATACGTGACAAATGGTAGAACACAGGGTTTGTGACTAGCCAGTAACTTGCGATCTACTGGGTAAGGCACTTTATCCTTTACCCAAGTCTCTTGGGCAGCCAACTCATTAAATACACGGGACAATTCCGAGATGAGGCGGCGCGGTCGCCCTTGAAATTGAGACAGAGGAGGGAAGGAGGTGGACAATCGCTCTCGAGTGCATACCTGCCACAAGTTACACATTTTGCCGGGTGTCGACAAGACGTTCTAGTGTGGTTTAAGTGATGAAACTGGTAGCAGCACATCAGGTTTGGAATGTACGGCCGGACTGTGGTAATTTCATAGCCGGCTTTGATCTTGGACAGCAGCACCTCTCTATCAAAAGTGAGGAAAAGATTGTGGGTGGGCACTAAGGATGAATCTACCTTTTTATTTACATGATGGATGGCAATGACACCCTGATCAGAGTGGTAAGATTAGATTTTAGCCTTTGTCAGACCGTCGAGCAGCCTGGTGTAAATTATACGATGGGAAGAATTCAAAGTTCTATGGGTCTCGACAGGAACCGGATAGCCACAGAGAAGCGAGGCAGCAAGCAGTTGTTGTACTTGAGAATCAGAAGCAGAAGCATTCTCCAAACGCAAAGTGCCATTCCGTAAACGAGAGCAGGATTTCTCAGGGCCAGCAATTGCATCAACACCGTTCTGAAAAATGAACGGATTTTCCATGGAAAAGGACTGGGCATCTTCAGTACGGAAGACCACAAGGAACCACAGTGCAGCGGGAAAGGTCTTCGAACCATTAGCCTCATTGCGTTTACACCTAAGGTCACACCTCCCGAACATCTGACAGAGGGACCAATCGGCTATTTGGGAAGGTTGCAGCTCTGGCAATCACCCCTCCCTGTACTTTGCCTGTACCAATGGGGTACATGCAAACCCTACCTTTCGACCTGGGGCTGGGAATTCCGCGTTACCGAGTCACCTGTTACGCGCCAGACGCACTGGCCAGCCTTCAGGAGCGCACAAGGAGGAAGAAGAAAAAGAGGATCCTCAAAGCCCGAAGTGGAGGAACGAGAGCACAAACGATGAAAGGAAACGGGAGCGAAAAATAAAGGTGAGACTGTTCGTACGTCAGCAACTGAATGGAGAACATTCCCAATAATACATCAGACATGCTCCCGCATGGAGGGGAGAAAGAATAGCAAGAGGACAGACATACAGCATGGAAGGGTAAAAACACTGCAAAAGCTGGGGCCCGTGGTAGCCAAACACGAATCCGCCAGAGTGGCAACCCCCTGAGTGGTCGCTCACTGGCATTATGGGTCTCAGACAAACTAAGTCAACCAGATTGCGGTGATGAGGAGCCGAAGGCAGGACAGCCAAGCTGGGCACCCACACCTTACCCGTGCTCTTACGCTGGGGTTCTTAGCTTGTGGCCAGGCTTCACACCCCTTGTATGCCGAGCCCTTGGCTTGTTTCTGCCTCCCATCCCCTAGAATGTGACCTACAGAGTCCTCTGAAAATAGTCGGTTTGGACAGCTTTAAAAGTGTTTGGACATTGGTGACTGGATTGACGAGTCCACCTCTCGTGACATCTAGCAACTATCTCACACCCCGATAGGAGCAAGGACGCAACACAAAAAGGCAATAGTCGAGGAAAATGGAGAAAAAGAGAACATAGGCTGATAACTTTAAGTGTAATTCAATTTTCAAGAAAGTAATTTTGGTAGTAAATTACAAAATAGTCCACACAACAGTTATATGGACGTGTAATTCTGTTCCCGTCAGATTTAATGTCTTATCCAGTAAATATTAATTAGTGCTCTGAATTGTGTCCCTGTTCGTGATTCTGTAATATCTTTTAGGTTTTTTTTTTTTTTTTTTACCGCCCCTCACGTAACACATTCCCCTCTTTTCCACACCAAATAACGTTTTCACCTACTTACCGTAATATAATAGGACATTCTAACTTCCATCACGAAAATTAGCATCAAAGATAAAATAAAAAAATGGGCAGCAAGTCGAAACTGTTATATTAGAGGAATACGAAAAGCAAAACTTTTAAATTACGAAAAGTAAAACAATTTTCATAATGAACATCGCACACGTGGTGCTTACTGGAATTAAAGAAAACGTGGAAGGGAGAACCCACCAATATAATTTTCTTTTCCCATAATCTCTTTATTTAACAATATATAACCATAAAATTTTCTCTAATAAAATGAAAAAATATCGAAATTCTTTTGAGCTTAAACCTCAAGTTGAATAATATTTTGCAAAAGAAATATGAAGCGCTGTATTGCAAAACAGCAATATGACAATGACTGCAAGACGGCTTGAGCTGCAGCACGCCCGTTATAGGGGGAATCAGCCGTGTTTACTATCACGGTGGACACAGTTTCTCTTATTAAATGTCCTTCTGCAACAGATGAAAAATATGTAAGCACCACTGATGACAAGAGTGATTCAAATACTCAAAACAGATGACGTAACTTTTTAATGTGAAAGCTGTATGTCGAAAGGTCCCGGCTTAAGATGCGCACCTGTGTTTAAATGTTAAACAGATTAGGAAACAATATGACAATGATAAGGCTTAATTAAAAGCAACCAACCTCTTATTTCAGTAGGCTATCTACATGCGACTGGATCCCAACCCGTCCCTTCTCACAACTTTATTTTGACTTAAGCCCTAGTGACAGTTGGCTGTTAACATTTTCAATGTTAAACTGATTGCCAGTTATTAATATCGCTCTGAAGGAACGTCTTAAAACGTTACTTATGGGCACTTATTACAAGAGAACTCACTCAGCGGAATAACATGTTCCAGCTAAAATAAGCCAATAATGACCCGGTCTTTCAAACACAGCAACGAACAGCTTAGTACAACTGGTTGTTCAGGTCACAACCAACGACTGAGAAATGCAATTACAATTAAGGAATTGAACCGGTTAACATCTAAATCGAACCACAAGATCCCTCTTTAGTTTAACGGCAACCTGTGCCTTAGTACAATTGTTCTGGCTGAATTTACGACCAGCATCTGATTCATTAGAACAGTAATGATCGGGTGCAAACTAGAAACAAAAAGCAATAGAATAGTGAGACAAATTTTCAAACGACGTAAATATAGGCCGTAGTGTTGTACGAAAACGCTACGGCCTATATTTACGACCAAAGAGCCGACCAAGTAAAACTCTGAGGGTCGGGTACAAACCAGAAAATAATAAGGAGGGCATGCAGACAATGGCAGAAATCACTACGATGATTATAGAATGTTAGTCCTCTTTATCAGCAAGTAGTTCCGTTGATCCACGGTGTGTCGCAGCGGTTACTGAGTAGTGCCGATGAAAGCCAGGTAGAAGAGGGCAGCAAGGCCATAAACGGTCGTCCGATACGATTGATGCCAACCAGCCTCCTAGTTATAGTAAACGCTGACCGCGGTGAAGTACTCCGGTATCTTCGCTCTGCGCAGGCCCTCCTTCTGCAGCTCGTGGCTTCGGCCGCTCGGACCTCGTGACCAACTCTTGCCGCATCACTACCGCCAATCCCCAGACTTCGTGCCTCTCTCTCGAGCCAGCGAACCCCGTATGTACATCCGCAAGCAAAGACCTTCTAAGGGCACAGCCCACAAATACCGACTCTTACTCATAGATATTGGCAGTGGGGCCAGTCGATACTACACCTGAGCCAATGGCGCCAGCCAGAACAGTCTACTAACTCAATAGCGCCACAGCTCAACATCAAATGCATACAATTTAAGGAACGCTATTTACAAAACCACAGAATTTTAATTGTGTTTGTATAAAGTAGACACTTTTGACTACGAAAAGAGATTCAATGTGAACTCTCTTAACAGCAGAAATTTCCAATTTTTCCCTCATATGCTTCAATGTTCGAATTTTTGTAATATTTCCAATTGTAATCGTCGAAACAGTGCATGCATTTCTGAAGGACACTGTAATGCAGGATACAGGCACTGTATAAAAACGGACATGATTATTACAATGATATTAAAAACTACATTCCATCTAAATTATACACAAAAGTTTAACAATTCAGAAAGTGGCCACTCTCTTCGAATGACCTATGCATACCTCCCAAAGCAACGCTGAAGTAACACTTCTCTTGCCGAGGCGATTCATGAAGTAGTCTACAACAAAACTGACACGACTGTACCCCTGACGTTGACAAAATGCGAGATAGCCAGAAGTTTTTCGTGTACATTGGGGCACTCCACCAGTAGCCTATGTTTCAGTGACAATGCTAAAAATAGGCGTTTCTTGACACGTATCATTTTTCTTGGCAGGGTGCGATCTGAAGAGAGATACACAGTCAAAAACAAACATAACTGGTGATTGCAATCAAAAGGATATTGTAATCCTACACTTACCGTCAGAGTGGCAGACTGTTATCATTTGGGAAATACATTAGCTTTTGGACCCCATTGCCACTAAAATACTAGATATATTCAGCGCTCCTGAAAATATTCTAGAGTAAAATATTGGCTTTCGAAAACGTATTTCAAAAAGGTTCTTATTTGAGCAAATGCATTTTTTTCTTTTGCTCTTATACACGTTTTGTGAAGTTTTACCACCGTCAACCGGTTCATTTTATTTTCTGTGGAATAACACATAAAAATAGCATAATAATGTATTTAGTTTCAGAAGTATGGTCACCGTATTCACGATTTAACAGAATATAACTCTTTGCTAGGATGTTCAAACAATGGAAAATCCAGGATGGAATGTAACAATATTATGAAAAGGAAACTCGCTACTACCCTTACAGTGGAAATGCTGAGTCACAGATAGGCACAACAAAAGGACTATCACAGATAAGCTTTCGGCCAGGAAGGCCTTCGTCAGTAATAGATGACACACACACATACACAAAAACACACACACACACACACACACACACACACACACACACACACACACACAAATGCAACTGACACAATACGACCTTATTCTCTGGCAGCTGAAGCCACACTGCAAACACCCTGGATCACCCTGTTGCTGAGCACACTGCCCAACATGACATCCTTCATTTCAATGACTGCTTCACAGCCTGTGCTATATCGATCCTTCCCACCAACGCAGCTTTTCTGAACTGTGCAGGTGGGAACTTTCCCTCCAGTATATTCAACGCTCCAATAACCCTCCTGGCCTCTACCCTTGTTAGTCGTTGTCCTCAGCCTTCCATCCCCTTCCCTGTTCCCATTCCAGTACTACACAGCCGTCATTCCACTATCGCACCCTACTACCCTCCCCCTCGTTCCACCCTGGCCACCTTCTAGCTTCCCGACTGCACTTAACTGACCCACCCTCTCGGCACCTTATCTCTACGCATTCCCCAACTGCACTTCACTGTCCACCATCGCTATAGCTATCCCCCCCCCCCCCCGTCCTCACCCCAGCCTCCTCCTTATTCCCACCCATTCGCCACCCCCATCATGCATTTGCGCTGCTGCTCACAGTATGGCTTCAGTTGCCAGAGACTGCAGTCATGTGTGTGTATGATTTGCGTTTGTGTGTTCTTCTATTTTGACGAAGGCCCTGGAGGCTGGAAACTTATTTGTGACAGTCTTTTTGTTGTGCCCGTCTGTGACTCAGCATATCTGTATATGGTGAGTAGCAACATCCACTTTCATAATTTACCTAAGTTATTGACATTTTCAAAGCAATTGTTACAGTAACATAGCCAACAAACTTCAAAACATAATTAACATAGCAGAGTTGATACTAGAATACAAATTATGCGCATTTGCACTGAGGCTATTTAGCATGAACAAACATTTATTTTAGACCAAACATTTCCACTCAACATAAGTAATGCACTACAGACCTGTAGATTACAGACTATGCCAAATTGCATCGGGTATGTTGCAAACGACGACAGCGATATGAACGTCAGAATGGGCTGCTACGGTATATGTTAAATTCAAATGTTTTGAATATAATGATTATAATCCTAAAACTGTTTAAATTACAAACACATTTTACTTGATATTTAACAGAAGACAGAATGAACATGCAGAGGATGGTGAAACTTCACCAAAGGTTATTGAAAGTGGGCTATTCATACGGGAATATCATTTTTTCTATGTATTTTACTGCTTGGTTACTATACATAGGCTTATCAGTTTACCTCTTCCGAAACTGTTTCGATCCAAACCATATCATTTCATGTTAATAGTTCATTATACAGCGCCACGTTGTTTGACATTTATCGTGTTGTATATAGCTGATCCACCTTACAGTCCATGAAAATTCTGCCACATCAGATACCACATATTTAACTACAACTTTAAAACTTAACTAATGAGTAATTTTTCTTCGATACCATCAGGTTTATAGAGGTACAGAGAAGATAAGTGACGGATACTGTTTCGACGATTACTACTCACTAAATATCATGCAGAGTGATCTCACACACTGCTATAATGATAGGCTGAGGCTTGGCGCCATATATCGTTCCTGACTAGAGACTGTGTATTGCAAGGATGACTCATGCCTACACAGTGACAGACGGTCTGAAGCGAGTTTAGTAGAGTACGAAGTTCTAATTTCCATCTGCTGCAGGACAGTAGTGGACAGGACTAAACAGAAAGAACTATAATGTAGTTAATAATTTTGACCAACAGGATTCGGAACTGCACAGGGACAGTCAAGAAACAGAACAAGAGAAGGTTTTTTTGAGTTGCTCTGATTATTTCTTGAAGGGTTTTTGTTTATGTTTGCATAGTTCTGCATATGCGTTTAGTAGTGAGAATGACGAGTGAATATGGTCTAAAGTAAACATGTAGATCATTGTCCTACTGATGAACTAGTGTGAGAAATTATTAAGAGAGTGTGAATAAAGACAACGAAGAAGTTTGTATTTTAATATGTTAAGTACGTTTACGGTAAAAGGGAAGATAATTCAAGTGCAAATGAAAACAGTTAATTACGTTAAGTACAAACAAAATATCAGAATGTTAAATATCCGCTCTCCCGGCATGTCACTTCACGAAACCGGAGCCGCTGCTTCTCAATCAAGTAGATCCTCAGGTCGCATTACAAGGGCTGAATGCATCCCGCTTGCCAACAGCTCACGGCATACCAGAATGTCACCCATCCAAATGCTATCCCAGCCCGTCAACGCTTAACTTCGGTGATCTGAGGGGAGCCGGTGTTACCACTGCGACAAGACCATTGGCAAAATACCATATAGTGAATGAAAATGAAAAATTTAGCAAGTCAGTACACGCAGAATTTTGAATGGAATCCGTTTCGAGTCACTGGAGAGATTTACAAGAATGAAGAAGGTTTTAAACAGCCACAATAACAATGAGGGCGCATGGAAGCAGCATACGGCGTCATAGCGGCATCAACGAGCAACAGTACGGCAGGGCAGTGCTGCTAACCTATATGACGAGCAGGGACCCGGAAATTGGTATGGCAGATAAACTCGGACTCGCTGTTTCAGCACGCCGTGGCTGCAGCATTCAGTGAAAGATAATATATCTTTGTTAAACTTGTAGTGTGTGTGGGTGGGGGGGGGGGGATGCGAGTTGAAAGATTGAGTTACATGGAAAGTGATAAAGATTTTGTAGGTACAATAAAAGAGTAAGGACTCTCATTCAGTGTAAGTGACTCACAAACTAGCACGCCTGAACAGAGAGGTAGACGTTAAAGTAAAAGAGGAGGTTTTCGACTATATTTCTTTGTTATTTACAGACATTGTAGTAGAATTTGCTTAAGGTATGTTAGTTAGTGTAACTAGTGGGGATAATGTAAATCCTAAAAGTGACATTAAGCATGAAATCGGTAACAACCAATTGTGTAACGATTGTGATGGTAGTGTTGCTGAAACAAATGTGGCAAATGTGGATACCATATTTGGTATAGTACCTGTTGAACAAGGTAAAAAGGAAACATTAATGCAGAAAATAGAACCTGCAAGTACGCAAGAAACGTTTGCAGCATTAATTGGTGCTATAAGAGATGGACATTTTAATTTGGTTGAAACACTTCGTCAGAAAATTAGTGAACATGATGAAAAACTCGAAAAGAAAATTGGTGATTTTAATGACATACTTGCAACGCAAACTGCAGTTTTAAAGTAAAGTGGATGGCAAAATTTCTCAAGATGAGAACGACTGCCAACAGTCCATCAAAACTGTAAAAAGAGAATTAACAGATGCCTTGAAAAAAGTTGCCATTGGAAACAAAAACAGAGAGGATTTGATAAAAGAAAGTATACATAAATTAGAGGCCAAAATAGCGGTGATAGCGTCTATATGTGCAAATTATCACAAATTGTTAGACGGTAAAATCAGTTCATAATGTGTCAAATGTATGAATGAAGTAAGAAGTATGTCTGTCGGAGAGGGTGTGTCTGAAGAAATGTTCCTCAGCTAACTCACCAGGCACAAGAGGTTCAAATGGCACTGAGCACTATTGGACTTAACATCTGAGGTCATCAGTCCCCTAGAATTTAGAACTACTTAAACCTAACTAACCTAAGGACATCACACACATCCATGCCCGAAGCAGGATTCGAACCTGCGATCTTAGCGGTCTCGCGGTTCCAGACTGAAGCGCCTAGAACCGCTCGGCCACACCGGCCGGCTTGCAAATATGTTGGATGAGTATAGCAGTAGGTTATGTCAATTTGAAACTAACGTCAGACATGGAACTAAAACTAGTGGGTGTAGTTTTGTAGCGGAATCATCTGAAATATGTGTCACTAACAATCAGTTTTTAAGTTTTGATCCAACAGGAAATGTACATCGAAAAGTATTTTGGAATGACTTCGAAGGTGTTCTACCTAGTTTGTGGTCAGCCAGACAAAACATAGGGTTTATTACGTCTAAATTCTTGGTAGAAACCAGAACTCGAGATAAATTTAAGGATGCATTTTTTAAAAGAATGTTGTGACAAACAAAAACAAATGTAGTTGCTAAATAGCTTATGGGCTGGGGAAAAGTTTAATCCCAGAAATGAAAGCGTTAAGGTGGGGCCTGGGGCCTGGAAGGTTAACTGCTCATGAACTGGTGAAACAAAATTATTGCGGCTCTGAGGGATAACGTTTAAATTCACTAATTATTTGGAGAGTGTTGAGAAGCCTTGCATGAGGAGGAGCATGCAAATAGTAACGTCAAACCCCCAAATAATGTAAAACCGCGACAGAATGTAAACGTTAACAGATTTGACATACAGAGTTGAAATAGGAGGATCAGAAGTTCCGGAAGATGGTGCAGTTTACTAAATGATAGGAGATATAATGGGCAGGAGGTGCTCAATTATCGATCGTATTCTCCGGCACGAAAGGATGGCGCTGCGCCAAGGCGACAGCAAATGGGGGTAAACGTAAGAAATGCAACATAATCCAAGAGTCTGTAAAACTAAATGCCGTCTGTGAAAGCGCTAGCGTTTATAAGACGGGATGTAGTAATTTGAGCCGCCTACGGAAACCCTTTGTACGTGATAGTAATAAACAGAGAGGTATTAAAAGTGAGAAGCAGAAGAAGGTAGTAACAACAGACGGAACGAGCTACATAAAAATCTATAGGTTTAACTAAGTTTTAGGGGATTTTACGGACAGACGTAAACAAAATAAGCACTCTATTGCAGACTAAATGGGTGATATATTATCGGAAAATGTGACAGAACCTGATGGCCACAATGTCTTTAGCAACCAACATAAAGATAAGCCATATTCTGGAGAAGGAAAATGTACAGAAGCTGAAGAATTACGACAGATTCTGTCGGTGTAGAAAAGATACTGGCGTCAATAAATGACGGTATGTATGAAACTATATAGAAGAGGAAGCTGCCAAAAGGTGGGAATTTTAGGACATGGGACCTGGATAAACTGACTAAACCATAGGTTGTACAGAGTTTCAGGGAGAGCATAAAGGAACAATTGACAGGAATGGGGGAAAGAAATACAGTAGGAGAAGAATGGGTAGCTTTGAGAGATGAAATAGTGAAGGAAGCAGAGGATCAAGTAGGTAAAAGACGTGGGCTAGTGGAAATCCTTGGGTAACAGAAGAAGTATTGAATTTAATTGATGAAAGGAGAAAACCAAAAAATGCAGTAAATGAAGCGGGCAAAAAGGAATACAAACGTCTCAAAAATGAGATCGACAGGAAGTGCAAAATGGCTAAGCAGGGATGGCTAGAGGACAAATGTAAGGATGTAGAGGCTTGTCTCACTAGGGGTAAGATAGATACTGCCTACAGGAAAATTAAAGAGACAGGAAAATTAAAGAGAACCACTTGTATGAATATCAAGAGCTCAGATGGCAACCCAGTTCTAAGCAAAGAAGGGAAGGCAGAAAGGTGGAAGGAGTATATACAGGGTTTATACAAGGGCGATGTACTTGAGGACAATATTATGGAAATGGAAGAGGATGTAGATGAAGATGAAATGGGAGATAAGATACTGCGTGAAGAGTTTGACAGAGCACTGAAAGACCTGAGTCGAAACAAGGCCCCCGGAGTGGACAACATTCCATTACAACTACTCACAGCCGTGGGAGAGCCAGTCCTGACAAAACTCTACCATCTGTTGAGCATGATGTATGAGACAGGCGAAAAACCCTTAGACTTCAAGAAGAATATAATAATTCCAATCCCAAGGAAAGCAGGTGTTGACAGATGTGAAAATGACCGAACTATCAGTTTAATAAATCACAGCTGCAAAATACTAACGCGAATTCTTTACAGACGAATGGAGAAACTGGTAGAAGCAGACCTCGGGGCAGATCAGTTTGGATTCCGTAGAAATGTTGGAAATTGAGGCCATACTGACCCAAGACTTATCTTAGAAGAAAGATTAAGGAAATGCAAACCTACGTTTCTAGCATTTGTAGACTTACAGAAAGCTTTTGACAATGTTGATTGCAATACTCTCTTTCAAATTCTGAAGGAGGCTGGGATAAATTACAGGAAGCGAAAGGCTATTTACAATTTGTACAGAAAGCAGATGGCAGTTATAAGAGTCGAGGGACATGAAAGGGAAGCAGTGGTTGGGAAGGATGTGAGACAGGGTTGTAGCTCATCCCCGATGTTATTCAATCTGTATATTGAGCCACCAGTAAAGGAAACAAAAGAAAAGTTTGGAGTAGGTATTAAAATCCATGGAGAAGAAATATAAACTTTGAGGTTTGCCGATGACATTGTAATTCTGTCAGAGATAGCAAAGGACTTGGAAGAGCACCTGAATGGAATGGACAGTGTCTTGAAAGGAGGATATAAGATGAACATCAACAAAAGCAAAATGAGGATAATGGAATATAGTCGAATTAAGTCGGGTGATGCTGAGGGAATTAGATTAGGAAATGAGACACTTAAAGTAGAAAAAGAGTTTTGCTATTTGGGGAGCAAACTAACTGATGATGGGCGAAGTAGAGAGGATATAAAAAAATGGCTCTGAGCACTATGGGACTCAACTGCTGAGGTCATAAGTCCCCTAGAACTTAGAACTACTTAAACCTAACTAACCTAAGGACAACACACACATCCATGCCCGAGGCAGGATTCGAACCTGCGACCGTAGCGGTCGCGCGGTTCCAGACTGTAGCGCCAGAACCGCTCGGCCACCAGCGGCCGGCAGAGGATATAAAATGTAGACTGGCAATGGCAAGGAAAGCGTTTCTGAAGAAGAGAAATTTCTTAACATCGAGTATAGATTTAAGTGACAGGAAGTCATTTCTGAAAGTATTTGTATGGAGTGTAGCCATGTACGGAAGTGAAACATGGACGATAAATAACTTAGACAAGAAGAGAATAGAAGCTTTCGAAATGTGGTGCTACCGAAGAATGCAGTAGATGGGTAGATCACATAAGTAATGAGGAGGTATTGAATAGAATTGTGGAGAAGAGGAGTTTGTGGTACAACTTGACTAGAAGAGGGGATCGGTTGGTAGTACATGTTCTGAGACATCGAGGAATCACCAATTTAGTAAAAATCGTTCAAATGGCTCTGAGCACTATGGGACTTAACATCTATGGTCATCAGTCCCCAGAACTACCTAAACCTAACTAACCTAAGGACATCACACAACACCCAGTCATCACGAGGCAGAGAAAATCCCTGACCCCGCCTGGAATCGAACCTGGGCGCGGGAAGCGAGAACGCTACCGCACGACCGCGAGCTGCGGACTCCAATTTAGTATTGGAGGGTAGCGTGGAGTGTAAAAATCGTAGAGGGAGGCCAATAGATGAATACACTAAGCAGATTCAGAAGGATGTAGGCTGCAGTAGGTACTGGGAGATGAAGAAGCTTGCACAGGATAGAGTAACATGGAGAGCTACATCAAACCAGTGTCAGGACAGAAGACCACAACAACAACATATAGAAGAGGGAGTAAAATGATGACCAAAATAGAGATTAGTCAATTAACTGTGGAAAAAATAGAAGAGAAAAAGGAAAGGAAGAATTCTAAAAGGCCGGAACAATTTTAAGCTGTCATTAGTGAACAGAATAGTTAGTATGGGGGAGAAAATTGATGGGAGTAATTCTGCAAATACCTGTGTAATTTCTGGATATAAGGAAGGCTTCGATACAATAGTGGTTGTGAACGATTTGTTGGAGGAGGTTTCTGACACTAGAAATGAGAAGAAGGTGTTGAGTCAGCCAGTAGCTAACCTGCAAGTTGTAATAAAGAAGTATAGTTTTTAACAGATGGGGGAAGTGATTTATGCGCTGTGGGCAAAAGTGGTTAAAATCGCTGCCAAACGGTAATGAACTTGTAATAATTTTAGGAATGTGAGTGCTACAGGATAAGTTAAAAACCTGTTAATCACGAAGTTCAGTTGCCAAAGAAAAAAAATGGTGTGCAAGTATTCCATATCTTCCTTATAATCCATGATCTATGTATAAAATTACTAATTGCAGTAGATTTATTTAACCAGTACAATGTGAGATTACTTTTTGATGGAAGTATAGTAATATTTGAAACAAATGGGAAAGATGTGGTTGTATCATTTTTTCTAAGACATAATTTGACTAAACAAGAAATAGCTAGTATACAACTTATGTAGGGTACATACGTACTGTAAAAGGACGGAAGACTTAGAGGGCTACAATGAGTATGGTGATGTATTTGGGGTTGACCCTGAGGAAATGGAGGTGGTACAGTAAAAAATAAAAAAAGAAGTAAAAGGGATGCCAGATTTAGAGGATTATCAAAGAGACAGATTAGAAGAAGTGCTACTAGATCATGAATCTATTTTCTTTGATCCACCTGGCTTCGTCAAGGAATACGAACGCTACTTAAATATAAAAGATGACACTCCTCTTTTGAAAACAGCAGTACCTAACACTCAACGACACAGGGAAGCTGTCAGAGATCTGATACAGAATTTGATTAAATGGGGAATTGTTAAAAAGGCTATGAGCGTGAACATCAATCCTGTGATTGTAGTAACTAAAAAAGATGTATCCGTAAGATTAGTGCTGGACGCTAGGGCTTTAAATAAAGTAGTGTCAGCAATCAGTGATCGGCCCAGAAAAATCGACGAGTCACAGCAAAAATTTAAGGGATCCAATTATTTTACATCCATGGACGTGACGTGTGGTTACTGGAATGTGCCACTGGCCCGCGATTATTGAAAATATACAGCATTTTTATTTGAAGGCAGATGTTATCAATGTAAGGTGGTACCTGAGCCGTGGTGCGCCTTTTCTGGCACACCAGCTCTTTGGCACGACTTTCGACTGCCCGGCTCTACTACGATCTTTGCCCCTGTTGTGATCTGGTGGCGAGATATGCTGTCGTAGGGTTGGTCGTCGGACTGGCTGCAAGGCACTAGGACGTGCTTCAGGGGACAAAGGAGCAAAACAGGCGGGCTCGGCCAGCAGCGGCGAGGCCGGTCTACCTTGCCGGATGGTCGCGAGTTTGTGGTGCACCTGCCTGATATCAACTTCGGTCGCTGCTCGTCGCATTGCTTTGGTGCCTGTTTTCTCGAACAGACCATTTCCTCGAGACCATCTCGAACAACGCTTTCCGTCGGAGGTGTAAGTAGTTTTGGTGCCTTCGTTTCGAGGAACCATTTGTGTTCTAGTGATTGAAATTTGTTGGTTGGTTGCCCTAATGTATGTGTTGTTGAAGTAAGAGCAGCCGGCAAGGTGTGTGATCACATGGAGACCAGCAGTCACTACTTCCTTTAAGGAAATCAGCGTCCCCAAGAGATCTAGTAACTGTAAGGTATTGAAGATATTAAGACATAGTCTAGTTGCAATTTTCTACATACCAAGCTTACACAATTGGCAGTTAAATTGCAGACCTATGCAAGGAAATTAAAGTGCACGGAACCTAGTTTCCGGTGATGTTGTGCATTTGAATAACGTAATATTACGTTGAAATTGTTTCCATTTCATTCTTGTACACATTGTACACATTAAAGTCTGATAGTATTTTATAAGATTGTATATGTGTACAAGTCTTAGTTTAAATGTTTGCAACATTGATGTTACTGCAAAATTTAAGTCGTTTTATTGAAAGCACTTTTTTAAAATTATATTATTATTTATTGGTTATTAACTTATATTAATTGATATTTGCTTTGTGTTTGCCATGTTGTCTGCAGGCTGTTTGTGTTCCATTTTTCTGTGAGTTGGGGTGTGTGGGAGCGGCGCCACGTTCTGTTTCGGTGCACAGAAGCTGTGTCATGTTGTCTAGCGGAAAGTGACTCCCGGTTGGGCCCCAGCATTTAGTTTTTGTTTTGGAAGGCTGGTCTGCTGCTTCCAGCATTTTAAGTTAAGTCACCTTTTGCCCAGGGCAGCTGGGCGTCACTCCCCGTTTGGTAGTTCTTGAACCAATTTTATATATATCCATAAAAAGAAAGGTGTCTTTAATTGCTTGGGAATTAATTGCATTAATTAACTTGTTGTTCTCCTTGTGTTATTGGGGTTCGTAACGAAATGGTTGCCTTGAAAATCACGTTCATATTATTGATTATTGCCTTTTTTAAAAAAGGTGAACATTATATGTGACACATTTTAAAATCACCTTCAGATTGTAATTTGTTTCTTAAGTATTGAAATCTCCCATAAGTTGTTGTAATTGAACATTTGATATTGTCTTAAGAACGGCCACGTGTTCATTGCCTCTAATTTGCCTTATAAAAGCTTGTTTTAAACAAATTATTAATAACTGATCTGCTAGCTGTTGTGTTAAGGAGTGATATAGTATGGGCCTTGACCTTCGATGCTAGGTGTACCCCTCACCCCGACTTCCTAAGTTACAGTACCCTTCGGTTAAATATAAGTGTGTGTGCATTTGACATTGCTCTGTCACAAGTCTTGGGGCATGAACTACTTAAGAAAATAACAGTGTATATAGATGATGTTTTAATTTCGACTTTCATATGAGAAGAACATTGTGTTCTGTTAAATAAAGTTTTGGACGCTGTTGAGAAAGGGGGGGGGGGGTCTCAAATTAAAATTGGAAGAAACTGATTTTGCTATGAAAGAATTAAAATTTTAATGTCACATTATTGTTTGGAAAGGGATAATGCCAGACATGCAAAAATTAAAGGCTATTCAGGAATACAAAATTTTAAATAGTGGAAAGAATTTAAAAGTGGCGTTCAGATTATGAGGATTTTACAGGCATTTTGTACCAGAGCAATTATTTAATGTACCATGTTTAAGAAATCTTTTGAAAAAAAAAGAAGTACCATACAAATTTACCAATGAATGTCAAATTGCATTTGAGGAACTAAATAACGCCTTATGTGAAATCCAAATACTTTGTCATCCAGATTTTTCCAAACTTTTATGCTTAATGGTGTATGTGTGTGTATACGGTATTGCAGTATAGCTGTTTCAGGAGTATACAGAAGGAAGCGAAGAGATTCACAAAACTATCTCATTTGGGAGAAGATAGTTGCAACAGTCTGAGAAAAATTATGGCATTTCGAAACAAGAGGCGTTAGTGATCATTTTTAATTGAAAAAATTAAAACAACACCTATTGGGACACAGAGTAATTGCATACAGCGACCGTAGGGCGTGACATATTTGCAGACGTGCAAACTGAGTCTAGGCGAACCAGATGGTCCTTGTACTTCCAACAGCATAACATGGAAATTATATACATAAAAGGATTTGAGAATTTGGTGGCTGATGCATTATCCAGAGGGGTAGAAGATAATAGAATAATTAAAATATGTTAATAGACACAGAGGGGATCCATATATTTGCAGCCATAATGAAAACTGATGAAGAGGGACAGTTGAAAATAGTATGTAAGGAATTAAGAAGGGAACAAAACTAGGATGTTAATTTGAGGTTAGTAAAAAGCTATTTAGGTGACCCAGCTTATCCTAATGTTGCCAAAAGTTATAAGATGCATCAGGGGATTTTATTCTGGAGGAGAAAAAATACGCATAGTCAGTTGGAGGTTTTGTTTTCCTGACCAAAAATGTTTGGGCATTATGGGGCCAGGCCAGAATATGTGTAGCCAAAATATGTGAAACAGTTATCTTTAATAATAAGTGGAGGTGTGTAAAACTAAAGGTTGAAATGTGTGACAGATGCCAAAAGTCAGGGCCAATAATTAAATAATTCAAGACCAAATTTATAGTGTTTAGCCAGAAAATAAATTGGACCTTGTAGTCTGTGATATTTTCGGTCCATTACCTGTGTCTCGAGGTGGTTGTGCATGTGTTGGTGGATGGGTTCGCAAAATTTATAAAACTATACCCAACTCAGTAGGCTATTGGGAAAGTCTTCGTAAATAAATTGCAGTAAGACTACATGTTAGTTGTAGCTGTCCAGAATGCTTTCTTGTCTGACAATGGTCCGCAATTCGTTTCCAATAAATTTAAAAAATGTTTAGAAAGCCGAAACATTGAGCACATAAATATTTTAGCATATTTTCCTCAAGGAAATACGTGTGAAAGGATTGTGGAGGACTTGAAAAGGTTATGACGTACTTATTGCCATATAAAACGTACTGCTTGGACACAACATATAGAATATTTTGAATATGTAATCAGTAATGTAAAGATTGAGGCTACAGGGTTCGCTCCATGTGAATTGATGTATGGGGTAAGACCAAATAATTTACTGCTTCAATTAACAGTGTTACCTGTTATTGTAGACATGGCATTAAGAGTAAAGGAAAAAAACTGATAGAGAAAACATCAGGAAAAAGCATTGCAACGTGAAAGGCGCCTTGATGCTAATGCTCCACCAACGAATTTCCAAATTGGAGAACAGGTACTAGTCGAAACAAGAGAAAAAATCTGAAAAGATTACTACAGAAACGAAAAAGTTGACAGACAAATGTATAGGTCTATTTAGCATTACTGAAAAACCACACCCACATGCATATTGATTAGTATACTGGAAATCTGGGAAACCACTGAGCTTAAGAAATGTTATTGATTTGTAAATATATACATTAGTTCAGAGTTAGATGTGAGCTACGTTTGGAGGCCTCATAGGGCGTTGCAACCTATGCAATGCTAGGTGTTTGACAAAAACCAGGTTCTTGAGTTGTTGACAGTGCTATTTCAGTTTCTTTTCGCATTGTCATTCTATACCTTCCGTCACTCTGAGCTGAATATATCATTTTTAATTTTCTTCTCTATTGGTGAAAGTAAAGAGTTTGAGAGCCTCAGAGGGCGTTATGGTGTCTTATGACGAAATAAGTTTTATGGTGAGAGAAATGGGGGTTAAATTTTAATGGAGTTAAGTGACAGCATAAGTATGTTGACACAGCAGAATAATTAAGGTATGAAGATGATGATGTAAACAGAAAGTAGAAAAAGGGTGCATTATCCTGCTGAAAAAATGACAGTAATGATTGACCTAAGTAATATGAGAAGCTATTCCATGATTTGTGGAAGTGTACAGAATAATAATGTATGAGTTAAAACAATGGCAGAAAGGAATATGTAAACATAAATTGGAGGCTGAGGGAAGTTTAGTGAAATGAAAGTAACCAGATGTGACATGTTCAGTTAATAACAGAGATTTGGATGATGAACACTTAAGTATAGTGGTCAGGAAAAGGAGTGTTGTAATGATGAAAAGGGATATACAGTGGCCACATAGATAAGGAAGTTTTAGAAACATGACGAAAAATGTACTTGGATAAAGCTAAACAACATTTATTATGAAAGGAATATGACTGAATGAGAAGGTAATATACAAATTGTAAATAAAATTTTTTTTTATTTCTGTTCAATAGTGACAAAAAATAGGAAGAAGAAGTTATACAAAGAGAGATTGCATAAAAGTAGTAACTATGTATTATACAATGTTTGTGAATAATTGCTTTGTGTGAAATGCTTTGTGTGAAATGTTTTTCAAAATTAAATGCTCTCAAGTTGAGTTAAAGTAAAGAAGACGTTTAATTTTCCTTTCAATAGCCACAACTTTTTTTTTTAAAGAGAAGCCTCATCAAGTCATCCAAACGAAATATATTCTTGAAACAAAATTTCTAGTAGATCTGATCTTGCTGATTAATGTAAAATAAAGAAGCATCACTCTGTTAATTTACTTTCATTTGAAGACAAGTCAAACAAAATATAAAATTTGTAAGTAATTTCTTGTAATAATAAGTGATTTTATGTTAGGATGTATGTAAAACAAGTAGTCTTAGACGGAAGTATGGTCTCAGGAAGAATGTTGCCTGTAAACCCTGGAATGTTATGGAGGCTACCACGCAAAAGTGCCATAATCAGTAACCAGGGAAATGTGTGTGACGTAAAGATGATAGTGATGTGCTGGTGCTAAGATAGGATTAAATACCATTATTAAATTGAAACACACAAATCGCAGTGCCTCTGAATAAAAAAGTGAAGAAGTAGTTACATACAAAAGACTTTCAAGAAACATGCACTTAAAAATGTTGAAAAATTTATTAGTGTTGAAAATTTGTTTTGAAAATTTACATCAACTTCGTCAAATAAGAAATGATTTTTGATATGGAAGTTAAAGGATTAGTCTAGTTTAGTTGTAGAGTGCCAAGTACTGAGTAAGAAATTCGTGATTTTAGTTTATAAGAATGAGAATATTTTGAAAGATTGAATATTTGAAGCCAGGATCGATAATTTGTACAATTTTGAAATTTTTGAAAAGAAGCTTTATAATCATAGGAAGTGTGAGGCATGGTGCCCTATATTGTTCCTGTCTAATGCTTGTCTATCGGGAGAATAACTCGTGCATGCACAGTGGCGGATGATCTGAAGCAGTTTCAGTCGACAACATAGAACATAGTTGTAATTTTCATCTGTCGGAGGACAGTAGCGGACAGGACTAACGGAAAGATTTATGATGCAGTTAAGAATTACGACCATCACAGTCCAGTAGTGCACAGAGACATTCAATAAACAGAACAAGTGTTGTGAAGTGTTCCATTTATTTCTTGAAGGCTTTTTTGTTTATTTATGTTTGTACAGTTTTATATATACCTTTAGTAGTGTGAATGATGCTTGAATGTGGTCTACAGTAAATATGTAGATCACTGTCCTACTGATGAATGATGTACGAACTAGAGTGAGAAAGTTTTAAGACAGTGTGAACGCAGACGACGGGGAATTTTGTGTCATAATACGTTAAATAAGTTTATGGTAAAAGGAAAGCTAATTCGAGTGCAATTGAAAATAGTTAATAACGTAAAGTATAAAGAAAATATCAGAATGTTAAATATTTATTTCGGGAAAAAGTACAGTTCGAAAGTGTGTTATTTGTTGATTGGTTAGTTATGAAAAGAGCGCACTAACGTGGGAGAATAATGTTTTTCTATTGGCGTTAAAGGGAACGGTCCAATCACAAGAGCGTTTTTTTCTAGGAGATATACAATGCTTAAAGCAGTCCAAGGTGTCGTAGCCCGGTCTTTTGATGGTACGGTCGTGTGTAGTATGAGCTCCGAAAGCAGTTATAACATACTGTTCTTAGTTGTGCTACATGTTTCAAAAGTGTTTTTAAGTGAAGGTGTATTTATTCCTGTGCGCTTTTTGAGGAAATACGAATTTTTTTAAGTAATTCTGTGTATGAGAAAAGATAGTGATTCCGCTTGGCATATTGAGCATCTCGGTGACGAAAAACTTGAGTGCATTAGACGCCGATGAACTTAATAGTAAGGTGAGCATTTTCATTTAAGAACAATCTGTGCTTAATAGCTGTTCACATTTCATGAAATACGTAACCATAAACTTGCTAACGTGAAAGATAGGGTTTGCGCATGACTGCGTTAAGATTAGCAGGGGCTACATATTGAACGTGTACATCTCAAGCTAAGAAAATACCGAAATTTTGCCAGTATTTCCTTCTTTCATTCAAAATTAAGACCATTTCCCTATTCTTAGAATAGTTACGTTGTGTGAGCTTGATGCGAGGTATCTGCTCGGCTTCCCTACTAGCAATCTGATGCAGAACGTTCACAGGTAGGTGCAGGTAAAGGACGAACATAGCCGAGCCGCAGCAAGGTGAAAGCGATATTCACGAAACCTGCACTCGTTCTTATGGTTCAGTTATTCTTTCTGTTATAAAACAGAGTAGCACCCTCAGATGCACGTCCGAACACTATGAACAGAATGTTAACGCTTCGTCAGTTTTATATCACTATCTTGATGAATCAATAACTGCTGTGTAGTATTCATAGACACTCATGTCCACAAAAAAAGGAAAAAACACCTTGAACGACGAGATAGAACATTCATATTCACAGAACGTGTACATTAGTGCTTTCTGTATAAATGGTTATCATTCCAGTCACCCCGGTAGAGCGTGTGTCTTGATGCCTAGTAGGAACGGGGTCCGCCATGGGGCCTGATAACGTGTCCCGTTGGTGATGGAATCGACGCGTATGAGGTGCGGATAACATCCTGTGGTATATCCATCCATGCTGCATTCACCTGCCTCAAAAATTCGTCTGCAGTGGTCAGAATTGTGTTATGGCGCTGCACCCGTCGTTACACCATATCTAACGTATTTTCGATTGCCGGCGGCTCTGGTGATCTGGAAGGTCAGGGCAGGTTGTATCTAAAAGCACTCCCCAACCCCTTGGGTTGGCGCTGTGTATCTTCTGCTAATGCAGTCACTGTGATGCTACTCCTCCTGTCCCTTCGAACTAAAATGCGGCCATCATTTTCAAACAAACGGAACCTGGATTCGTTCGAAAAGACTTTCTGAGGCTGTTCGTGTCCACAGTGACGTGCTCTGTGTGCCATTGCTGTCTAGTATGTTTCTGCACATTCGTGAAAGGTACGCAGGGAGATGACGACGCGCACCTAACCCGTGCCGTAATATATGGCGACGGACTGTCTCACCTGACAGTGGTATGATGCGTTAAATTGTTCCAGTGTTGCGGCGGAGACAACAAGTATGTAGATCAGTCCCGCAATGCAGTTCGGATGAGTTGTTGATCTTCTCGGGGTGTGGTCTTGGACCTGACTCATCTCGTCATGTTTTACGGCCTTACGTGAACCAATCTGCACTCGTTTCACTGCCGAAACACTTTGTCCTCCATGAGCAGAAATTTCCCGGATGACTGCATCACATTGTCTCGCGCCAATAATTCGCTTTCTTTAAAAATGAGTGATCTGACGCTACGGATCGCGCATACGTCTGCGGGGCATCCTGCACGGCTGATGAAGTCACTCTGGTCCATTACTCTCGGCTTGTAGCTACAGCAAGAGCGGCAAGCACATTTTACCGGTGGAAGGTGTTGCACCGCGATATCGATGTTGACTTGGTTCAAAAGCTAATAATTTCTGCTTTACTTGTCCTGTGTATAAGAACGTACTATCTTCCGTCGTTCAAGACGTTCTGCTTCTTCAGAACATGACTGTAATAGCAATGCTAACCCACTTATAACTTAAGTGGGATATGAAATTTCTTGTGTTTGTCACCCTTTCTCTTAAACTTTACGAGTCAGACAGTGTTTCTAAATTGTTTTCTGGGGCTTACGAATTGTATGTTTTACATAGCTTGAAAATTTCAGGACCTAAGTACAGCTACTTATGACATAATTTGTGATTATTGCTACATATGACTGTCAATGCGTTGGAGAAGAAGAATTGTTGCGGTTCAAAGAAGACACATTTTAAAACATATTTCTTTTGCAAGAATATTTGTGAAGGACAGGAAAGTCCAGAAATGAACTAAAAACCGTTATTAGAAGACGGGGCAGGTTAATATAACATATTTTAAACAATCTAGGAAATATTTCATGATGAAACAAAAATAAAACTAGTTAAAAAGAAGAAAATAATAGATTTATGTAATAGGTACCATCCTTAATACGATGTGATCATCGGTCTGTTATTTCCCTCCAATTAGCGTTTCGTCAGTTCGCCCGTCGACAGCCACCGCTCGATCGGCACATCTAGCGGCCACAACAAGAGGTGCAGATGGAGCGCGCCCGTCAGTTTTGACGCATTTCACGTAGGTTGCAAATGGGTGACCGTTTCATGAATCAGCGGCTCCATTAATGCGTCAGGGCGCAGATAACGGGCAATCACCGCTGCCGGCTCCTACGCGCAGGCGGTAATCGAAGCATTTACCCCATTAGCGCAAACACCCGCGATTGTGGCCCACCATTTGTTCGCCGGCAGTATCTAAATTTACGACCGTTAATGATAATTATCCGAAGCAAGCTCGCTTCAGATTCACCGGGACGAAAACACAATTCACGGCTCTATATGGCCGAAAATATCCGTAAGTAATTAATTTATGTAGTCGGGAAAAGCCAACCTGTGTTTTGTGAAAGGTACGTAAGAGGAAAATTCGTTCTGAAAAGCGATTACTAGCGCAATGCTATAATGAATTAAAAGGATTTTTTCGAAGTAGACGCAAAATATGCAATGTACTGAAATGGTCTTACAAATCGGCTTTCAGATGAAATTTTGGTTTTGTAATACAACAAGGAATAAAACAGCGCGAAATTCAGGATATTTGTCGTAATTAAGTGTGGTGTCGCTCATAGTTCACAATAACAGGTAATTTTTTAATGGAAAAATATAATGCCTCACATGTAAGATAGTGCAGCCAGATTTCGTTATTTCCTAAGTTTTATTGTGCTACGCTATAAATTACAGTAATCTAACATTTACCGGATTTCCTCATGTAGGTTTCGACTTAGTGTCGGGTACATACGAATTCAGTTACTCAAGACGTCAAGGCGTCCGTGATTCTTTCACTAGTATATCTCAGAGTAAATGACAGAAGCTGAATTTTGTAGAAGGCTTGAAAGTATGCAGGAATACATTAATCGGAAGGCGTATGCGATTTACATTCATGTTATTTACTACCCATGTTATTCCAATAGTTTGAACAATGACGCATACAGAGACAGTTCCATACTAATTGCACTTACAGCTTGACAAATGTATTTTCAGCGTGGAACGTGTTATGTTGACAGAAACGAAGGCAAGTACCATTTTCTAATAAAGACAAAAACGAAAGCACAACTCATTTATCTAGAACTGTGCTCTTGCAGATAGAGAACTTTTACAGCAGTCTAAGTAGCCGGAGCCCAGCCTTTCAATGGTACGGTCGTGTGTAGTATGAGCTCCGAAGGAAGTTATCAGTTTGACGGATTTAGTTATGCTAACATACCTCAAAAGCGAAGGGGGAAGGCATATTTATTCCGGTGTGTTTATTGGAAAGTATTGATTTTGTTAAGTAATTTTGTGAATGAGAAAAAACAGTCACTCCGCGAGGCATATTGAGCAAATCTTTGACGAAAAACTTGAGTGCATCAGACACCGATAACCTCAATGAGATAAAAGAAATTATCCAGATAGTGAAGGGAGACGAAAATTTAATAGTCATGGGTGACTAGAATTCAATAGTAGGAAAAAGAAGAGAAGGAAACGTAGTAGGTGAATATGGATTGGGGGTAAGGAATGAAAGAGGAAGCCGCCTGGTAGAATTTTGCACAGAGCATAACTTAATCATAGCTAAGACTTGGGTCAAGAATCGTAAAAGAAGGTTGTATACATGGAAGAAGCCTGCAGATACTGACAGGTTTCAGATAGATTATATAATGGTAAGACAGAGATTTAGAAACCAGGTTCGAATTCTAAGACACTTCCAGGGGCAGATGTAGACTCTGACCAAAATCTATTGATTATGAACTGCGGATTAAAACTGAAGAAACTGCAAAAAAGTGGGAATTTAAGGAGATAGGATCTGGATAATCTGACTAAACCAGAGGTTGTACAGAGTTTCAGGGATAGCATAAGGGAACAATTGACAGGACTGGAGGAAAGAAATACAGCAGAAGAAGAATGGGTAGCTTTTACGGATGAAGTAGTGAAGGCAGCAGAGGATCAAGTAGGTAAAAAGACGAGGGCTAGTAGGAATCCTTGGGTAACAGAAAAAATATTGAATTTAATTGATGAAAGGAGAAAATATAACAATTCAGTAAACGGGGCCGGCAAAAAGGAATAAAAACGTCTCAAAAATGAGATCGACAGGAAGTGCGAAATGGCTCAGCAGGGATGGCTGGAGGACAAATGTAAGCATGAAGAGGCTTATCTCACTAGGGGTAAGATAGATACTGTCTACAGGAAAATTAAAGAGACCTTTGGATAAAAGAGAACCAGTTGTATGAATGTCAAGAGCTGAGATGGAAACCCAGTTCTAAGCAAAGAAGGGAAAGCAGAAAGAGTATATGGCCGGTCTATAAAAGGGCGATGTACTTGAGGGCCATATTATGGAAATGGAAGAGGATGTAGATGAAGATGAAATGGGAGATATGATACTGCGTGAAGAGTTTGACAGAGCACTGAAAGACCTAAGTTGAAACAAGGCCGCGGGAGTAGACAACATTCCATTAGAACTACTGACAACTTTGGGAGAGACAGTCCTGACAAATTTCTACCATCTGGTGAGAAAAATGTATGATACAAGCGAAATACCCTCAGTTTAATAAGTCAGAGCTGCAAAATACTAGCGTGAATTCTTTACAGACAAATGGAAAAACTGGTAGAAGCCGACATCGTGGAACATGAGATTGGATTCCGTAGAAAAATTGGAACACGTGAGGCATTACTGACACTACAGCTTACCTTAGCTAAATTAAGAAAAGGCAAACCTACGTTTCTAGCATTTGTAGACTTAGGGAAAACTTCTGACAATGTTGACTGGAATACTCTCTTTCAAATTCTGAAGATGGCAGCGGTAAAATATAGGGAGCGAAAGGCTATTTAAAATTTGTACAGAAACCAGACGGCAGCTGAATGGAATGGACAGTGTCTTGAAAGGAGGATATAGGATGAACGTCAACAAAAGCAAAACGAGATTAGTGGAATGTAGTCGTGTTAACTCGGGTGAAGCTGAGGAAATTAGATTAGGAAATGACACTCACAGTAGTAAAAGAGTTTTGCTATTTGGGGAGCAAAATAACTGACGACGTTCGCAGTAGAGAGGATATAAAATGTAGACTGGCAATGGCCAGGAAAGCGTTTCTGAAGAAGAGAAATTCGTTAACATCGTGTATAGATTTATGTGTCAGGAAGTCGTTTCTGAAAGTATTTGTATGGAGTGTAGGCATGTATGGAAGTGAAACATGGACGATAAATAGTTTGGACAAGAAGAGAATAGAAGCTTTCGAAATGAAACTTCCTGGCAAACTGAAACTGTGTGCCCGACCGAGACTCGAACTCGGGACCTTTGCCTTTCGCGGGCAAGTGCTCTACCATCTGAGCTACCGAAGCACGACTCACGCCCGGCACTCACAGCCTTACTTCTGCCAGTATCTCGTCTCCTACCTTCCAAACTTTACAGAAGCTCTTCTGCGAACCTTGCAGAACTAGCACTCCTGTTCTGAGGCATCCAGGCATCACCAATTTAGTATTGGAGGGCAGCGTGGAGGGTAAAAGTCGTAGAGGGAGGCCAAGAGATGAATACACTAAGCAGATTGAGAAGGATGTAGGCTGCAGTACGTACTGGGAGATGAAGCAGCTTGCACAGGATAGAGTAGCATGGAGAGCTGCATCAAACCAGTCTCACGACTGAAGACCACAACAACAATAACAACCTCAATAGGGTGGCGAGCATTTTTATTTAAGAACAATCCATGTTAGTAGCGGTTCAGGTTTCGGGAAATACGTTACCATAAACTTGGTAATTGAATGAAAGGGTTTGTGAATGAAGTTACTATAAACTTGCTAACTGAATGAAAGGGTTTGTTTATGAGTGTATTAGGATTAGGAGGGTCTTGGCAGGGAACTTGTAATTCTCATCTTAGAATATACCGACGCTTTGCCAGTATTTCCACCTTTCAATCAAAAATAAGATATTTTCCTCACTTTTAGAATAGTAACAATGTAAGAAGCCTACTGCGAGTCGCAGTGCGTTAGGATTCTGCTCGGCTTTCCTACCGACGATCTGCTACCACGAATTCGCAGATGGGTGCAGATAAAAGAATGAAAAAAAAAAAAAAACGCGCCGCCGCATATGGTGCATCGACTGCGAAAACAGTTAAAAAGCCGTAGTACACTAACCCTGGTTGAGAGAAATTTTGTGTAAGACCATATAGTGAACGACAATGAAAAATTTAGTAAATCGATACCCGTGGAAACTTGAAAAGAACACTTTTCGAGTCGCCGGAGAGATTTACAAGAAAGAGTAAGATGTCAAATAGTCACAATAACAACGAGGGTGAACCGAAGCAGCAGACGGCATCATAGCGATATCAACGAGCAGCAGTACGGAAGGTCAGTGCTGCCAACTTACAAGACGAGCGGGGACCCTGAAACTGGTACGGCAGACGAATGAGGTGTACTTCTACATCTGCGTGGATACCCTGCAAATCACATGATTTATGGTGTAACCGAGTTTTAACGAATTCCTTTCAGCGCTCATGTGAATAACCTCGCACTTTTCGTTATTTACAGTCAACTGCCAATTTTCGCAACATCCTGATGTCTTTTCTAAACCTTTTTGTAATTTGTTTTGATCTTCTGATGACTTTATTAGTCGAAAAACGACAGTGTCATCGCACACAACCCAAGACGGCTGCTCAGATTGTTTCCCAAATCGTTTATATAAACAAGAAACAGCGAAGAGCTTATAACACTACCTTGGGGAACGCCACAAATCACTTCTGTTTCACTCGATGAGTTTCCGTCAATTACTACGAAATGTGACGTCTCTGACAGAAATCCAGTAGTATAACTGAGACGATATTCCATAAGCACTACATTTCACTATAAACCGCTTGTGTTGTACAGTGTCAGAAGCATTCTGGAAATCCAGAAATGCAGAATCAGTCTGAAATCCCTTGCCAATAGCATTCAACACTTCATGCGAATGAAGAGCTAGCTGTGTTTTCTAAACCCATGTTGACTGTGTGTCAAAAATTGTACAAATGGCTCTGAGTACTATGCGACTTAACTTCTGAGGTCATCAGCCGCCTAGAACTTAGAACTAATTAAACCTAACTAATCTAAGGACATCACACACATCCATGCCCGAGGCAGGATTCGAACCGGCGACCGTAGCGGTCGCTCGGCTCCAGACTATAGCGCCTAGAACCGCACAGCCACTCCGGCCGGCGACTGTGTGTCAATAAATCGTTTTCTTCTTGGTAATTCATTATGTTCGAACACAATATACACTCCTGGAAATTGAAATATGAACACCGTGAATTCATTGTCCCAGGAAGGGGAAACTTTATTGACACATTCCTGGGGTCAGATACATCACATGATCACACTGACAGAACCACAGGCACATACACACAGGCAACAGAGTATGCACAATGTCGGCACTAATACAGTGTACATCCACCTTTCGCAGCAATGCAGGCTGCTATTCTCCCATGGAGACGATCGTAGAGATGCTGGATGTAGTCCTGTGGAACGGCTTGCCATGCCATTTCCTCCTGGCGCCTCAGTTGGACCAGCGTTCGTGCTGGACGTGCAGACCGCGTGAGACGACGCTTCATCCAGTCCCAAACATGCTCAATGGGGGACAGATCCGGAGATCTTGCTGGCCAGGGTAGTTGACTTACACCTTCTAGAGCACGTTGGGTGGCACGGGATACATGCGGACGTGCATTGTCCTGTTGGAACAGCAAGTTCCCTTGCCGGTCTAGGAATGGTAGAACGATGGGTTCGATGACGGTTTGGATGTACTGTGCACTATTCAGTGTCCCCTCGACGATCACTAGTGGTGTACGGCCAGTGTAGGAGATCGCTCCCCACACCATGATGCCGGGTGTTGGCCCTGTGTGCCTCGGTCGTATGCAGTCCTGATTGTGGCGCTCACCTGCACGGCGCCAAACACGCATACGACCATCATTGGCACCAAGGCAGAAGCGACTCTCATCGCTGAAGACGACACGTCTCCATTCGTCCCTCCATTCACGCCTGTCGCGACACCACTGGAGGCGGGCTGCACGATGTTGGGGCGTGAGCGGAAGACGGCCTAACGGTGTGCGGGACCGTAGCCCAGCTTCATGGAGACGGTTGCGAATGGTCCTCGCCGATACCCCAGGAGCAACAGTGTCCCTAATTTGCTGGGAAGTGGCGGTGCGGTCCCCTACGGCACTGCGTAGGATCCTACGGTCTTGGCGTGCATCCGTGCGTCGCTGCGGTCCGGTCCCAGGTCGACGGGCACGTGCACCTTCCGCCGACCACTGGCGACAACATCGATGTACTGTGGAGACGTCACGCCCCACGTGTTTAGCAATTCGGCGGTACGTCCACCCGGCCTCCCGCATGCCCACTATACGCCCTCGCCCAAAGTCCGTCAACTGCACATACGGTTCACGTCCACGCTGTCGCGGCATGCTACCAGTGTTAAAGACTGCGATGGAGCTCCGTATGCCACGGCAAACTGGCAGACACTGACGGCGGCGGTGCACAAATGCTGCGCAGCTAGCGCCATTCGACGGCCAACACCGCGGTTCCTGGTGTGTCCGCTGTGCCGTGCGTGTGATCATTGCTTGTACAGCCCTCTCGCAGTGTCCGGAGCAAGTATGGTGGGTCTGACACAGCGGTGTCAATGTGTTCTTTTTTCCATTTCCAGGAGTGTATGTCCAAAAATCCTGCTGCATATCGACGTTAACGATATGGGCGTTAATTAAGTGGATTACTTCTAGTACCTTTCTTGAATACTGGTGTAACCTGTGCCACTTTCCAGTCTTTGGGTACGGACCTCGGAAGGCTGTATTTAGTAACTCTGCTTTGGCTGCACTGTCTTGGATAGTATCTTCATTGGTAACTCGCTGAAAAGGCATTGCTAACCTACCTTACGTATGACCACTACCCCTTTGATTTCCTGCCAGGTTGCACGACAATGTTTCGTTGTGGAAACTGTTACAGGCGTCTCACATTGAAGTCCGCGCTAAATTTCGAGCTTCTGTAAAAGATCGCCAATCTTGCGGATTTGACCTCTGTTTAGATTTGCATGTTTGCTTTGTTGTTTCTGCAACAGCCTTCTGACGCGTTTTGTGTACCAACGAGGATCAGCTCAATCATTTGTTAATTTATTTGGTATAAGTCTCTCAATTGCTGCCGAATTCTAGCCACATCTAGTCTACACTTATATTATTAATTTCTACGGAATGGAGAATGTCTCTCTGGAAGGCGTCAAGTGAATTTTTATCTGCTTTTCTGGATAGGCATATTTTTCGTTTATTTTTGGAGGATTTGGGGGTTGCAGTATTCAGTCTCGCTACGGCAACCCTGCGTTTTCTAATCCATGTATCCATTTTGATGCTCGTTATTAACTCAGGATTATTTGTTGCTAAGAGGTCAAGTGTTTTTTCACAACCGTTTACCATTCACGTGGGCTCATGAGCTTACTGCTCGGAATAATTTTCAGAGAATACGTTTAGCACAATTTCGGGTAATGCTTTATGCGTATCTCCGGAATTTAACATCTATTTTCGCCAACATCTCAAGGGTAAAATAAAGTCACCAGCAACAATAATCGTGTGATTCGGGTACGTCTTCGAAGTTAAACTCAAGTTTTCTCTAAGCCTTACAGCAACTGTATCATCTGGATCGGGAGGTCGGTAAAAGGATTCAATTATTATTTTATTCCAGTTGCCAACAATGACCTTCAACCATACTAACTCACAGGAAGTATCAACTTCAATTTCGCGACAAGATACTTCTAACAGCAACAAACACGCCAACCGTGCTTAGCCTATCCTTTCGGAACACCGTTAGGTTCTTCGAAAAAATTTCAGTTGAGCTTATTTCTGGCTTTAGCCAGCTTTCAGTGCCTATAACGATTTGAGCATCAGTGTTTCCTATTAGCGCTTGGAGCTCTGGTACTTTCCCTACACAGCTACGAAAATTTACAAATTTTATACCGTTGGATTCTGTATCTACGATCTTCCTGTGTTTGGCCTGCACCCTTTGTGACTGGAGCCCTTCTTGTGTTTTCTAGAGACCCTCTAACCTATAAAAACCGCCCAGTCCACTCCACACAGCCCCTGCTACCCGTGTAGCCACCTCCTGCGTTTAGTGGACACCTGACCTATTCAGTGGAACCCTAAACCCCAAACTCCCTTTGGCGGAAGTCGAGGAATCTGCAGCATACACGGTCGCAGAACCATCTGAGCGTCTCATTCAGACACTCCACTCTGCTCTGTACCAAAGGTCTGCAATCGGTCCTGTCAATTATGTTGCAAATGGTCATCTCTGCTTTCATCTTGCAAGCAAGACTGGCAGCCGCTCGAAACCAGAGAGAATCTCTGCTGATCCAAAGTGACACACGTCATTGGTACCGACGTGAGCAACCACCTGCAGTTGGCTGCACCCTGTGCTCTTCATGGCATCCGGGAGGACCCGTTTCTTATCTGGAATGGCTCCACAAGGTATACACATTGAGTGCACATTGGTTTTCTTTCCTTTCTTGGCAGCCATGTCGCTAAGAGGCCCCATAACGCGCCTAACGTTGAAGCTCCCCGCTACCATCAATTCCACCCTCTGCGATTGCCCGGATCTTGCAGGCTGAGAGGTTTCCGCTGAAACAGGACAGGTGACAGCATCTGTCTCAGCAACAGTGTCATCCACAGACTGGAACCTGTTTGTCAGACAAACTGGGGAGGCCTTACGTGCGGCTGCCTAGGAAGTCTTTCGGCGCCTGCTACGCCCCGGGTCGACCTCCCACTCGACCACAGGTGAGGTGTCAGCCTCAGCGCGAGCAGTAACTGGGTTGGCCACCGGTGAGGACCAATCGGAGGACTCGGATGTGCTGGACGTCCGTTGGATCCCCATGGCCGGCCCACAGCACTGGTGCCCATCCACTGCAGCGTCAAGGTGTACAACCGAAGCCATCACAGCCTGAAAGATCCGCACACAACAATAACAGTTCGTGTCCATACTAAAGACCGTGGAAACCTAAACCATGCAGATAAACGGACTGTCGGCACATGCTGCGCAACTCTATTGTAGACCCTGAGGAAAACGCAGGAACTGTGTCTAATAAATTAACTTTATAAGCATAGATTCAAAAACCTGACGACCGAAGCACTCAGGTGAAAGCAAATAATTCGCCCCTTAGGATCTCGTAATATGTCATAAAATCGGTCTACTTTCTGATGCAAACGAAAACTCGACATATCAAATAAACCCGCAGATACTCTAGAAACTAAACTATTAAAACACAGAGGTTATATTATAAAATGCGCTCTCGTTAGGAACTAGTATAAGTTACAAAATCGGTTACTTCCCTTTTGCTGCTCGGCCGGCTGCTACTGCCTGTCTGTCGCACCCGCAACTTTAGCACGCCGAGGCTGCAGCATTTAACGAAAGATAAGTTATTTAAGTTTGTGGTGTGTGTGTGTGTGATGAAAAACAGAGTAACATGGAAAGTGATAAAGATTTTGTAAGTACGTTAAAAGAGGAAGGACTCTCATTCAGTGCAAGTGGCTCTTAAAGTAGCATGCCTGAACAGAGAAGGAGTAGGTGTTAAAGTAAAAGAGGAGGTTTCCGACGATATTTCTTTGTTATTTACAGACTGTGGAGTAGAATCTGCTTCAAGTATGTCAGTTAATGTAACTAGTGGGCATAATGTATATCCTGAAAGCGACATTAAGCATGAAGTAGGTAAAAACAAACTGTGTGATGACAATGTTGGTAGTGTTACTGAATCAAATAAGTCAGATGTGGATACCAAATTTCATACAGTAGTTGTGGAACAAGATAAACAGGAAACAGTAATTCTGAAAATAGAACCACGATGTATGCAAGAAATATTTGCAGCATTAATGGGTACTATAAACGATGGACATACCAATTTGGGTGAAACAATTGGTCAGTTCTTAATATGTCAAATGTATGACTGAAGTAAAAACTGTGTTTGGCGGAGTGGGTATGCCTGAAGAAAATGTGCTGCAGCTAACTAACATGGTAGAAGAGGTTATAAATAAATTGCGTAAGCATAGCAGTAGATTATGTCAAGTTGAAACCAACCTCAGACATGGAACAAATAGTACTGGGCATAGATTTGTAGGAGAACCGTCAGAAATTTCGTATGTCACTAATAGGCTGTTTTTACGTTTTTATCCAACAGGAAATGTACATCCCAAAGAATTTTGGTATGACTGTAAAGATGTTCTACATAATTTGTGGTGAGACAGACAAAAAATAGGGTTTGTTACGTCTAAATCCGAGGGAGATTAGGGGACTATCGCTACTGAAGAGTACGATACTCTAGATAAATTTAAAGACGTGTTTTTTTTAAAGAGTATTGGGCAAGCAAAAACAAATGGAGTTGCTAGTAGATTATGAGCTGGGGAAAAGATTAACCCCAGAAATGAAAGCATAAGAAAGTTCGCGTTAAAGGGATGACAAATTTGTCATATTTAGCAATAAAGTTGAGACAGAACAAATTGTTATGGGCCTGGAAGGTAAACTGCCAATTAACTGGTGAAACAAAGTTATTGCGGCTCTGAGGGATGACGCTTAACTTCACTAATTATTTGGAGAAAGTTGAGAAGCTGTTGCATGAGGAGGAGCATGAAAATTGTAATGTCAAACCACCAAATAATATAGAACCGCGGCAGAAAGTAAACGTTAACAGAATTGGCGTATACTGTGGATACAGAAGGAGTGGAGGTGTTGGGAGGTGGCGCTATCCATCAAATGATAGGCGAAATAATGGAGAGCAGATGCACAACTATCGATCCTATTCTCTGGTGCGAGAGGATGATGTTGCGAAAAGGCGACTCCAAAAGTGTGTGTAAACGTAAGAAATGGTACATAATCCCTGAATCTGTTAAACCAAATGCCGTGTGTGAAAGGGCTAGCGTTTACAAGACGGAAAGTAGTAATTTGAACCCGCTAGCGAATCACTTTATACGTGTTAGCACTAAACAGTCAGAGATTATAAGTGAGGAGCGTAAGAAGGTACTAACAACAGACGACACAAGCTACATAAAAATCTGTGCATTTGACGGAAGTTTAAGGGAGTTTTGTGTAGATACATATAGATTAGGCAGTGCATTGCAGACGAAATGGGTGAAGTATTAGCGGAAAATGTGACAGAACCTAATTGTCAGGAAGTCCTTAGCAACGAAGTTGATGTCGATTCATGTTCCGGGGAAGGAGGAGGTACAGAAGGTGCAGAATTACGGAGGTTAGTGATGTTAGTGTAGAAGAAATACTAGCGTCTACAAATGACGGCATTTGTGAGACTATAAGGGAGACCACGGATAATGGTGGCCAAAATGGTAGTCAGCCAACTAATAGTGGAAAAAAGCAAGAGAGAGATGAAAGGGAGAAAGAGAAAAGATGGAAAACATTTTTGGGGTGCCATTAATGGAGAGAGTAGTTAGTTTGGGAATGGAATGTGATGAGAGTAATTCTGCAAAAATCAGTGTAATTTATGGAAACAGGGAAGGTTTCAATGGAAGGGAGATTGTGAACGATTTGTTGGAGAGGGTTTCTGACACTAGCAATGAAAGGAAGGTGTTGAGTCAGTCCATCTGTAAGTGTGTAACGAAGAAGTACAGCGTTTAGAAGATAGCGGCAGTGGTTTGAATGCTGTGAGTAAAAGTTGGTTAGGATCGTTGTCAAATAGAAACGAAATTGTAATAATTTCAGTAATGGCGGTGCAGGTAATTGTAGCAACAGTAAAAGTTAAAAAACCCGTTAAACAAGAAGTTCTGTTGCTAGTGAAAATAAATGATGTGCAAGTACTCCACAACACCATTATAATTCCTGATCCATGTATAAAAATCCTAATTGGCGTAGATTTCCTTAAGCAGTACAAACGGAGATAAAATTTTGATGAAAATATGTTAATCTTTGAATTAAATGGGAAAGACGGGGCTGTACTATTTTTTCAAAACAACATCTTGAGCAAAGAAGAATTAACTAGTATACCTATTAGATACTGTAGAAGGATAGAATATTTAGAGCTCTACAATGAGTATGGGGGAGGAATCTGAGGAAATAAAGATGGTACAAGAAAAAAAGAACTGAAAAGACACATGAGTCCAGAGCTAGATGTGGGCTAAGCTTGAAGGCTTCATAGGGCATTGCAACCTATGCAGTGCTAGGTTTTTCATGAACACCAGGTGCTCGAGTAATTTCAGGTTCTCTTCGTAGTGCCAAACTTCCTGTCATTCTGGGCTGAATCTATCATCTTAAATTTTCATCTCTATCAGTAGAAATGAAGTGTTTGAGAACGTCAGACGGCGTTATGGTGTATTATGACGAGGTAAGTTTTATGGTGAGACAAATGGGGATCAACTTGTAATGGAGTGAAGAGACGACATAATTATGTTTATGTAGGAAAATAATTAAGGTATATCCTGTTGAACGCTGTCAACAATGTTTGACTTTAGTAATGTTGGTGTTGTTGTGGTCTTCAGTCCTGAGACTGGTTTGATGCAGCTCTCCATGCTACTCTATCCTGTGCAAGCTTCTTCACCTCCCAATACGTACTGCAGCCTACATCCTTCTGAATCTGTTTAGTGTATTCATCTCTTGGCCTCCCTCTACGATTTTTACCGTCCACGCTCCCCTCCAATACTAAATTGGTGATCCCTTGAAGCCTCAGAACATGTCCTACCAACCGATCCCTTCTTCTTGTCAAGTTGTGCCACAAACTCCTCTTCCCCCCAATCCTATTCAGTACCTCCTCATTAGTATTGTGATCTACGCATTTAATTTTCAGCATTCTTCTGCAGTACCACATTTCAAAAGCTGCTATTCGTTTCTTGTCCAAACTATTTATCGTCCACGTCTCACTTCCATACATGGCTACACTCCATACAAATACTTTCAGAAACGACTTCCTGACACTTAAATCTATACACGATGTTAACCAATTTCTCTTCTTCAGAAACGCTTTCCTTGCCACTGCCAGTCTACATTTTATATCCTCTCTACTTCAACCATCATCAGTTATTTTGCTCCTCAAATAGCAAAAATCCTCTACTACTTTAAGTGTCTCATTTCCTAATCTAATTCCCTCAGCATCACTCGACTTAATACGACTACATTCCATTATCATCGTTTTGCTTTTGTTGACGTTCATCTTATATCCTCCTTTCAAGACACTGTCCATTCCGTTCAACTGCTCATCCAAGTCCTTTGCTGCCTCTGACAGAATTACAACGTCATCGGCGAACCTTAAAGTTTTTATTTCTTCTCCATGTATTTTAATACCTACTCCGAATTTGTCTTTTGTTTTCTTTACTGGTTGCTCATTATACAGATTGAATAACATCGGGGAGAGGCTACAACCCTGTCTCATTCCCGTCCCAACCACTGCTTCCCTTCCATGTCCCTCAACTCTTTTAACTGCCTACTGGATTCTGCACAAATTGCAAATAGCCTTTCGCTCCCTGTATTTTACCCCTGCCAATTTCAGAATTTGAAAGAGAGTATTCCAGTCAACACTGTCAAATGATTTCTCCAAGTCTACAAATGCTAGAAACGTTTGTTTGCCTTTTCTTAATCTAGCTTCTAAGATAAGTCGTAGGGTCAGTATTGCCTCCCGCGTTCCCGTATTTCTACGGAATCCAAACGGATCTTCCCCGAGGTCGGCTTCTACCAGTTTCTCCATTCGCCTGTAAGGAATTCGCGTTAGTATTTTGCAGCTGTGACTTATTAAACTGATATTTCGGTCATTGTCACATCTGTCAGCACCTGCTTTCTTTGGGATTGAAATTATTATATTCTTCTTGAAGTCCGAGGGTTTTTCGCCTGTCTCATACATCTTGCTCACCAGATGGTAGAGTTTTGACAGGACTGGCTCTCACACGTCTGTGAGTAGTTGTTATGGATTGTTGTCTACTCCGGGGGCCTTGTTTCGACTCAGGTCTTTCAGTGCACTGTCAAACTCTTCACTCATTATCATATCCCCCATTTCATCTTCATCTACATCCTTTTCCATTCACATAATATTGTCCTCAAGTACATCGCCCTTATATAGAACCTCTATGTACTCCTTCCACCTTTCTGCTTTCCCTTCTTTGCTTAGAATTGGGTTTCCATCAAACCTCTTGATATTCATGCAAGTGGTTCTCCTTTCTCCAATCGTCTCTTTAATTTTCCTGTAGGCAGTATCTATCTTACCCCTAGTGAGATAAGCCTCCACATCCTTACATCTGTCCTCTAGCCATCCCTGCTTAGCCATTTTGCATTTCCTGTCGATCTCATTTTTGAGACGTTTGTATTCCTTTTTGCCCGCTTCATTTACTGCACTTTTTGGTTTTCTCCTTTCATCAATTAAATTCAATACTTCTACTAGCCCTCGTCTTTTTACCTACTTGATCCTCTGCTGCCGTCACTACTTCATCCCTCAAAGCTACCCATTCTTCTTCTACTGTATTTCTTTCCCCCATTCTTGTCAATTGTTCCCTTATCCTCTTCCTCTGGTTCAGTCAATTTATCCAGGTACCATCTCCTTAAATTCCCACGTTTTTGCAGTTTCTTCAGTTTTAATATACAGCTCATAACCAATAGATTGTGGTCAGAGTCCACATCTGCCCCTGGAAATGTCTTACAGTTTAAAACCTGGTTCCTAAATCTCTGTCTTACCATTATATAATCAATCTGAAACCTGTCAGTATCTCCACGCTTCTTCCACGTATACAACCTCCTTTTATGATTCTTGAACCAAGTGTTAGCTATGATTAAGCTGTGAATAAGTTGTGCTCTGTGCAAAATTCTTCCAGGTGGCTTCCTGTTTCATTGCTTCCCCCCAATCCATATTCACCTACTACGTTTCCTTCTCTTCCTTTCCCTACTATCGAATTCCAGTCACCCAGGACTATTAAATTTTCGTCTCTTTTCACTATCTGAATAATTTCTTTTATCTCATCATACATTTCTTCAATTTCTTCGTCATGTGCAGAGCTAGTTGGCATATAGACTTGTACTACTGTCGTAGTCGTGGGCTTTGTGTCTATCTTGGCCACAATAATGCGTTCACTATGTTGAATATAGTAGCTTATCCGAACTCCTATTTTTTTATTCATTATTAAACCTACTTCTGCATTACCCCTATTTGATTTTGTATTTATAACCCTGTATTCACCTGATTAAAAGTCTTGTTCCTCCTGCCACCGAAGTTCGCTAATTCCCATCATATCTAACTTTAACCGATCCATTTCCCTTTTTAAATTTTCTAATCTACCTGCCCGATTAAGGGATCTGACATTCCACGCTCCGATCCGTAGGACGCCAGTTTTCTTTCTCCTGATAATGACGCCTTCCTGAGTAGTCGCCGCCTGAAAATCCGAATGGGGAACTACTTTACCTCCGGAATATTTTACCCAAGAGGACGCCATCATGTGGTGTTCAAGAAAAGGCTTGTTGTAATGATGAAAAGGGGTATACAGAGGCCACATATTTAAAGGAATCTTAACGAACGTGATAAAAAATATACTTGGACAAAGCTGAAGAACATTTATTACGAAAGATATATGAATAAATGTGGAGGTTATACATTGTAAATAAAACGTTTTTTGATTTCTGTTCTATAGTGGTAAAATATATGAAGCAGTGATGCAAAGAGACACTGCATAAAAGTCTTATAAAATGTCTGTAAATAACTGCTTATTGTGAAATTTGACTTTAGTAATATAAGAAGTTAAGTGGTTCAAATGACTCTGAGAACTATGGGACTTAACATCTGAGGTCATCAGCCCCTTAAAACTTAGAGCTACTTAAACCTAACTAACCTAAGGACATCACACACATCCATGCCCGGGCAGGATTCGAACCTGCGACCGTAGGGTTTGGGCGGTTCCAGACTGAAGCGCATAGAACCACTCGTCTACCAAGGCCGGTTATAAGAAGTTGTTCCAGGGTTCGTAGAACTGTACGAAACACTAATGTTTCAGTTAAAATAATGGCAGATAGGAAGGAATATCCTGTTGGAATATATAAAAGTAAATTGGAGGCTCACTGAAATTTAGGGAAAGGAAAGTAAAAGTATGTGAAAAGTGCAGTTAATAAAGGAGATTTTAATAATGAACACTAAAGTGTGGTGGTCAAGAAAAGGCTTGTTGTAATGATGAAAAGGGGTATACAGTGTCCACATAGTTAACGGAAGCTTAATGAACGTGATAAAAAATATACTTGGACAAAGCTGAAGAACATTTATTACGAAAGATATATGAATAAATGTGGAGCTTATACATTGTAAATGAAACGTTTTTTGATTTCTGTTCAATAGTAGTAAAATATATGAAGAAGTGATGCAAAGAGACATTGCATAAAAGTCTTATAAAATGTCTGTAAATAATTGCTTTTTGTGAAATGTGTTTTTCACTATTAAAATTTCTCCAGTTGAGTTAAAGTAAAGAAAAAGTTTAATTTTGTTTTAACACCAACAACTTCCATTTTTTTAAGAAAAAGGAGCTATTTCTTCTAAAGGAAATAAATTGTTGGAAAAGTTTCTAGTAGATTTGATCTTACTGATTAAACAAATAAGCAGTACAGTACTCAATTAATTCACTTTCATTAAAATCAGTTTAAACGAAATAGAAAATCTGTAAATAACTTCTTGTAATAATAAGCGATTGTGTACTACATTGTATGGAAAAAAATAGTCTTAGACAGACAATGTTGCATGTATACTATGGAAGGACAGGATGTAGAGAATGGAGGAATGTTGTGGACAAAAGAATGACTCTAAGCACTATGGGACTTAACATCTGAGGTCGTCAGTCCCTAGACTTAGAACTACTTAAACCTAACGACATCACACACAAAAGAATGTAAAGGTGGCATAATCAGGAACCGCGCAAATGTATGTAACGACTCATTCTGGAAACATCCCCCAGGCTGAGGCTAAGCCATGTCTCCGCAATATCCTTTCTTTCACGAGTGCTAGTTCTGCAAGGTTCGCAAGAGAGCTTCTGTAAAATTTGGAAGGTAGGAGGCGAGGTACTGGCAGAAGTAAAGCTGTGAGGACGGCGCATGAGTCATACTTGGGTAGCTCAGCTGGTAGAGTACTTGCCTGCGAAAGGCAAAGGTTCAGAGTTAGAGTCTCGGTCAAGCACACAGTTTTAATCTGCCATGAAGTTACAAGTTAAGTTAGCCGATTTTAGTTGCGCTACATGCCTCAAAAGTGCATTAAAGTAAAGGCATATCTGTTCCGGTGTGTTTCTTCTAGAAAGTACGGATCTTTTAAGTAATTTTGTATATGAGAAAAGATAGTAATTCCGCGTGGCATATTGAGCATATCGATGACCAAACACGTTAGTACATTAGACACTAATAAACTTAATGGTGTGGCGAGCATTTTCATTTAAGAGCAATCCTTGATTAGTAAACGTTCAGATTCCGGGAAATACGTTACCATAAACCCCCCACGAACCATAAATCTTGCCATTGGTGTGAGGCTTGCGTGCCTCACTGAATCAGATAGCCGTACCGTAGGTGCAACCACAATGGAGGGGTATCTGTTGAGAGGCTAGACAAATGTGTGGTTCCTGAAGAGGGGCAGCAGCATTTTCAGTAGTTGCAGGGGCAACAGTGTGGATGATTGACTGATCTGGCCTTGTAACAATAACCAAAACGGCCTTGCTGTGCTGGTACTGAGGACGGCTGAAAGTAAGGGGAAACTACAGCCATAATTTTTCTGAATGGCATGCAGCTTTACTGTAACGTTAAATGATGATGGCGTCCTCTAGGGTAAAATATTCTGGAGCCGAAACCGTCCCCCATTCGGGTCTCCGGGCGGAGACTACTCAGGAGGACATCGTTATCAGGAGAAAGAAAACTGGCTATCTATGGATCATTGCTTAGAATGTCAGATCCCTTAAACGGGCAGGTAGGTTAGAACATTTAAATAGGGGAATTGACAGGCTGAAGATAAATTTCGTGGGAACTGGTGAAGTTCGGTGGCAGGAGGAACAAGACTTCTGGTCAAGTGAATACAGGGTTATAAATAGAAAATCAAATAGGGATAATGCAGGAGCAGGTGTAATGCTGAATAAAAACGTAGAACGCGGTAAGCTATTACAAACAGCATAGTGAACGCATTATTGTAGCCAAGATTGACATGAAACTCACGCCTACAACAGTAGTACGAGTTTATGTGCCACCTGGCACCGCAGATGACGAAGAGATTGAAAAAATGTACGATGAAATAAAAAATATTATTCAGATACTGAAGGGAGTAGAAGACTTAGTAATCATGGGGAATGGAACTCGATACTAGGAAAAGGAAGAGAGGGAAAAGTAGTGGGTGAATATGGAATCGTGGTAAGGAATGAAAGAGGAAGCCGCCTGGTAGAATTTTGCACAGAGCATAACTTAATCATACCTAACACTTGGTTTAAGAATCATGAACCGTGGTAAAAGTTACGGTTTTGAAGAGCGAGCCGCAGCGCGTTGTGTAAAGCAGTCGTCCTCCGTTTCTGGTGGTGGCGCCGCTGTGGCAATCGCAGCTTTGGTGTCTCCCTCTGGTGGGAAAGGGGAAAGGAGCTTGTTCAAGTGCATTTAAGGGGAGCTATGAGCTCACCAGTTGATCAGTCTGGGTGAGTCTGGAGTCAGTCTGGGGTCAGTCTCTCATCCCAAGCTTGCTAGTCTGTCTCTCGTCCAAATCTGTGGCACAGTGAGAGAACTCAGCGACTGGTCGCTTAGTTCCTGCATCTGAGTCTGCGCTTTAGGCCGCCAGTCTGCTCCAGTTGTTCAGACAACGGTCATTGGCGGTTGGATCGATCGGTTGGTCGGTCGCGCACTGAGACACACGATGACTTGTCCGCCTTGAGCGTCGGCGCGTGTGACGTCGCCACGTGAGTCCAGTGGGCCGCGCCGTATAGCGAGGGGTAGTGGCTTCGCGGCCGACAGGAGAGCAACAAGAGTCAACCCACGACATCGGTGTGGCCGGTGCGAGCTGCGACGCCATGAGACGGGAGTTCGGCGCGCCTTCCTGCGTCCGTTGAAGAGGCTGGCAGCGGACGCTTCGGGAGAGCGATTTGGAGGCGCTGCGCCAGGTCTTCGTCAGAAATAGCAGAAGTTAAGTGATTGGTAATATGTGGTTTCATTTACTCGTTAAATTCTACTTGTTTTCTTGGTGAGGTCACCAGCCGCTTTGTTTTGGGGTCGTCCCACCATTTTTCTCCGTTTACCCACCCGCTGGAAGGTGGTTATTTATGAGTTGGGTGGTCCGTTTTTCCCTTGTGGAGTAGGGGCGGGTTAGAGCAACCTGCGGTTCGGGTTGTTCGGTAATCTCCCTATCAATCTGCCGTACGTTAATAGCTGCCTCTGTCGTGATTGTCGGATTCGGTATGTTAACAAATTTATTGCTTGAAGTGTAACGGCCAGTTCCTGAAATATGTTTTTATCTTGCCTATCATCTTGAGTGGCGGTATATGTGTACTGTAGAGCATGTTTGGCCAACCTTGTATAATTTTATGTAAGATTGCATTTCATGTGCTTTTATTTAAATGGTCATTTTAGTATATAAAGATGCCACCGTTCCATCGTAAGACTTTTCTTACAAGTTAAAATCAAGTTGCTCCTTCAGTGGCAATTTTAGTGTTTTGTACCATTTCCATCCCTCCTACGGAGGGTGCGTAGTTTGTGTGCTTGTGTGAATTGTTAAAACTTTTACTTTAAGGTAATCTGGTGCGTTGCAGATTTGCACCTGTGTAGTCTTTCAGAGGTTGTTGTAAGCGGTCGTGACTGCGGCAGTGTCAAAAGTGAGCGGCAAGGTTCTAAGCCCGAAAGCTCCGAAAGCTCATACCCTCAAAAATTTGTTTCTTTCTGCCTCTGAATAAATTGTAACTTGTTATTTAGAGGGTGTTTTTTGCTTATAATTTTTAATCTGTTAGTGTGATTAAATGTGTTAAAGTTCTTGATGAATCGCTATTAAATAAAGTAAATTCTTAAGAAAAAGTTTTGAAAGTAAATTCACGGTCCAAATCATGAAAGAAGGTTGTATATGTGGAAGAGGCCTGGAGACACTGGAAGGTTCCAGATAGATTACATAATAGTAACACTGAGATTTAATGACCAGGTTTTCAACTGTAAGACATTTCAAGGTTCAGATGTGGACTCTGACCACAATCTGTTGGTTTTGAGCTGTAGATCAAAACTGAAGAATCTGCAGAAAGATAGGAATTTAAGGAGATGGGACATGGATAAACTGAAAGAACCAGAGGTTGTAGAGAGTTTCAGAAAGAGCATTCGGGAACAATTGAGGAATACGGGGGAACGAAATACAGCAGAAGAAGAATGATTAGCTTTGACAGATGAAATAGTGAAGGCAGCAGAGGATCAAGTAGGCAAAACGAGTAGAGCTAGTAGAAATGCTCGGGTAACAGAAGATGTATTGAATTTAGTTGATGAAAGGACGAAATATAAAAATGCATTATATGAAGCAGGCAAAGAGTAGTACAAGCCTCCCAAAAATGAGATCGACAGGAAGTGCAAAATGGCTAATCAGGGATGGCTAGAGGGCAACTGTAAGGATGTAGAGACATATATCACTAGGGGTAGGATAGATACTGCCTACAGGGAAGTTAAAGAAACCTTTGGAGAAAAGAGAACCACCTGCATGAATATCAGGATCGTAGATGGAAAACCACTTCTAAGCAAAAAAGGGAAAGCAGAAGGGTGGTAGGAATATATAGGAGGTTTATACAAGGGCAATGTACTTGGGGGGCAATATTATGGAAATGGAAGAGTACGTAAATAAAGGTGAAATGGCAGATATGATATTGCGTCCAGAGTTTAACAAAGCACTGAAAGACCCGAGTCGAAACAAGGCCCAAGGAGGAGACAGCTTTCCATCAGAGCTCGTGATAGCATTGGGAGAGCCAGCCATGACAAAATTCTTTCATTAGGTGAGCAGGATGTATGAAACAGGCGAAATTCCTTGACTTCAAGAGGAATATAACAATTCCAATCGAACAGAAAGCAGATGTTGACAGGTGTGAAAATTACCGAACTATTCGTTTAATAAGTCACTGCTGCATTATACTAACACGAATTCATTACAGACGAATGGAAAAACTGGTTGGAGCCGATCTCGGGGAACATCAGCCTGGATTCCGTAGAAATGTTGGAACACGTGAAGCAATACTGTCCCTACGACTTATCTTATAAGATAGATTAAGGAATGGTTACCCACGTATCTAGCATTTGTAGACTTAGAGAGAGCTTTTGACAATGTTGACTGGAATACTCTCTTTCTAATTCTGAAGGTGGCAGGGGTGAAATACAGGGAACGAAAAGCTATTTATAATTTGTACAAAAACAAGATGGCAGTTATACGAGTCGAGGGTCACGAAGGAGAAACAGTGGTTGGGAAGGGTCTGATAATTGGTTGTAGAGTATCCTTGATCTTATTCAAGCTGTATATTGACCAAACAGTAAAGGAAACAAAAGAAAATATTGCAGTAGGAATTAAAACCCATGGAGAAGAAATAAAAACTTTGAGGTTTGCTAATTACATTGTAATTCTGTCAGAGACAGCAAAGGACCTGGACGAACAGTTGAATGGAATGTACAGTGTCATGAAAGGAGGATATAACATGAACATCAATAAATGCAAAACGAGGATAATGGAATGTAGTCGAATTAAATCAGCTGATACTGTTGGAATTATATTAGGAAATGACACAAATAAAGTAGTAGATGACTTTAGCTATTTGGGGAGCAAAATAACTGCTGATGGTCGAAGTAGCGAGGGTATAAAATGTAGACTGGCAATGGCAAGGAAAGACTTATTGAAGAAGAGAAATTTGTTAACATTGAGTGTAGATTTAAGTATCAGGAAGTCTTTTGTGAAAGTATTTGTATGGAGTGTAGCCCCGTATGGAAGTGAAACATGGACGATAAATAGTTTAGGCAAGAAGAGAACAGAAGCTTTCAAAATGTGCTGTTACAGAAAAAATGCTGAAGATTAGATGGGTAGATCGCGTAACTAAAGAGTTGGTACTGAACAGAATTGGGGAGAATAGAATTTTGTGGCACAACTTGATTAGAAAAAGGGATCGGTTGATAGGACATGTTCTGATGCATCGCGGGATCACCAATTTACTATTGGAGAGCAGCGTGGACGGTAAAATTGGTAGAGGGAGACCAGAGACGAATACGGTAAGGTTGCAGTAGGAACTTATAGATGAAGAAGCTTGCACAGGATTGAGTAGCATAGAGAGCAGCACCAAACCAGTCTCTGGACTGAAGTCCACAACAACAACAAACTTGTTAACGTGAGTGAAAGAGTTTGTGCATGACTGTCTTAGGGTTAGCACGGGCTTGGCAGTGAATTTGTAATTCTCAACTTCAGAACATACCAGAGTTTGTCCAGTATTTCCACCTTTCAGTTCAATTTAAAACCTTTTTTCCGATTCTTTGAACAGTTACGTTGTATGCAGCCTGGCGCGAGTCACAGTACGGTAGGTTTCTGCTCGGCTTTCCTACCAGCAATCTGCTGCGATGAGTTCACAGGTAGGTGCAGGTAAAAGGACAAAGAGAAACCACTCTGCCGAAGTGTGCACGCGACAGCTGTTTTTAGCAGTAAACGTTACAGTGCTTACGCTAAAAACATAGCGTCAGGAAGGTATTAAAAAAATTTTCCTAGTCTTAAATGCGTATTTGATCCAGCAGTACGTCGCATTTGCCCTAGTAAATACAACTTTCTTTTTGATTTTACATTTCTGATAACCGAGAGGTGACGTATGTGATGTGGACAGTTGTGCTTTCGTAGCCCATTTAAATCCTCTTTCAGTGTATTTGCGGCGATAGCTGGTGTAGCAAAACTCCAAAACAATGCCTGTTTGGTTGCTGGTACTGATTCTTACCTCTCCATTTTAAACTTTCCAACAATATGTACAACATGTTCTGTGTTATTCTGTGCCAAAACTTACCTACATACTCCTAACTAAGCCATATATACATGAAATAGGGAAGAAGTATGCAGTGGATGCTATCGTGACTTGTGAGTGTCAACAAAATGGAAGATTCTCGAAATGTCGAAGGAACAGAATGCATGGAGGTGTACCTCTGTACGGAAATGAGTTTTACATTAACTAGAAGAAATATTCGAGAGGTGAACCTGTAACTTTCAAGAAAACATCCTCCAAACCCAGTGTCGTAATAACGGTATCGACTGATTTTGGAGGCTAACTACAACAGAACTGACACATGTGCAATGTGTGACAAATTTATAGCCGACTGTGGTAAACTTAATTTACAGATAAACAACGAAAACTGTGCAACCCAGATATAAACTTTGCTTAAGCTGAAACAACAGCTAACACTTGAGAATAAACTACATAAGAGGAAAGCTGACAAGTTTCACGAAGCGAAAGGTTCCGAATATTTGAAGCCCAGAAAATCTGTGCGGATGACCGGAAGACTCTTCTGTTTGTTAATATGTGAAGCAGTGAGGCAAATTACTGCAGGCAGCTGTAATTTTATTCATTCAATATTCATTTACTTTCTTCTGGAAAATCTATAGTTCATACATAAGGTGAAACAGTTTCCAACAATGGATTGATGAAATATCGCTTGAACAAATCCACTTACGAATGAAATGCAATTCCTTTACTCGTCGGACTTCGATCAGATCATTCATAAAGACGCAAGCTGACATTTTCTCTCAAACAACTTTCTCAACTCGAAACAGTCAGAACACCGCAACTGAAATAGCGGAAAACAGCTTCAAGTTATTAACTTCTTGAAAACTCCCCTTATTGTTACCTCCATGGCCATCTCCTCTAATTTTTACCTCAATGAAGGCACGAATACAGAGTAAATGTCATCTTTGACAGTGTAGTACTAATGGTATTAAAAAGTTGAACGTTGAAAAATAATACTAATAAATGGAGTAAACCAGGAGAAACATTAACATTAAACTCTAGAAACAGTGCCTATATAACAGTTTAAATTATATTGACAATCCCAACAACATAAAACTAGTAGCTAACAAGAGTACTGAAGAGAAGAGTACTCAAGAGAAGCTTGAAGAGGTATTACTTAAGGAAAGTGATAAAGAAACAAAATAAAAGATGGGAATTATAATTCTAACAACATAACAGATGGAATACACAGGCAATGACAATAAAATAAATAAGCACGGGAAGATAGAAAAATATAAATTAACATACAGGGTGGGTAGCACTGGAAATCTGTGGTGATTAGGGGAAGCTTAGAAGAGACGTTCTAAGCTTTGTTTCGTTATTTAATATCAAGTTAGGGCTGTGGGATTGATGTTTGTTGATTTCCATGGCCTCCAATACCCAGACTTCTTGGCTTTTATTTTCTAAGTGAAAGACACGGTATTGTGAATGGTAGCTGTGGCCCTCACTTATTACGTGCTCGACAAATGTGTGTCGTAATTCTGCAACATTCAGCTGCGATCATGTTCACCGAACGTACACTAGACTTTCTCTTTACATTCAAATGGAGTAATTATGGGCTACGAGTTAACAGTCAATAAGGCTTCCGATTTTTAGCTCTTGTTCATCTGCCAGTATGATGCCAGCCTATGACTCAGTGCCTCCTTCTGTTTTTTGTGATGCAAGAAGCATTCGTCTTATTAATTCATCTCCGTGCTCGAAACCCTCCTCTGAGATACAGATATCTTTAATATCTTTATCTCATTCTTAAAATCGCCGCAAGTATTTGCCTTTGCTCTTATGAAATTCGACATTTTCTTTGTTAGATGATTAATGGATTTCTTAAATGTGTGCCCACAGAAGAACAAACTCTTGATTTTAATCGATGGTGTTACTAGATGTATCATTCTGTATAGCACCTCATTTCGTCACAAACGTATCTGCTCATCAACCTATCTATTGCTTCAAATCTAGCTTATTCGACGTTTGTTCATAGTTAAAATCTCCAAAGCTTATACTCTTTCAGGTTTGAAAACCGTACCGTAGTAACATGGTCCAATAGTCAGCGACTTCTTCTTATAGTTTTTCGTCACATGTTGTGCTCAGCCACATTTGCAGATTCCAAGATTGATCACTTCCTACTCTAAGTAATTCTCTTGGATTGTCCCACATAGAAATCTAAATTCCTTTCCACGATTCATCTTCCATTGGTTTAATCAATCCAGTCTGGTCTATCTTTGCTATTTGTTACGTAGTTTGACTTACAAAAGGAGATCCTAACACACTGCGACTCGCAAAAGGCTTCTTACAATGTAACTATTTTAAAAGTCGGGAAAAGATCTTATTTTTGAATGAAAGGTGGAAATACTGGCAAAACGTCAGTATATTCTGAAGTTTAGAATTACAAGTTCACTGCCAAGCCCAGTCTAATCCCGATACAGTTATGCACAAACCATTTCATTCAGTTAGCAAGTTTATGGTGATGTATTTCCCAAAATACACTCCTGGAAATTGAAATAAGAACACCGTGAATTCATTGTCCCAGAAAGGGGAAACTTTATTGACACATTCCTGGGGTCAGATACATCACATGATCACACTGACAGAACCACAGGCACATAGACACAGGCAACAGAGCATGCACAATGTCGGCACTAGTACAGTGTATATCCACCTTTCGCAGCAATGCAGGCTGCTATTCTCCCATGGAGACGATCGTAGAGATGCTGGATGTAGTCCTGTGGAACGGCTTGCCATGCCATTTCCACCTGGCGCCTCAGTTGGACCAGCGTTCGTGCTGGACGTGCAGACCGCGTGAGACGACGCTTCATCCAGTCCCAAACATGCTCAATGGGGGACAGATCCGGAGATCTTGCAGGCCAGGGTAGTTGACTTACACCTTCTAGAGCACGTTGGGTGGCACGGGATACATGCGGACGTGCATTGTCCTGTTGGAACAGCAAGTTCCCTTGCCGGTCTAGGAATAGTAGAACGATGGGTTCGATGACGGTTTGGATGTACCGTGCACTATTCGGTGTCCCCTCGACGATCACCAGTGGTGTACGGCCAGTGTAGGAGATCGCTCCCCACACCATGATGCCGGGTGTTGGCCCTGTGTGCCTCGGTCGTATGCAGTCCTGATTGTGGCGCTCACCTGCACGGCACCAAACACGCATACGACCATCATTGGCACCAAGGCAGAAGCGACTCTCATCGCTGAAGACGACACGTCTCCATTCGTCCCTCCATTCACGCCTGTCGCGACACCACTGGAGGCGGGCTGCACGATGTTGGGGCGTGAGCGGAAGACGGCCTAACGGCGGCCTAACGGTGTGCGGGACCGTAGCCCAGCTTCATGGAGACGGTTGCGAATGGTCCTCGCTGATACCCCAGGAGCAACAGTGTCCCTAATTTGCTGGGAAGTGGGCACTGCGTAGGATCCTACGGTCTTGGCGTGCATCCGTGCGTCGCTGCGGTCCGGTCCCTGGTCGACGGGCACGTGGACCAGCCGCCGACCACTGGCGACAACATTGATGTACTGTGGAGACCTCACGCTCCACGTGTTGAGCAATTCGGCGGTACGTCCACCCGGCCTCCCGCATGCCCACTATACGCCCTCGCTCAAAGTCCGTCAACTGCACATACGGTTCACGTCCACGCTGTCGCGGCATGCTACCAGTGTTAAAAACTGCGATGGAGCTCCGTATGCCACGGCAAACTGGCTGACACTGACGGCGTCGGTGCACAAATGCTGCGCAGCTAGCGCCATTCGACGGCCAACACCGCGGTTCCTGGTGTGTCCGCTGTGCCGTGCGTGTGATCATTGCTTGTACAGTCCTCTCGCAGTGTCCGGAGCAAGTATGGTGGATCTGACACACCGGTGTCAATGTGTTCTTTTTTCCATTGTAGTATTCACTTATGGGTGAAGGCTAGTGGTCCTTCTTCTTTGGAAGATTGTCACATTGTTGGTGATTGTACCATCTATAATCATTGAAAGCAGTTCTCAACAAACGGCCCTTTTAAGGGCCAGAAATACTACACATTGATCTTGCCAAAAGCCGAGAAGCGATTCTTCTTAGTGTTGTAGCTCTCTGGGGCACTCTGGGATGCACTCTGTGGCACTCTGGGATGCTCAATAGATGTCGAGCACAGTCTCTGATTGGTTCTTGTGTTTTTGGCGCGCGTTTCAAATTGAGTTGTAGCAACACGGTAACTGGCTCGAAACAGCATATCCAGACACTCCGGAATGATGATGGCATTGAAACAGAGGATGACACGCGTAAAGCTGAAATACTAAACACCTTTTTCCAAAGCTGTTTCACAGAGGAAGACCGCACTGCAGTTCCTTCTCTAAATCCTCGCACAAACGAAAAAATGGCTGATATCGAAATAAGTGTCCAAGGAATAGAAAAGCAACTGGAATCACTCAACAAAGGAAAGTCCACTGGACCTGACGGGATACCAATTCGATTCTACACAGAGTACGCGAAAGAACTTGCCCCCCTTCTAACAGCCGTGTACCGCAAGTCTCTAGAGGAACGGAGGATTCCAAATGATTGGAAAAGAGCACAGGTTGTCCCAGTCTTCAAGAAGGGTCGTCGAGCAGATGCGCAAAATTATAGAACTATATCTCTGACGTCGATCTGTTGTAGAATTTTAGAACATGTTTTTTGCTCGAGTATCATGTCGTTTTTGGAAACCCAGAATCTATTATGTAGGAATCAACATGGATTCCGGAAACAGCGATCGTGTGAGACCCAACTCGCTTTATATGTTCATGAGACCCAGAAAGTATTAGATACAGGCTCCCAGGTAGATGCTATTTTTCTTGACTTCCGGAAGGCGTTCGATACAGTTCCGCACTGTCGCCTGATAAACAAAGTAAGAGCCTACAGAATATAAGACCAGCTATGTTTAGCAAACAGAACACAACATGTTGTTATCAATGGAGAGACGTCTACAGACGTTAAAGTAACCTCTGGCGTGCCACAGTGGAGTGTTATGGGTCATTGCTTTTCACAATATATATAAATGACCTAGTAGATAGTATCGGAAGTTCCATGCGGCTTTTCGCGGATGATGCTGTAGTATACAGAGAAGTTGCAGCATTAGAAAATTGTAGCGAAATGCAGGAAGATCTGCAGCGGATAGGCACTTGGTGCAGGGAGTGGCAACTGACCCTTAACATAGACAAATGTAATGTATTGCGAATACATAGAAAGAAGGATCCTTTATTGTATGATTATATGATAGCGGAACAAACACTGGTAGCAGTTACTTCTGTAAAATATCTGGGAGTATGCGTGCGAAACGATTTGAAGTGGAATGATCATATAAAATTAATTGTTGGTAAGGCGGGTACCAGGTTGAGATTCATTGGGAGAGTGCTTAGAAAATGTAGTCCATCAAAAAAGGAGGTGGCTTACAAAACACTCGTTCGACCTATACTTGAGTATTGCTCATCAGTGTGGGATCCGTACCAGATCGGTTTGACGGAGGAGATAGAGAAGATCCAAAGAAGAGCTGCGCGTTTCGTCACAGGGTTATTTGGTAACCGTGATAGCGTTACGGAGATGTTTAATAAACTCAAGTGGCAGACTCTGCAAGAGAGGCGCTCTGCATCGCCGTGTAGATTGCTCGCCAGGTTTGGAGAGGGTGCGTTTCTGGATGAGGTATCGAATATATTGCTTCCCCCTACTTATACCTCCCGAGGAGATCACGAATGTAAAATTAGAGAGATTAGAGCGCGCACGGAGGCTTTCAGACAGTCGTTCTTCCCGCGAACCATACGCGACTGGAACAGGAAAGGGAGGTAATGACAGTGGCACGTAAAGTGCCCTCCGCTGCACGCCGTTGGGTGGCTTGCGGTGTATAAATGTAGATGTAGATGTAGATGTGCAATGTCAGTACACAACCATATTCATAATGGTAAATAATGAAAAACGAGGAACTAAACTCAACTACTGATAAATGGGAATATAGGCTCCAAGTAGAACTATGCTTCATCAAGCCATAACTACACCATTTCGTACAGTTCTCAGAACTAGACACTTTAACAAAATATTTCTTAACAATTTTCCTGTATACAGTTACTTTCCTTGACAATCGTTTCAAATACATCACAAAACCATGACCTAGCAACGTGGCGCAGTGGTAACAGACTGGACCCGCATTCGGGAGGACGACAGTTCACTCCTGCTTATGGTCATCCTGCTCTAGGTTTCCGTGATTTCCCTAACTCAGTTCAGGCAAATTCCGGGATGGTTCCCTTGAAAGCACGCGGCCGATTTTCTTCCCCATCCTTCCCTATTCCGATGAGACCGTTGACCTCGCTGTTTGCTCTTTTCCACCAAATCAACCAAACCCCAACCCCCCAAGACAAAACCACATGTGGCATTATTAAATTTCTACACCAAATATCAATCATACGCTGTGTTAACAATAAGAAACTATACAATTACAAACATAAAAAACTGGATTATCTTACACGTTGGCTTACATAACTTCTCCATTAATACAATGCTACTTACTCAACATTTTCCATCAAAACATTTTATTACAAATTCCTTTTTAAATTATGCTGCCTCCATTGCACGGTAGGCTAACTTCCATCCTTTTAAAAAAAATTGCATTGCCAGACTGTCTGACACACGCTGACTGTTACTCTGGCCAAAGTAAAACTGTGCTCGCTGACCAGCGTCTCTGGTCACGAATATAGTTCCAGAGTGCATGATTATAAAGGAAACGTTAAATGCCTATCACAGGGCACGGTACATTTATCAGATTTACAAATTAACTCATTTGTGACACATGACATACTCAGAATTATCATAGCAAACAGGGCAGCCATCTTGTGCGGTAGTTAAGAATTTTTATGACAGATTTCACCTACTTCTGAGTACTTGTACTGTAATCATTTCGGCTAGTCGTACTGTAGTTCTCGCTATACGCCAGGTTGTATTTCTGTACTTTTCTCCAGGTAATGTAAGCACATCTAATTAAACCAAACCGTTGGCATATTTTGGTGCCTTCGACCTAGTGTTGTTGTAATTACCACTTTGGTGAGCTGTGAACTTTCCATATCCTTGTTAATGTTGTCGCTCATAACGTAACACCAAGAAAGATCTGTGCAACATAAACGGAAGTTGGTAGGTGTGTTTCTACGTCTGAAAGGTGATATCCGTTTAGATTTGACGCCAGTGGTATAAGACTGGCGCTAATAGCGCCATTATGAGTATGTAAATCATGTGTGTTGTAATGGCCTTGAGCGATGATTGCCTTTGAGACTGGACATGGTGAGTTAAGGTTACTAAAGAATGCCTTTAACGCGACAAAGACACCAATATGAACATCTCATTGAATTTGGACGAGTTCGTCTAATACGGCTACAAGAAGCTTGACGTTTCTTCTGCGATATTCCAGCAAGACTTGACAGGAATGAATCCACTGTACGTGACTCCTGGCAGCGGCTGTCTCGAGAATGTGTGGTAGCAAGAAGACCGGACTCCGAAATGTCATGTGGCACTAACGAGAGGGAAGACTATCGTGTTCGGCATTTGGTTGTGGCGCATAGTAATGCGTCTACCGCAGCAATGTGAGCACCAGTTGGCACCACAGCGACACGAAGAACTGTTACAAATGGGTGACTTCAAGGACAGCTCCGAACCGGAAGCCCTGTAGCGTGCATTCCACTGACCCCACACCACCGCCACTTGAGCCTAATTGGTGTCTACCGAGAGCTTATTAGCGGGCCAGGTGGAGGTGCGTTGTGGTTTTTGATGAAAGCAGATGCTGCCTTGGTGTCAGTGATGGCCGTGTGTTGGTTAGGGCGACACCATTTGAGGGCCTGCAACCAACTAGTCGGATTGCTAGACACACTAGAACTAGCAGGAGCACACTCGTGACTATCCCACACACCCTGACTAAAAATTTCTGCTTCAGTCTGATTATTTGGCCTGCAGTGCTGTCATTCATGAACAGCATCCCTTACATGTTTTCTAAAAGAATAATGCTCACTCATTTACCGCTGTCGAATCCCAACGTGCTCTGCAGATTGTCGACATGATGCCTTGGCCTGCTTGATCACCAGATCTGCCTCCCATCGAGCACATATGGGGTATCAGGGTGACAACTCCAGCATCATTTACAAACAGTATTAACCTTACGTGTAATGACCGACCAAGTGCAACAGGTATGGAACTCCATCCCACAAACTGACATCCGGCACCTGTACTACACAGTGCAACCACGTCTGCATACTTGCATCCAACATCTAGCGGATGCACCTGTTATTAATGTACCAGCATTGGACGTTTTCAATGGCTTATCTGGCAGTCACATTAACCGACGATTCTACAATGTTAATCACTTAAATATCTTACCTAGATCTATGTATTCGCCAAATTTCATTACTCTAAATGAACTACACGGTGCTGCTATATTTCTTTCCATCAGTGTATGTATGATTTCTTGTCGTGCTGTACTATTGGACAGCCTTTTGGCACAATTATTCAGAGCAAATTGTCATACATATGTTCTTAGTTCTATGCTAAGATAGTATCTGGTCTTCTGCCCCATGTACAATCAATTCATTTTCCCAATGCGTGTGTGTTTTTAAATTGCTCCCATTTCTCGGATTATCCAAGAGTAATTTTACTATGTTATTTGTGTTTGATATTATGGTTAGTATCTTTTGAGCCTGTTATCTGGTTTTACATGTTGCCTTGACTGAGAGGGTCGTAGTCAATTACAAAATATTTGATGCTGTTCAGGCACTTGTTGTTGGATTTCAGTAAATACCCCTATAGGTTTTGTAAGAGCAGAAATAGAAGTTTTAAATGCATGAATACTTACTACTTAACAATGCCCTACAATTTCTTGTTACATCATACTCTGGTAGTAGGGCATGGTTGTGGATGTGGTGAACTGTTGGTTATAGAATTACTTCACAGAATATTTTAGGTGTAATTCTTTGGGTTCCTTATCACGGCAAATACTACTTAGCCTTTGGGGCACTTAACTATCTACAATTACCTTGATATTTACTTTATTATCAGGTGTTGCTTAGTACTTACAATGAATCCAGCTATGTTAACATAAACAGAGAAAATATTTCAAATATCTGTTCCCAATAAACCACGGTCGAAAATGATGGACTTTTATTCGTATTTAAGCAAGCTAAGACACTAATGGTATGAACATTACAGTGGCATTTAGTTCAACTAACTCATTTGCTAGGGTATGAGAGCTGAGCATACAAAACAAAAGTCTCAGTGCCAAAACAAGCAAAACATTTCAAAATAGAACATTTTATTGGTATTCTAGTGCAACACATCCGCATCGAAGTTAAGTATCGAGAGTGACTTGATCCACACAAAATAAATTTCATGTTTCAGTTTGAATGTAATAAATTTTCTTTACAGCGAGAGGCCCATTTCCACGAATCAGCATGGTGTTTGAAAGGAGCACTTGTGGGAAGCTCAGCTTGCCCTTTCCTCACTGATATACTGCGAACTATGGTTGACGGGCAACAGGCAGGTACCATACTTCTAGATTTCCGGAAAGCGTTTGACACGGTGTCCGACGGCAAGCTGTTGAATAAGGTACGAGCATATGGAATAGGTTCACAGCTCGAAGACTTCGTAAGTTATGGAACCCAGCATGTTAGTTTCGACGGCGAGTGTTCATGAAATATAGGAATATCTTTCGGAGAGCCCCAGGGAAATGTTATAGAACCGCTACTATTCTAAATATATATTAATGATTTGGCGAACAGGGTGGGCAATAAGCTGCGATTGTTTGCTGCTGATTCTGTGGTGTACGATAAGGCGTCGAAATTCAGTGGCTGTAAGATTATCAAGATGACTTAGACAAAATTCCTAGTCGGTGTGAGCAATGACAGGTAGCTCTCTTTAGAAAAAAATGTAAGTTAACGCAGATGAGTAGGAGAAACTAATCTGTAAGACTAAGATACAGAATTATTTGTGTCTCGCTTGACACTGTGGGCGTAAAGCTGCAACCCGAAGTCAAATGGAACGAACATGTGTGGATTGTGATAGGAAAGGCAAATGGCCGACTTCGGCTTATAGGAAGAATTCTAGGGAAGTGTGGTTCATCTGTAAAGGAGACCACATACACGAACTTAATGCGAGATGGCACAGTGGTTCCTGATGTAATTCGTTACTTTCACACTTCCTTCCACAACATTTTTATCGCCTCAAAGTTCATACACAAGTTTGGCATCCGCTTTTACAGTTACTCTTACTTCCATATTTAAATAATCTTTCGCTCTGTTGACATCCATAATTCATGATAAGATGCCTTACTTAATTCTTTCCTCATGGCACAAATTTAAGGGCTAACAAAGAACACATAGCTATGTTTTTTGCAAACATGAACATTAAACGTATTATATACATGATTTTAACGTTGAAAGTGTAACGAATCAGTACCAGTAAGCAAAAAGCATTGTTTTTGAAGCTCTAGCTACATCAACTATCGACGCAAATACCGCAAAAGAGGATTTAAATGAAGTACGAAAGCATAATTTTCATCACATACTTCTCTCATTCGTTATTTGAAATGTGCAAACAAATAGGAAGTTATATATATGAGGACAAATGGATCGTATTAGTGAATCAAATACTCATTTAAGACCAGAAAAAACTTCGAAAATGCACTTTGTTGTTAGCACAAGAACTATAGTATTTACTGTTTAAAACAAGTACCGCGTGCTCATGACAGAAATTACAAACTAAAAGCAATAATAAAAAGTATATATGTAAGCAATAGCCTGCCATTGTTTTGGGTCATATAACATCGCATCGCCGGCTTGAAAGAAACCACGTATAGCGTAAGTCTGTAGCGCCTTCTGCCCTTACTTTTACCTGCATGGTTAATATAAATAGCAAAATCCTGACTTCGTCAACGTGCTTACCATATTACTTTACTATACATTTTCTTATGTTGCGAAAAGTTTGCTTTAAAATGTTTCCTATAATTATTACTAACAATAACCTGATAAAGTACGAACGTTTATAATCTCACATTGCTATCAAAATTAAGAAAAGAAAGAATGCAAAAAGTATGAAGTACTGCGTTGTGGTGTTGTAGAGTGAGCGGTGATTCACTACATTGGATACACAGGCGGTTGTTCAAATGAACGGTGCCTAAACTAACTCGCACACTACATCGAATATGATAGGGAATTGTATAATTGATCTGAAGTGAAGAAATGCACTCAGGTTGCAGTTCAGCTATTCACTGACGGCCAGCTCATGATCCCTCATCAGTTTCTCTCATACCAATATCACACAGTTTGTGTAGCCACATATGATGGTTTCTTTCAAGTATTTCATGTTACAATATTTGTTTTTGCTTTTTGTTGGTTCACGAGGAACTGCTCAAGACCTCTTCATTTCTACATAATCAGCTTAAATTGCCATGTGCTACTAATGACTGCAATTTGTATGGTATTTTGAGATCTTCTAACTACACACAAAAAAGTAAAATCTTATGACATGGTTGAGAGATTGTGAGGTGCAGAGTCAGCACCCTAATTGGACGGGTTTTTCCTATCCTGGCGCCTTTCCTCCGCAACGTGTGAAATTTGTGTGTCAAGTGTCTCTGATACGTATAGATGACTGTTGAGTTATGTAGTGCTGTGTCGTGTTTGCGATTTATGATGATGAGAGAACGGAATGAGCGAAATGTGCTGCCGGTCTATAGCCGACTGCTCTCCAATAACATCAACGGGTCCGCTGAACTTGACGTCCCCGCGTTACAGCTGGGTCACCAACAGCAGTGTGTCGGCTCTTACTCCATGAGACATTGCAGAGAGGTTTGAAATTTAGCCCAGGACATTGCCTCAGTGCCCGATAAACTGGAAGTGGATGTCACCATCCCAGCCGGCCGTTGTAGCCGAGCGGTTCTAGGCGCTTCAGTCGAGAACCGCGCGATCGCTACGGTCGCAGGTTCGAATCCTACCTTGGGCATGGATGTGTGTGATGTCCTTAGGTTAGTTAGGTTTAAGTATTTCTAAGTTCTAGGGGACTGATGACCTGAGATGTTAAGTCCCATAGTGCTCAGAGCCATTTGAACCATTTTTTCACCATCCCTCTTCTCCTTTATTGGGAACGCAACGGGAAAATTGCCAGTAGCGCATGACGTATCTGGGCTATTAACCATCCAAATACTGGCGACGCCCGGCTTTGCTTAATTTCAGTGAGTTGACGGGAACCAGTCTAATCAGCGAGACAAGGCCATTGGAAGACTACTCAGAGTTGTGAGATCTGAGTTTCTCGTGACTTATACAATGTTCATATAACTTACGGAAAGACAGCAGGGTGACGTCGTCCATAACCGCTGGTATTTCGCCAGGAGCAGACCTGCCGTTTTCAATGCAAAACTGCGGCAAGTAAGCGCTGTGCAAGGGAATTTCAAACCTCGGTTTTCTGAGATTCTCTGGAAAGATAACACTCATACAAAATCTAAACACTAACGTAATCACAAACCAAAGATGACCAACGTCAGAAGTCATCAATAGTGAAGTTAATAATGAACGGGTGAGCTTGCATAGATTGACAAGGGAGAGAGCAGGATTCGATGCAGAATTCGAACAAAAATTATCATCTCTGCTTATGACTTACTTGCTAACTTAATTTCAGTAGATTCCTTAATAACACTATCGCAATAGCTGGACGGGCACGCTAGAATTACCGTGTTGTTATATTCCGTAGGATGACAGGTGCCAAGACAATGAGTTGGTCAGACTATCAGACTGTGTATACTGAACGTTGCACACATGCTGACAACAGCTGAGCAAACACGCCGTTGCAGAACATTGTCTTGACACGGGGCATCCTATGAAACATAACACGGAGATTCTAGGATGTTCCTCCAACTATTGGGATAGCACTATTAATGAAGCTGTTTAAATTAATTAGCAAGTAACCCTATAAATTAAGTTGGTGATTTTTGTTTAAATTCTGCATGGAATCCTGCTTGTTACAGCGTGTGTGTGTGTGTGTGTGTGTGTGTGTGTGTGTGTGTGTGTGTGTGTGTGTGTGATCTTTCCGAAGTGTCTGTGTCAACCGAGGTTTTAAATTCCTTTAACAGCGCCTACTTGCTGCAATATTGCCTTTAAATGGTAGGGTATGCGCCTGTGGAAATATCAGCGGGTGTCGATGATGTCTCCCCCCTGCATTTTCGTAAGTTATCTGAATACTCAAGCTTCACCACTCTACGTATTTTTACTTCACAAAATTACGTCTCATGAGTTTTTTTTTATCACGAACAGGACTCAGATATGTCCCCCCCTTGCCCGCATCTCGTGGTCGTGCGGTAGCGTTCTCGCTTCCCACGCCCGGGTTCCCTGGTTCGATTCCCGGCGGGGTCAGGGATTTTCTCTGCCTCGTGATGGCTGGGTGTTGTGTGCTGTCCTTAGGTTAGTTAGGTTTAAGTAGTTCTAAGTTCTAGGGGACTGATGACCATAGATGTTAAGTCCCATAGTGCTCAGAGCCATTATTCCCCCCTTATCCCCTTCACACCGACTGGAGTTCAATATTGTACTTCTGTCCGTGTAACTGTGCCACATACCGATCGTCTCCCTAGGCAACAAGCCATCGACTGACTCACTCCAGCATCTCGAATGCGCTCACAGTCTTCTTGCGATATCCTACCATTGGCGCTTAATTGTGACTTTCAGAAACTTCAACAACATTATCGATGTCGCAATCACTGCAAATGAGCTTCTAATATCGACTTTATTGAAACTGTCGATAGTAGCACCCTTAAGGTAGATCACCTCCTGTAGGGAGCCAGTGGGAACGGAAAGCAGAAAGTACCCTGGGGAGCTAAACAGGCTGAACCCGGGACGTTGCAATAGACCGCACAGTGGCAGCGAGCCTACAGACGTGAGCCGCCCCGGGGCCAGTAGGCAGTAGGCAGCATGCAACCGGCGCTTATAGCTTAATGAAGCGTGGCGTTGCCCTGCCGCTGTAGCGCGACCCGCATGCATGAGCGCTCATCCACGCCTGTTCGTTTCAGGAGCCGGCCTGCGGGTGCGGACGAGATTCCTCCGCCACGGGACATTCGCTGCGCCTGCTAAACATGCAAACTAAGCGAAGTGCATATTGATGAAAGGAGCAATTAGCAGGCCCCTTTGCGAGAGTCGACAGTTGCCGTGTCTAACAGGAGGAGCTGTGAGCGCTGCTGCGGTGGAATGGAGGATGGAGGAGATCAGAGAGGGTAAGGGGTAGGATAGGGCCGACAGAAGCTGAAGCCTTACACTGGATGTTACCGAACCTCGACGAAGGGCAATGACCGCAAACTTAATGCAGGACAGCCCCTGAAGCAACGTCCTCAGCACTAAGCACTCCCTTGCTTCCCTAGTATAGAAACCGAGAACACCTTTTCAGAATAAAAATTCTGAAATTATTTACAGATTAGTGACGCACCGCTGCTCCGCGTGTGTAGCCCTAACTGTACAGAGCCAGTAGACTTGTCTGGAGAAGCGGTACACTGATGTGACTAAAGTCATGAAATAGCGATACGCACACGTGCAGATGGGCGTAATACCACGTACACAAGGAATAAAATGGCAGTGCACTTGCAGAGCTGTCATTTGTACTCAGATGCTTGATGCGAAAATGTTTCCGAAGTGATAATGGCCGCGCGATGGGAATCAACAGACTTTGAACGTCAAATGGTTGTTTGCGCAAGACGATTTTGGAAATCGTTAGGGGCTTCAATATTCGGAGATCCACAGTATCAAGAGTGTGTCGAAAATATCATATTTCCGGTATTACCTCTCACCACTGGCAATGTAAAAGCCGAAGGACTTTACTTAACGACCGAGAGAGTGGCGTTTGCGTTGAGGGTCATTGCTAACAGAAACGCAATATTGCGTGAAGCGACCGCAGAAACGAATGTGGGCCGTACGCATAACGTATCTGTTAAGGGCACGGGCTGAAATTCGGCGTTATTACGGTATGGCAGCAAACTACCGACGCTAGTGCCTTTACTAACAGCACGAAATTAAGAGCAGCGCTCGTGACCGTGTCCGTTGGACCCTAGATGACTGGAAAACCGTCGTCTTGTCACAAGAGCTGGATAATTATGGAGAGCAAACGAACCTCTACTGTACTTCGTGAGCGTAAATGGGGAAGATTATGCTGAGTGCCCCATGCAGCTATGACTACAACTCGACAACTATTTTTTTCCCTCGTTGACATATTGTTTTGAAATACAGATAAAAGCGGGATAGATTTCCTCTCAGCTTGAGGAGTGAGCACTAATTTGAATCTTCCTGGGAGATCAAAACTATATACCAAATCTGGACTGTAATCTGTGGTTACTGTGTTTCGTGGACAAGTTCTCAACCGACTCTGTTACACAAAGACGACTCATGACCCACCTTTATATATTCATTTTCACAAGTGCCTGTACTCCTACCTTTCGAACTCCACAGAATTTTTGCGTACCCTGTGAGACTAGCACATCTGGTACAAATACTGTATTATCGAGACATGGCTCAGACACTGCCTAGGGGATTCCAAGAGTGTGAACGCTGGAAGGTATGCAGGACAATTTCTGTGAAGTTTGGAAGTTGGGAGGAAAGGTACTGCCGGAGATGAAGCTATGAGAATGGGACGTGAGTCTTACTCGGAGAGGTCAGTCGGTATAGCAATTGACCGCGAAAACTTATCGACAGAGATTGGACTCCCGGTCCGGAAAACTGTTTCAAAATGCCAAAAGTTGCACGAGGAAATTAACACCCTCAGGCTCTGCATATTTTCTTCTCCTAAATGGTGTGTCGCACAACACACGATAATTCTAATTATTATACGTTGGTGTAAGGCCTACTTTGTTTTGGTACACTGTCTTATCTTGTTATCCCATGATATACGTTTCATTTACAGCAGTTTTGCTTGTATCAGCAACGTTTTTTCATCACATGCCTATCCTTGAGGGAGGAATTCTCTGAGACATTTTTATTTTGTTTTATCAATTTATTAAGATCAGTAGCATCGTCCATTTCAGTACCAAGTCCTGGTTCATTAGGATACATGAGATAGGAGCATGGCTCTGTAGTAGCAAATCAGGTTTCCTTCTTTCCTTCTCTGTGGCGTATCTTGGGCTTTTGTTTTTCCGACCAGGCTGGTGGTCTCGAATTCGCCGGTAGAGACAAGCTTTCCGTCCTTTCAAAAAGCGTAACTTGCGATTGATCTTGTGAAAGCCAGCTCGCATTATTCTGGAAGGTTTTAGTATTTCCTTCTGTTCCGGCTTAACATCAAGCACCGGCATGTCAGCCCGAAGCATAATAGCAGAGAAGGCTGTGAGACGACGAAAGCCAAGAGAACCCTAACTAGGAATACACCACGACAGGGGCGGACCTATACGAAGCGAATGTAAGTGCCGCTCCACCTAGCCTCTGCCGCAATAGAATAGCGGCACTAGAAGACGCACTATAGAAGAGCCGCACTAGAAGACCAGCCGTCCTCCTACAGTAGATCTTTAGATATGACTTAAGTTCTGCTTGCATGGAAATTGTATGTATCGAAGGGCACTGATTATTGGCATGTCGCCAATTGCTTGCGACACCTGTTTGTTAAAAGGCAAAGTTAAGTATTGTCAATTCAATTTATTGTAATAAACTCCACTAATAAGATTTGCTTGAACTGTTATTTAGCTATCCGAGAAAGCAGCTTCCTAGGTATCTTATATTACACCAGTGGGCGGGGTCCCTCATTGGCGATGAGTTATACAAAGAAGTCAGTGCCTGACGGTCAAGGAATTTTCTTTCGTGTTTTGCTGGCGCCTTAACTCTCCCTTGTCTCTACTTTGCAGTGGCGTTTACTTGCTGTAACTAACTCTTTTGCTAATCCGTGTTTTCAGGTCGATGATACAGTAATTTCCTTTGTTTTCATTGTTTATTTTTTGCATTTGTCTCTTCCAAAATAGCTACCGCACCTACCCCACCCCCTGCTCAGGTGCTACAACCGCCTGTGTTAGATGCAACACGGCTAATGAAGATGTTTCCATTCCAGAGTCAGCAAATATCTACATCGCTGAACATAGTGCAGCAGCTATTGTCCAACGCTGTGTGCCCGACAGAACAAGCACCACCTACAGCGACACTACATCAATACTGCCTCTTCGCCAGTTCCGTGAACAAGAAGAGGAATGGCTCGACTGGCTGCCACAGACTGACACTGAAGTACTTGCTCACAAAGTCCCATTGTACTGTGAAAAGCCATTACTTTTTCTCAATTGTATTAAGTGCAGAGTTCCACCTCATCAACAAACTCTTTCCTAACACTACTCTTGAGTGAACTTTCGTATGAACAGATTGTAGATTCACTAACTATTATGACCAGCAAGTTAATGTGGTGTCAGCTAGGTCTCATTTCTTTAATTGTCAAAAACGGTCAAAACAAACTTATCACAAGTGGGTAACAGATTTTCTGGGTAGACCAGGAAATGAAAATTCAGGTGTGTTTGTGTAATCGATTCGTCAGTAGTTGATGGGGTTTACGAAATATATCCAGCGGTAATGTTAGGTGACTCACCCTGTATACAGTCTGGACAAATGTTCACGAAACACATGTTTTAGGACCTCGAAAGGTGTAAAACTTTGCAAATCCGTATAACAATTGTACGTACCTTGCAAAGCTCACAGAAACCGCCGCGAAACTAACGTTGAGCAATGTCAACACACTGGGACCTGTGTATTGATGATGTTGACGTAGCTATCCACAGAAGGCAGCACTCTAACTGTAGCTTATAGCCCTACCACGTCTTACCCCACCTCCCCGTCTTGCCCCGCTTTCCCCTACTTTTTCTGCCATGTGTCGCTAGCATATGGCAAACAGTGACTTTTACGGTGCTAGTCATACGATTGTGTGAACATATTTGGTCTTGATTCATTTGATTTGTTTGACTTTAACATTCAGGACAATGTCTTTCCTGAAGGCAAGGCTACTAATTCTGTTGCAGGTATTACCACGAAATACAATGCTCAGCCGAAATTTTGACAGACCACAACTGTTCTCATTGCATTACGGGTCAAAGTCACTGCTGAACCTAAAGAATTGCACGATAGCGAAACTATTGCGCCCTTACAAGCTAATCAGTGGGCAAGTCACTTGGTCTTGCTCCCCAAACCTTCAGGTCGAATTCGCCTTTGTGTTGACTTTAAGTCTGCATTCAACCCACAAACTGTGATTGATACTTACCCATTGCCACACCCAGAGTATCTCGTGGACACACTAGATGCTGGTCACTACTTTTCAAAAATTCATTTGCCGGACACGTATCTTCAAATAATTTTCGACGAAGAATTCCAAAAAAATGTGTGTAGTGAATACTTATTTGGGTTTGTTTAAATATTTGCGTGTGCCTTACGTCAGTGCTTCCGCACTCGCCATTTCCCAGCAGCTGACTACGCAGTTACATAACTCTTCAAACTATTTGGACGATATTTCCGCAGCAGGTCGTGCATGTGAAGATCATATTCCTAATTTGCATGCTTTGTTTCATGTGTTACTTGATGCAGAACTAACCTGTAGACTGGACGAATGTGATTTTTTTTAAACCTGAGTTGCAGTATCTAGGTCATGTCATAAAGAGTCAAGGTGTACATATCTCTTCACTCGCATTTGTTTGCCATACGAGATTTGCCAGTTCTTCGCAGTGTCACATAATTGCAGTCAGTCTTAGGGAAAATGAACTGTTATATTCGGTTCATACCGAATGCTGCACAAATCGCACTCCATTGCGTAACAGGTATGTTCCCTTTGTTTGAACAGATGAGTGCCAAGTAGCTTTCGAAATACTTAAAATGAATTTCTCTGTGATCGATGCTTAGTTCACTTTGATCCTGAAAAATCTCCTGTAAATTGACGCTTCCTCTTACGGAATAGGTGCAGTGTTTTCGCAAATAATTGGTGATACAGGCCTGTTGGTTTCGCATCGAAAATGTTGTCCAAAGCTCGGTCTAACTATTCACAAATTGAGAAAGAAGCTTTGGCTACTGTGTATGATCTCGCCGAACTACACCACTACACACTAACGGATGGCGTTTCTGAAGAAGGGAAATTTGTTAACATCTACTATAGATTTAAGTGTCAGGAAGTCGTTTCTGAAAGTATTTGTATAGAGTGTAGCCATATATGGAAGTGAAACATGGACAATAAATAGTTTGCACAAGAAGAGAATAGAAGCTTTCGAAATGTGGTGCGACAGAAGAATGCTGAAGATTAAATGGGTAGATCACATAACTAATAAGGAGGTATTGAATAGAATTGGGGAGAAGAGGAGTTTGTGGCATAACTTGACTAGAGGAAGGTATCGGTGGGTAGGACATGCTCTGAGGCATGAAGGGATCACCAATTTAGTATTGGAGGGCAGCGTGGAGGGTAAAAATCGTAGAGGGAGGCCAAGAGACGAATACACAAAGCAGATTCAGAAAGATGTAGGTTGCAGTAGGTACTGGGAGATGAAGAAGCTAGCACAGGATAGAGAAGCATGGAGAGCTGCATCAAACCAGTCTCTGGACTGAAGACAACAACAACGGATCGCAAGCCTTTACACTGCGTGTTTCATCCGACGAAACCGGTTCCTGTACGAACTGCCCAAAAATTGCAAAAATTGGGCTTTGTTGTCTTCTCAGTACCAGAACCAGATCGTGTATCATCCTACGGCCAACTTGGTAATTCGGACGCTCTTTCACTTCTTCCGACTGGTGCTGATAGATACTCTGACGCTTCTGCTGCATCTCGTTGTCACATCGATGCTCACAACTCTGAATAGCTTTTATCTTTTCAGCTCAACAGTAGGAAAATTGCACTGGTCACGGAAGCTGATTCTGATTTGAACGTTTTGCTAACACACATTCGTACATCTTGGTCTCGTTTCATGAATAGCATAAAGAAGTCTGTAGTGTGCTGATTCTTTGCACGTCGGCCTAGTCTCGCCGTACAGAATGGCGTGATTCTTGTTCGAAATGGCAGTGGACAGTCACATTTGTTGATCACTAAAGATTTTCGGAAAGAAATGTTGCAGTTACTTCACCAACTACACTGGGGAATCGTTGGTACGAGACAGTTAGCGACTCGATACTGTACTTGGCAGGGTATGGACACCCAAATAGAACAGACGACGTCACAGTATCACGCTTGTGAGGAAAATCAGTCCTCTTTGCCACAAAAATTCTCTGCTTGGCCTAAGTCTCAGTCACCATGGCAACGTGTGCACATATAATTTGCAGGACCTGTTTGGAACACTCGTTGGTTGATTGTGGTTGACTCGTAAAGCAAATTTCCTTTTGCTGTGCCAATGAACTCGACAACGTCACGTACCACAATTCAGGTGCTGGCCTCGAAGGTTTACCTGAAGTCGTAATGTCTGACAAAGGCCCTCAGTTCACATAAAATGAATTTGAAACATTCTGTGAACTCAGTGGCATACAGCATCTAACTAGTGCACCGCTCCATCCACAGTCAAATGACGAAGCGGAACGTTTTATCACAACCTTCAAGCGGCAGATGGCCGAACGTCGCTCCGCACACACCAGGGATCAAGCATGGCAACTGTTTCTCGCCTCCTACCATTCTCTCCCACGGGACGGACCATCGCCGATGAAATTGCTTCAAGGTCGCCTCCATCGGAGACTGCTCTACCCTCCTCAGCATACAGCGTGCTGCGCCGACATCACAATCAGCTTTACCACTATCATGTGCACGATGATCACTCTATGTCTCGTCTCCCATATTCACGGATCCCGAGGACAGCGCGGCCACAGCAGCCGCCAGAGGGTGTCATCACGACAAAGTGGCACGACCCCATGGAGACGAAGCCTTCGCCTCCTCTGCCTCCTCTCGTTCTACCGATGGAGCTGGACCCGCCAACAGCGCAGTAGCCCACAGCTTCCTCATTTGGTTCTTGGCCTCCGGAGGTGGACGCGTATCTTCCAGGTCGTTTTCAGCAGGACGTTTCCACAAGAGCGAAGGCGGATGGCGGAGTACGGACGGAGGCTTGACGTCCCCTGCAGCCACAGGCTCGGGTCCAGCGCAGCGCCCACCCTCCGGTCTCCTCCGCCGTTATCACGCTCCCTACACGAAGAAGGTCCGTCGCTTCGGGGTGAGGAATGTTCTGACGTAACATCAAGCGCCAGTACATCGGCCCGAAACGTAACAGCAGAGAAGGCAAGTAGAACGTTGACTAGGACGACACCAAGACAGGAGCGGCACCTGTACGAAGAGAATATAAGCGCCGCTCCAGCTAGCCTCAGCCGCACTAAAAGACGCACTAGAAGAGCCGCACTAGAAAACGAGCCGCCATTTTAACTCTTTAGTCGTGACTTATGTCTTGCTTGCATGGAAATTGTATGTATCGAGGGACATTAATTATTTTCATGTCACCATTTGCTTGCGACATCTGATTGTGAGAAAGAAACGTTATGTCAATCCAATTTTTTGTAATAAACTCCATTAATAATATTTTTTGTATTGTTGTTTAGCTATCCGAGAAAGCAGCTTCCAAGGCACCCTATATTACATGAGTGGGTAGGATCCCTTACTTTCTATTCATAAACGTTACCGAGCGAGGCCAGGACTGTGACGGTCACGTGTTTTCTATCCCCCTGTTTCACGCGGTGCCTCACGCTTTCAGGCAACTCTGTTATTGGCCTCCTCCCTGAAGAAGTGACTCCAGACACGTCTTTCGGTGTGCTTCTCTAGCAGTCGGTATAGCGGGAAGACTGGCATGAAGCTTCTATTACTACGGTCGGTCCTCTGGAACACGGAGTTAGAAATAGTCTGATTAAGAGAGTTTGCACGTGAATATTGATTCCTCTGTGTGCAACTAAAATCTTGGCTTGTAACTATTTACGGCGTCGCGTCAGTAGTTAGCTTTATCGAATGTAGTAAGACGAACAGCGTGCTAACTTCATTTGTCTATAACTGACAAAGTTTAAAAGAGTGGAAGGGCTAGGACAAGACGAGCGTGAAAATATCTTCACAATTGAATTACATCAAAAGCACATTGCTAACTCAATTAAATTACAGGAAATTACACCCACAAAAAAAGGAATATTTGCAAGTAGGAATCTCTGATGTAATCATGGGTATATTACGATGTAAAGCCAAATATAAATTTTTACAATTACGTGGATACACCTCCACAATTTACTACAAGAACGCAACCTAACATAATTTTCAGAGAAGCACCGTAACAGCTATAATCTATTCGACAAGACAGTATACTTTACATATACGAAACGAATATCAGCTCTTACCAATAAAAAAGTTATTCGTTATTATTTTATTAATAGCTGATATTTTTCTAATATAGTATGTGCATATTTCAGAATAAACTTCAGTCACAATCTGCGCAGTTACTTTGTCGACATCTTGACCTGTCATCTTCAGAAGCATACAAAATTTGAGATAATACAGGGTGACACAGAAAAACAGGAACATTTCCACAATACAATAAAACTAGAAGTGATGAAGGAAAGAACTTTCATTCATAGTAATTAAAAACTTACAACTTTGCCATTTACGAAATATTTATGGCATTTGTCATTTTTTTTAAAAAAATACGTCCTTTAGATGGCGTCCTCCTGTACGAATGCATTCGTGAAACCATTTGTCGAGATTCCTCATTGACCGCTGCAACATCTCAGCTGGGGTACTGTGAATTGCGTCCCGAATTCTCTGTTTTAACTCAGCCAGGATTCTTGGTCGAGTCGTCTAGACTTTGCTCTTGAGGGAGCCCCTCAAGCAAAAATCGCAATCGGGTAAATCTGGCGGTCTAGGGGTCAAGGGAATGTTACCGAATCGTGAGATCACACGGTTGCCAAACAAGTCTCGCACAAATGTCATTGATTGCCGTGCATTGTGTGATGTCACTCCGTCCTGTTGAAACCAGGCTTCTTGAATGTTTGGAAAGTTGTTCAATGCAGGTGTAACGAAAGTTCGTAATATCTACACATAACGTTCGGCATTGACAGTTATTGTGTTTCCCTGTTCGTTTGCGAAAAGATACGGTCCGATGTGATGAAACACCACACCATACTGTCACTTCACTAGCGTGTAAAGGGCGCTCATGAACCTCTTTAGGATTTGTGTTTGTTCAGTAACAGTAGTTCTGTTTATTCACATAACCTGTGAGATGAAATTGTGCCCCATCCAACGTCCACAACTAGTTTAGAAATTTATAGTCATTCTTTATTTTTGTTGTCATCTATTGTCAAAATCCCAAACGTAACCGGTAATCGTTGTCCTTCAATTGTCGCTCCATCTATAGTTTATACGGAAGAAGTTTTAAATGAAGATGAAAAAATCTGGGAACATTCTCCCTGGACATTCCAGCCACCGCTGCTTCCTTACGAACTGAACGCCGCGCCGTAGGCTCCGTAAGACAGACTAGCGTGCAACATCAATGTTCGCTTCAGGGCGCAAATTTCTTGATCGTCCTGTTGGTTTGTTTTTGAGGGCAGATCAAGTCTCCGCAGAGTTATTAATCCAACATTTTATTGCCTGTTTTGACTGAACGGCATTATGATTTCCTAAATTATAAAAACGTTGAAATTCCTTCCGCTCTGCTACCAAACTATCATTGTTTTTATAAAACATTTTTAAGCATAACGCACGCTGTTGCCCGTTCCACTGATCCACGATTACTCAAATGGTAGACTGTTTACTCGCTAACTGTCACGAACCCGCAGTGCTGCCACCTGCTCATGGCTGCCACTACTCATTTCAAACATTTCCATTATTTCCATGATAAGCATCCAACTGACAAATGTCTCAAATCTGCAGTGTATAAAATTCAATGTCATATATATCCGAGTTTTTGTATACGATACACAGGGAGAGAATTTAAGACCTGTTTTCTTGAACACTTGCTCAAAATAGACAATAAAAATTCATGTAAGTCTACTTTTGCAGAACATTTCGAAACTGAGAAACACACTCTTCGTTCATCTTTGCTTAACATGGTAATTTTGCATATACTTGAAATAGTCTGAAATACCTAAAATCCAGAGAGTTGCTTTATAGTTTCGACTGAAGAACACACTATTTCGACTATATGGTATCTCTTATAAAATGGTAAAAATTAGTGCGTTCCGATTAGATATTAATGCCAACAGTAGCTTAACTGGAATTATGTGAAATAACTTTCGTATGTATTATATATCACTCCATGTATACATCTTAGTTACACTATTTATATTTTTACGTACGTTCCTTGCTGTTAGCACAACAGCTTCACTGTGTGCAGCACGCTGACATATGTACCGTAAATTATAGAACTCCTGTTATAGTTATCTCATACCACAGGAATATTTTGGGTCATATCACGAAACTATTCTATGGTGAAGAAGATACTGACGTTGGTTAAACCAATATTAAGTAATTTTTAGTATTATACTTCTTATACTTTACATAAGTTTATGGCCAAGTTCTTATGTTTTACATTATCACAAATTTTGTATGTTTCTGAAGATGAACGAATAATCTGTTGAAACTGATAAAACAAAATAAAAATAGCCGTACAACTGACAACTGAACATTATTCTGCAGCCATCTGGCAGCTTTGTAAGGGCAAGGCAGGCGCCCCTGTCGAACTGCCCACGGAGCCGTGTTGTAGCGGGCGTGGAAGTGGCGCACGTCTGAATTCGATTACATCGCAACAGAGACACCTGTTTTAAATAGACCAAATAACGAAGGGTTCAAGTTAAAAATCGCTACCTGAAGCCATAAGTAGTAATGACTGAATATTCTGGCTGCGAGAATTATAGTTTTAAGTGTTATTTGTGTGTGTATTAGTTATAAGATCATTTTGTGTCAATTGATGCTTGTCAGTGATTTATATATTTGTTATGCTATATTGGTGATAGAGTGGTTAAACAAAAGAAATAGAATAAACCGAATGAGCATACTGATGCAGAGATGACATCAGAGTCTCAGGTAGAACAATCTACCCATATTTCTGTCAAATTATTAGAAAATTTAATTGTTGTTGTTGTTGTGGTCTTCAGTCCTGAGACTGGTTTGATGCAGCTCTCCATGCTACTCTATCCTGTGCAAGCTTCTTCATCTCACAGTACCTACTGCAACCTACACTCTTCTGAATCTGCTTAGTGTATTGATCTCTTGGTCTCCCTCTACGATTTTTACCCTCCACGCTACCCTCTAATGCTAAATTTGTGATCCCTTGATGCGTCAAAACATGTCCTACCAACCGATCCCTTATTCTAGTCAAGTTGTGCCACAAACTTCTCTTCTCCCCAATCCTATTCAATACCTCCTCATTAGTTACGTGATCTACCCACCTTATCTTCAGCATTCTTCTGTAGCACCACATTTCGAAAGCTTCTATTCTCTTCTTGTCCAAACTATTTATCGTCCATATTTCACTTCCATACATGGCTACACTCCATACAAATACTTTCAGAAACGACTTCCTGACACTGAAATCTATACTCGATGTTAACAAATTTCTCTTCTTCAGAAACGATTTCCTTGCCATTGCCAGTATACATTTTATATCCTCTCTACTTCGACCATCATCAGTTATTTTACTCCCTAAATAGCAAAACTCCTTTACTACTTTAAGTGTCTCATTTCCTAATCTAATCCCCTGAGCATCACCCGATTTAATTTGACTACATTCCATTATCCTCGTTTTGCTTTTGTTGATGTTCATCTTATATCCTTCTTTCAAGACACTGTCCATTCCGTTCAACTGCTCTTCCAAGTCCTTTGCTCTCTCTGACAGAATTACAATGTCATCGGCGAACCTCAAAGCTATTATTTCTTCTCCATGAATTTTAATACCTACTCCGAATTTTTCTTTTGTTTCCTTTACTGCTTGCTCAATATACAGATTGAATAACATCGGGGAGAGGCTACAACCCTGTCTCACTCCTTTCGCAACCACTGCTTCCATTTCATGCCCCTCGACTCTTATAACTGCCATCTGGTTTCTGTACAAATTGTAAATAGCCTTTCGCTCCTTGTATTTTACCCCTGCCACCTTCAGAATTTGAAAGAGAGTATTCCAGTTAACTTTGTCAAAAGCTTTCTCTAAGTCTACAAATGCTAGAAACGTAGGTTTGCCGTTTCTTAATCTTTCTTCTAAGATATGTCGTAAGGTTAGTATTGCCTCACGTGTTCCAACATTTCTACGGAATCCAAACTGATCTTCCCCGAGGTCCGCTTCTACCAGATTTTCCATTCGTCTGTAAAGAATTCGCGTTAGTATTTTGCAGCTGTGACTTATTAAACTGATAGTTCGGTAATTTTCACATCTGTCAACACCTGTTTTCTTTGGGATTGGAATTATTATATTCTTCTTGAAATCTATGGGTATTTCGCCTGTCTCGTACATCTTCCTCACCAGATGGTAGAGTTTTGTCATGACTGGCTCTCCCAAGGCCATCAGTAGTTCTAATGGAATGTTGTCTACTGCCGGGGTCTTGTTTCGACTCAGGTCTTTCAGTGCTCTGTCAAACTCTTCACGCAATATCTTATCTCCCATTTCATCTTCATCTACATCCTCCTCTATTTCCATAATATTGTCCTCAAGTACATCGCCCTTGTGTAAACCCTCTATATACTCCTTCCACCTTTCTGCCTTCCCTTCTTTGCTTAGAACTGGGTTGACATCTGAGCTCTTGATATTCATACAAGTGGTTCTCCTTTCTCCAAAGGTCTCTCTAATTTTCCTGTAGGCAGTATCTATCTTACCCCTAGTGAGACTAGCCTCTACATCCTTACATTTGTCCTCTAGCCATCCCTGCTTAGCCATTTTGCACTTCCTGTCGATCTTATTTTTGAGACGTTTGTATTCCTTTTTGCCTGCTTCATTTACTGCATTTTTATATTTTCTCCTTTCATCAATTAAATTCGATATTTCTTCTGTTACCCAAGGATTTCTATTAGCCCTCGTCTTTTTACCTACTTGATCCTCTGCTGCCTTCACTACTTCATCCCTCAGAGCTACCCATTCTTCTTCTACTGTATTTCTTTCCCCCATTCCTGTCAATTGTTCCCTTATGCTCTCCCTGAAACTCTCTACAACCTCTGGTTCTTTCAGTTTAATTATGAATGATGATTTAGTAACTGATGTCCCGAGTGATAGTAAAACTGAGGAGTTGCCAAAACAAACTGACACTCCTGCATTCAACCAGTTAGGAATTAATGACAGTAATTCTTCTGCGCAAGGGGCAGAAGTTAGCAATGCTCAAGCTATGTCCATACATGATATGCTAGCAGCATTATTTAAAAAGTTTACTATTAAAGAACAGGAGCGTGAAAAACAACGCGAGTTTAAAGAGCAGGAGAGCGAAAGACAACGTCAGCAGGAAAAGGAAAAACGTAGACAGGAAAAGCTTATAGAAAAACAGCAACAGGAGCTCACGTACGATGAAAAGGAAATGAAATTTACGGAAAATATAAACAATATTTTTCTGGAAAGAGATAAAGAAATTGTCCGTAGGAGAAATCAAGTGTTGGTCGATCGTGATAATGCTATTACTACCCGTTTTAAGCAGGAAATCGATGCAGTAAAAACCGCTATTGAACCGTTAACAAACATTCCAGTTCAGTCAATAGCCTTCAAACTGAAGTAGATAGACTAGAGAGCCAATTTAAAGCTTTGGATACCGCTGTGGAAACAATGCAGGAGGACATTCCCTCGGAAATCCGAAAGCAAGTCCGAACAGAAGTAGCCATGGTGCTGAGCTCTGAAAATCAAAACTTTGAAAATCTGACAGTATGCAGTAATGACAACACTGGTACTGACAGGCAAAAGATCGCAGATAATCTAACGGCGAATTTTAGTGCACCACAAGGAGGACCAAATTTTGGTAATCAACCGATATTACCAAAGCAATATGTGACACCAAGGAACAATAATGGTGAAATAGAATGTACTTGTAATAAAGTAACCACACCACCTGCGAATGATAGCAATTCCATCCACTTAACTACTTTGATGCATGAAGAAAGCCTGATTAAGCATAGACAGTTTCAAATATTTAACGAAGAAAGCAAGAAAAACATACATCCAGTAGTTTTCATTCGAAACTTCGGAAGTGTTCTTCCAAAATCATGGTCGGAAGAACAAAAAATACAGTTTGTGGTTTCACATATTTCTGGTGATGCGTCGCTCTGGGCATTAAATGCAGCAGAAACTTGCAAGACTTTCCACGACTTTGAGGAGGCGTTCCTTGATCAATTGTGCTCAGCGTCTACTCAAGAGCGACTCCATAAAGTTCTTTACAATTCAGAAATGTACAATCCGAAGTCAGGTTCCTTAAGAAAGTACTTTGAAAAGTATATTAACATGACCCGGTACTGGGATGAGCCAGTAACCACCAGAGACTTATTGCGAGTGTTAAAAGCATATAACAGAAATTTGTGCACAACTTCCGACATAACTATATGTGAGGAAAAAATGAAAATCTTAGATTTTCGTTACTATTGTTTATTTTTACTGTGACTTCATGACATAGCAGTGTTAGCAAAATTAGATACAGGATGGTGAAATATTGATACTGTGTGTTCATAACTGTGAAGCGACTTTACACAACAGCGAACTGAATCAAGCTGGTTTTACCTATTCTGGTGCACACCGCCACACTGAAATCTAGTCGGTAACACTTTAAACTACCATTGATTTCCACTAGCAAATGTAACCCTTAAAAGCACACGTCGCTTTGTGCTGTGCACAGTCTTACCATAACTAACTCACTATGAGCAGCCGTATTTTCCTGAACACCAACAAGAAGACACTGTTCACTAGTAGTGAACCACAACCGCAGCTTGTCAATGTACGCGTTGCAGTTGGCCACGACCGGTGTTCACCTGCAACTCTTTTCATGCTGCTTGCCTCTCCAGGGTTTGTCTTACTTGGTGGTCCACAAGGAACTGTCAACCTGTTCCGCTCCGCCCCGCATCGTCACTCCCAATCTGCAAGCGACCTCTTGCGGAAAGCGCCAATCCAAATTACCAGAACACACAGCTCAAGCGGCGGAAACTTCAAATGTGCAGCAATAGATGACGCGCTATATAGGAATGGTATACAAAGCACAGTTCAAGCGCTTCTACACTCAATAACAGGCACTGTTGCCATAATAGCGGATGTACTTATTCTAACCGTACAGTATCGTCGATGAAAAAGGGCACGTCATTTTCAATAATTATAGGAGTATTTAATTGGAAAATTCATTGACCTGACCTTTCTACATTGATACAGCGAACTGCTTAAAAGTACAGACATTATATTTTTAAAGGAGGTGCAGTGTGCCACACTAGGCAGACGGATGTAAAGACGGACAATGAAAGCTAATTCTTCGGCGACCAAGACATATCAGATACTGTAAACCAGATGATTTTTCACACAGCCTCACAATAATTTTTTACTGGCAAAAGTGTATTCACGAGGGCCGTAGTACCGTGAAGGATCGCGAATCAAGTGGCCACTGTACGCAACTCTAGTAATTGAACTATCGGAGCTGTTTAATGTATTAATTAGGTGTCTTCTATGACAAAAATGGCGAACATTACCGAAAACAATGACTACAGATGATCGTAACAGAAAATTTTGACAATATGTAGCTGTATGCAAAGTATGTCCCACATATTTTCGCACAGAAGCTAATGGGCAATGTAGGTGAACCTTGCTAAGACATGCTACAGTGATTGACCATGTCCTGGTTTCAGTGATTGGTCACTCGTAACTAACCTGAATACAAACGTCAGAGCAACCTATTGTTCAGTAGCAACGTACGAAAGGCTGAAGAAAATCGTAAAAACTCATTTTTGATTTTGTCCTTTTCTTGTAGCACTGGAGATGTGCAAAACAACAACATTCCTCCAGACAGAACAGAAAAAGGAAGAATATATCCACAAGGTAGCGATTAACTAACTCAAGGCAGTTTTGACAGATCACTTGTAGTTTCATAAAGGTGTTGGAAACTATTGTTAGGAAATGCATCACATCACGTGGACTCTATTTTGTCAGCAAAAACATTATAAATGCGTAAGTCTTTTTTTGAATTTGTTATTGCTTTATTTTGGGAATCTGTGGAGCGCCTCGTATGCATCCTAAACGGAAAACATGACTGAGATACGCAGTGGACGAAATAATGGAAAATCAAAATCATTGTGACACATCTCATATTACCACAAATTATGGACTACGGTTAACTTCTGTGGAAGGCCCACCCCAGACAAACATATTCGAAAAAAAAAAAAAAAAAAAAAAAAGACGTAACACGATGGTACTATCCGATGTACATGCACGCACGCAGATATTAAGTTTTAGGAAAAAAAGGGTGATCTATTCAGAAGAAAGAGCTTCACAAATTGAACAATGTGTTAGTTCACCTTTCGCCATTACGGAAGCAGCTAATCAGTTTAGCGATGATTGATGGAATTTTTGGATGTCCTCCGAAGAGATATCGTGCCAAATTCTGTCCAATTGGTGCGTTAGATCGTAAAAATTATGAGATGGTTGGACGGCCAGCTCATAATGCTCTGAACCTTCTCAGTTGGGGAGAGATATGGCGACCTTGCTGGCCAAGACAGGATTTGACAATCACAAAGAAAAGCAGTACAGATTTTCGACCTGTGCGGGCTGCCGTTATCTAGTTGAAATGTAATCCCAGTACTGCTTATCATTAAGGGCAACATAATGGGACGTACTATATCGTCGACGTACCGCTGTAATGTAAGGTTGCTGCAGATGACAACCAGAGGTTTTCTGCTATGCAAAGCTTACATTTCAGCAAGATAAAGCTCACCCACACATGGCGAGAAAAGTTGCTGCTTGTCTTATTGTTTACAGAAACCTACCTTGGCCAGCCACGTCGCCACGTGTCTCCCCAATACATAACGTTTGCAGCATTGTGGGCAATTCCCTCCAAGCAGCTCGGTATTTTCTCGACCTAACGCTCTAATTGGGCAGAAATTAGCACAATAATAAATTAATCCTAGAGATACTTGAAGATATCAGACAGATTATATAATGGTAAGACAGAGATTTAGGAATCAGGTTTTAAATTGTAGGACATTTCCAGGGGCAGATGTGGACTCTGACCACAATCTATTGGTTATGAACTGTAGATTAAAACTGAAGAAGTTGCAAAAAGGTGGAAATTTAAGGAGATGGGACCTGGATAAACTGACTAAACCAGAAGTTGTACAGAGTTTCAAGGAGAGCATAAGGGAACAATTGACAGGAATGGGGGAAAGAAATACAGTAGAAGACGAATGGGTAGCTCTGAGGGATGAAGTGGTGAAGGCAGCAGAGGATCAAGTAGGTAAAAAGACGAGGGCTAGTAGATATCCTTGGGTAACAGAAGAAATATTGAATTTAATTGATGAAAGGAGAAAATATAAAAATGCAGTAAATGAAGCAGGCAAAAAGGAATACAAAAGTTTCAAAAAGGAGATCGACAGGAAGTGCAAAATGGCTAAGCAGGCATGGCTAGAGGACAAATGTAAGGATGTAGAGGCTTCTCTCACTAGCGGTAAGATAGATACTGCCTACAGGAAAATTAAAGAGACCTTTGGAGAAAATAAAAACACTTGTATGAATATCAAGAGCTCAGATGGAAACCCAGTCCTAAGCAAAGAAGGGAAAGCAGAAAGGTGGAAGGAGTATATAGGGGGTCTATACAAGGGCAATGTACTTGAGGACAATATTATGGAAATGGAAGAGGATGTAGATGAAGACGAAGTGGGAAATACAATACTGCGTGGAGAGTTTGACAGAGCACTGGAAGACCTGAGTCGAAACAAGGCCCCGGGAGTAGATAACATTCCATTAGAACTACTGACGGCCTTGGGAGAGCCAGTCCTGACAAAACTCTACCATCTGGTGAGCAAGATGTACGAGACAGGCGAAATACCCTCAGACTTCTAGGAGAATATAATAATTCCAATCCCAAAGAAAGCAGGTGTTGACAGATGTGAAAATTACCGAACTATCAGTTTAATAAGTCACAGCTGCCAAATACTAAAGCGAATTATATACAGACGAATGGAAAAACTTGTAGAAGCCGACCTCGGGGGAGATCAGTTTGGATTCCGTAGAAATGTTGGAACACGTGAGCCAATACAGACCTTACGACTTATCTTAGAAGGAAGATTAAGGAAAGGCAAACCTACGTTTCTAGCATTTGTAGACTTAGAGAAAGCTTTTGTCAATGTTGATTGGAATACTCTCTTTCAAATTCTAAAGGTGGCAGGGGTAAAATACAGGGAGCGAACGGCTATTTACAATTTGTACAGAAACCAGATGGCAGTTATGAGAGTCGAGAGGCATGAAAGGGTAGCAGTGGTTGGGAAGGGAGTGAGACAGGGTTGTAGCCTCTCCCCGATGTTATTCAATCTGTATATTGAACAAGCAGTAAAGGAATCAAAAGAAAAGTTCGCAGTAGGCATTATAATCCATGGAGAAGAAATAAAAACTTTGAGGTTCGCCGATGACATTGTAAATCTGTCAGAGACAGCAAAGGACTTGGAAGAATAGTTGAACGGAATGGATAGTGTCTGGAAAGAAGGACATAAGATGAACATCAACAAAAGCAAAACGAGGATAAGGAAATGTAGTCGAATTAAGTCGGGTGATGCTGAGGGAATTAGATTAGGAAATGAGACACTTAAAGTAGTAAAGGAGTTTTGCTATTTGGGGAGCAAAATAACTGATGATGGTCGTAGTAGAGAGGGTATAAAATGTAGACTGGCAATGGCAAGGAAAGCGTTTCTGCAGAAGAGAAATTTGTTAACGTCGACTATAGATTTAAGTGTCAGGAAGTGGTTTCTGAAATTATTTGTATGGAGTGTAGCCATGTATGGAAGTGAAAAATGGACAATAAATAGTTTGGTCAAGAAGAGAATAGAAGCTTTCGAAATATGTTGCTGCAGAAGAATGTTGAAGATTAGGTGGGTAGATCATGTAACTAATGAAGAGGTATTGAATAGGATTGTGGAGAAGAGAAGTTTGTGGCACAACTTGACCAGAAAAAGGGATCAGTTGATAGGACGTGTTCTGAGGCATCAAGGGATCACCAATTTAGTATTGGAGGGCAGCGTGGAGGCTAAAAATCGTAGAGGGAGACCAAGAGATGAATACACTAAGCAGATTCAGAATGATGTAGGTTGCAGTAGGTACTGGGAGATGAAGGAGCTTTCATGGGATAGATTAGCATGGAGAGCTGCATCAAACCAGTCTCAGGACTGAAGACCACAACAACAACAACAAGAAATTAACATATTTTCCCTTGGGAGGACATCCAACAACTCTTTCAGTCCATGCAAAGCTGAATAACTGCTTACGTAAGGGCCAAAGTTTGACAAATGCGTCACGGACTTGCTTAATTTATGTTCTCTTGTTTCATCCAATCTTTCTAAAATTGAAATCATTTGCTTGTCTCTACATGTATATCACAGCCGACGAACTCCATCCCATTCGGATAATGTCTTCGTGATGTGTAGTTACTTTCGTCTTACAGTGTATTTCAAACAAATTTTTCCTAAAGTTTCTACATATGCAATTTTAAAATATATTTCACTTTAACTTGAGACTTAACATCTATTCGACTACAATAACTGCTATGGCTTCATCGTAAAAAGGAGATTCCGTCGGGTTTATTTAGTGTCAGTATTTTTGGTCAGTCGAATGTCTTCTGCTCCATGCGTGTATCTAATACTATTCCGTGTTACCTCTAAGCCCAAGTCAGTGCTGCCTTAAATGTGGTGCGATGATGGTCAACTGATCGAAAGAACAACAGTAAGTACACACAAGATCACCTGAGACTCCTCTTTTTCTGAAATGCTTTACTTTCTCCTGCCGGTATGCATTCTTTATTCTCCCTACTTCATCTACAACTATATGGCTGCTCTGCATTTCACACTTAAGTGCCTGGCTAAGGGATCTTTGAACCACCCTCAGGCTATTTCTCTAACCTCTCCCTCTCTGATAGCGCAAGGGAGATACGAATAATGAATTTTCTCTGCACAAGCTCTGCCTGCTCTTAAATTATTACGATGATCATTCCTCCCTATGTAGGATGGCGACCAGAAAAGAAAAATATTATGCCATTCAGAGGAGAAAGTCGGTGATGGAAATTTCGCTGCCGGCCGGTGTGGCTGAGCGGTTCTAGGCGCTTCAGCCTGGAACCGCGCGATCGCTACGGTCGCAGGTTCGAATCCTGCCTCGGGCATGGATGTGTGTGATGTCCTTAGTTAGGTTTAAGTAGTTCTAAGTTCTAGGGGACTGATGACCTCAGATGTTAAGTCCAACAGTGCTCATAGCCATTTGAACCATTTCTTTTTTAAGTATCGCTGAAAGATGTCGCCGCAACGGAAAACGCCTTTGTTTTATAGCTTGCCCCCCCCCCCCCCAACTCACTTATCACTTCCGTGACACCATCTTCCGTATTTCTCTGGACTTTTTCGATGCCCTTCGCAAAACCGCGTCTTTAGTCTTTGTTGTAGATCTGTTGCATCTTCTAGCTCTTCTCCCAATAGAACGCAAGCCTTGGTTTGCATTCACCACTATGTTATCTGTCGCGCAGTTCCTATTTAAGTTGTTCTACAGAGCTAATCACCTAAAAATTGTGCCACAAATATTGCGGAAATGGGAAGTGCTATTGATGTGCGATTCTCACTGACTGAATTGGTAGTCAGGCGCTCGTATTGTTTAGTAATCAGCAGATTGTAACAATACAAAGAAAGTTATTTTTTCTGCAATTATACCATTTTTTTAATGGAACAAGGACTACTGACCTTAACAGACTAAAAGTAGGGTAAATTATAATGTCTGTGGTGTTTGTTGCAGGATACTCATGCCAGTCGTTTAAGAGACGTCGTATTTTGAAAAGTTCTCGCATCAACACTTATGCAATACCTGTGGTAGCACATACTAAATAACAACACTAGTTATGTGGATTCTGACCAGTAACGAGACAACTGACCATCACAGGATGTGTTCGAAAGACTACCGGCACCGGCAATGGACGCTTTCTGCCTGGTATGGATCGACTGATGCACTCGTGCTAGCGTTTCAGCGGGGATGACCGAGTACGCTGCAGAAATATCTCGTTGCGCATCATCTGGTGCAGCTGGTACGTCCTAGTAGACAGCGTCGTTCAGCTTCCCCACATAAAATATCTACAGGCGTCAAATCCCCTGAATGGGCCAACCAAAGTACAGGTCCCCTGGCCCAATCCAACGATTTGGAAGCAATTCGTGAAGACACGTTGTAGTAGTTGGTGCACAATGCGCTGGACAGCCATTATGTTGGTTCCTCGTAGTCTGGAGGGGAACGTCTTCTAGCATTCGTGGAAAATGGGCTGTTGGGAGGCTGTGATATTTGTGTGCGTTCAGTGTTCCGTCCGCGAAAAACGGTCCTATGATGTGATGGTTCACTCTACCACACCACATTTCTGCAACCTATGAACTCCGAGGTTTCATCTGACGAAGGCAAAGGGGTTTCTCAACTGACGAATAGCGCAGGTTTCGGTGGTTTCTCTAGCTGTGATTGGAAAGTGTGGCTCTATCACTGAACAAGATACAGGATACATTTGGAGTATTCTGTCGTAATGCCCATGTACAGAAGTTAACATGATTCTCATAATCGTTTCCATGCATCTCTTGAAGGGGAGAAATGTGGCAGGGATTCAATCTATGTCGATGGAGAACGCATAGGACACTTGCCCTACTCATGTCAATTCGTCGCGCCATTTTACGGGAGCTTACGTGCCCATCAACTGTGACAGCAGCCAGAACATTAATTTCCTCTTCAAATGTCGTCCATTGTATCCTTCTAATATGTTGTCTAGGTGTTACACGTAATTACTACTTGGACGGTCTTACACTAACTGACTAGCAAGTCGCAATGTTACCAAGGAAGACACAAGCACACTGTAAACAAACAAAACAACTTTGTACGTAGCAAGTGCTGAGGTTGAATGCCACAAGAAGTGTCTGTGTGGAAACTTTTCAAAACATGTGTTCTCGTAAACTACTCGACTACAATCCTCCAACAACCATCACTGACGTCTTATTTACTCTGCTTTAAGTGTGGTAATGTCAATGGGCCTTGTTGCATTTAAAAATGCGTATGTTTGGACAAAAATACATTTTTTAAGTTTACACTTTATAAGTGTTATTATTTTTTTCTTCTTCAGTCTTTTGATTGGTTTGATGCGTCTGCCAAGAATTCTTCTCGTGTGCTAACCTCTTCATCTCAGAGTAGCACTTGCAGCCTACATTAAGTTTTGGGTAACAACACAAGTCCCTTACTGTCAGTTCATTCTGTGAACTCTGCTCATCAGTAGCACTTTCCACTTCCACAATATTTGCAGTGCAAGTGTAACGTTCTTTAAAAAATTAGAAATTACATGGATGAAAGAGTAACGTTCAATAAATGATCTTCTTAGTAATGCATTCAATAAATACCTGAACTGGGAATGAATAAAAAATTGGAATTGTCGTGTAGAGTGTCGTAACTGTAAATTGTGTACTTACTCCGTGTTACTGTTAGCCAAAACTTTATGTGAACTGGCAAAGCAGCTCCCAATACCAATGAATGAACAGTCATTGTAAAATACATTCAGCATCTTAGGCAATAAATCCACTGGTCCTTCTCAAAACTGATAAATTTGGTTTTGCACATAACAAATAAATAAATCGTCTTACACCTAGAGGAGCAACGGTGGATGGCGATATATTCTGGTCTCTCATAAACAAGAATAATATATTCTAGCTACAGGCACAGCAGTGTGCAATGCTGACAGCAAGACTTTGAAATACGTATACATGAAATTCTTTCGGGCTGATAAACAATATTCAATGTCTTTGAAAAACATTTGACCTGGACAGGTAGGCGGTACTGATTTTGGTGATTTACTAACACTGAAAATTTCAATAGCGGCATTGTATTCAAAGCTAAGTATGACTTTCTAAAACATCTGGTAATTTAAATTACATTACTCAGAAAATTTACATCCTATTTCTAAAGGAGTCCCGAACAATGAGATTTATACAACGATCATTATCTAACGCCACTAAAAAAGGATGAAGACAAATCATCAAATTATGTATACCTGTGTTAACTAGCCTTAGAAACCTTACAAAAGGGAAATGTAATTAGCCATTATATCAAACCTATTTGCGTACATTACGGGTTACTCAACAACTGCTAATTAACAGCCAACTCATCTACACTAACGCGCTGACAAAACGAAAGCCATAAATATTTAGCATCTTTACCTTGCTTGCGAGAAGACTTCTGCTTCAGTATTTACGTTTACAATATTACTTGTTTTCGTAATTCCTACATTATAATCTAAGACTTGGTGACTTCACAGAGCACAACACAACCACTGTCTATCCCATCCTCTTTCGCTCATAGACAACTACTCACTGCCCTGCGCCAAGTCCGCTCTTACTGCAACACTACAACCTCATACCAGCGCCGTACGGAATAGCTCTGCGGTTAGAGGCGCCATGTCACGGATTGTGTGGCTTCTCCCGAAGAAGGTTCCAGTCCTCCTTCGGGCGTGGGTGTATGTGTTTGTTGTTCGTAGCATAAATTATTTTAAGTTAGTTCAAGTAGTTTGTGAGTCTAGAGACTGATGGCCTCAGCAGTTTGGTCCCTTACGAATTCAAAAACATTTGAACTTTTTTTTTCTCTAACCAGAATCAGTATCTTTGGCTCTGTGATCGTGCACAGTCAGGTATCCGCTTTATAGGACGCATCAGGGGCTTGCATCGTCTATAATATAATAGTTTCATTGCATTCTACATTAGTAATATTACAATATTCCAATGCCGAATATAAGTGTGCCCCAGTACACTCTTTTCACAAGTTATAGATGATTCACCCTGTATTTTTGACCTGGCATCCCTCAATTTTGTATAATTTATCGTGTAACGGAAATTTAAAGGATTTTTTTTTTTCATACTCATTTCTGTGATCTGACACGTTCCCTTCTTCAAACAATTGCACTGTTCGTACCATAAAAATATCGTGTCTAAGTCTTTTTTGAATTGGCTGTGATCTTCTGATGAATTCCCTAGGCTGTAAATGGCAGCAGCGTCTGCAAACAATTACGACAGTCGCCCTAAAAGTAATGTAATGCATTTTAGTTTTCGGCCAGTGGAGGTAGAGAAAATGTTAAATTTACTGTAGTGTAACGGTACCACAGACTACTTGAAAAGGCAAACGATGTTAACATTATACCTCTGCGAGGAGTTCTAAAGTAGTTGTGACCGTGAGAACCTAATGAAAGCAGAACGATCAAACTGGGATTCGTTTCCGAAACACTCCAGCAGAGTATAATCAATAGTAAACGGTGTGTCAAGAACAGATGTTCCCCCAGCACAAAAGCAAATTGTAACAATACATAATAAAACCGGTCGCCGACATAATTAGGAATTCTTGTGTCAAGCAATATAATAAAGCAGAAGGCAGTGTTAGGGCTAACATAACCTCTGCCCATTCACACTACACACAGTAATCAAACCTTGAAGATAAATGTACTACTAACAAACAAATGGCCAATAAGATAGTAAACAGTAACATATGCCTCTCAACAACAAGTTACTTAAACGAACTAGGTGCAATAGTTAATAAAACCAGTTACCGCCACACATGAAACTTGCAGCAATACGGAAAAAGGAAAAGCTTGAAATGATTCTGAATTTAAATTAGGAGGTCTACAAATGGTCATACTACATCCACTGCTTAGTACAGGGTCCCTGTACCTGTGTATTAACCAACTTGATTTAGTTCAGTTCGAAGTAACTACAAATCTTATTACACTGGCTCTGAAAGAGCCTTTGAATTGCTTCATTAACTAACTAGCCAAGTGCATGAGGACGCTTAAACTCATGGTTCGAAGGACCATGCTCATTAACAAAACTACACCAGTACATATAAGAAATGGTAAGTATTCTTATCATTAATTAAGTAAAACACGAGAAAGTATAACTCTTTAAATAACAAATGTGCTTTCATAAGCAGTATTTTGGCCTAATTGAATGTGCAACTGACAACACAACATTAAATTCAAGATGAATCACATTCTCATAATAGACTAGGACACTCGGAATTAAATTCACTAGGCTTGGATTCCTGTCCAGGTTTGTGATTTGAGATAGTCACGGGAATAAGACAGAGTCCTTAGCAAAACCACCATTATTATTAAAATCATCCAAATATCACAAATACTGGGTCCATTTACAGAGAGCCAAATACAAGGCAGCTGGCACGGCTGGAGCAATTTTCAGTTACTCTTAACCTGGCAGCGATGCAATCGTAGCAATATTGTTGGCCTCACCCAATTATATATCTTCTTAGTGTCAGAATCATATTTTTACGAGTTGTTGTTGTTGTGGTCTTCAGTCCTCAGACTGGTTTGATGCAGCTCTCCATGCTACTCTATCCTGTGCAAGCTTTTTCATCTCCCAGTACCTATTGCAACCTACATCCTTCTGAATCTGCTTAGTGTATTCATCTCTTGGTCTCCCTCTACGATTTTTACCCTCCACGCTGCCCTCCAATACTAAATTGGTGATCCCTTGATGCCTCAGAACATGTCCTACCAACCGATCCCTTCTTCTGGTCAAGTTGTGCCACAAACTTCTCTTCACCCCAATCCTATTCAATACTTCCTCATTAGTTATGTGATCTACCCATCTAATCTTCAGCATTCTTCTGTAGCACCACATTTCGAAAGCTTCTATTCTCTTCTTGTCCAAACTATTTATCGTCCATGTTTCACTTCCATACATGGCCACACTCCATACAAATACTTTCAGAAATGACTTCCTGACACTTAAATCAATACTGGATGTTAACAAATTTCTCTTCTTCAGAAACGCTTTCCTTGCCATTGCCAGCCTACATTTTATATCCTCTCTACTTCGACCATCATCAGTTATTTTGCTCCCCAAATAGCAAAACTCCTTTACTACTTTAAGTGCCTCATTTCCTAATCTAATTCCCTCAGCATCACCCGACTTAATTAGACTACATTCCATTATCCTTGTTTTGCTTTTGTTGATGTTCATCTTACATCCTCCTTTCAAGACACTGTCCATTCCATTCAACTGCTCTTCCAAGTCCTTTGCTGTCTCTGACAGAATTACAATGTCATCGGCGAACCTCAAAGTTTTTATTTCTTCTCCATGAATTTTAATACCTACCCCGAATTTTTCTTTTGTTTCCTTTACTGCTTGCTCAATATACAGATTGAACAACATCGGGGAGAGGCTACAACCCTGTCTTACTCCCTTCCCAACCACTGCTTCCCTTTCATGTCCCTCGACTCTTATAACTGCCATCTGGTTTCTGTACAAATTGTAAATAGCCTTTCGCTCCCTGTATTTTACCCCTGCCACCTTCAGAATTTGAAAGAGAGTATTCCAGTCAACATTGTCAAAAGCTTTCTCTAAGTCTACAAATGCTAGAAACGTAGGTTTGCCTTTCCTTAATCTTTCTTCTAAGATAAGTCGTAAGGTCAGTATTGCCTCACGTGTTCCAGTGTTTCTACGGAATCCAAACTGATCTTCCCCGAGGTTGGCTTCTACTAGTTTTTCCATTCGTCTGTAAAGAATTCGTGTTAGTATTTTGCAGCTGTGGCTTATTAAACTGATTGTTCGGTAATTTTCACATCTGTCAACACCTGCTTTCTTTGGGATTGGAATTATTATATTCTTCTTGAAGTCTGAGGGTATTTCGCCTGTTTCATACATCTTGCTCACCAGATGGTAGAGTTTTGTCAGGACTGGCTCTCCCACGGCCGTCAGTAGTTCCAATGGAATATTGTCTACTCCGGGGGCCTTGTTTCGACTCAGGTCTTTCAGTGCTCTGTCAAACTCTTCACGCAGTATCGTATCTCCCATTTCATCTTCATCTACATCCTCTTCCATTTCCATAATATTGTCCTCAAGTACATCGCCCTTGTATAGACCCTCTATATACTCCTTCCACCTTTCTGCTTTCCCTTCTTTGCTTAGAACTGGGTTTCCATCTGAGCTCTTGATATTCATACAAGTCGTTCTCTTATCTCCAAAGGTCTCTTTAATTTTCCTGTAGGCGGTATCTATCTTACCCCTAGTGAGATAGGCCTCTACATCCTTACATTTGTTCTCTAGCCATCCCTGTTTAGCCATTTTGCACTTCCTGTCGATCTCGTTTTTGAGACGTTTGTATTCCTTTTTGCCTGTTTCACTTACCGCATTTTTATATTTTCTCCTTTCATCAATTAAATTCAATATTTCTTCTGTTACCCAAGGATTTCTACTAGCCCTCGTCTTTTTACCTACTTGATCCTCTGCTGCCTTCACTACTTCATCCCTCAAAGCTACCCATTCTTCTTCTACTGTATTTATTTCCCCTATTCCTGTCAATTGCTCCCTTATGCTCTCCCTGAATCTCTGTACAACCTCTGGTTCTTTCAGTTTATCCAGGTCCCATCTCCTTAAATTCCCACCTTTTTGCAGTTTCTTCAGTTTTAATCTACAGGTCATAACCAATAGATTGTGGTCAGAGTCCACATCTGCCCCTGGAAATGTCTTACAATTTAAAACCTGGTTCCTAAATCTCTGTCTTACCATTATATAATCTATCTGATACCTTTTAGTATCTCCAGGGTTCTTCCATGTATACAACCTTCTTTCATGATTCTTAAACCAAGTGTTAGTTATGATTATGTTGTGCTCTGTGCAAAATTCTACCAGGCGGCTTCCTCTTTCATTTCTGTCCCCCAATCCATATTCACCTACTATGTTTCCTTCTCTCCCTTTTCCTACACTCGAATTCCAGTCACCCATGACTATTAAATTTTCGTCTCCCTTCACAATCTGAATAATTTCTTTTATTTCATCATACATTTCTTCAATTTCTTCGTCATCTGCAGAGCTAGTTGGCATATAAACTTGTACTACTGTAGTAGGTGTGGGCTTCGTATCTATCTTGGCCACAATAATGCGTTCACTATGCTGTTTGTAGTAGCTTACCCGCATTCCTATTTTCCTATTCATTATTAAACCTACTCCTGCATTACCCCTATTTGATTTTGTGTTTATAACCCTGTAGTCACCTGACCAGAAGTCTTGTTCCTCCTGCCACCGAACTTCACTAATTCCCACTATATCTAACTTCAACCTATCCATTTCCCTTTTTAAATTTTCTAACCTACCTGCCCGATTAAGGGATCTGACATTCCACGCTCCGATCCGTAGAACGCCAGTTTTCTTTCTCCTGATAACGACATCCTCTTGAGTAGTCCCCGCCCGGAGATCCGAATGGGGGACTATTTTACCTCCGGAATATTTTACCCAAGAGGACGCCATCATCATGTAATCATACAGTAAAGCTGCATGCCCTCGGGAAAAATTACGGCTGTAGTTTCCCCTTGCTTTCAGCCGTTCGCAGTACCAGCACAGCAAGGCCGTTTTGGTTATTGTTACAAGGCCAGATCAGTCAATCATCCAGACTGTTGCCCTTGCAACTACTGAAAAGGCTGCTGCCCCTCTTCAGGAACCACACGTTTGTCTGGCCTCTCAACAGATACCCCTCCGTTGTGGTTGCACCTACGGTACGGCTATCTGTATCGCTGAGGCACGCAAGCCTCCCCACCATCGGCAAGGTCCATGGTTCATGGGTACGAGTATAGAACCAAAAATCATACCAGGATAATGGTATCACCAAATGCAGCATGTGATGCCCATAAATACTGTCCTTAAACTCTTCTGGTCTCAAAACTCCAGGAATATGAGCCACAACTATCCGCTTCTGCTAACGAGATATTAACCACAGCACTGCTCAGTCCAGACACCTTACCTGTCACAAAGGACAAGTTGCCACTTTGCAACATCCACACGTTTTCCACTCTGCCGGGCTACTTCTGTAGCTGCGGGGCTTCCTCAAATATTTTACATTCAACCCTATGTTCCATAACTATGGACCAGGTCATTTACAGTACGTTACGTAACAGTCATTCCATTAACTATTTAAATCCTCAATCTTAATGTAAACAACGTCTTTCACAAGGTTCACATAAGTGAAACATGAGTACATAGTCAGAGAATTTCCATGACAGATACAACAGTCTACATAAGCAATACTACCAATTGACTCAAAAATATCTGTACAGATACAAAATAGTGTGAAAACAGATGTCCCATGGTTCACTGATGTTTCCTGTTAGGGATACATCAACGAAACCTCAGTAACACCTAAGTGGTGTCGAGCAGTCAAAAAAAAAAAAAAAAAAAAAAAAAAAAAAAAAAAAAAAAAAAAAAAAAAAAAGGAAGTCTAACCAGAGTTGGACATGAAAAAAATACTTCACAAAATACACTATAACACAATATACTTTCACACATCACTACCGAAACTAGACACAAGCATCAACATTCAATTCTGTACACCTATGATAATTGGCTCATTTTGTGAAACAATAAGTTAAGTAGCAAACAAAATTTTTCTATATTACCAAGAATATTGAGTAGCATGCTGTAAGCGTTCAAAACATGTGGGTATACATATACAAGTGTAATCCTAACAATATGACAAGAAATTCTAACACTGTATGTGTAATACATCCTATAGCACAATTTTGAAATTATTAAGCGAGAAATTTGCAATGCTGCTTATAATAATAGCAGTCCATTCTTTGATGTTTACATATACATTTAAAATAAATGGAAACTAGTGTTACTTTCTCACTGCCCTTATTTGAAACAGACGGTTCATCTTTGAAAATAATGGCACAATGCATACAACAATAACCAGGGTAATAATCAAGTAATTTTCCTGCTGCTACAGCATCTGGCCATTCATCTTTGCCTAACTTTGGGTTTTGGCTGTCTACTTTCTTGCCCCACTTTAGCAAGTCTTTTATGCCGCCCACTCCATATTTAAGGAAGTCCACATTTCTCTTCAATTTGGCAACATTTTGCCTTTAGTCATTTCAATACAGGGTTTCACATCTTTTATAAAATTTTTTAAATGTGAAACTTAACAACGAAGTATCAGCAATTTTATGGAGATACCAACAGTTTTATTAAGACATAAATTATAGCTAAACGACCTACAGTAACTTCATAAGATAACTATAAAATTCGTTTACAGTGCAGTACACCTTTATATTCTTGTATCATGTCTGGATATACTACGTTACTCATTTCTAGGGACATATAGTTTGAAATCCACTATGTTACGTACACCATGGAGCTTCTTGGAATTTGGATGGACTAAAAGCATTGTTGTGAGGTGTATCTTGTATTATGAATGGCCCATTATGTATATATTTAAATTTTGAAATGTCATGGTTAAGTTCACGTGAATTTTGATTAGTCTTCAGAAAACAGTCTCTGATCTTGAAACTAGCAAACTTCAGGTTCCTATTGTGTCTTTTAGATCTCGCTTCTGCTTTCTGATTTGTTTTTTTCTTTTACCAGGTCCTTCATCTGGGCTAACCAAAAATCTGTACACGGTGGGAACTATAGTATTTCCCCAGTTAAACATTTGCTCTTATTACTGAGTAACATTCCCTCATTTATGAACCTAGTAGATTCATGAGACAAGGTATCCATTACACTCTCAAATTCCGATACAAATCTGCCCCATGCTCGATGATTAGGGTAACAATAAGTCCTTTACAACCTTCCTATTTCCTTCATATGCCGTTCACCTACATCAGATGGCTTCTTCGGTTTCTTGAGTTGAAAGTTTTTTATTACTTGAACTCTTCCTTGCAGTGGTATTGTATAATCAGGTGGTTCTTTCTTTATATTTTCAGTAACAACGATTAGATTTTGTTCGGAAACACCAATATTGGTTGGTACAACAATGCAGTTACTTGCACCTTCATTGGCGTCAAGTAGAACGAAATTTTCGTCGTAGGAGCAGTCCACCGAATCCGACCATTCTATTTCACTTTCGGGATCTAACTGTTATCAAGATGACCGCCGAGTGAGATCACAGATATTTTCTTCGTCCGCTAAAATAACTTATTTAAGAGGAAATAGTGTCAAATTTAAATTTTCTTTGTTTTGTATACTTGCTGTTGTGTCCGTTCTTGTCAAACAACTGAATATTAGCGTCCCAGCAGAATTTGTTCTCGAAAAAACTTTGTGTTATCTGAAGTCCCGATAATCACGACAAAATTCGAAATTTTGCATGACTTAAACATAAAAAAATCTATTAAGTTTTCTTAATAGCGCACAATCCGTTTAAAATAAGACAGCTAGTAGTTTCATCAGTGTCTATTGTCGCAAAAGAAGTGTAATCAAACGTTTCTAAATCGTATTAGCTAACACAATTCGTATTATTTACAAGTTAGATAGAGGTGATCTAGGCCTAAATTTCCCTAGTTATAAACGTTTAGAAACCTGACCATACACGCCTGATAACGTAAATTCTCTAAAAGCAAAGTCATTATAAATTCATTCTACTGTCATTGTACCTCTAAATCAGTACAAAAAAAAAAACAACACACATAAGATCTTTGAGTCTTTTTTGTTTACACACAGCCAATCTCGCGTTCTTCACAAATTTAAAACACTCTTTAAACTTAATTATTCTTTCGAAACCGACCATGAGTGAGAAATGTGGGAGCTGTTATAAGGTAGTGTTGTTGTTGTGGTCTTCAGTCCTGAGACTGGTTTGATGCAGCCCCCCCTTCTACGCTATCCTGTGCAAGCCTCTTCGTCTCCCAGTACCTACTGCAGCCTACATCCTTCTGAACCTGCTTAGTGTATTCATCTCTTGGCTTCCCTCTACGATTTTTACCCTCCATGCTGCCCTCCAATACTACATTTGTGATCCCTCGATGCCTCAGAACATGTCCTACCAACCGATCCCTCCTTCTATTCAAGTTCTGCCACAAGCTCCTCTTCTCCCCAATTGTATTCAATACCTCCTCATTAGTTATGTGATTTACCCATCTAATCTTCAGCATTCTTCTGTAGCACCACATTTCGAAAGCTTCTATTCTCTTCTTGTCCAAACTATTTATACTCCACGTTTCACTTCCATACATGGCTACACTCCATACAAATACTTTCAGAAACGACTTCCTGACATGTAAATCTATACTCGATGTTAACAAATTTTTCATCTTTGGAAACGCTTTCCTTGCCATTGCCAGTCTACATTTGATATCCTATCTACACCGACCATCATCAGTTATTTTGCTCCCCAAATAGCAAAATTCCTTTACTACTTTAAGTGTCTCATTTCCTAATCTAATACCCTCAGCATCACCCGACTGAATTCGACTACACTTTATTATCCTCGTTTTGCTTTTGTTGATGTTCATCTTATACCCTCCTTTCAAGACACTGTCCACTCCGTTCAACTGCTCTTCCAAGTCTTTTTCAGTCTCTGACAGAATTACAATGTCATGGGCCAACCTCAAAGTTTTTATTTCTTCTCCATGGATTTTAATACCTACTCCGAACTTTCCTTTTGTTTCCTTTACTGCTTGTTCAATATACAGATTGAATAACATCGAGGATAGGCTACAACCCTGTCTTACTCCCTTCCCAACCACTGCTTCCCTTTAGTACCCCTCCACTCTTATAACTGCCATCTGGTTACTGTACAAATTGTAAATAGCGTTTCACTCCCTGTATTTTACCCCTGCCACCTTCAGAATTTGAAAGAGAGTATTCCAATCAATATTGTCAAAAGGTGTCTCTAAGTCTACAAATGCTAGAAACGTAGGTTTCCCTTTCCTTAATCTTCCTTCTAAGATAAGTCGTAAGGTCAGTATTGCCTCACGTGTTCCAACATTTCTACGGAATCCAAACTGATCTTCCCCGAGGTCGGCTCCTATCAGTTTTTCCGTTCGTCTGTAAAGAATTCGTGTTAGGATTTTGCTGCTGTGAGTTATTAAACTGACAGTTCAGTAATTTTCGCACCTGTCAACATCTGCTTCCTTTGGGATTGGAATTATTATATTCTTCTTGAAGTCTGAGGGTATTTAGCCTGTCTCATACATCTTGCTGACCAGATGGTAGAGTTTCGTCAGGACTGGCTCTCCCAAGCCTGTCAGTAGTTCTAATGGAATGTTGTCTACTCCCGGGGCACTGTTTCGACTCAAGTTCCTCAGTGCTATGTCAAACACTTCACGCAGTATCATTTCTCCTATTTTAGCTTCATCTACATCCTCTTCCATTTCCATAATATTGTCCTCAAGTACATCGCCCTTGTATAGACCCTCTATTTACTCTTTCCACATTTCTGATTTCCCTTCTTTGCTTAGAACTGGGTTTCCATCTGAGCTCTTGGTATTCATGCAAGTAGCTCTCCTTTCTCCAAAGGTCTCTTTAATATTCCTGTAGGCAGTATCTATCTTACCGCTAGTGAGATAAGCCTCTACATCCTTACATTTGTCCTCTAGCCACACCTGCTTAGCCATTTTGCCCTTCCTGTCGATCTCATTTCTGAGACGTTTGTATTCCTTTTTGTCTGCTTAATTTACTGCATTTTTTTAATTTCTCCTTTCATCAATTAAATTCAATATTTCGTCTGTTACCCAAGGGTTTCTACCAGTCCTCGTCTTTTTACCTACTTGATCCTCTGCTGTCTTCACTATTTCATCCCTCAGAGCTACCCATTCTTCTTCTACTGTACTTCCTTCCCCCATTCCTGTTAATTGTTCCCTTATGCTCTCCCTGAAAACCTGAACAATCTATGGTTCTTTAAGTTTATCCAGGTCCCATCTCCTTAAATTTCCACCTTTTTGCAGTTTCTTCAGTTTTAATCTGCAGTTCATAACCAATAGATTGAGGTCAGAGTCCACATCTGCCCCTGGAAATGTCTTACAATTTGAAACCTGTTCCTTAGTATCTGTCTTACCATTATATAATCTATCTGATATCTTCTAGTATCTCCAGGGTTCTTCCATGTATACAACCTTCTTTCATGGTTGTTGAACCAAGTGTTAGCTACGTTAAGTCATGCTCTGCGCAAAATTCTACCAGGTGGCTTCCTCTTTCATTTCTTAACCCCAATCCATATTCACCTACTATGTTTCCTTCTCTTCCTTTTCCTACTATCGAATTCCAGTCACCCATGACTACTAAAATTTCGTCTCCCTTTATTACCCGAATAATTTCTTTTATCTCATCATACATTTCATCAATTTCTTCATCATCTGCAGAGCTAGTTGGCATATAAACATGTACTACTGTAGTAGGCATGGGCTTCGTGTCTATCTTGGCCACAATAATGCGTTCACTATGCTGTTTGTAGTAGCTTACGGATACTCTTATTTTTTTATTTATTATTAAACCTACTCCTGCATTACCCCTTTTTGATTTTGTATTTATAACACTGTATTCACCTGACCAAAAGTCTAGTTCCTCCTTCCACCGAACTTCACTAATTCCCAATATATCTAACTTTAACCTATCCATTTTCCTTTTTAAATGTTCTAATCTACCTGCCCGATTACGGTATCTGACATTCCACGCTCCGATCCGTAGAACGCCACTTTTCTTTCTCCTGATAACGACGTCCTCCTGAGTAGTCCCTGCCCAGAGATCCGAATGGGGACCATTTTACCTCCGGAATATTTTACCCAAGAGGTAGTGAATAGATGGATTTGTTGCCAATCTTGTAGGAAGGGGGGGATGCAGTGTGGAGAACGTTGGGAGAACAGAAGAGGCTCTCTCCTGGAACTGCAGAGTATGCAGTAGGGACGTTTTTATTGGGGAACAGGAAAGGAAAATCTGTGCCCTTCAGTCACAGTTGGAGGAAGCAAGGAAGAAACTCATAAGGATAAAGGGAAATAGGGGGTGGGGTGGGAGGAGTGTAGTTGGGAACTCGTAGCTGGTAGGAGGATAGGAAGAAAGAGAACGCGATCTGACAATTTTATCATCAACACCAAAAACAAGTATCTAACATTGCCAGAGTTGAGTGGAGAAGAGCCTCAGGTAGAACGAGGAGCAGGAAATATTCAGCACACTTCAACTGAGGCCTAGAAGCCTAGGAATATACCAAGTGCTAGGAAGAACAAAGTGCTGCTGGTAGGGCGAGATGTAGTCCCACAGTTACAGGAGAGTTTATGGTCAGCATACCAGGCCATCAGTATCTTCAAGCCAAATGCAGGGCTGAGTGATGTGGTAGAGGACTTAGGGTCTTTATGTAAGGACTTTACAAAAGAGGACGATGTAGTGATAGTGGGTGGGAGAGGAAACAGTTTGGACAGGGATGGGGCATAGGACGTAGGTGATAACGTGGACAAGATAGCTTCCCTGACTCATGGCACCAATGTACATTTTGTTCTGTTTCAGTGTCATGGTCGACTACACCTTGATGGAGCTGTGAGTGTATCAATGTGGGTTTGGGATGGCTCTGAGGACAGCCAGTTTGGCTTATGTTTCTCTGGTGCCTGGCGGGATTATCAACAGATGGGGTTTCACTATGCATGGACTACAGGGAAGGGAAGATTGGTACAACTGATTCATGAAAGTATAGGTGGTGGATCTCAGGCCACCCATGGTCAAATACCTGTGGTCATGGGTAGGAAAAGTAGGTTTTTTAGGATAAATCCAGACAACAGGTTCCCCTGAATAAAAAGTATCTCCAGCAATTTAAAAAACACTGAAACAATCACTCACAAGACAGATTTTAACACTTCAAATATCACACATACCAGATGTCACAAAGAAAAACTAACCGTTCGAAAGAGTAACATGGGGCATTTCAGAGACTTAAACAACCAACGAAAAATAAAATACAACTGTTAGAAGCTAAGCTCCAATCTTCGAACTGCACAGTAGTTTGTGACACTGAGCACTGGTGTAGAGATACAGAAATCCAAAATGTAGTATTATCACTGGATGAAATGGTAAACTCTTACTGCAGAACTGCTTCAAGGGGTGGAGAATCATGCATTTATATCAGAAAAGGAACACATTTGAAATCAAGACATGACCCTAGTACAGTAAGTGAAGACAAGCACTTTGAAATATCAGCTGTTGAATTAAAATGGCTTGATATAATTTTGTGTGTGTTTAGATCTCCCAGTGGTAGTGTGGACACTTTTTTCAATAAAATAACAGAGGTTTTAGATAAAGACTCAAGTACGAAGGTCAACATAATTCTGTGTAGGGACATTATCATCAACACTAATATCATAAATTAATCTAGCAGCACCTTCATAAATATCGTTTAAAGTTTTGGCATGCCCCTATTGGTCAACAGTGCAACAAGGGTTACTACAATGACTGCATCAGTAATTCACCATGTGGCCACAAATATGGATAGGGAAAAATTAGATGTAGCTGTAACAGATCTCGGACTATCAGCCCATCTCTGTCAAATAACAACAGCAAAATCAGGAATCGAATCATTCCCTAAACTACAAACCTACAAACGACATCAATTAGAAATCAAAATAAAAGATTTTTCAAAAAAGCTAGCAAAACAAAGCTGGGATTAATTGTATAAGGAAACCAATGTGAATATTAAATTCTCTAAATTCTCCACATTGTTTAAATTAAACTTTGAAAAAGCATTTTCAAAAGTATGCATATCTGTATCAACATCTCACAAAAACAGATGGATAACAGCAGGTATTAAGAAGTCCTCCCAAACACTTAAACACCTCAGTTCCATGAAAAAGATTTGCTATGATCCAGAATTCTTAAATTTCTATCGTAGATACAAAAATATCTATAGGAAGGTGCTGATTGCTTCAAAAAGGTCATTTAATGACAAAATAATACACAATGCAGGGAATAAAAGCAAAGCAGGATGGGGTGTTATAAGAAAGGAAACGGGGAGAGGTAAACAGACACAGAATAAGATACTTCTAAGGGAGGGGGATAAGGTAACAAATGATCCAACAACACATAGGAAACTATGTAAACAAGCATTTTTCAAGTATTGCAGAGAAGCTACAGCAGAGATTTCCCAAAACAAATATAACACCTGTAAATAATGTTGCACTAAGTACAATGATATACTTGGAAGGAGAGACAGCATTGGTCGTATTTTTTTGTTTTATTAAACGCAAAATCGATTTTTGGTCACTTAGTGACCATCTTCAGTACTGTAATATATAATTTAAATTGGTAGGCACTGGTGTCAACAAGCTTACAGCGATCATGTGATTGCTGTAAGCTTGTTGACACCAGTGCCTACCAATTTAAATTATATATTACAGCACTGAAGATGGTCACTAAGTGACCGGAAATCGATTTTGCGTTTAATAAAACAAAAAAAATACGACCAGTGCTGTCTCTCCTTCCAAGTACACCCATTATATGGTCGTGGTGTACAGGACACTCCATGGAGTCGCCAATCAATAAGTACAATAATGTTACATCCAACCACAGAGAATGAAGTCAATAAAACTGTGCAAAAACTAAAAACTAAAATGGCAATTGACTTAGATGAGGTACCAATGTGTGTACTGAAATGGTCCGCAGCTCGTGGTCGTGCGGTAGTGTTCTCGCTTACCGCGCCCCGCTTCCCGGGTTCGATTCCCGGCGGGGCCAGGGATTTTCTCTGCCTCGTGATGACTGGGTGTTGTGTGATGTCCTTAGGTTAGTTAGGTTTAAGTAGTTTTAAGTTCTAGGGGACTGATGACCATAGATGTTATGTCCCATAGTGCTCAGAGCCATTTTTTTTGTGTACTGAAACAATACATAGGGCTTATACAAGGCCCCTGAACAAAAATAATAAATGAATCTTTCACATCAGGGACATTTCCAGAGCAGTTAAAACAAGCAAGAGTTGTACCTTTCCTTAACAAAGGTAATGCAGAAGATATAGAAAATTACTGGCCCAATTCCCTGCTGTCACCAGTCTCAAAAATAATAGAAGCAGTTATGAAAGATAGATTAATGAATTACTTGAAGAAATATAATCTTGTAAGCGAATCACAGTTTGGTTTCCGAAGTGGTAAAAATAGCCATAATAGAATTCACAAAAGTTGTACTTGATGCTCTTGATAAAGATGAGTGTGTCACAGCCTTGTTTTTAGATCTTTCTAAGTCCTTTGATACAGTCGACTACAAGATGCTATTAAATAAATTAGAAGCATTAGGAATAAGATGGGTAGCTAATGACTGGTTTCGATCATACCCAGGAAATTGGATAGAAAGAGTATAGGTAACACGTACTTCAAATAGATCTAAACATTTAGTAAAACACTTATCACAACCAAAATACATTAATATAGGGGTTCTGCAACGTAGCAGTTTAGGACTAATACTATTCCTGATACATCAATGAATATCCGAGTAGTGTTACTCATGGTGAAAAAATTCACTTTTCTGATGACAGCAATATTATAGTCACTGAGAAAACAAGAGAACACATTGCACAGAAAGCAACTGTAACTCTCAGGTAAGTTTATGATTGGTCAATAAGCAATAAAGTGCCATTGAACATAAGGAAAACTAATGACATGAATTTCAGTTTGAAGAGGAAAAATGACAATGTTAAATTAAATGTAGATGGCACCTCTATGGACTGAATATTGATTCTCAGTTGGAGTGACGTGAACAGTCAAAGGTGCTAGCAAACAGAATGTCGTCGGCATGTTATGCCCTTAGAATCCTATCATCAGTGTGCAACAAGCAGTGTCGTTTAGTTACATATTGTTCATATGTACACTCAATTCTTAGGTATGCCATTCTTTTTTGGGGAACAAATGCACAAAATATGAACACAATTTTCAAACTCCAGAAAATAGCCATAAGAATAATAACCAAAAATAGTAGTGAAGCTCATTGTAAATACTGGGGATTTCAACTGCTCCATTTACCAGCCAGTTGTGCACATCAAAAATACCATTGGTAATTATTGCACAAACAGCTCTGTCCATAACCATGGAACAAGAGCTAGACTCAACTTACATTTACCAAGAAAAAATAAATACAAATCTCAAAATAGCATTTTCTACCAAAGAATAAAGCTGTACTATAAATTACCAAAATACATTAAAGAAATTGCAAAAATACAGTTATTTAGGAAGGCAGCCAAAAAGTACCTGTTATGCAATATATTTTATAAATTTAAGGATGACTTAGACAAAACAGTTTAGGGGTTTGGTAAAAAATGTTAAACAAATAAAAAATAATAATGATTATAAAACATCCAACATTCCACACTATGTTTTTTTCCCTCTTATTCCCTTTTCTAGAAATACTTACCCCAAGCCGTGCATAGCATAACACTAACACCTCTTCCTCTTTTTGAGCTCAACATCTCACTCATTATAGTGGGTGGATGACTCAATTTTGTAGGATAGCAAAGGGGAAGTTGCGGTACAGAAAATGGCCCAGATATCACAAATGGTTCAAATGGCTCTGAGCACTATGGGACTCAACTACTGAGGTCATTAGTCCTCTAGAACTTAGAACTAGTTAAACCTAACTAACCTAAGGCCATCACACACATCCATGCCCGAGGCAAGATTCGAACCTGCGACCGTAGCGGTCTCGCGGTTCCAGACTGCAGCACCTAGAACCGCACGGCCACTTCGGCCGGCCCAGAGATCACAGGTGTGTATGTATGTGTTGGTTGTGTGCTGAGTGAAGTGTTATGAAACAATGTTTGTATAGTGTGTGCAGTGACTGATAGTGTCATATGAGTGAACAGTGTGGCATTACGTTATTTAATAAGTTATTTGTAAAAAAAGGTATCGTATAGCAGGAGTATTCTAATGATTGTCTCTAACTAGAACTCCGTAAATGTATGTGTATACGAAATAGCTAATTTTAAATTGGTCTAAACTTGTAAATACTTTGACATGTTCTATTTCCTTGTAAAAGAGATCTACGGATGAATAAAACTACTACTACTACTACGTGAAAGCTTTTTTAAGACGAGCGCTAATTTCGTTTTTTGATTTCTCGTCAGATCATAACTCAGGTTTGCAGTTTTCTTCTGATGAGCTATCATCCTCATCATCGCTAATTACGACAACAGTTATTTCATACTTTGTATCATCTTTACAGGCTCCAAGAACACGTAGACAATTGACTATATTTTCATATTGTCGCCATTCGGTAGCGGTTAGTACCGTTTGTGAATCGTTTACAGAGGTTATTTCAACACTAATGTTGACGATTTCGTCCCCCAACGTGCTTCTACATATAACGACCATTTTATTGACTGTACGCGAACGTTGCCTTGCGCTTTTTATTTCCTCTTCCTTATTTTTGGGCCACGTCACCTTATCGACGTCCCTATTATCTGTCCTGCCTTCAGTTATCTGTTTGGTCGCATATGATTTCTTAAAATCCTCCCACTCTCATTATGTTAGGCCCCTGTACAGATCGTCCATCTGCACATACCATTCTTCATCTTTGAAACCTCATTTTCGCCTGTTACACTACTATTTGTTCCGCTACTCAGGCCTTCTCTTACATTTACTCATTCGCCCACTCTTTCCTCAACTACAAAACTATTATTTGCGTAGCGGTTTCGTTTCTGTATACTGTGACGCTTACATACTGTTCCGCCGGCTCACATACGGCTTCTCTTGGAACGGCTGGAACAAAAGATTCAAATGGCTCTAAGCACTATGGGACTTAACAACTGAGGTCATCAGTCACCTAGCCTTACGACTACTTAAACCTAGCTAACCTACGGACATCACACACATCTATGCCCGAGGCAGGAATTCGAACCTGCGACCGTATCAGCAGCGCGGTTCCGGACTGAAGCGCCTAGAACCGTTCCACCACAGCGGCCGGCGAACAGCTCGAACATTCGCACGCGTCGATGCTCACTGATAGCTTATAAGTTTGCTAACGCTGTGTCTGCTGCCTGCTATCGGGGAATCACTGAAGTGCGCACCTGTTGTTTTATGTGCTGCGCCGTGCTTTGACTAACTAGCATATTGCGAGTGAACCCTTAAACTCATGGTTTGAAGGACCATGCTCATTAACAAAACTACGTACGAGAAATAGTAAGTATTCTTATCATTAATTATTAATTAAGTAAAGCACAACAAACTAAAACTCTTTAAATAACAAGTGTGCTTTCATAAGCAGTCATTTGACATAATCAAAAATGTAATTGACTGTGCAACTGAACACAACATCAAATTCAAGTTCAACCACTTTCTCATAATAAATTGAACACTCGGAATTAGATTCACTAGGATTGGATTCCTGTCCAGGTTTCTGATTTGGGATGGTCACGGGAGTAAGACAGAGGTTTCAGCAACACCACGATTATTATTAAAAACAGCCAAGTATCACAAATACCTGGTCTAAATACCTGGTCCACTTCAGAGTGTCAAATACAAACAATTACTGGAAGTCTGATGGCACTGGTGAAGCAATTTTCAGCGCCTCTTAACCTGGTGGCGATGCAATCATAGCAATACTATTTGCCTCGCCCTGTTACATTTCTTCTTGGTTTCGGAATTATATTTTTATAGGGCCAAAAACCATGTCATGATAGTGGTATCGCCAAATGCAGCATATGAGGCCCATAAGTGCTCTGGGCTCAAAACTCCAGGAATATGAGCCACAATTATTCGCTACAGCTAACGAAATGTTAACCACAGCACTGCTCAGCCGACACACCTTACCCATCACAAAGCACGAGTTGTCACTTGCGTGCCACCCACACCTTTCCCACTCTGTCAGGCTACTTGTGTAGCTGCTGGGCTTCCCCACATCTTTTGCATTCAGCCCTATGTTCCCTAACTATGGACCAAGTGATTTACGGTACATTACATAACAATAATTCCATTAGTTACATAAATTCAGGAGCATAGTGTAAACAATATCGTTCAAAAGTTTCACACAACTCAAACAATTATACACAATCAACGAATTTCCACGACAGATACAACATTCTACATAAGCAAAACTACTATTTTACACACAGATATCGATCAAGATACAAAATATGTCAAATACTGTGTTACAGTATAACATTGTGGATTATTCCCGTTTCAGCCCCTATTGTTTCATGAATTTAGGATTGGTTGTGGCGCCATACGTAGCCTTCAGAGTGGCATGTGCAACGGATGTGCGTTCCAAGCAAAGAGCTGTCAGTGAATTTCTTCTGACGCGAAACCAGAGTATCCCAGATATTGACAGGTGCCTGCAAAATGTCTGTGGAGATCTCACAGTGGATAAAAGTACGGTGAGTCATTGGGCGAGACGTCTGCCATCATCGTAACAATGTCGCGCAAACCTGTCTCATCTACTGCGTGTCAACCAGCCCTCAGGAAACTGAAGACACGACTTAAGCTTGTTCTTCGCCACAAATATGCAAACGAAATTTTCCTCCTTTATGACAATGCAAGGCCTCACACAGCTCAGAGCGCCTGAGAGGAGTTCACAAAACTGTATTGGATTTTTCTTCCTTACTCACCCTACTGCTCGGATCTCGCACCTTCCATCTTGGACTAAACAGCCAAATGAAGGGTGTACTCGTTGGGAAGCAGTATGTGGATTATGGGCAAGTTATTGATGCAGCAAAAATTTGACCGAGACATCGACCAGTGGAGTGGTACCATGTGTGCACACAGGCCCTCTCAGTAGCGTGGCCTAAGGCCGTCGCATTGGAGGGAGATTATATTGAAAAATAGGATTTTGTAGCCAAAAGAGTGGGAAAGAATATGGTGTATTGGATTCCTGAATAAAACCAACATGCTTTCAGAAAAAAAATGTAGCATTATTTACTGAAGGCATCTCGTAAGAATACTGTTCAAATTGTTTTGTAAATCGTTTATACAGATTTGAAACGGCAAAGAATGTGTAACGCCTTCTTGGGGAACGCCAGATATCACCTCTGCTTTACACAGTTTTGCATCGATTAATACGTACTGTGGCTTTTGCCACAGAAAATCACGAATCCAGCCACTTAACTGAAGCGATACTCCACGGGCACGCAATTTAATTAGAAATCTGCTCTGAGGAAGGGTGTTGAAAGCTCTCTGGAATGTAGGAATATGAAATCAATTTAAGATTCCCTGTCGATAACACTAATTATTTCTTGCTAGTAAATAACTATTTGTGTTCCACAAAACGGTATTTTCTGAATCCATAGTGACTATGTTTCAGTGAACCGTTACCTTCGAGGTAATTCACAACTTTCCAGCGCAGTATATGTTCCAAAATCGTACTTCATATAGACACCTGTGGTATAAGTCTGTTGGGTCCGTAATTCTTCGGAGTACTCCTATTTCCTTCTACCAGTATTGGTATGACCTGTCCAACTTTCCTGACTTCAGGTATGAGTCCATCGCCTAGCGACGACGTGTACATGATTTCCAAGTATGGTGCTATTGGATCAGCATACAATGAAAGAAAGCTGAACGGTATATATTATGGATTGGTGACCTCGCCTTTGTAAGTTATTAAGCTTCTTTACTACACCAAAGATGCATATTTCTAAGTTACTCTTATTGGCAGCTGTTTCTGATTCGAATTTTGGTGAATTAATTTCGGAAAACACTGTTTAAAAACTGCGCTTTAGTGCCGCTGTCATCTATAATATTTCCATTGTCATCGCGCAGTGTACCTTACATACGAACAGATCTTTGGCTTTTCTGTCAAATTTCGAGACAGACTTTCGTTACGGAAGCTGTTGACAGCATCTCGCGCTGAAGTCTGTGATATGTTTCCACCTTCATTAAGGCATCATGACTCTCGGAAATTTTGTGTTCTTTTGAATTTGGCAACCTTTTCTTGTTACTTTTGCAATAGCGTCTTGACTTCTTTTGTGTACCATAGGGTATCAGTACCATATTCCGTTAATTTATTCGAGACAGATCTCTAATTTGGGTCAGATACTATTTCTTTGAATTCAAGTCACATCCAGTTTACCTCCAAATAGTTATTTGGGAACGAGTTAAGACTGTGTCTTAGAAACGGGTCTACGTCTTTAATTAGATGTACTTTGCTCTTACGTTTGGCGGATCTGGGCGTTACGTTATTTGGTCTTGCTTTAACGATCTTGTGGTCACTAATACCTGTATAAATCTTGACGCCCCCTATTTACTCAGGATTATTTGTGCCAATAGGTCAGGTATGTTTTCCAATGATTTACATCTCGAGTAGACTCTTGAGTCAATTGGTGAAAATGATATTCGAAGAAGGCATTTAGTGCAGTTTCTGACGATGTCTCACACCTACCTGTGGCTTTGAATATGTAATTTCGCCAACACGTCGAGGATAGACGGTGGTTACCACCAACTATAATAGTATAACAGGGGTGCTCAATTATTTATGTACTCCAGTTGATAAGTACAACGTCTTCCCACATTAACTCTATTTCAATTTATCTAGATGATAAACTACTCCTAACAGTAACAGTAACAGTCACAGTAACAAACATGCCACCACCAATTGTATTTCATCTATCGTTTCTGGACACAATACGTCCTTCGTAAAAATGTCGCTTGAGCTTATCCTAGCCTGTAACTAACTTTCGGTACTTACCTCGAGCTTCTGACTTTCCTATTAGCGCTTGGAGCGTTGTGTCTTTACCAACACAGCTAAGACAGTTTACAACTTAGATGTCGATTGTTGCTGTGTCCGCCCTCTTCCTGTGTTCTTCCAGCAAGTTTCGAAATTAAAGCCCTTACTGTACTTTCCTGAGAAATTCTAATCTACAGAACCCTCCAGTCCATTCCACATAACCGCCGCTAAGTCCGCCCGGTTGGCTTTCCGGGCGGGAAGGAGCGCCTGGTCCCCGGCACGAATCCGCCCTGTGAACCGGCCAGTCTGTGGATGGTTTTTAGGCGGTTTTTCATCTGCCTCGGTGAATGCGGGCTGGTTCCCATCATTCCGTCTCAGTTACACTATGTCGGCGATCGCTGCGCAAACGAAGTTCTCCACGTAGGCGTACACCACCATTACTCTACCACGCAAACATAGGGGTTACGCTCGTCTGGAGTGAGACGTTCTCTGGGGGGTCCACCGGGGGCCGAACCGCACAGTAACCCTGGGATCGATGTGGGGCAGTGGAGGGGTGAAGTGGACTGCGGTAGTCGTTGTGGGGTTGTGGACAACTGCGGCTGCGGCGGGGACGGAGCCTCTCCGTCGTTTCTAGGTCTGCCCGAACGTCAATTATTTTGGCGTCTTATTTCCTGTCTAACTTCCCCAGTGTTGGCTGATGTAAGTCGATTTCACTCCATTCACCTTATAATTTCTTCTACTGAGAGTAGCCAGACCGTACAGCTGCTCTTATAAACCGTACGCTGTCTGTTAAAGAAGTAGAATGTTATCGAAAAACCTCTACATTTTTATTTCTTCTCCTTGAACCTTAATTTCTTTCTGCATGGTTACTTTCAATGCTTGTTTGATGTGCTGATCGAATAAGACGGGGAACAGCCTAGAACCTTGTCTCACTCCCTCCTCGATTACGCTCTCCTTTTCATGTCCTTTGACCCTCATAACTGTGGCTTGTTTCTTTTATAAAAAGTGTAAGAAACCTTTCTCTCCCTGTATTTTAACCCTGCTACCGGAACAGAAGAGAATCGAAGCACCTGAGATGTGGTGTTACAGACGAATGTTGAAAATTAGGTAGACTCAGAAGGTAAGGAATGAAGAGGTTCAGCGCAGAATCGGAGAGGAAAGGAATATGTGGAAAACACTGATAAAGAGAAGGAACATGATAATAAGACATCTGTTAAGACATGAGGGAGTGACTTCCATGGTACTAGAGGGAGATGGAGAGAGCAAAAACTGCAGAGGAAGACAGACATTGGAATACATCCAGAAAATAATTGAGAACGTAGGTCGCAAGTGCTACTCTGAGATGAAGAGGTTGGCACAGGAGAGGAATTCGTGGCGGGCCTCATCAAACCAATCAGAAGACTGATGAGAAAAAAAAAACCTTCAGTATTTGACAGTGCATTCCAGTCTCGCAACCTTGAAATGCTATAAATGTAGCTATACCTTTCTTCAGTCTACCTTAAGATAATCCTAGTGAGTTCTTTAATTTACGCGGAACAGAAACTGGCCTTTCCCGATGTCACACCCTACCAGTCTTCCGATTCACCTACAAATAACTTGTGTCCGTATTTTGCAACCGTGACATATTGAACTGGTGGTTTAGAAACAAAGGATTATAATTGGGATTATTCCATTCTAACGGCATGTGATCTGTTTTATTTATTTTGCGTACCAGGTGGAATAGTTTGGTAATGATTGTTCTTCTCAAGCAAATCAATAATTCTGACTGAATGTAGTCTACTCCAGCTAGCTTGTGTCATCTTAGGGCTCCATAGGTCTCTCAACTTCATTTAATAAGTCCACAGGTCGTGGTCCATTTGTGGTCGGGCACTCGGCCAGTGCACATCGCGCGGTGACGGGCGGTTGCGCAGGCCAGCGTTTACATCACGAGGGTTGCCGAGGTGGGGAGCCGAGCAGCGTGTGGGAGCATTGCTCACGTCTGTTTTCCTTATAACTGCTGTATGTACGATATCGACAATACCAGAGCCAACAGCGTTCAGTGTGTTTTCGATCGCTCTGCATTGCGGCCGACGGCGTTTGAAATTCACGAGTGGATTTTTGAGGATTTGAAATTGCCTGAAGATATAGTCGACACGTTTCAATTGGACTTTGTGCAATACTCGTTACTTGTCAAATTTATTTCGAGTGAGCCGGCCGGTGCTGCCGAGCGGTTCTAGGTGCTTCAGTCTGGATCGCGTGACCACTACGGTCGTAGATTCGAATCCTGCCTCGGGCATAGATGTGTGTGATGTCCTTCGGTTAGTTAGGTTTAAGTAGTTCTAAGTTCTAGGGGACTGATGACCTCAGATGTTAAGTTCCATAGTGCTGAGAGCCATTTGAACCATTTTATTTCGAGTGAAGCTTACGATAAATTCGTTGAGGAGTATGTTGGCATGAGACAATTTCGTCATAGTGATGGTAGTATTAGTAATACCCAGATCGTGCCTTCGGGATACGGTGTGAGAACCGTCAGGGTATTTAATGTGCCACCTGCATGGCCTAATGAGCTCATTGCACGTTCTCTGTCTCTGTACGGCGTTTTTTCGTCGGTTACCAATGAAAAATTACCAAGTGCATATCGTCACCAAGTTAACAGTGGCGTGAGAAGTGTACGTATAGACATAAACAAAACATATACCTTCGTATGTTGTCATTGGCGGCTGTAGCGCGCAGGTAACTTACGTTGGTCAACCTCCTACCTATTCGATTTGCCGTTCAACAGAACATCTGCGGATGAACTGCACACGTCGACGTCCTGCAGTCGGTAGTGAAAGGCTTGTTCCATTATTAAGTGAGGTAGTCGCGTTGACTGTACCTCAACCCCGTCACCCGGAACATGTTAACGAAGCGGGAACGCCGGTACTGATGGACACCAGTGACGAAGACATTCCCGGTAGGAAGGACGGCACCTCGGCCCAGTCATCCACGCCAGGACGGTTACTGCTGGATACCGACGCTGCACAGGCCACCTCTGAATCTTCGGTGTGAGAAGCAGGAGGAGGTGCATATCAGTTTTCCTGAACCACTCCTACCGGCAGAGACTGCAGCAGAAACGAAGAAAGGACATCGAAGGAGGAACAAAGGGAAGGTGGGCAAACTAAGCTCTTTAGAGCAGGCGGGTGTGTTTACTCAGTGGGCTCGTAATTACGTTTTCTCGTGGAAAAACAATTTCTTAAGGCAATATTACAGTTTAAATAAGTAAATTAGTATCTATTGTGATCTATATATTGAAGGTTTCGATTTTACTTGAGTAGTTTTCGTGAAAATATAACGGTTCTAAAGTGCAAACCTTTAGCATGGGTTTGTTTTCGTTATTAACCGCAGCAAGCTATGTGATTATACAATAACTTCCGGGTAGTGTCTGTATAGCTTTATTGTGAAGAGTATCGTACGTGTATAGTTTGCATTCGGTTCTTGTTTTCTGTGTTTCTATACATCCGCACAGTTAATTTTCCATATTGTGCAGTAAAGTCGTTAAGTGGTGCTTCTGTTTCCATTAGAGTATTTATACATAATTCAGTGATAGCGCCTGTTCAAATTTGTCGTTAGAAAATATCGAGCCTCTTCAGTTTCTGACTCGTTTCATGATTTCCGCCACTATAACCTACACCAGAAATTAACTCTGCGCTGTTCACATTCGCCTGCTGCTACATTCGCCTGACGTCCAGAAATTCTCTGCTCATCTCACCGGAAGCTATGTTTCTTTCTGCTAATTATTAATTGGTGTACAGGAATTGTTTGTAGTGTAATTTGTATTGTTTGTATTAGTGTTGATTGTTTGTAGTGTAATTTGTATTGTTTAAACTGCCGTCATGTGTGAAAAATGTGGATGTTGTCGTAGATCAGTGGGCACGGTAGTGAAATGTCAGGACTGTGGGTTGGTTTTTACTGGGGAGATTGTAGCAGGGAAGCTGTTATAGTGCCAGATGAGGCTCGCCAATGGGGTTGTAGATTATGCAGCCGTGACAAGAAAATCGTGGAACAGAGAAAAAAGATTTATGCCCTTCAGGCTGAAATAAAAATGGTGTACTTTGAATTAGACAGGTTGAACGGGGAAAGAGACAATGGGAGCTGAGAACAGATTCAAATGGCTCTGAGCACTATGGGACTTAACTTCTAAGGTCATCAGTCCCCTAGAACTTAGAACTACTTAAACCTAACTAACCTAAGGACATCACACACATCCATGCCCGAGGCAGGATTAGAATCTGTGACCGTAGCGGTCGCGGGTTTCTAGACTGTAGCGCCTAGAACCGCTCGGCCACCCGGGCCGGTTTCAGAACAGGTAACAAGTCGTAGTTAGAAGGAGAAATCCTCAGAAATCACTTTTCAGATTCCAGTGAGCAATCAGGCTGATTTGTTACCTGAAGTAGAAGAGTCTCGAACAGTTTCTGAGCAAAGTAGGGTACAGCAGACTCGTAGTAACAACTTGAACTGGAAGAAGCACATTACAGAGCTTCTCAGACAACTAAGTTCAGCTTCTTTCGCTCCTCGTATAATCGTTAGTCTTGGCAATAAACAGATCAGCCTCCTAACGTACTTTGCATATTTACACTCAATAATGTCTTATGGAATAGTTTTCTGGTGTGACTCACCACTCAGACATAAAGTATTGATTGGACAAAAGAGAGCAGTGAGATTAATTAGTGGTGTTCACCCAAGGACGTCATGTACGCCCCTTTTCAAGGAGTTAGGTATTTTAACTGCACCATCAGAGTACATATATTAGCTAATGAAATTCGTTACAAATAATCATCTCAATTCGCGAAGAGCAGTGATGGTCATACGTACAGAACTAGAGGGAAAAATGACCTTTCGTATCCGTTATTGAAGCTGTCAGTTGCTCAAAAAGGAGTACATTATTCAGCAATAAAAATCTTTGATCATTTTCCCAACAGCATAAGGTGTCTGGCAGGTAGCAGATCAAGTTTTAAATCTAGCTTAAAATTACTTCTGTTGAACAACTCCTACTCCATGGACGAGTTTCTTTTTCAGAAATGGTAAAAAAAATGTAAGTCGAAATGTAGTTGCATGTGTAGAACTAAAAGTTTCAGTAATATTAATATTAGCACTATTCATGTGTGTATATATATCTTGTAATCTGACTTGTTCCACATCATGTCGATAAAATAATCGGGAAAATGATCTACGAAGCATCACATAACTAAAATTAAAAGTATAGTGGCCAAGAGGAAAAGTCGGATGCTTTGATAACCGTACCCGTGTCAGAAAGTGGCAGCGAGACTGAATCTCAGTCTTCTTGCTCAGTGCGCTGCGAGAACACCGCGAAGTAAGAACGTATTCGTGAACAAACTAAACAGCTGAAGGCACTACTGAGCGCCGGGAGGAAACAGAGCGCTGTACCAGCTAAGAGGAAGAGCGAGAGAGCAGCGAGCAGCTGTCGCATGGCTCCCACAGGAACTCGCTGACGTCAGCCGCAGCCCCGAGTGATGGCCAGGCGGCTGCGGCCACGTTGACAGACTCAGCCGGCGGTGGCGGGCAGGGCGGCGCGCCCACCCGACAGCAGTGAGCCGTGGTGGCAGTAGGACGAGGAGATGCAGCAATAGCGGCTCTCGCGCATGACAATCGCGCTGCGACCCTCTGCCACTCCCTGACACGTTGTGGCTCTGACGTATCGCCTCATACTCTAGGCGTTGCAAGACGAGCCTGGTTTGAAGCTGTCGAGAAGGGTGTTCCCAACACTCAGAGTTCATTGCCCTATGTGCCACTATGTGCCATAGCCAAACCTACAATATTACCACACTTATCGTCAATAGGAACCAAAGGGCGGTGAAAATCCGTTCGCTAACTGATTTCATGTACGGTACCGGCGTTGACATTGCCCTGCTACAGGAGGTAGTCACAGTCTTATAAGTGCCCGGTTATGTACTTATTCATAACGACAATATGCAGGATGCTGTTGGCACTGCCGTACTTTTGCGCGAAGGTATACTCTTTACGGACGTGCAACGGCGGCTGCCTAGTGGTCGTGTCATTTCTCTTCGAGTGAATCGTGTGCAGATTGTTAACGTGTATGCAGCCTCAGGTAGCAGTCGTAAGAGAGAACGTTCAGCTTCTTATAAAAACGATGTTCCCATGCTCCTTGGCGCATATCGTGCACATCTCATTCTTGGCGGTGACTTCAATTGTGTGCTTAACGACAGAGACCAAGCTCCTAACATGAACAGTTGTGTAGAACTTGAACATTTAATTCATGGCATGAGTCTTCACGATGCATGGGAAAAACTGCACGGTGAACAGGTATCGTACACCTTCGTAACCAGTCATTCTGCCAGTCGGCTGGGTAGGATCTCTGTGTCCAGTGCCCTCCAGCGACACACTGTGAACTGCGACATAGCTCTTGTCAACTTCTCTGACCACGGCGCATATCACTGTAACCTGTACCTACAACGTCAGCAAATCTATAGCGCTAAAGGCTACTGGAAATTGAATGTCAGCCTTCTGCAGGAAGCCCAACTTGAGGAGGAAGAGGTGAACATAATGTGGCAACAGCTATAATGGCACCGACGTCGTTACGCTAGCGTTCTACAGTGGTGGATTCAGTGTGCCAAGCCCAAATTACTCCCGCCTCGCCATCACGACATACGCTCGACAAAACGATTTTGGTAGAAGCAGACTATGGAATTTTATTATCGCTGTTTGAGAGAACTGTACAGCCACACTACTAATTCTTTCCGTTATATCGATGTCAAGATCAAAAGTTGTAAAGCGAAAATCATGGCGATCCAACGCAAACGAATGGAAGGAATCTTCGTGCAAACCGGCCCAAAAGATGTTGCCCCCGAAGAACGGGCCTCTCGGTACCATGTTCTGAGAACGACGAAACGATGTAAAGCCATGCTGATTGAAGCCGTCGTTGATGACGACGAGAATGCCATCACGAAGCAACGTGACATCATCTCGCACGTCAACGACTATTATAGTCAACTTTATAAGAAGCAGCCAACTGACCAACTCTTGTGTGACAATTTTCTGTGGACCATGAACTGCCGCTTGTCACACGAGGATAATGCACATCTACAATCTGTTTTCACGGCGGACGAAATCCTACTATCGGTCCACAGTCCAAAGAAAGGGACATCACCAGCACCCGACGGTGAGTTTTACCAGCGCTACTGGAACATACTCGGCCCGACACTTCTCGAGGTAACGAATGAAATCTGGCAACTGGTGGTAATACGCAAGGCATTCAAGGAAGGTATCATCTTTCCTTTACCGAAAAAATGTAACAGCAGCATGGTAAAAAACATGCGACCCATCACACTCCTGAACGCCGATTTCAAAATCGTTACCAGATCGATTAAGCTTCGAATGCGAACCGCTATGTTCAAGGTTTTAGGTAATTACCAATACAGTGCAGTGCAAGGCCGAAGTGCATTCTCAGCTGCTTGTGATTTGAGGGACATCATATGTTCATACGCTGGAACCAAAGGAAATGGCGCTCTGATCTTCCTAGATTTTGAGAAGGCGTATGACCGTTTACGTCAGGACTTCCTCTTTAAAAGCATGGAAAACTAGGTTTTGGGCCTCATAGAATTAATTCGCTAACGTACTACAAACGTCTCTTTCAGGATTCTCATTAATGTCCATTTTTACAAAAGAAGTTCCCATTGGTCAATTCATCCGACAAGGATGTCCTCTGTCAATGATTTTGTACGCCATTGCAGTAGAGCCACTACTGCACAACTTAGTGCACTGTGGGATCGGGCTTAGCATCGATTCTGTTATTATGCCATGCATTGCGTATGCTGACGATATATGCGTAGCTGCTTCATCGTCACAACAACTTGTCTCAGCAGAATTTCTTCTGTAAGCATTCACGTTTCTTTCAGGAGCAATATTAATTAGAACTAAAACCACAGATTTGCCAATCGGAGGCGGTATCGGAGATATATCCATGTTACCTGGTCCAATGTAAAGGATTGTCACAAAACTCTCGGCATAACCTTTGAGGCCAACTCAGACAAATTTCTGACGAAGAACTGGTTTCAAATGCTCAGTAAATTACGTGCTGCTTTGATACTCCACTGCGACCGTGATTTGAACGTACTGCAGAAAGGTTAAGACCATAGGGATCGCCATTACAAGCAAGATGAATTATTAGGAGCAAATTCTTCCTATATCCGACCATCTAGCAATGAGTATACAACAATCACTATGCAGGTTTCTTTTCAGAGGGCACATTTTCAAAGTTCAATTTGATACATTAACTTTACCTAAGTCCAAAGGTGGCCTTAACCTCATTAAGGTACACAAAAACTGTGTCACCCTGCTCCTAAATCGCATCAGAAAGGAAGTTCATACCTGATGGACCAGTTTCATCACAAACCTCATCCAGCGATGGAAGCCTCATAGCCTTGACCCAGCCGTTAATATCACCGGCATTCCGTTCTATTACCGACATGTGCGACTGTACTACATGGAAGTGAGCTGCGTCCGACACAACATCGTCGATGCCGACAGTCTGGCCAACAGGAAACTTTATAACCTTCTCATGGCAACAGACCGCAGGAATCGTCTCGAAGACTAATACCCACATATACATGGAGTATAGTATGGCGAAATGTGCATAGCGACATGTTACTGTCACGCGTCATAGCCGACTAGTACCTCACAGTCAACGTTAAAGTAGCAACGAATGACAAGCTACATAAGATAGGCCTTCATCCGACGCCCTACTGTGACGCATGCAGGAGAATCGATACACTAATACATAGGCTCACGTGAGGACATGCAGAACAAATTACATTTCATCTTCAAAGATTGTCGGTGACAGACCGCTCGACGCCCATTAGTGTAGACCTTTTAGAGATCATTGAGCCACAAACACTGAGGTATCCAAGAGCAAAAAACAACGCTGCAACGAAGATCATGGGCCACACAGCATCGTTTATTACGCAGAATAGGCATGCTACTTTCCTAGATTATTACTCTTACATCTAAATTGAACACCTTAAAATAAGCCAACATTGTGAATACACGAAATTGTTTGGAAATAACCTGCACATCATAATCAACGGTTAAATACTTCAGATCCAGTGTTTCGGATAGTAGAGGTTGACACTGTTCTGTATAAAGAATCCTAGTTGCTTCCTTAGACTTAATTTATTACTGAAATTTTACGATGTTATTTCAGGCGCTTAACATTGCAGAAGGCAGTTTTATTTCCGATTTACTGTTCTTACATTTCCTTTCTCTCGCAGAACAGGAGAGCAAATTTCCTTCAAAACTGAAGTGATAGTCATTCTGTCATATAAGTGTTTCTGTTTACCACTTTGGAAAGAAGAAATATCAAGAAGAAATTTCATTTCATATATTGCACAACGAAGGGCTACAAATAACATACTTTTGTTAATTCTACTCACATAACAAATTGGAGAAAATGTTTATTTTTCCTTCCTCGTCAATGGAATTCCATCCTTTTCCGCTTTCTTTTTTCAGACAGAATGTAATGAATTATTTGCAAAAAAACAAATGGTCTAGTGGCTAGTCTTGCTGCCTCTGGATCACGGGGTCCGGAGTTCGATTCTTGGCCTGGTTGGGGATTATTTTTTTGCCCGGGGACATGACGTTTGTGTTGTCCTCATCACTTGATCATCATCATTCGTGACAGTGACTAAATTGGACCAACGGGGACTTTGGATGGATGCTGATAACCGCGCAGCTGGGCGCTCCTCAAACCAGACATCATCATTTAGAGAAGCCGCGTCTCAAATCCCATGTTAATCAACTTTAGCTTTTCCAATTTATTGCTTAATTTTGTACCCATTTTTAGGGTTTCTTGCAACAGCTGTTGTTGTACTGGTCCTGGTACCATTGAGATCAATATGAGCCCAATCTACGTTTCTTTTCGTTTCTTGAGTGTAATATTTATGGAAATATAATCATTACTGTTACAATGAACAACTGCGGTGTATGTTCTTACGTTAGTTCATTAAAATACTGCCAACGTATTCGTGGTAAGTTACTGGGAGCTTATATGCCGCCAATGGTTCCCTGAGTCACAGAACTTCTAGCAGTAGGAGAGTTAATGTGTAATCGATTTGGGGACTGACAGCCGCATCTCCAGAAGCATCTTGAAATATGCATCTAATCGATGTTAGATATTTCTTTTCTTTCGAGCTCACAGCTGGTTGTCATTAGCTCTCAGCAACCGTGCGCGGCGTCCACAAAACCACAGAAAATTACACCCCACCGCTCGGCAGCAGACTACGCAACTGTGTATCGTCAGGCCGCTAAAACGACGTCCCTGAAATCCACGTACGTGGAACACATTGTGTGTGTGTATGTGTGTGTGTGTGTGTGTGTGTTTCTTTGCACCGGGCGGGAACAGTCTATCGCCAGGCCGAGCTGTGGAATTCGTAAATATTTTCATCGTGGTGGTGCCGGTTTGACACCAAAACCACTCAAGGCCGCTGCAAGATATTTGGAACTTGTTAATTGTTTGTCGCCGATGGTGAGTTATCGATCCAGCTCCTGTTTACGGTGCGGTGTAAAGTGCCGTTCGCTTCAACCGTTTGTGATATGACCTCTTCCTCTAGCTGTACAAAAGTAGGCCGTGTAATGTAACCTCTTTCCTCCAGTATGGACAATTGCTTTAAATTTATTCGTGTTCGTAAAATGTCACCGCGAGAAAGGATACACCACATTGCCAGTTATAAAAGGAAACACACAATCGTAAAACGATCGATAATGTATATGTATTCTTTTCTTATAGCATAGAATGAGTTTAGCTTAAGGCCAAGCAGTCGTCATTGGAAAGCAGCGAACTTAGTAACGAAGAACCCGTGTTATTGTTGACTCAATAATGCAAAAAGTTAGCTTTCTATGATAATACAAAAAATTACTTCGTTAATGACATAGACTGCAGATTCGACGCATATTGAATGGAGAAGACGATAGCGCACATGTGGCTCGATTGTTGCATCACACAAGAAACTACGTCCAAATAAGGTAAAATACAAAAGCTAAACAAAATAAATTTCATTAATACAGGAATGCAGGGCTACGCACTGTGCTAAAAATAAATCAGCACATTATCTAAACTGCATTACTTTTAACATAAAATATAAGTTATAAGTTGGTATCAACAACTTTCTAGATGCGAGGCTCGAAGAAGAAAAAGGAAGAAATATCAGTTCAATTACTTTAGTAAAAACAGTTCGAATATATCTTTCATATGTCACCTTAAAGAGCCAATTTCCTGGGCTCATACGAAGCCATTTTTAGGAAGAAAGGGAGAATGTCAGGCCTTTTATCACGCTATCGAAAGTACTTGAAGGAGTAGCTGCTACGCTGATAATTGGTACGATTCCTGTGAAGAATATCACAAGGGAGAATTGAGCTGGAGGTCTACAGGAGCCATCTGCTAGCCTCTCGATTCCAATGAAAACAAGAGTGTATGCTTCTAAAATGGCAGAACTAGATAATTTGCAGGAGGACGTCATTCGGCGAGCCGGCCGGAGTGGCTGAGCGGTTCTTGGCGCTACAGTTTGGAACCGCGTGACCGCTACGGTGGTTGGTTCGATTCCTACCTCGGGCATGGATGTGTGTGATGTCTTTAGGTTAGTTAGGTTTACTTGGTTCTAAGTTCTAGGGGACTGATGACCTCAGCAGTTAAGTCCCACAGTGCTCAGAGCCATTTTGTCATATACAGGGAGAATCACCTGAAAATTATATTACAAACATTGCGGAAATCGAAAGTGCTACTGATGTGCTGTTAGTAGTCGTACTTTTAGCCAATCTTTAGTCATTGATAATATATCAATGGAACGATGTCTGGTGACGTTAACAGAGTGTATACAGGATAAAATAGAATGTCAGTGGTTTTGCTGCAGGAGTCTAGTGCGAGTTGTTCACGAGACACCGTATTTTGAGAAGTTTTCAAACACACACTTAAACAATTTTTTTTTCTTCTCAGAATCGCACTTGAATTCTACGTCCTCAGTTCTTTCTTCTCTTACAATTTTTCCGCTTTACAGTTTTCTCTAGTAGCACGGACGTTAATCCCTGATACATTCGAAGGTGTCCTCCCATACTGCACCTTTTCCTTATCAGTATTTTCCATATATATCTTTCCTCGCCGATTCTCTGGAGAAACTCCTCATTCCATACGTTATCAGTCCACCTAATTTCCAACACACTTCTACAACACCATGTATCAAATGCTTCAGTTCTCATTTGTTCCGGTTTTCCCACACTTTATGTTTCACCACCATACACTGCTATGGTCCAAACACGAATTCCAAGAATTTTCTTCTGAGTTGTGTGGCACGTCGGCGATGCATCGACCCTCATGTTTGTACTATCTTCCTCCGTGCATAGGTATGAGCGGCCGCGCCGCCTGCTGGCAGTTTTCGCGCAACTGAGAGGAGGGGCTCCGAATTTGAGCACGAATGCCATTACTGTCTGTTAGTTGTTTGCGTGAGTGGTTGCCGTGTGGCTGCACTTTCTAACGCTTGTGTCCGCTCCGCCCTGTATTTTCTGAGGTACCCACTAAAGCCTGATAAATCTTTTGTCTTGTTACGTACGTTTCTAACTGAATTTGATACATTCCGTTGCAGATTCCTCATATCCAAACTTAATCTGCGACTGAGGTGGCTTGTTGGATGTCTGCCTTCAGTAATGGTGTGTGTGGCACCGTCACGGTATCTCGCATGGAGACGAGAGTGATTGGGCTACTTTATTGTTGGGCCGTGGCGTAAATTTGTTTATCTTGGATATATTGCAACATTTTTTTAAAAAATGCAGTAGTAGTATATGAAGCTTGAAAAGGCAAATTCGTATGTGTTAATACCATTGTGCATGGCTAATTTACCCTCATATACAATATTTGAATAATTTGGTTATTCATTGCCCTGGGGTGGAAAATCTTAAGAACTGAAGTTTTATGTTTTAGGTAAGATAGTGTTTAGATTCATTTAGGTACGATAGTAGCTTTCTTTTGAAACAGGCTGTTCGTAGTTAACTTTTATTAATCTTGTTGTTATGTCTGTACTACCTCTATAGCTAAATTTTGGAGAAGCGGCATATAATTGCCTTGCAGGAGAAAACTATTTTTAAATCTATCTAGCTAGGTCATAGGCTTGGAGAAGTTAACAACTATTTGGCCCCACTATTTATGGATATTTGATTATTTTTATTGTTCTGTCCACTTTGTTTTAAAGCTTTTAGAAGCCTTTAATGGAATTTAATTATTTGTACTGGGGGAACATTCATTATCTGAGCTCCTGTGGTTTGGTGCAGTCTCAGGATGACTATGGCTTGCCTGTATATTTCCTTTCCAATTTAAATTTGAAATTGTCTATGAAGTGCAATGTTGGAATAATATTGGCGAAAGGGGGTGACATGAGTCCCCATGTTTACTTTCCCTGTCGTATGATATTGTAAATATTACAACAGATTAAATAAAGTGACTGTTTATCGAGCTCTGAACTTAACAGAGTTTAAAACTACAAGTGCTACTCCCACAGGTTTTGGTTTCCCCCTTCCACACCACGGCCACTTGCGCTGCACCTTGCATCGTTTTAGCTCAGAATGAAGCATCATCTTCCTCAAATTAAGGCTTATGTTTGATATTACTAGACTTTGCTTGGCCAGGAATGCCCTTTCTGACATTTACAGCCTGCTTTTTATGTCATCACTGCTTCGTCCGTCAAGGCTTATTTTACTGCCTAGGTAGCAGATTTCCTTAACTTCTTCTACTTCGTGAACACCACTCCTGATATTAAGTTTAGTTCAGAAGGCTCTGAACACTATGGGACTTACCATCTGAGGTCATCAGTCCCCTAGAACTTAGAACTACTTAAACCTATCTAACATAAAGAGATCACACACATCCATGCCCGAGGTAGGATTCGAACCTGCGACCGTAGCAGTCGCGCGGTTCCGGACTGAAGCGCCTAGAACCGATCGGCCACCACGGCCGGTGATATTAATTTTCTCCCTGTTCTTACTTCTAATACTATTCCGCACTTTCGTCCTTCTTTCGATTTTTTTTTTCAATCCATATTTTGTACTCATTAGATTTTTCATTCCATTCAACACAACCTGAAATTCTACTTCAAATTCACTAAGGATATCAATATCATCTGCGAATCTTATACTTCGTATCCTTTCACCTTGAATTTTGAGTCCACTACTGAATGTTTCTTTTATTTCTGTTATTGCTTCTTCGATGCCTAAATTAAACAGGAGAGACGAAAGTGTACATCCCTGTCTCACACCCTTTTTAAACCGAGCACTTCCTTCTTGGTCTTCCACTCATATTGTCCGCTCTTGGTTCTTGAACATACTGTACGTTAACCGTCTTTCCCTAAGGCTTACCTCTATTTTTCTTAGAATTTAGAACATTTTGCACCATTTGACACTGCCGAAAGCAAGATCCTACGAACGTGTCGATTTTTCTTTAGTCTTGCACCAATTACTAACCGCAATTCATTATTATTTCTCTTTTGCCTTTACCGTTCCAAACTGGTAGTCATCTAGCACATCCTCAAATATGTTTTCCACGAATATGAATATTAGCCTCGTCAAAAACTGGGATGCATGTTCTCTTATTCTGTTTTTGCGATATTCTCGCGCTTGTCGTCTCTTGCAGTCTACGGAACTACGTAGTTAATGTTTTCGCGAAAGTCAGATGGGATATCGCCTGACGTATTCATGCTACAAACTAACATGAGTAGCCCTCTTTTTGCCATCTCCTCAAGATTTTGGAAATTCTGATAAAATGTTTTCTATCCTTACTGCCATATTCGATTTCGTCTGTCAAAGCTCTTCTGAATTATGATTCTATTACTGGATACCCTACACTTCCATTTCGACTCCTGTTTCTTCTTTATCACATCAGAGAAGTCTTCCGCCTCATAGAGTCCTTCAGTGTGATATTTCCACCTATCCGCATTTTCCTTTGCATTTAACATTGGAATTCCCATTGATTTCTTAATGTTACCATCTTTGATTTTAATTTCACTGATCCTTGTTTTGATTTTTCTGTACACTGAGTCAGTCCTTCCAACGATCACGTCTAATTCGATTTCACCAAATTTTTCCTGCAACCATTTGTCTTAGAATCCCTGCCCTCCCTATTTATTTCATTCCTAAGAGATTGTGTTTCCGTATTTTACAACTTCCCGGAACATTTCTGTGAATGCCCTGTTTAGAAACATCAGTTCCTCTTCAACTATATTGCCTACTGAGCTGTCGCTTATTGCCGTATTTATAGCCTCAGAGACCTTCAAGCGCATATACTCATTCTTTAGCTCATCATTATCCCGCTTCTTTGAGCACTGCTTATTCCTGACTAGCCTCTTGAACTGAAGCCTACTCTTCATCAATACTAAATTGTGATCTGAGTATATATCTGCTCCAGCGTAGGCCAATCAATCCAGTATCTGATTTGGATTATGTGTCTGACCATGATGTAGCGTATCTGAAATCTTACCATATCTTCCTCCTCTTGTGATTCTTGAACAAAGTAGTTACTATTACTAACTGAAATTTATTGCAGAACTCAATTAACCATTCTCCTCTCTCATTACTAGTACCAAATCCACATTCTCCCATAACCCGTACTTCTACTTCTTCAACTACAGCCGCATTCCAGTTCTCATGACTTTTAGATTTTCGTCTGGCTTTACTTGCTGAATTACGCTTGAGATATCCTCCTATACTCTCTCTGTTTCTGCACCTTCGGCTTGCGATGTTGGGATATATATCTGATCTATAGTTGTCGGTGTAAGTTTACTGTCGATTATGATGAGAATATGCCTGTCAATAAACTGATCACAGTAACACACTTTCTGCCCTTCCTTCCTGATCATAACGAATCCTATTCCTGTTTCTGCAGATTTTTATATTACTCTTTTCTGATCTGAACATAAATGCTTATCTTCTTGCCATTTTACTTCACTGACCCCCATTGTATCTAGATTAAATCGCAGCGTTTTTCTTTCAATATTTTCCACCTTCGCTACCAAGTTCAAACTTCTGACGATCCACCCCCGACTCGTAGAACGTTATCCTTTCGTTGGTTATTCAGTCTTTTTCTCAGGGCCATCTCCAACGTGGAAGTCCCCTCTCGGAGATCCGAATGTTGGAGTATTCCGGAAACTGTTGCAAATGGAGAGATCATCAGAACACTTTTTCAACTACGGGCCATTCACATTATGTGTCTTTAATGCAGTGGTTTCCATTGCCTTCTCCATCATCGTGTCGTTGATCCTTGCCGATTCTTCCGCCTTTAGAGATAGTTTCCCACCCAAAAGGCTAGAGAATGCCCTCAACCTCTGTCGGCTCCTCCGCCCTATTTGACAAGACCGTTGCCAGAATGAGAGTGGATTCTAATGTTGGAAGTCTTAGGACGACATTGCTGATTAGATTACTTCAAAATTTACGCGGTTGTACGTTTCGAACCCATGACCGAGGATGTTTTGATCAGTCATCAAAGACTATCTCCCTTTTTTGGCATTTTGTTCGTCATTGTTCGTTGTATTTGGTCGTAGCGCACGTCAAATGAAATACTTTGAAGTTGAAAGTTAACCTTAAGAAGCTGTTATAAATGGCCGAGACTGAAGCAAAAGTTTATGTGTTCTAATAACATTTATCTTTTTCTGAAAAGAATAGGCATAAGTTATGCTAAACAAGTTATTGATTGAATACCGTAAACAACTAACAGGTAGTTTAAGAGTACAGTGGACAAGGATCCTGGGTGGCAGAAGTGAGTCAACTACTCTGGCCCTAAAAATGTGGATAACGCAATCTGAATTGATCTGTCGCTGAGCAGACTTTGATTGATCAAGTCGTATTACTGTTCTTTTTTGGAAAATCACCTGCGACCAGCTTTGCGAAAGAATCGGCGACACTTTCTGCGCAACCCACCCATCATTTTGCGCGACAATGCGCGGGCGCATACAGCGTAAGCTGTGACTTCTCTGTTTGGTCGATGGGACTGGGAAGTACTGTACCATCCGCCATACTCCCAGGACTTAAGTCCTTGTGACGTAGATTTGATTCTGAAGATAAAAGAACCACTTCGTGGCAATCGTTTCAGAACTGTTCCAGAGATTCGACAGGCAGTAGACCGCTCCATTCGCACTATCAACAGAACAGGCTCTTTTGAATGCATTATGGGAACAGCAGTGATCAATAAAATTGTAAATAATTACTATTAAAAACAGTCTTGATCACAATTTATTTTGCAAGGTGACCGGTTTCGACCACTGCTGTGGTCATCTTCAGACCTACAAGATGTATACAAAGCATTAATTAGAGGGCTACATGCATTAATGAAAATACATAGGGTTATACGGCTATAAAACGTTGAATTACCATTGAGTGGAAACCCCTTTCTGTTGGAGAATCACAACTGGAGAAACCAGTGCACGTCTTACTTTATATAATGGAGGCTCCACCCACTTCTGACTGCATGATGTCATTATTAACCAATGAGTTATAAGTCGAATTACAATTTAAAATTTCTTAGTTAAAAGAACATTGTCAAGAATTAGAAATAAATATACATTAAACTTTGCTTATTTAACAGCTATTGTCAATTAAAAAGCGTTAAAAATATTTAAAAATGTAGGAAAATGAACTTCAGTTTGGCAGTACATGGGTTGCCCTCTCGTGGCCTGTCAGTGAACCATTTGAAACCACTGGTTGCTATGGTGAAGTTAGACGCCGTTACAGCGATGAAGGAGCAAGCTTTTTCCACTGAAGTTGTTGTAGAGTCGATAGTTGAACTAGTGGTTGCCATGGTGAGGACAAACGCCAATGCAAAGATGTGGCAGCAGGCTTCTTTCCAATGAAGTTGTGGCGTCAGACGATGTATTATTGAGCAGCAACTTGTCTTTATTGAAACGAAAAGAGTAAGCTACAATAATCTGTAGCTGATATATATAACTCATGCTGCACAAATACGCTATGAAGTAGTTGACTGTATATATAAAATATTATCTATGAAGTTAGTATGTAGATTACCAGTGCCATTTTTTTTATAAGGCATTGCTATTCTTCAAGTTACATACCAGTCATATAAGCAAATAAAATTGAAAGAATTTAAAATTATAAAATTATTAAATTATGAGCCATTGTCAATAATAAACTAAAACGATGTGAATTAGCAGTCTGAAAGCATAAAAGCAATAATTCTAAAACAGGTAGTCAATCATAAAATAATGTTTGGTAAAATACAATTACAATGTAAAGATAAAAGTATTTGCTAAAAGTCTTAATAATTAGAAAGACCTTTTTTTGAAACAAATGCAGAAGAGTAGACATTCTAAAGCAGATCATCGAAAAGCTCAAAGAAATGTTTGTCTTTGAACTGAAGTTGTTCGTTTAAAACAGATAATGGATTACTTTTGTGATGTGAAAAAATTTCAATTTCTTCTAAGGTATTTAGCAGTGGTCCTTTTGGCACAGTATGTAATATTTTCAAATTCCTAGAAATGCAACCCTCAGAATGATTGTATTCATCAAGATGTTGACCGAATATTGATTTGATACGTGCAGCACCAGTAGTATGTTCTCTGAAACGTGTTAAAAAGTTTCGGCCAGTTTGGCCAATATACTGTTTCTCACAGTCATTACATATTATTTTATAAACACCTGACTTTTGGTATCTATTTGAGTCTCCAATTGTGTGTTTCAGTTTCATCTGTAGGGGGTTATTAGTTTTAAATGCTATTGCCACGCTTGTGTTCTTAAATAATTTATTTATTTTATCTGAGATAGGTCCCATGTATGTCATTTGTGTAAATCTCTTCTTGGAATTTATAATGGCATGATTTTTTTCTTGTAATTTTTTATATAACAGATCAACCTGATGGGAATTATAATTGTTAGCAACTGCTATCTGTTTTAATGTATCAATTTCCTTTTGGATAGCATCATGTTGGAGAGGTAATTTCAGTATCCTATGTATCATAGTTTTAAAAAATGCCATTTTGTATCTTAATGGATGGCATGATGTAGCATTTATTATTACGTCGGTTGATGTGGGTTTTCTATAAATAGAAATATTATGTCTTCCATTCTGTTTTGTAATTGTGAGGTCAAGGAAATTAATACTATTTTTACTTTCATGTTCTACTGTAAATACAAGTTTTGGATGTAAATTATTTAAGTTGTTAGCGAAAGCATCAATTTCTTCCTTAGAGCCGTTATATAATAGCAGTGTGTCGTCAACATATCTTTTGTAGTATATAATTTTATTTGTTATTTCTGGATTATTTTTGAAAAATTGGATTTCAACATAGTTGACGAAGATATCTGCTATAGTGCTAGCCAGGGAATTTCCCATTGCAAGTCCATCTTCTTGTATGTATATTTTATTATTAAATGAAAAATAATTAAAATCTAGAGTAATTCTTAACAGTTCAATGAATTCTACTATTTCTTTGGGGCTCATGATTTTGTGATGCGTTAGGTTATCATTAATAATAGAGATAGTCTCTTGAATAGGTATATTTGTGTAAAGATTTGTGATGTCTAACGATGCAAACCTTGCGTTTTTTGGAATATCCACATCATAAATTAACTTAGTTAATTCGAAACTGTTTTTAATACTATAATTTTCTTCATAAACATAGAAGGATTTTAAGATTTGATTGAGCTTTTTGTTTAAGTTATAAGAGGGACAGTTGGTATTATTAACAATTGGACGAATTGGTAAGTTTTGTTTGTGTAATTTGATTTGCGATCTCAACTTAGGTAAAGTGGGGTTCATAACTTTAAGTGTTATTTTATCTTTAGGTGAAAGTAAAGAGTCATTATCATCAATCAGTTTTCTAATTTTTGTTTGAAATCTTGAAGTCGGGTCTTTATTAACCTCAGTTATTCCATTAGCGTTAAAAAATTGTAAAGATTTAGAAACATAATCCTCTTCGCTAACAATGACTAGAGTATTCCCTTTATCTGCCTTGATTGCAATAGCTTTATTAGTTATTAACTTCTGGTTGATTTGCTTTACAAGTTTTAATTCATTATTATATTTATTTTTATCTTTTTCATTAGTAATAACATTCTTAGTTTTACGTGCAATGTCACATATTTCAGACCTACTAAATTGTGCATGTTTTGCAGCAATCTTTACATCAGCAATCACAGTTTAATATTTGCATTGCTCAATTGTGGAGCTAAATTATATTTTAGGCCTTTGTTTAAAAGTGTTGTCTCGGCAGGAGTAAAAGAAATTTTGTTTAGATTGGTTACTCTTGGATGAAAGTGATGTACATTTGGTGAAACATCTTGTGAACACATATTTTGATGACTAACAAGGGCTGCAATTTTTTTTATTATGCTTATTAAAAATAGTTTCTCGCACTGCATTAATTTTCTCATCTGTAAAGTTAAGTAGCTGTGAAAATATTAATGGTGACAACTGACTGCTAATTTTTAAATGTAAATTGTACATTTCAAGATTTAATGTATCTTTTTCTTTATATGCATCTCTAATTTCAGATCTGATCCACAGAATGCTACTCTTCTGTCGTAGAAACTTTTCTATATTTGATCTGGTATTAAAACTAATTTTTACATAATTAGGAATCACATTATTCATCAGGCATTGTTTATTAAAAGATATTTTGGTATTAAGTTTCACAATTTTAGTGCGTAACCCTCTAAACTTCTTGTAATCTCCCAATACCTGACTAGGCAATAATTGTATTACTTTTGAATGCATTATGGGAACAGCAGTGATCAATAAAATTGTAAATAATTACTATTAAAAACAGTCTTGATCACAATTTATTTTGCAAGGTGACCGGTTTCGACCACTGCTGTGGTCATCTTCAGACCTACAAGATGTATAGAAAGCATTAATTAGAGGGCTACATGCATTAATGAAAATACATAGAGTTATACGGCTATAAAACGTTGAATTACCATTGAGTGGAAACCCCTTTCTGTTGGAGAATCACAACTGGAGAAACCAGTGCACGTCTTACTTTATATAATGGAGGCTCCACCCACTTCTGACTGCATGATGTCATTATTAACCAATGAGTTATAAGTCGAATTACAATTTAAAATTTCTTAGTTAAAAGAACATTGTCAAGAATTAGAAATAAATATACATTAAACTTTGCTTATTTAACAGCTATTGTCAATTAAAAAGCGTTAAAAATATTTAAAAATGTAGGAAAATGAACTTCAGTTTGGCAGTACATGGGTTGCCCTCTCGTGGCCTGTCAGTGAACCATTTGAAACCACTGGTTGCTATGGTGAAGTTAGACGCCGTTACAACGATGAAGGAGCAAGCTTTTTCCACTGAAGTTGTTGTAGAGTCGATAGTTGAACTAGTGGTTGCCATGGTGAGGACAAACGCCAATGCAAAGATGTGGCAGCAGGCTTCTTTCCAATGAAGTTGTGGCGTCAGACGATGTATTATTGAGCAGCAACTTGTCTTTATTGAAACGAAAAGAGTAAGCTACAATAATCTGTAGCTGATATATATAACTCATGCTGCACAAATACGCTATGAAGTAGTTGACTGTATATATAAAATATTATCTATGAAGTTAGTATGTAGATTACCAGTGCCATTTTTTTTATAAGGCATTGCTATTCTTCAAGTTACATACCAGTCATATAAGCAAATAAAATTGAAAGTGGTTTCAAATGGTTCACTGACAGGCCACGAGAGGGCAACCCATGTACTGCCAAACTGAAGTTCATTATCCTACATTTTTAAATATTTTTAACGCTTTTTAATTGACAATAGCTGTTAAATAAGCAAAGTTTAATGTATATTTATTTCTAATTCTTGACAATGTTCTTTTAACTAAGAAATTTTAAATTGTAATTCGACTTATAACTCATTGGTTAATAATGACATCATGCAGTCAGAAGTGGGTGGAGCCTCCATTATATAAAGTAAGACGTGCACTGGTTTCTCCAGTTGTGATTCTCCAACAGAAAGGGGTTTCCACTCAATGGTAATTCAACGTTTTATAGCCGTATAACTCTATGTATTTTCATTAATGCATGTAGCCCTCTAATTAATGCTTTGTATACATCTTGTAGGTCTGAAGATGACCACAGCAGTGGTCGAAACCGGTCACCTTGCAAAATAAATTGTGATCAAGACTGTTTTTAATAGTAATTATTTACAATTTTATTGATCACTGCTGTTCCCATAATGCATTCAAAAGTAATACAATTATTGCCTAGTCAGGTATTGGGAGATTACAAGAAGTTTAGAGGGTTACGCACTAAAATTATGAAACTTAATACCAAAATATCTTTTAATAAACAATGCCTGATGAATAATGTGATTCCTAATTATGTAAAAATTAGTTTTAATACCAGATCAAATATAGAAAAGTTTCTACGACAGAAGAGTAGCATTCTGTGGATCAGATCTGAAATTAGAGATGCATATAAAGAAAAAGATACATTAAATCTTGAAATGTACAATTTACATTTAAAAATTAGCAGTCAGTTGTCACCATTAATATTTTCACAGCTACTTAACTTTACAGATGAGAAAATTAATGCAGTGCGAGAAACTATTTTTAATAAGCATAATAAAAAAATTGCAGCCCTTGTTAGTCATCAAAATATGTGTTCACAAGATGTTTCACCAAATGTACATCACTTTCATCCAAGAGTAACCAATCTAACCAAAATTTCTTTTACTCCTGCCGAGACAACACTTTTAAACAAAGGCCTAAAATATAATTTAGCTCCACAATTGAGCAATGCAAATATTAAACGTGTGATTGCTGATGTAAAGATTGCTGCAAAACATGCACAATTTAGTAGGTCTGAAATATGTGACATTGCACGTAAAACTAAGAATGTTATTACTAATGAAAAAGATAAAAATAAATATAATAATGAATTAAAACTTGTAAAGCAAATCAACCAGAAGTTAACAACTAATAAAGCTATTGCAATCAAGGCAGATAAAGAGAATACTCTAGTCATTGTTAGCGAAGAGGATTATGTTTCTAAAACTTTACAATTTTTTAACGCTAATGGAATAACTGAGGTTAATAAAGACCCGACTTCAAGATTTCAAACAAAAATTAGAAAACTGATTGATGATAATGACTCTTTACTTTCACCTAAAGATAAAATAACACTTAAAGTTATGAACCCCACTTTACCTAAGTTGAGATCGCAAATCAAATTACACAAACAAAACTTACCAATTCGTCCAATTGTTAATAATACCAACTGTCCCTCTTATAACTTAAACAAAAAGCTCAATCAAATCTTAAAATCCTTCTATGTTTATGAAGAAAATTATAGTATTAAAAACAGTTTCGAATTAACTAAGTTAATTTATGATGTGGATATTCCAAAAAACGCAAGGTTTGCATCGTTAGACATCACAAATCTTTACACAAATATACCTATTCAAGAGACTATCTCTATTATTAATGATAACCTAACGCATCACAAAATCATGAGCCCCAAAGAAATAGTAGAATTCATTGAACTGTTAAGAATTACTCTAGATTTTAATTATTTTTCATTTAATAATAAAATATACATACAAGAAGATGGACTTGCAATGGGAAATTCCCTGGCTAGCACTATAGCAGATATCTTCATCAACTATGTTGAAATCCAATTTTTCAAAAATAATCCAGAAATAACAAATAAAATTATATACTACAAAAGATATGTTGACGACACACTGCTATTATATAACGGCTCTAAGGAAGAAATTGATGCTTTCGCTAACAACTTAAATAATTTACATCCAAAACTTGTATTTACAGTAGAACATGAAAGTAAAAATAGTATTAATTTCCTTGACCTCACAATTACAAAACAGAATGGAAGACATAATATTTCTATTTATAGAAAACCCACATCAACCGACGTAATAATAAATGCTACATCATGCCATCCATTAAGATACAAAATGGCATTTTTTAAAACTATGATACATAGGATACTGAAATTACCTCTCCAACATGATGCTATCCAAAAGGAAATTGATACATTAAAACAGATAGCAGTTGCTAACAATTATAATTCCCATCAGGTTGATCTGTTATATAAAAAATTACAAGAAAAAAATCATGCCGTTATAAATTCCAAGAAGAGATTTACACAAATGACATACATGGGACCTATCTCAGATAAAATAAATAAATTATTTAAGAACACAAGCGTGGCAATAGCATTTAAAACTAATAACCCCCTACAGATGAAACTGAAACACACAATTGGAGACTCAAATAGATACCAAAAGTCAGGTGTTTATAAAATAATATGTAATGACTGTGAGAAACAGTATATTGGCCAAACTGGCCGAAACTTTTTAACACGTTTCAGAGAACATACTACTGGTGCTGCACGTATCAAATCAATATTCGGTCAACATCTTGATGAATACAATCATTCTGAGGGTTGCATTTCTAGGAATTTGAAAATATTACATACTGTGCCAAAAGGACCACTGCTAAATACCTTAGAAGAAATTGAAATTTTTTCACATCACAAAAGTAATCCATTATCTGTTTTAAACGAACAACTTCAGTTCAAAGACAAACATTTCTTTGAGCTTTTCGATGATCTGCTTTAGAATGTCTACTCTTCTGCATTTGTTTCAAAAAAAGGTCTTTCTAATTATTAAGACTTTTAGCAAATACTTTTATCTTTACATTGTAATTGTATTTTACCAAACATTATTTTATGATTGACTACCTGTTTTAGAATTATTGCTTTTATGCTTTCAGACTGCTAATTCACATCGTTTTAGTTTATTATTGACAATGGCTCATAATTTAATAATTTTATAATTTTAAATTCTTTCAATTTTATTTGCTTATATGACTGGTATGTAACTTGAAGAATAGCAATGCCTTATAAAAAAAATGGCACTGGTAATCTACATACTAACTTCATAGATAATATTTTATATATACAGTCAACTACTTCATAGCGTATTTGTGCAGCATGAGTTATATATATCAGCTACAGATTATTGTAGCTTACTCTTTTCGTTTCAATAAAGACAAGTTGCTGCTCAATAATACATCGTCTGACGCCACAACTTCATTGGAAAGAAGCCTGCTGCCACATCTTTGCATTGGCGTTTGTCCTCACCATGGCAACCACTAGTTCAACTATCGACTCTACAACAACTTCAGTGGAAAAAGCTTGCTCCTTCATCGTTGTAACGGCGTCTAACTTCACCATAGCAACCAGTGGTTTCAAATGGTTCACTGACAGGCCACGAGAGGGCAACCCATGTACTGCCAAACTGAAGTTCATTTTCCTACATTTTTAAATATTTTTAACGCTTTTTAATTGACAATAGCTGTTAAATAAGCAAAGTTTAATGTATATTTATTTCTAATTCTTGACAATGTTCTTTTAACTAAGAAATTTTAAATTGTAATTCGACTTATAACTCATTGGTTAATAATGACATCATGCAGTCAGAAGTGGGTGGAGCCTCCATTATATAAAGTAAGACGTGCACTGGTTTCTCCAGTTGTGATTCTCCAACAGAAAGGGGTTTCCACTCAATGGTAATTCAACGTTTTATAGCCGTATAACTCTATGTATTTTCATTAATGCATGTAGCCCTCTAATTAATGCTTTGTATACATCTTGTAGGTCTGAAGATGACCACAGCAGTGGTCGAAACCGGTCACCTTGCAAAATAAATTGTGATCAAGACTGTTTTTAATAGTAAGAACAGGCTCTGCTAACGGTGTGCTACGCCTGGCAACGGGTTCTACACAACGCTGGTGACTACTTTGAAGGACAGTAACAGGTGCCAACATGTAACTCTTTTGTATCGGTTGTGAATAAATAGTTGCCACTATTTAAGTTCCAACCCTCGTAAATAAATATATTTTTCTAATTTAAGTCCATCATTTCGCTTCTGCTTCGTATTTCCGGGTCTGGGTTCGGCACTCTAACGTGACTTACACCTGTCCGTGCTAATTTCCCATACACAATGTTTCGCCGACGGCGCTCACATGGCGCTGGAAAATTCCACCACGAGACAGGCTACATCGCACGACAGGCGAGAGCTCATATCACACCGAGTCTTAGCGTCGACATGCGCCCAAACCGTGGTCCGCTAACACCATACGAAACACATCCGAAAATCGAGACGCACGTGCTCATAACACACTGAGCCTTAGTGTCGACACTCGCTCAATGCGTGGACCTTAACACCATACGAAACACATTATAATATCGACACACACATGCTCTATGGCACGATTTACCGTCTTGACACCACGAAAAACCTAAAGTGACGTTCAACCGTCCCTTGGGTAGTGTACAACAACCACGGAAAGTAAACAGAAACAATTTCAGTGTCAATGGAGATACTTGTGAAGGCTCTTCTATGAGAGTGCTATGACGGAGTACGATGCTCAATTGCGACCAACTTACGACAGATCTCCTTGCTCTCCTGGAATCGGAAATCGGACAACAATTCTGGGGTCCAAAGAAAGAATAGCTGTACTCAGATGTTTGGTGTACTCAGTATTGCAACGTACCTGGTTTGGTATGCCACGAAAAGTGCCTATTGTTGATGAGATATAGTTTGCAACGGAATTTGAATTCAAACTGCCAACTGCCACGAAAAGGGCGTGTTGTTGATGAGATATAATTTGCAACGGAATTTGAATTCAAACTGCCAACTGCCAGTGAATGTTGGCGTGAAGATGTCACAGATAAGAGCCTCATTTGACCACATTAAAGAAGGACTCAAGCTGAAAACTAATGGAAATAACAAACAAATAAATGGAAAGTTACGCTAAGCAACAGAACATGAACATTAAATTACGTTAAACAGTTCCTCCATGGAGACTATTTACATACTGCACGTTCCCTTCCGGTTGCAATTTTCTGTCGGCCGCTGTGTCCGAGCGGTTCTAGGGGCTTCAGTCTGGAACTGCGGGACCGCTATGGTCGCAAGTTCGAATCCTGGCATGGGTATGGATGTGTGTGTTGTCCTTAGATTAGTTAGATTTAAGTATCTCTAGGTTCTAGGGGACTGATGACCTTAGATGTTAAGTCCCATAGTGCTCAGAGCCAATTGAACCATTTTTTTGTCCGCAGCGGCTGTGTATCAATTCCTGTTCGAATTTTCTGTGCGTGACCCCTGCAGTTGGTCACGTGGCCTTAATTCCACTTTTCCGCTGCGTTGGTCATTCCATTGACTTTTACCGTTGTATGTCCTGCTATTGCTTTACTGTTGGTCCCTAGAATCCTGTTGCTCCTGGTTCGAGTTCTGTTGCTCTCTCCAGTTCCTGTCCCATCGGTCGTTATTGTTGTTATGATTATAATTTCCTCATGTTCATCTATATCCCCCTGATGGCTGGTTATTCCCACTGAAGTTTGGATTTTGGTTTCGATCGATCGATGTTTTTCCCCATTTCACCCATCGTCACTCCTCTCTGGCGAATCTGGCCAGTTAAGATCATTATTTCTACTTCTTTCCCGCGAGTTGTGAATTTCATTCCCGTCCTCATGTTTGCACAGCGCACTCTTCAAAGTTTCGAGTGAATCGCTGCACCTACCGATGAGCAGTTGCTAGTAACGTAAAACTAATTTAACGTAGCAGTTCCTTATAATTTTCTTGGGACTGTACGGTTGATCCAAAAATCGGTTCTCCTTGAGCAGGGATTCGAATAATTTGACAGGACTGCGGAATCCTGACGCTTATAAGTCCTTTCCTAATATGATATGTTTTTTTCCTTTCCCGTGTGTCTTGAGACCAGTGTGTGCTAAGGAATGCGTCCTTAAATTGTTGGTAGGAGCGACAACTCTCCGCTACTCCGCGCATATGTTCTGCAATCGACCCTTCTTCGACACCACAGATAAACCGGAGCTTCTATTTCATTGGCCAAGATTACGATAGCACGCGATCGTACTGTGCCATCCAAGTCTTTGGATGTAATGCGTTGTTTGCCTTCTTGTAACTTGAAAATTCTGGATGGTTAAGAAAATGTTGTGGTCGAAAGTTTCGACGTATCCGCCGTACTAACTTTCCCTCTTGTCTGCAGCGCGTGATTCCATGTATGCGTGTCCAAACGATTCTCGTGCTTGGTGTCTGATTCACGTAATAACGTTTCTGACCTCAGTAGAAGTGTACAACTGTTTTCCGGCTCGGTCTCTGACATGCTGCGTGTTACTGACGGAGCGTGTTCTATTACGCGTTCCGCCGCTGCAGGAGAATATTCCTGCTGCATTCGCCCATGTGCAGGAGGTGTGTCCTCAGACACTTATGTGATGCTCCCGATGGTGCTCTACCGGATGAGTTTGTGTTTTTAGTTGCACGACCCGCTCATGTGCCTGCCGTTGCGCAGCAGCTCGAGTCTGCTGATCTTTAACTTCAGACAATTTGGCCTCCTTCATTTCTGTATGTTCGAATCGATTCGCAGCCTCACTCATTTTTTCCTGCGTTTCTTGGACTATTTTTTGACTTGCTTTTGGAGAGTTGTCAGTGCCTTTTTTGCCTTACACCACCTCAGTTCTCACCAGTTTAATTTGTTCTTTGGCCACTGACGCGTCCTTTCGTCCTACGTGCTCTACCAATCGCCATGTTTTGGCATTGCGCTTAGCCTGGTACGCGACATCACGCGTTTCTGACGTCGTTTTCTTGACATTCTTTAGCTCTTCTTAGATTCCTGCGAACTCTTTCTTGACTCCATCTATTCCGTCTGTGGCCGTTCTTATGCCTAATTGGTGTCTTTCCTCCTCTTCCTCCCGCCTTTTTTTCTCTGCCTATTGCATGAATTTCGTGAGAGCCTCGAACTAAGATCCACAGCTAAAACCTCCAGGACTAGATGAAAGAGATTCTATAATTCTGTGACGTTTCGTTCGTGATTGTGATCAGCCAGTCTCACTGATGGTGCGTACCGTAACTGCAGCGCGTACATTTCGTTGTGCTGGGTCTCCCGTTCACTTTCGTCACCTGACTGAGAAATGTCGTCATACTCTGCAGGTTCTACGTTCGACCACAGTGCCCTATCTGCAACTGCATTTACCTGAGAATCCCGTGTAATATGCGCCTGGTCACCACTGATAATCTGACGTGGATCCATGGTTAACAAAACACAGTTACTTCCGTTACTCTGTAACAAACGTGCCTTGCTTCTTGTAAGCATGCACATTTCACTTAATAGCAGGCATGTCTGTACTTACAAAATCTCATTCTATCCTAACAATTCAGCACAACGTCGTTCACCGCCAGAAACAGACGTCACAACCACAACACGGAAATACACACATACAATAATTAAATACTAGTACTATGCCTATGGGCCAGCAACGCGAATCTATTCTACACACTGCACCATATTAAACATGGGAACAGAAACTTCACAAGACAATACTATCTACTATCTGACGGTCACAGAAGGTGCCATTAATTCAAAATTTGCGCAAGGGACGTCAAATTGAGTGACCACACTAATGAACGCGATTTGACGGTCACAGAAGGAGCCATCAATCCGAGATCCTGGTAGGAGACGCCACAGTGGAAAGTTAACACTCTGGGGCTGTTATAAATGACTGAGTCTGAAGCAAAATTTTAGGTGTTCTAACAACATTTATTTTCTTCTGAAAGAAAAACAGACATAAATTTTACCAAACAAGTTATTGATTGAATACTGTAAACAACTAACAGGGAGTTTAAGAGTGCAATGGACAAGGATCCTGGTTGGCAGAAGTGAGTCAGTACTCTGGCCCTATAAATGTGGATAACGTAAGCTCGATTGATCTGACCCTGAGCGGACTTTGGTTGATCAAATCTACATAAGTTTCTCTATATAGTGGCAGCTGAGAGCAAGTGGCGATTGAAATCTGTACGCCATGACAATGCCGGAGCGGCAGCACATTGCCCTGTTTGCTTCGTGCAGTGATGTAACCTGCAGCTGGCGAGATGTGTGAGGCAGAGGCGAGACGTGAGGTGGTACTCGTGAATCGATCGCGACTACGAAAGAAATGCAAAAATCAGACAGACGGATCGCAATTTACTCTCTACCAGAGACCCGAAATCACAGTAGATTTCAGTGTATAGCACACCCGTTTACTGGTCGTACCAAGGACAAATTTGGCTCACGTATACGACAGAGTGCACAAGGATACCAAACGTCAAGAATAGTAAGCCAAAAACGGATAACTGTGTCCTTGGCAAACAAGTAGTCCGAGACGTTTGAAGTCACATTGTCGCTACAATAAGAACGTCACCACAGGCTCCCAAGTCTTACTACTCACAAGTGAATTCAGTCTTAGGACAGGTCCCAGGTACCAAACACAGATGCCAGAAATTTGACCGGAAGTCTCCTACCAGACCTAAGTCCAGCACCCAAGTGCCTCGTACCTCTCCAAAAGAAAAAATCCGTTTTCCCGCAAAGTGCACTAACGACACCGCATTCACGCCGTCTTGAGCCAATCACAGGGCTCTAGACTCTCTAAATTTTCCCTTCCACATGACAGCACAAACTCATGTCGAACCAGGGCAAGAGGTAAAAACCTGTGTCTCTGTAAAAAAAAAGAAACCGCCTATTATTGGCTTTTATATGTTTTGACAGATGGGGAATATGATTTTCTCTGAAGTCGTGTCACTTCCCATGCCAACAAGCTAACGGATACAGTCTTAAAGATATTTATCTAAATCACCTGTGCCTTGGAACTTGTTAGTCCGAGCTATGAGGTGTAATAAAGATTCTAACTCCAAACATTCCTCAGATGCCGGAGTTTCTTATACAACCGAGGCAGCCGATTGAAGTGGTTTACAGGCCTATTTGCAGTATCGGCGAACACGAAAACTTGTGAATTTTCACTATGTGTGGCTCTTCCCACCATGTCCAATTTACGACTCCACTGTGTAGACACGTTCCTTCAGTCCATCGCCCCCAGCCCAGCCTTCCACTGGCGCCACTGCAGGTAGCTCGGCATTGTTCTGCTGGAGACATGTCTCAAGGATGGGCTGCCCTGTCTGCCTGTAAGGCTGTGGACCTGTCTGGCAAGACTTACTGAGGGATGAGCTCACTGGCAGTTACTTTTAACTCCAAACAAGCTGTTTATACGATCCAAGAACGATAAAAATATCTCATGCTTTTAGGGTCCTACCAGGCTCCATCCATGTCTGCTCTGACCATTAACGTCTTAGAGTCCCGCTCAAGGTGTGTAAGGTTGCAACAAAATCTTTAATAATTTTCTGTATGCGAGAAAATAGGCGAGAGAGCAACTTGTCCTCTCTCAAAGTCTGTTGTTGACCCTTTCACTTAGTTTTTTTTTTTTTTTTTTATTACAGAGACCAGCCAGCTCTCTGACTGAACACGCTGAGCTACCTTGACAGCAATCCCCTTGACTATGATGGCCAGTACTTATACGTGTGCTAGCACTCACTACAGAATAAGATGAGTGCATATACTGGTTATGTGGATTCTGACCTGTAGCCACAGTATTAACCATCACAGATTGTGTTCAAAATGACCACTAGCAGCGGCAATAGACGCTTCCAATCTGGAATGGAACGACTGCTGCACACATCCCATTATTTCAGTGGAGACATCCGAACAGGTTGCAGTATCACATCATTGAATATCATAGGCATATCATAGTGTGTAGTTGGTATGTCCTTGCATACTGCGTCTTTCAGCTTTCTTTACAGAAAAATGTCTGCAAGTGTCAAATCACGGGAACAGGCTAGCAAAGGTACAGGTCCTCCCCACGCAGCCAACGATTTGGAAACAATTAATGACGACATGCTACCTGTGTAGTGCTTTGTGCAGAATGCGCTGGACAGCCATCATGTTGGTACCACACGTTCCTCCTAAGCTGTAGAGGAATGTCTTGTAGCATCTGTAGAAGATGCTCTCTTGGCAATCTGCGATATTTCTATGCGTTTGGTGTTCCATTTATGAAAAATGGACCTAGGAGCTATGATTCACTATCCCACACCTCACGTTTGGCACTCCAACGCCAATGGGGATTCTGAACAGACAAAAATACATGTTTCAGTGTTTCACCTGGCGAAGATTGGAAAGTGTGGTTTCTTCACTAAACAAGATACATGATACATCTGGATTATCCTGTCGTAATGAGCATGAACTCAAGTTAATGCGATCCTAATAGTCATTTCCATGCACCTATTGACCGAGAGAGGTGTTATTGGGAAGGAACATACAGGTACGTTGATGGAAAATGAGTAAGACACTTGCTGGACTCATGCCACTTTCTAGTGCGACTGCACAACGGCTAACTGTTGAATCAATTGCAACAGCATCAAGAACATTAAATTCCCCTTCTTCTAACATCAGTTCTCTTAAGTGGTTATAGTACCACATCCACCTCACTGCTTGTAGAAGGTGATAAATAATTGCTTTGATGATCGATGTCTGTTGGGATGTCTTGCCCCATACACTGTACAAGAAGGATCTGCATTTTTCCTACGCTCTCCGTACAGCATGAGCATGACATCTTTTACAGATCCCATCGTCCGCTCGGGACCTTCTGCTTGGATTGTCACACACTGACTAGCAAGTCGCAGTGCACTCAAGGAACAGACAAGCACATTTTAAGAAAACATAACAACATCGCACCTAGCAACTACGCAGGTAAAAGGGCACAAACAAGTGTCTTTATGGAGACTGCAAAATACGCAATCTCGTAAACGAATCGCACAAGACTCCTGCAACGGACACCAGTGACATTCTAATTTACCCTACTTTTAGTTTGTTACTGTCAATAGGCATTGCCACACACTTAAAAAGCTATCTGTTTGCTCAAAAAATACAATTCCTTCATATTATTATAGTCTGTGTACAGGCTAGTAGTTCAAGCCGCTGACTACAAAACCATTTTATGGGAATCGCACGTCGGTAGCACTCTCCATCTCCACAATGTTTGTGGTGCAAGTTTTAGGCGATTCTCCCTGTATTCTTGTATATTACTATAATATGTATATACATAACTATTGGCGCGGAAATAATATCCAACGCGGAAGAAGCTGGTTTTCTCACTCCTAGATAGTGAATTCTTTCAGTTGTCCCGAACTTTTTCTGGAAGAAGAATTGGTTTGAAAGAGAAGACAACTTTCACTAGAGGTGCCGTTTCCTGAGAGAAGAATCCAAGTGCAAACCTCACAAAATCGTTTGGTTGGGCGAAAAGTGGGTAAATGCCACTTATTCCAGACTGACCGCGAGGGCTAAAGATACAGGACGATGGACAACGAAATCTCCAACTGGAAACGGCAGTCGGCTCGCTCTTTTACAAGATGTCACAATCGGTTGGTTCGCACCGAATGCTTTTTTGCTGTTTACAACAAACAAATATTGGGACTACCGCGAGAAAATGGCAGCAACGGCATTTAAATAGTGGGTCATACGCTCTTTACTTTCGAAGGTAGAAAAGAACTCGAGTATAATGTTCGATAGAGCATCATACCGCTTCATTGAGTTAAAAAGCAATATAAAATGGTGAAGTGGCTAGAAAAGAACGGCACAGATTCATTTAATAGGGAAACGGAAACGGCAGAACCTCTGGAAACTTGTTCAAAAAATGGTTCAAATGGCTCTGAGCACTATGGGACTCAACTGCTGAGGTCATTAGTCCCCTAGATCTTAGAACTACTTAAACCTAACTAACCTAAGGACATGACAAACATCCATGCCCGAGGCAGGATTCGAACCTGCGACCGTAGCGGTCTTGCGGTTCCAGACTGCAGCGCCTTTAACCGCACGGCCACTTCGGCCGGCTGGAAACTTGTGAAAGAGCATAAATCACGTAATACTATTGACGGGATTGATAAAACTCCACAGAAAAATGGTCACAGAGCGTTGTGCCTTGCACCATACCGTTTCTATTCTAATATAATTGAATTTGTGTGGAGTCAGCTGAAATCGTATGCTGTAGACAGAAATGAAAATTTTAACATAAAACACGTCGTATTTTTAGTGCGTGAAGATTTGGGCAGTATTACTCACACCAAGAGGAACGATATCGTCAAACACACGTTACAGATTTTGGAAGAGGCACAGCAACGACAAGTTGCACTGGAAGTAAAAGTGGAAGAATTATTATAAAAATAAATGGATGACGACGAATCACGCTTTGAAAACTGTGAAGTTTACTCTCCCTAATATCCAGGTAAGAAATGCACCTGTGCATTAAGATATGTATTAAAATACGTACAGGAACATCGTAATCTTTACTTTTTCTCGGTATATATTGCTTTTTTAATTACGAGGAGTGTTTCTGTTCGCCAAGGTTGTCATCGTTTTTTTTTTTCATGCTTCAATATTACGGCATTGCAATGGATCTACAATTTTCGGTAGTCTGGTCCCTTTAATCCCCCAAACCAACCAACCTACAATTTTCGGGTGCGAAATTCGTAGCCGGCCGACCAATATGGCGTAACAGCAAAAAGTAGCGTGGCAGCATTGGCAACATTGCTGCCGTCTGTCAGCGACGTTCATTCAGAGGCCCGGCTACAGTAGTTCGACATCTATAAATTACGGCGGAAGTCCATCTCAGAGGCTAGAACTGTCTTGCCGTTCAAAACCTGCCATCGAAATCTGTAACACCATGTTATCTATTTATCACAGTCCGGTGTTTCCAGATATCTTCCACGCTTATAAGCCTCTATCGTGATTCTTAAAACAATTATTACCCATGACAAAACTGTGCTCTGCGCAAATCCCTCCCAGCACCACGTCCCTTTCATACATTTTTCTTCTCTTCCTTCTCCTGCGTCGATTTCCAGTCCTCCTTCACAATTTTCATCTCCCTTAACGATCTGAACAAATTTCTTAGTTCATCATAAATTTTACCATGTAACTAGTAGAAAATCAGTTAGTATCAGTATCATTTCAGACAGTAATCTGTACTAAACCTACTGTTTTCATACTTAATTATTAGATAAAAGCTCATTCATAGTAAGGGGTATCAACTATATCCTACCACTGACTTATCTCTGTGAGAGGGATGCATGATTTTCGACAAAATACAGTATGTCGGAGCAGGGGACGTTGTACAGGATCATAGTAAAAATAAATAGTTTTTTAAATAGCCTGTGAAGTTTAGAGTTTTTCCAAGCAAAAATTAACTTTAACAACCAAGTTATTATCTTCGTTGACAGTAATGAAACATAGCTAATGCAGTTACAGTACATGTCTCAGTAGTTCACAGTTCTGTAATGGCGGGAAACGTTCATTGTTTAGAAACAAATATTTCCAGGGGCTGCTAACTAAACTGTGTGCCTATGGAGTATCAGCTGAATTGTGCGACTGGAATTGTGATTTCCTGTTAGAAAGTATACCGATCGTAGCAACTTAACGGCAACGAAAGTGATATCTCACGTTTCCCAAGGAAGAGTTATACGCCGTCCGCTGTCTCTAATGTGCACATGTCAACAAAAATTTTGCATAATCGTAGCGTAAAAACAAAAATTTGCTTTCAGGCACCCTTATATATTAGTTCTGATGTGTCCACATCATCAAATCGAAAATGTGTGTAACTACAAAAAACGTGTGTTTCAAATTTGTTTTTTTCATGACACTCATGGGGAACGTCAGTATGTGTTAGAACGTCCTCATGCGCAGATGCTGGTGTGCATCCGTCATGGCATCCCGTGAATGAGATCATCAAGCGAGACCTGGTACAAATTGTACATCCTTCAATGGTGTGTCTGCGCACATACACTATGTAATCAAAAGTATCCAGATATCGTCAAAAACATACGTTTTTCATATTAGGTGCATTGTGCTGCCACCTACTGCCAGGTACTCCATATCACCGACCTCAGTAGTCATTAGACATAGTTAGAGAGCAGAATGGGCGCTCCGAGGAGCTCACGAACCTCGAACGTGGTCAGATAATTGGGTAACACTTGGGTCATACGTCTGTACGCGGGATTTCCACGTTCCTAAACATCCCTAGGCCAAATGTTTCCGATTTGATATTGAAGTGGAAACTTGAAGGGACGCGTAAAACACAAAAGCTTATTGCCCGACCTCGTATGTTGACTGACAGACCGACTGACAGACCGACAATAGAAGTGGGTTGTAATGTGTAATAGGCAGACATCCATCCAGACCATCACGCAGGAGTTCAAAACTGCATAAGGATCAACTGCATGTACTATGGCGGTTAGGCAGGAGGCGTGAAAACTTGGATTTCATGGTCGAGCGGCTGCTTTTAATCCACACATCACGCCGGTAAATGCCAAATAACGTCTCTCTTGCCGGCCGCCGTGGCCGATCGGTTCTAGGCGCTTCAGTCCGTAACCGCGCTGCTGCTGCGGTCGCAGGTTCGAATCCTGCCACGGACATGGATGTGTGTGATGTCCTTAGGTTAGTTACGCTTAAGTAGTTCTAAGTCTAAAGGACTGATGACCTCAGATGTTAAGTCCCATAGTGCTTAGAGCCATTTGAACAAGTTTTTGAACGCCTCGCTTGATGTAAGGAGCGTAAACATTAGACAATTGAACAGTGGAATCACGGTACACAACGTGGCACTCCGATGGCAGGGTGTGGGTATTGCGAATGTCCGGTGAACGTCATCTGCCAGCATGTGCAGTGCCAACAGTAAAATTTGGAGGCGGTGGTGTTATGGTGTGGTCGTTTTTTTCATGGAGGAGGCTTGCACCCCTTGTTGTTTTGCATGGCACTATCACATCAGAGGTCTACATTGATGTTTCAAGCGCCTTCTTGCTTCCCACAGTTGAAAAGCAATTCGGGTATGGCAATTGCATCTTTCAACACGATTGAGCATCTGTTCATAATGTACGGCCTGTGATGGGGTGGTTACACGAGAATAATATCCCTGTAATGGACTGGCCTACAAAGAGTGCTGAGCCGGCCGCTGTGGCTGAGCGGTTCTAGGCGCTTCAGTCCGGAACCGCGCTGCTGCTACGATCGCAGATTCGAATCCTGCCTTGGGCATGGATTTGTGTGATGTCCTTACGTTACTTGGGTTTAAGTAGTTTTAAGCCTAGGGCACTGATAACCACAGATGTTAAGTCCCTTAGTGCTTGGAGCCATTTGAATTGAAAGACCTGAACTGATACCTACAGAACACCTTTGGGATGTTTTGAAACGCCGGCTTCGTGCCAGGCCTCACCGACCATCGTCATTACCCCTCCTCAGTGCAGCACTCCGTGAAGAATGGGCTGCCATTCCCCAAGAAACCTTCCAGAACATGACTGAACGTATGCCTGCGAGAGTGGAAGCTGCCATCAAAGCTAAGGGTGGGCCAACACCTTATTGAATTCCAGCATTACCGATGGAGGACGCCACGAACTTGTAAGTCATTTTCGGACAGGTGTCCGGATACATTTGATCACATAGTGTAGCGCAGGGTACGCGGTCGTTGTTGGCATCCAAACGGATCCCATACACGTTCGATTCGTGTCCGGAGAAAATTCATACCACACCATTCTGCAGATCCTATCATGCTGAAGGCATGCGTTCAAGAGAAATTCAAGATGAATATGCGAGATATCATCTAGCAATATAAAATTTGCACTAATATTTTGGCGATAAGTCCCTACTATTGGTTGAAGAATATGGTCCTTAGAGCTGTGAGATTAGCTGCTGCAACCACGAAAGATGTACGGTGGCTCTTTGCAATGCCACACCAGGCTATCGCTCTATTACTATCCGGTTGCACTTGTGGGACACATTTCTCTACAAAAGTGTTGCCCCAAACGCGCTGTGTGCGCTTATCATGGCAGAAACAGATCCGAGTTTCGTCCGTGAACGACACTCGGCGGCAATAATGGGGCGGCCATTCTGCATGCTTTCTTGCTCATATGTAACATATTCTATAGTGTTTTGATATACGACTTGGTGTTCCTCATGATCGCCGGAAATGGAGACTCGCATCATGCATTCGTCTCCAAAGAGTTTTGTGCATGACTTCTTATGTAAGTAGGCACTCTCTGCGATGTTAGAACACACTACCCATCAACTCTGATTCCATATGCGCACCACATCAGCCTCCGATGCACACCTCGACAAATTTCCTGATGATGATGCGGCTCCAGTCACTGATTACCCGATCACTGATGGCTACTGTCTTTCGTGGCATGATGGATGTTCACTCTGTTGTCCAACAGGCCTCTCTAAAGGGTCATCTCATCCCCATCGACGTGCAAGTCACCAAAGTGGCGTCAAATCAAAAGACTAGCACCTGGCGATCGGTCTACCCGACGGGAGGCCCTAAAATGCCGCACTCCATTCCAGTGCGGTGTTCTACCAGTAGGCGGCGCTCATGGGAACTCTGTGAACGTTTATAAGCAACGTCATGGGTAACCTACTGATATGTACGGGACAGTCAAAACAACAATACACCACGGCATGTTGACATGACGCCGAACTTTCATTGACGTGTTTATATACACGATTTGAGAGATACTTTGAACAGTCCTCTCAGATGTTTTCAGATGGTGCATTTACTATCTAGTGAAGTCATAAGACGACGAATAAACAGATCAATAAATGCTACAAAATGATTTAGACACATCCATGTAGTGCGAAAAGTAGCTATTGACCTGAACAATAAAACGTGTAAGGTCCTGCACATGAGTACTAACAAGAACCCTTTATATATCGGTTAGACAATAAGCAACACAAATTTAAAGATTGAAATGACACAATTTCAGACACTTCACTGGTCTCATAAAGGTAGGATTTTGGTCATGTATATAGACCGAAGGTGCGGGTGAAAACTTGTACCAAGGTCGGTAATCGAACACGTGTAACCTGCTTACTAGGTAGATGCGTTAGCTACTATGTCACCCTGGTATAGTAGTTCACACAACCTCACGGACTACCCTGGCATTCCTCCCTCCTCGATCCAAATTTTCGCTGCCGCCCCAATTTGCTTTAAATTCCCCTTTACGCACGAACAGAGTCGCCGGGGCTCTCCATGTTCTGGAGGAGCACCTCAGCATCGAAAGTAAAATTTCAGAGACTATATTGCTCAAAAAATATATGAGTTTCTTTTAGGTATACGCATATAGACTGGAGCGAGGAGTGAAAATGTGTACCAAGGGCGGGATTCGAACCCGGGTTGGGGTGAATCCCCCATTTGCGTTCAATTCTGAGGTGCTATTCCAGATCATGGAGAGCTTCTGCCGTCCTGTTAGTGCGTAAAGGGAAATTTAAAGTAAAATGGTGTGGCAGTGAGAATGTGCATCATGGAGAGAGGCATGCCAGAATTATCCGTGCAATTGTCTGAACCACTGCGGCAACATGGCTTACCTGCCCAGTAAACACAAGTCCCGAGTTCGATTCCCAGACTCGGTATAAATTTTCATTCGCCGTTTCAGAACACATACATTAAAAATTTAGAGGTTGTTGATTCAAATAAAAACATATAAAATATTTTATGAGGAAGGCTAACCAAAGACTGCGTTCTACCAGAACATGAAACTTCCTGCCAGATTAAAACTGCCCACCGGACCGAGACTCGAACTCAGGATCTTTGCCTTTCGTGGGCAAGTGCTCTAACATATGAGATACCCAAGCACGACATACACCCCGTCCTCACAGCCTTACTTCTGCCCGTACCTCGTCTTCTACCTTCCAAAACTATCAGAACACTTAGAAAACGCAACAATTCTACTAAAGAGACTGTCAACATCTTACTTATCCATCAGCTGCCAGAGTATTGCTGTGCGGTACGGGATCTTTACCAAATAGGATTGACAGAGACCATTGGAGAAGTTAAAAGAAAGGGCAGCTCGTTTTGTGTTAACACGAAGTAGGGGGAGAGTGTCATGGATGTGATGTGCAATTTGGCTGGCACACTTTTTCATCGCTCCGGTATATTTTCTCAAAATTTCAAACACCAGCTTTCGCAGGAGGACTTCTGTGAAGTTTGGAAGGTAGGAGATGAGGTATGGATTGAAGTGAAATTGTGTGGACGGGTGTTGTGTCGTGCTTGGGTAGCTCAGTTACTAGATCACTTGCCCGCGAACGGCAAAGGTCCCAAGATCGGCCCGGCACACAGTTTTAATTATCTAGGAAGTTTTATATCAGCGACCACTTCGCTGTAGGGTGAAAATTACATTCTATCACCTTTCTACTTCGAATGCAAAATATTTTGCTTACTTCCATCAACACATGGAGAAATGACGGTCGTCATAAAATCAGAGAAATCGGAGCTCCCGTGTAAAGACTGAGGTGTTCATTTTTCCCAAGAGCTATTCGGGAGAGGACCGGTAGAGAATAGTCTGTGAGCCGCTCTGTTAACCCTCTGCCAAGAAATTAGTTATGAAATGCAGGGTAGTGTCGTAGATAGAGCTTTGTGTATTTCCTGGAATTTTGAATACCTGCTTGTGACAAATGTAGTGCAACTGAGATTCTTTCATTTTATGCATTTGTGGTGCTCTGTTGTACTTAGAATAAGTGATTTTTCTCTTTGATCTTTACTGTTATTAAAGATATAGTCCCATTTAAGTGTGCATGTTTATTGATTCATGAAATGTTATATTCTCAGGCAGACAGTGATTTATTATGATATATGCTACTTTGTGCCCTTTACAGAAGTGTAGGTATTTTTTGTACAGTGATAGTCTCAGAAACTTGTTTTTTCATTTATTCGGTTAATTCTGTGAGCAGTAATTTAATTTTTTTTCTGTTTTCATTAATGTTTATAGCAAGTGAATTTTCGTAGTTATCTGTGAGAGTTCTTCTTGTTCGCTGTGTTACTGTAATTGCATTGAAATGTCAAACGGTTCCAGAGCTAGGTCAGTTGCTAGAGCTGCAGCTATTGTAACTTTTGGTTATTCTGTAGACTGAGAAGGGACCACTGAAGAGGGATCCTCTCACAATATTGATTTAACTGAGGCAGAGAGGACTATGCCTGATGGGATCGTTCAAGGTAATTTTTCGCTATCAAACGTATAACAAGAAAGTATAGTTGGGGATTCTGCTTTGGAAACTAAGTCTGTAGAATGTAATTTGTTACAATATTCAGGCTCTGTAGTTAGAACTTCAGGTTTCGAATCCACATCTGCTGACCAGCCTGAGCCAATGTTTACTCCCTCTTGCAGCTGGGTCAAAGATGGGAACAATCATTTTTTGTGAAATATCATGAAGATAATACCGGAGCACTATGAGGAACAGAACAGAAAATTAGAAGAATATAACAAGAGACTATACAAGTGACAGAAGATGGGAGAAAGCGCTAGAGGAACTTCCGAGAGATATAAATGAGTAAATTGAGCAGGTTAAGTAAAATATATGTCAGGAGCTCAACCCTGTAATAAATTGGGCATATAATGGAAACCATTCATTCATGGGTACAGAGAATGCCTCCATTCATACCACAGATAATATAACCATTAACGAATTAAATGAACAACATGAGCCTATTAGTAATCAAAATTAGGAACAGGTGTTAGATAAAAGTGACCATAATCCTTTTGATATAGAAACTGTTGAGGACTATGGATTAAACTTAATGGAAATCCGTTTTCTTGTTTGGGTAACAAATTATATGCCTTTGATAGATGATGATGATGACGAAAGTGAAACAAATGTGCACCTGTCTAAAGTAAGGAACACAATTAATGATATGGTAGTGGACTTTGGTGACACTTTTTTTAGGAAAAATACTTTGTGACGTAGATTCAGAGAAGAGAAGAGTAAATTTTGTCCAGTTTCAAAGTACCTTAGAGACATCTTGTTCGAACAGAGGCTAGGCAATCAGAAGATCTTAATCCAGCCTATATTACTACCTGTTGGAAAAGTTTGTTTATCATCCACATTTGTCTCAAGTTGTCTTGCTTCGGTTATCAGTAAGGCAGCTTTCAGTAAATGTCAGGAATTAACGGTTTGTCCTACCTTTCCCATTTCAATGAACCAAAATTAAGGGTGTGATTACTGAAAAGAGTGTACAGGTCAGAGACCAAACATGTTTGGATTTCGTTTGCCAAGGTCATGAGTTTTCTACAAACTTCTTAACTATGCCTCTTCCTACTACACAAGTGATATAGGTGTTGACTGAATACAGGGTTATTCTAAACTTTATTTTTAAGCTAAGGCGAAATCTGAAGTCGGTGGTAAGTTAGTCTGTTGGCAATTTGACGATTGTATTTCAAAGGAGGAAGAAGACGACAGCAGCTGTTTCAAATACTTATCTTCGTCAAGAGCACTAACTTCAGTGGCCATAAATTAAATATTTCTTGGGAGATGCAGTAGTCTTTTTATAATTCTGAAATCATACATGAGAAAGTAGGCAGTGTAGAGGATACTTCTGGCGTAGCCAGGTAAGAGTTACTCGATATCTTATAGTCGCGTTCCGCAGTCTTTTACCACAGCCCTTTATGAATTGAAAGTCAAGAAACATACAAAGTTATTTGTTCCATCATATGGTATTTCATTGGTACATAGGGAAAGAGGAAAAAATTAGGTCTCATGTAAGTAGAGTTTCCATCTCTCTCTGATGGGTACATCAGCTGGTGACTGACGCCTCCACGAGCTGGTGATACTATTCCATCTTTTAATTCATGGTGCACTCGAGTTCTTCCACTGTTCTATTTAGGTAATAATGTAAATTACTCTCTCGTACTAGCTTATTGCAAGTATAGTGAAGTAAATTTTAAGACTTCTTGTCCTTCCACTAAAATAACTTAATTTTGTAGCTGTTGATAATGTAATTTGTAAGAAATTTTGTAAGTTGTGAAATACTATTTCAGAAGTTTACTGTCCTGATGCCATTTTTGAGACATTCGAAAATAGCTATATGGAGCTAATAATTATCAGCTATTGACTACTGCTACTACAGTGATATGAATTGCAAATTGCGTATGAATGTGTGTATTGTGTAGGATAGAGAAAGGGTAAGTATGACATTTATATTTAAAAAAATACTAACACCAAAATGTATGAAAAGATGCACTTATGATGTGGCTGTATTTGTGTGATGAAATTAGATAATATTTTGCAACAGTGAAAATGTTACTTATGCTGAACTGTAGTCGAGGAATATTATGTATTGAATTATGACGTATATGTAAGTGAAGAGGTATTTGTAAGAATAAATATTTCAGGAAATCAGTGAGAATACGATGTTATTTCACTAATGATGATGTGTGTGGATTTCTTATGGATTATTATTTCAGGTAGCCAATGAAAATTTAGACGCAGGTTGTGGTCTCAGTAATGATATATGAGGATAATATTAATTTTACAGCTACACTGTGTAGCAGTGAGAACAACAACCAAAACACATTTGACATGAATATTTTCTTTGAGAACTGTGCTATGTATATGTGCCTTTGCGAGAAATTTATTCAACGGATAGAAGCTACTTTGTGGTTGACACCAGATCTTCGAATTTTCAGTAACTTGCAGCTTTTTAATGAAAGTATAATTAACTTATTACTCTTTCGTCATCAGTAATGACAAAGGTTCTGTATTCATGGCGATATCAGTGAATTTCACAGATGTTAAGATGATTTTGCACATACGATTTTTGCTCCAAAAGAATAACATGTTGACTGACAGGTGAGTGACCTTAACTGTAATGTCATAAGGTTCTCTATTCCCACAGTGTGTATACGGTAGTTAGCTATTTTGTGACCACCATAGTCATCCCTAATGTAAAGTCTGGTGCAAATAGAAGTTAGCTTTCTAGCCAGACAGATACATGGAGGTAACTAGAACACTGGATCCCAACCCTTTCATTTTTTATCTACTTTAAGAGTAGAGATGAATACTTAACTTCGACTATTGATACCAAACTGTTAATCAACTGTATACTTGTCTAACTAATGTGGTTAAAACGAGTATGTAACATTGACAAAATGATGCTCAACTGTGTGCTTGTTTAAACTGTGTGGTTAAAATGTCACTGACAGCTCTTACATTTGATTCATATGATACCCAGGTTTGAAGATAACCATTTCTATTATATATGAAACATAAGGATTTTGAATGAGGCTTAAGTGCATGGAATTATTTTTTTAGGGCAGTTCGTACTAAAGACGGATATAATTAGTAATCTGTTTCCTTTGTACATTTATTTCGTGTATTCTGGACACACAGATGGGATGTGATCTTCGCTAATAAGAACACATAAAGCTAATGGATGGATTGTGCTGGATGGCTTCATGCAGTTTACTGTGGCATAAAGTTGAGTGTCACACCAGGTCTAAGCTCATGAAAGATGGGCCAATAGAAACATGCTCATTGTCACCCCTACAGAGATGACTACAGCCCTTCAAATCCTGGGTTGTCAGAAGAGGTTGTGACAAGACATTTCATACTCCTTGAGTTTGCCTGGATAACATACTAATTTTGAGCATTATGGGTTGCCAGTGGAGAAATGAATGCAATGTACAATGCTCCTTGTGTGTGCCCCAATAATGTGTCCACACTACCATGTTGGTGTAGCTGTGATAAGTGTGTGTGTGTGTGTGTGTGTGTGTGTGTGTTTGTGTGTGTGTGTGTGTGAGAGAGAGAGGGAGAGAGAGAGAGAGAGAGAGAGAGAGACAAAGCAGTGATGTGTTTGACAATTTGCTGTAATATTTTCCCTCCTGTTGCGTGACATTCTCTTAATAGGTTTTCTCAATAATTTTGAACAGACAATTCTAAGCATTTTTGTAACATACTGTAAATGAATGTATCCTTCTTGCTTTATTTGAACTGAAAAGAATATTCACTTGTCTTCCTAATATTTTCTTTAACAATTTAACAGAAAATTATAGCTGCTTTATAAAGTTTTGCACCATGTTGCATGAAATGTATCTTTCTTACTGACAGGAAGTCTTACTTGTCCCTATAGGTTTTTTTCAGACATTTGTACAGCTAATTCTAATGACTTTATAATGCTTTGTTCGTTATTGTAAAACTGTTGTATTTATGCTAATGTATTTCACTACATTAGGTTACTGAATTACCACCTTGTTATACCATTTCTTCTGTACCATGACAAATACGTAACATGACTTATCACTGGTATCTTTCTACACTTGTCCGCTTGCATGTACCGTTAATAGAATCTCAGCTTGTTTACCACATCAGTACCACTTTGTACCGCTTCAGTCATATTTTGTTTACATTGTTATAAACCCCCGGTATTTGTAATCATACATTTTGTACATTTCGTGCGGTTGTTTCTTTTGAGAGAATTTTGTTGATTGCTTACTGCTATTTTATCAGCAGAAACCACCATGCAAAATTATTGTAAAATAAGAGAGAGGTGGTGAAAAGTCACAGTCCTATTTGTCATACCGATTTTCAAGACGTTTTGGCTACAGATGTGTATGAAGTTACGAATATGATAAATGTACTCCAAATCTGTCGCATCGATATAACCATATTATTTGTAAATATACACGTACTCGGTTTGAAAAGGATAGAAGCTGGCCTGCCATGTAGTGAAGGCCACTTTATTTAAGAGAGATTTCATACTAATATGTTTTGAGGAAAGGAAACTAGATTATATCAATAGAAGAATGTGAAGGCAGGAATTTGTAAGGTAATTCAACGTTATATATACATTTGTAACTGTAATTTCTTATTGTTAGAGCACTGTGCATTGTTGAACTTTACTGTAGAACTATCACAACGTAACGTACGATTTCGTCTTATAGCTGAAACAAATGTCAAAAAAAGTAACTAAACACACGAAAATTACTAAGAAATATCTGCAAACTTGTGTATGCGGTGAAAGTTTATGAAAGGGTGTACTGCGGTTATTACTTAATGAAGCATAGTTATGCTTGGCATCTTTGTTCGCGTCTATCGGTCGTGAAGCTTATGTCCTCGTTTTTCATTCTTTACCTTTGTGAATGTTTTTGTATACTCGCATTGCGCATCATTTGGTGTGTGCTGCAGAAGAATTTTTATGAATAATGATTAGATACCCTCTCACATTGAACATCGCAAGTATGATAAATGAACTTTGATTTTTGACAGTCATGTCATTATTCTTTATGACGCAAGGTTGCAGAGGAGACAAGCGCTCCATGTGCACAAACAGTCCAACAAGTTTCATTATTATCAAAGTCTATGTCTATCGAAGACAGACCGATTCTCAAAGTGTACTTATGAAAAAGAAAAATAACATTTCAGAGATTTAATACTAGTAGAAGATTTGAATAAAGTGCTATCTTGTGATTTTTCAAGCAGTTTTATCAGAAAGTCAGAAGCCTTAAGTTTTCTGTTCATTTGTTGTGTATTTAAATAAACAGTCATTGTTTTCAAGCCTAAGGATAAAGATTAACAATATTCCTGGCTAAAATTTTAATTGGTATGTTCTTTTGCAGTCGGATAGCATATGTAAGTGTCATAGAAAACAGACTGCTTTCACACAGGCGTATTGTTTGATGCACTGGCTAGCCTGGATCTCACATCGTGTAGTGTGAACTTAATGTACTTCCGTTCAAAGTTTAATTTTAACGCAATCCTGTCACCCAGCACTGAGACTTACGTATTTAGGTATCAAAATAAGTGATATGCATTTATGAGATACTAATTTGGCCCATACAAACACGACTTTGTTTTACAATATTGTTTCACTGTCAATGTAGAAAATATCTTGTAAATTTTGGTACTCAGTACCGAACATCACAAAGAATCGATGCTTTAAAGTAGATTTTTTTCATTTTACAGTTTGTCACCGTACTTTATCATAGAGAAATCTGTAAGGAGAATGTGTTTCATGCTCTACAAATATATTTCTTACACTGGAATAGTAACAGCGTTGCATTCCTCATAACTAATCGGTCAGAAATCGCAACTATCTAACATTGTAGTTTGTTTTAGGCACATAACCGAGTCACCTTAGGAGTGTAGGTGTTTATGTTCTCTCTCACTGTACCTTCCTGGTGCTGATCCCAGACACTGGAACAATACTTTAGAATTGATAGCGCAGTTCATTTGCGTAAAATGCTTCTTCTCCTTCTGTTTGGAGCTCCATCATGCGTAAAAACCATCCGTTTCTTGTTCTAAACCGTCTATTATATCATTACAGTACTTTCATATCTGCTATACACCAATAGCCGGTGCTAACCTCCTCGATATTTTAGAATCTGCAGAAATCTCGTGATCTTTGATGAGTGCAGAACAGCAGTTATGGAATCATTTCACTTTGTTCCTTCACGAAATGTGCAGTGTAGCGGTCTACTTCTGGTCCACTGCAGATTATATCGGTGACAGTGTTGCAGGGAGCGATGGTCAAAGACAATGCGAGGAGATCTTTCAGTCCCTAACTTTATCCTATGAATGCGAAAATGCTCTATTACCATTTGCATGGAGAAACAGCGTAAATTATGCGTTATAATCGAAATGCTAGAAATATGTAGATCGCTGTCTGGTATGCTTTGGTGTATATGTTCGAGAGCTAACAATGATTGGACACACTGCTCAGCCATCTATCTACATTCGCAACAGTACTCGCAAAGACGAGCACGGGTGGTTTAGCAGTGATACAGAAATTGGGAAGCATGCTGTCGTGTCACTGGTCGGCATTGTAACAAATTAGTTTACTAAAATTGATGGCACTATCAACTGTGAGGTTTATTATTACAGTACATCGATAGTGTCTTTTCCATTACATCCATCCACTGGTATGTTGTTGATTGCCATATAGTGATTGATTGACATCGCTTATTCGAGATGGGCTACACCTTCCCAGCACGGCTAGCACCGAAACAGTGATCGCGTATGTAACTACAATGTGAGGAATCAATCGAAATGGAACACCGAGCCGTCAACTATCCCGTGTCTGTCAAAGATGAGTTTAAATGTAAAGGTCGCCAGTCACTTTTGGACAACAGCTTGGAAACGCTCCACAGTGTTGCAAAACTCTTCCACTTTCCTTATTCTATAACTGTCTCTTATTTCAATCATCCAATGTGTGTGTTACTGAGAGCAGCAGCAACATCATGATTTATATTGTGCATGTCTAGGTTTCAGTGAGAGCCAATGGATCAAAATGTGTTAGTTTCTCTTTATAACCTGATATATGCCTCCAAGTCGTGGCAGAAAAACAAAATGTATGGTGATGTACAAAGCGTTTTACAGCAGAAAAGGAAACAATGGTTCTGACAACAACACAGGGATACAGGGACCCTTTCTTGCGTCTAATAGTCTGTGGGATATGGTCTTCATACGGCATAGATGATGAAACTTTACACTATTCTGTGCAAGCGACTTCAATCACTGGCCAGTGGATCAATTCCTGTATATTTAATAGGATCGCTATAAATGCTCCATGTCGGCAGACAATATTGTTTTCGACATATCGGAAGAGACAGATGCGGTAAAAATCTTATCGAGCTCTCTGTCAGATGAAGTTAGTGAGCTGAAGTTTGGTGACCTGCGGCTACTGATGGACGTGCTGCCACTTTGAAGATCCCTCAGTTACGACCGTGCCTCGTGGAGCAAAGTACTGTGATAGTGCATTCAACAATATTTTGCAGAATCATCTTCAGAGTTTCTACACTGTATTTGCAGTCATTTATTTTCGCAATTTTATTTTTGTCGAGTGTATTTTGTCATGACGTATTTCTGTTCCACTCGCACCTGCGAAGACAGTGCAGCGTTTTGCTAACGAGTGCATTTGAAACAAATTGTTTAAAGCAACATCTGCAAATGTGTTGAGGCGCTAAGCACTTCACCTAATTTGCTTACGCATGCAAATATTCCAGAGGAGTGGAGAAAGACGGAGAGATTTCGGAAGTGTGCCGCGATCTTCTATTGGAGTCAATACTTAAATGTGGCAGTCGTGGTATTAATCTGAATTGTTTAAATATTCTCAACTCATCTGCAAAGCTCTCTGTGCAGTTTTCCATTTAGTTCCTGTGACATCTTCAATTTACTTATGTGACGATATTCTGCAACACCAGATGTAATAACTTCTTTAGAGAAATGCAACACAAGAAAGTGTGTCAGGAGGGCTGGGGCAGTTTAGAGTCCATGGCGGGATTCATTCTGTCATTGGCCTCGGAAGGAGATCTAGCGTGCATCGGCATTCCGCATGGGGTTTACTAGGTAAACGCTGCTGTGTTTGCAGTTCGACCGATGGTGCATGCAGGCCGGCAGTGGGGCGCTGCAAGAGGAGAAACAGAGAAAGAGCACATGTTTCGACAAGAATTTCCCAGGTACATTTTTTTGAGGTTAGCGTGACATCCGGGGGCCCGTGCAGACTCCGGCGCGTAGCGCGGCGATGACGAACAAGTTGCCAGTTTGCTGCGGCTGCAAGTGCATTCCGACTCCAGGACCACTGTGCAGGTGGCGTATGTACTGTCATGTCCAGTGGACAGGGGATGGCGGACGGCGCGTGCTTTGCAATCGAAAAATTTTTAACAGCGTACTTATGTGTGATGGGTCTTTCGGGACAATTCGAAATAAAGAAAAGCGATCGATTTAATTACTTCTTTACAAGGCCTGCATCTTCCCAAACAGCAGAGAATGATGAGCAAGAGAGATCCAACCACTGCAAACTGATTTTCTTTTTACAAATTAATAATATACCTTCTGTTACGTAATTGAATTTCGTGTTGTGAGATCCGTGCTCTCCAGCACTCTGCCACCAGTTTCCAGATAAGAGACGGGAGAGGAGAGAGGTGGGTTGGTGGAATTTACCAGAGGAGACGAGCTTAATTAACTGATCAATTTAATTACGATGTGTGTTCAAAAAGAAACCGAACTTTTGCTGTATCAGCTTTATTGTTTTCTGTACAGCATTTTAAGCACGATCCCTTTAAAAAGAGTACCCTCGATTAGCGGATACCCCGTTGACTTCGTTTCTTCCAGTTTTGGAACGTCTCCTGAAAGACGTTTTGTGGGGTGGCTTGTATGTTTCCCGTCGCATTGTCCTATATCTCCACTATGGTTTGGATACGATATCCTTTTGACGTGTTTTCCAGTTTGTGACACTCATTAACTGTAGCGCTGATAACCTCGTTGTTGTGCGCCCTAAAACACTAATCATCATCATCATCTCATTAATCGTGGATGACTACAGTACAGGGGATAGGTAACGTAATGTGAACACCTTCAATTGCTTGGGAATGGTTTATTAATAAGGGAATGGACCCCATTTGCCAGTAATGCAACTGCCACTCTTCTTGGAATACTGGTATATAACGATTATACAGTATTCAATGGAATGTTATGCCACTCTTCGATCAGAACCTCTTCTAACACCTGTAGTGACGAGGGAGGAGGAAATATGCTCTGGAATCTTCACTCCAATACCGCCCACAAGGATGCGATAATGTTCAAGTCCGGGGACTGTGCTGGCCAGTTAAGACGCTGCACTTCAGTTCCATGCTTCTCATAGCACGATTGTACTGTCCTGGCTACGTGAATGGGTGCCTTATCTTCCTGAAATTGTAGGAGAACAACATTTGAATCATGGGGTGCACCGGATGATCTAAGCTGTTCATATAATTGTTGCCTGTAACACAGCCTTTGAGAGTAATGACATGACCAGTAGAATACTATGATATGGCTGCCCACACAACACATTTCCGCCTCCTTGCGTAACCGTTGGTATCAAGCAATAAGGATTGTAGGCTTCTTTTGGCGTTCTCCAGACGCAAGCCCAGCCCCATGTTGGAAATAACGAAAACGTTGACTGGTCGGACCATATGACGAGTTCCCACTGATCACCCGTGCAGGATTACGCTCCCGATACCATATTTTACGCTTCCTTGCGTTGGGTGTCGTCACTAATTGTTTCGGTATAGCAGCTGATCCATGAATATTCGCTTTATGGAGTTCTCGGCGGACAGTGTCGATAGATATGTGGTCTCGAAGATGGTTATTGACTTCTACGGTCACTTTAGCAGCCATAGTTTTGTGTTGTTTCGACACAATTCCTGTTAGAATACGACGATGTATTTCGCGTAGTTTAGATTTGGGCCCAGTATTACGTTTATACTATGACGTCTTTCCATATTTTGTGTATGCTGTCAAGACTGTTGATACAGTTGCTCTTTAAACATTTAATAAGTTGGCTGTTTTGGTTACTGATGCTACAGCTAATCAGGTCACCAAGATCTGTCCTCTTTGGAACTCTGTCAGGTCTCTGAATGCAAATACAAAGTGTGTACTACTCGTAAACAAACTGCACTGATGCCTAGTCCACACTGAACACACACAAGCCAGCGCGACATGTGCCTTACCTGCGTTGTTGACTGTCAAACACCACCATCCCATTACTACCACTGTTTCCACTTTTTGACCTATCCCCTGTATTTGTTTCAACGCATGAAGATCCCACGTATGTAATATGGTGAGTCGTCGACTCACCTCGGAAGATGTTCTTCGTAGTTGAGAACGAAACGTCAGGGAGAAGAATTTCTACAGATCGACCACGGCAACTTAGCCTGGAAGTGTTTACTGATAAAGACGCCGGCCGTGAAAGCCTACATGGGATGAGTGAGACCATGTGTTCGATCGCATCCGTCTTCCTTGTCCCATATGCATCGTCTATCAGCGGATGAAATTCCCCAACATCCTGAAACGGTTTCATAAATGCCACACCTCTTATAATTTGTTTTCAAAACAGTGAAACAAGGTCTTCGGCAAATTCAACGGGAGTAATTAGTAAAATCTGCAAAACGGTCGTTTAAATAAAAAAGTAAAAGCACTTTCTGAAGGTGCTAATGCTTAAAGCATTCGGAAAATGTACAGAATATGTGGAGGCAGGCTGATGGCATAGCACAGTTTCGCCTGTATTAAATCGTACATATCACTGGCCGCGGTGGCCGAGCGGTTCTAGGCGCTTAAGTCCGGAAGCGCGCGACTCCTACGATCGCAGGTTCGAATCCTGCCTCGGACATGAATGTTTATGATGTCCTTAGGTTAGTTTTGTTTAAGTTGTTCTAAGTTCTAGAGGACTGATGACCTCAGATGTTAAGTCACATACTGCTTAGAGCCATTTGAACCATTTTGAAATCGTACACATCTATTAACGTGACTCCACTTATTGGTCAGATCTCAGAGGGTACTTTATCAGCTCTTTTTTTTTTATTATTTGTGTGAATCATTTCACTGAGAACGTCAATGAACGTCAATAACACTTCAGAGGCAGCCTACGGCGAATCACTTCCGCGCTAATCACGCGCGGTATACCCAAATTTCTCCCACAGTAACTGACGAACTAGGAACTATGTTTCACATTTTTAATTGCTACAGTTTTTTTCAATAGCTTTCTAAACTCACTGATGCAAGCAGTTCCATTAAATGTCATGTTTTGTACTTCACAGTGACTAAAGTGGCCTTCACGAAATCAGGCACTACAAGGTCACAACCGCTTCCCGGAGTCCGCCAACACTATACGCTGTGACTCACTTGCCCCATACAGTAGCTTTGTTGCTGCATATACACTGTTACAGTACTGTAACTGAACGCCAGCTGGATATTCTGTGTTTCAGTACGATATCGTGTGTTCACGTGTCGTATCATTCTTCCGTTGAATGGTGCACTGATGTGTTTTTGGCTGTGAGCGAAATTTAGGAGGAAGGGCCTACGAATAGCGCTATACCGGTCAGTGTGTGTAAAGGGGGAAAAGACATTCAAAAACAATCTAAAATTGTCCTATTAAACGTACTGAAGATTTTGTACTGATATCGCCAAGCGTACAGAGGCCAGCAGTAATATAAATTTTGCGCACGTTCATGAAATGACAATAAAACGGTTCCAGAATGAGATTTTCACTGTGCAGCAGAGTGTGCGCTGATATGAAACTTCCTGGCAGATTAAAACTGTGTGGCGGACCGAGACTCGAACTCTGGACCTTTGCCTTTCGCGGGCATGTGTTCTACCGACTGAGCTACCCAAGCACGACTCACGTCGCGTCCTCACAGCTTTACTTCTGCCAGTACCCCGTCTTCTAGCTTCCAAACTTTACAGAAGCTCTCCTGCGAACCTTGCATAACTAGCACTCCTGAAAGAAAGTATATTGCGGAGACATGGCTTAGCCACAGCCGGGGGGATGTTTCCAGAATGAGATTTTCACTCTGCAGCGGAGTGTGCGATGATATGAAACTTCCTGGCAGATTAAACCTGTGTGCCGGACCGAGACATGGGCAGAATCTCTAGACGTAAGGTCTTGGTTCTCCAAGAAAGGGATATAAATTCTACAGAAACTACGGAATTTCACGATTTTTACGAAAGGGTAGTGTACAGAACTGTACTTCGAGAGCAAGAGAGAGGAGAGCATCCGACAGCGAGAAGAATACAGAATGATCGCTGTGAGAAAGTTTGTTATTCTGATTCAGTCTTGGTTTCTGATTCAGAAAGTATGATGAAGAGGAAAGATTTTTGGTGGAATGCAGAGACAGTGCAGAAGTAACAACGAAGTTTTATGTAAAATGCACTTACTTGAGTGCTGAGAACAACAGTGTTGTAATATACTTCAACAAAACTTGAGTTTCAGAAAACCACGTGTAAAAATATATTTTTCTCTACTTCAGTGGACATATTGCCCTGCATGTAACAAAAGTTACTTTTGTGTATCGTATATCGGAGACTTAGATGACGGGTACAATGACGTAGGGTCAGTGACAGTTGCCAATAAAAAAATTTCTTGGTAGGAATATTTTCGGTCTATTAAGGCCAGCCACTGGAACTAAAATCCTGGCGGTGGGATACAAACACTGGAACGCAGTCACGTACGGATTCTCTCTTAAATAAAATGCGTAAGTACGTGACATGATACAGATGTTTCCAAAATGAATTTCATAGTACACTCCTGGAAATTGAAATAAGAACACCGTGAATTCATTGTCCCAGGAAGGGGGAAACTTTATTGACACATTCCTGGGGTCAGATACATCACATGATCACACTGACAGAACCACAGGCACATAGACACAGGCAACAGAGCATGCACAATGTCGGCACTAGTACAGTGTATATCCACCTTTCGCAGCAATGCAGGCTGCTATTCTCCCATGGAGACGATCGTAGAGATGCTGGATGTAGTCCTGTGGAACGGCTTGCCATGCCATTTCCACCTGGCGCCTCAGTTGGACCAGCGTTCGTGCTGGACGTGCAGACCGCGTGAGACGACGCTTCATCCAGTCCCAAACATGCTCAATGGGGGACAGATCCGGAGATCTTGCTGGCCAGGGTAGTTGACTTACACCTTCTAGAGCACGTTGGGTGGCACGGGATACATGCGGACGTGCATTGTCCTGTTGGAACAGCAAGTTCCCTTGCCGGTCTAGGAATGGTAGAACGATGGGTTCGATGACGGTTTGGATGTACTGTGCACTATTCAGTGTCCCCTCGACGATCACCAGTGGTGTACGGCCAGTGTAGGAGATCGCTCCCCACACCATGATGCCGGGTGTTGGCCCTGTGTGCCTCGGTCGTATGCAGTCCTGATTGTGGCGCTCACCTGCACGGCGCCAAACACGCATACGACCATCATTGGCACCAAGGCAGAAGCGACTCTCATCGCTGAAGACGACACGTCTCCATTCGTCCCTCCATTCACGCCTGTCGCGACACCACTGGAGGCGGGCTGCACGATGTTGGGGCGTGAGCGGAAGACGGCCTAACGGTGTGCGGGACCGTAGCACAGCTTCATGGAGACGGTTGCGAATGGTCCTCGCCGATACCCCAGGAGCAACAGTGTCCCTAATTTGCTGGGAAGTGGCGGTGCGGTCCCCTACGGCACTGCGTAGGATCCTACGGCCTTGGCGTGTATCCGTGCGTCGCTGCGGTCCGGTCCCAGGTCGACGGGCACGTGCACCTTCCGCCGACCACTGGGGACCACATCGATGTACCTTGGAGACCTCACGCCCCACGTGTTGAGCAATTCGGCGGTACGTCCAACCGGCCTCCCGCATGCCCACTATACGCCCTCGCTCAAAGTCCGTCAATTGCACATACGGTTCACGTCCACGCTGTCGCGGCATGCTACCAGTGTTAAAGACTGCGATGGAGCTCCGTATGCCACGGCAAACTGGCTGACACTGACGGCGTCGGTGCACAAATGCTGCGCAGCTAGCGCCATTCGACGGCCAACACCGCGGTTCCTGGTGTGTCCGCTGTGCCGTGCGTGTGATCATTGCTTGTACAGCCCTCTCGCAGTGTCCGGAGCAAGTATGATGGGTCTGACACACCGGTGTCAATGTGTTCTTTTTTCCATTTCCAGGAGTGTATTCTTAACAGCTCTGACGTTTCGAAAAAGTCTAGTACAACGCAAGTTCATCAGCGACGAATTTTTTCGTTACACAGGAGGAACTGTTTCACGCCGCTTGCGATATCTTATTTTGTATCTCTGAATACTTTTATGTTTTCTCGATAAATAATGTATCACATGCATCTATAAATTTACGTCAGTGGCTCTGTTTTTATCACAGGTTGTAGTGAAGACCACTTTTCTCTTCAGGATATCTTGTAACGTTATTTTTATTTTTTTTCGTAGCAGTTGCCGAGAATTTTCTTTTGAAAAGGACTCCGTCATATTCTACACTAATATTTATTTCGTAATCTCTTGATATCTAAAATTATCACTAACTGGGAACGCTGTAAAACAGTGAGAGAACCTCGAGGTGACAATTTTTCCCGTCTGCGGTCACCAAGGCGCGCCTTGCAGTGAGCCAGTGGTGCTCCAGAACAACTTGGTTGCCTGTTGTGTGGCACGGTGAATGCCATGTTTCGAAGAAATAATTGCCACCATTAGCGCTGGAGAGCTGCTGCAGCTGGGAGCGGCGCGGTTTTATCTCACGGAATTGCCTCGTTCCACTGGTCGTTAGCTCGATATTGCAACACCGCTGTTGCATGCGCTTGCGGTTCAAAACCTGGGCACAGCAAGTAAACGCCATTAATTTTGCATTATTAATGTAACATTATCCGCTGCCGTCTCGACATCATGTCTTGGGATAAGTGATACTTTAATTCATGCGACATTTTTTACAGTTAAAGCTGAGAAATGTGGAGCCTGGTGGCGTTCATGGCGTTGTTCAAAAATGGCTCTTAGCGCTATTGGACTTAACATCGGAGGTCATCACTCCCCTACAATTTAGAACTACTTAATCCTAACTAAACCTAAGGACATCACACACATCCATGCCCGAGCATTGCGTTGTCTTTTTGTCTTAGAAGGGAACCTCAGCTGTCCATGAAGTAAGTAATATGTTTCATTAAATGTAGCGCGACCTGCAGAAGAAATATTAACGTAAAACAGTTTACTTATAAGTTTATCCATTGATGGATAACAGCGGAAAGATGTTGTGAAATGTTACACAGCAGTCATTTACGAATTGATTCCATTGCTGAGATTGCTAACGCAAACAAGAACGGTGGCATTCTACTCGCTGGTAGTTGGCTTAATTTGCTTCAACTGCTTTCATCTGGCTGGCAGCACAAGTGGATCTGATGGAGTGAGTTCCTGATCGTCAGACGCTGCGAACACGTCGAACTGCTAACCTCTCGGCATATGAGCGAGTGAACGCTCGTGTGCTATTCGGATGGGAAAGTTAGGTTCGGTGGAGCTCTTGGTACTGTTTGAAAGGAATACAGGTGTTGGGGCTGTACATTTTTGTCTCTCTTCACCACTGTCAATAACAACAGGTCACCACACAACACCCTATGATCATCGCCTCCACTCATAACAACACACTGAAACGCTCACTCTACTTAAGAGCGCTAACGCACACCTGTTTGGTAGTGAGGGATTCCCAGATAGCTCGTCCATGTGCGCCAGCATTTGTGTGTGTGTGTGTGTGTGTGTGTGTGTGTGTGTGTGTGTGTGTGTGTGTGTGTGTATGTATGTCAGAGGTCCGGGAGGAACGAGGTCTAGTTGGCATTTCCAGTGAGGTGATGAAAGTCATGGGATGCCTCCTCATATTGTATGGGACAACCTTTTCCTCGACGTAGTACAGAAACTCTACGTGGCATTGACTCGACAGGTTGTTGGAAATCCCCTGCAGAAGCACTCAGCCATTCTGCCTGTAGCTGTCCATAATTGAGTTTCCGGTGCAGGGTGTGATGCACGAACTGACTTTTCGATTATGTCCCATAAACACTATGTAGGATTCGTGCCGGGCAATCTGGACACCCAAATGATTTGCTAAAATTGCGCAGAGTGTTCTTCAAACCAATTACGAACTATTATGGCCCAGTGACACGACATGTTTCGGTACATGAAGTATGAATGGCTGCAAATGGTGTCCAATTAGCCGAATGTAACCAATTCCTGTCAATGATCCTTTTATGCGCAGCAGAGGACCCACTCCATTTCATGTAAACACAACCCACACCATTGCAGGGCCACCTCCTGTTTGGGCAGTGCCTTGTTGACAACTTGCGTCCTTGGCTTCTCAGGGTCTGCGCCACGCTCGGACCCTGCCACCAGCTCTTACCAACTAAAATCGGGACTCATCTATCCAGGCCACAATTTTCCAGTCGTCTAGGGTCCAACCGACATGGTCACGAGCCCAGGAGAGGCGCTGCAGGCGATTTTGTGCTGTTACCTAAGACACTCACGCCGCTACTCTCAGTTATTAAGTAAAGACCGTCGACCACCGCTCTGTCCTTGGTGAGAGTTAATGCCTGAAATTTGATATTTTTGGCACCTCTTGGCACTGTGGATCTCAGGATATTGAATTCCTTAACGATTTCCAAAACAGAATGCCCCAATCGTCTAGCTGCAGCTACCATTACGCTTTTAGAGTCGGTTAATTTCGGTCGTGAGGCTATATTAAAGTCGGAAACCTTTCTACATGGATCGCCTGAGTACAAATGACAGCCCCGACAATACATTGCCCTTTTGTACCTTCTGTACACGATACTACCACCATCTTTGTGTGTTCAAATGGTTCAAATGGCTCTGAGCACTTTGGGACTTAACATCTGTGGTCATCAGTCCCCTAGAACTTAGAACTACTTAAACCTAAATAACCTAAGGACATCACACAACACCCAGTCATCACGAGGCAGAGAAAATCCATGACCCCGCCGGGAATCGAACCCGGGAACCCGGACGTGGGAAGCGAGAACGCTACCGCATGACCACGAGCTGCATATTGTTACCCAAGACTTTCGCGACCTCCGTGTAATGCAGCGTGCCCGTCACCACAGCTGGGCAGCGACCCGTCAGTCGCAAGACAATTTTTAATATACAGTGGTGTGTAAAATTTAAAGACGAAAGTAACTTTCGCGTGGTGTGTCATAACCATGTAACACAGCACGATGTCACTTGGATCTTACATAGAAACAACTGTCTTGGTGTAATACACCGACTCAAAGAAATAAGCAGTGAGACAATATAAATGACACTATTATTCACAGAAAATAATTACAGCGAAATCACCGCTGTGTATGATGGTCCCAGTGACATTATGAAAGGCATGAAACGATTCTTAATATGGGATGTGATCATCACGGACGGTAATGCATCTTCTGCAACGTCTCCCATGCTGGTCACAATGTTGGTAAGGTGTTCTTGCGGTGGATCCTTCCATTCCTCTGCCAGCACGATTAAGAAGTGGATGGTCGTAGGATCATACTGACGTGTTGTAATACGTCTCCCCAACACGTGGCCCATTGGATTTAAGTCGGGGAAACAGGCAGGCCAATCTGTATGGCGGAAGTCCCCTCATTCAAAGACTACTCCACCTGTGGTGTTCGATGCGATGGCTGATGGAGTTAAAACGACCTCATTCGGTTCAAAGAATTGACAAGTAATAAGGGCTAGACACCACGGCAAGGTTACAAACATGACATTACTAAAACAATAAATAAATTCTATACAAATTTAAGAATTCAGAACTGAGTGTGTCTTAGCTCAGTTCATGAGTCTTGGCAAGTTGGCCCATTTTGGTCAAAGGAATTCTCAACAGCATGTAAGGAAGCACAAAGGATAAATTATACAAATCTAAAACTACATTTCTGGCAGTGTTCCCTGAAACATAAAACACAGTTTGCTACGATAGGCATTTCCTAACCTGCAACAATGCCTTCAGTGGTCAATGTCACACGTACACTGAACTGACATTTATCGACATAAAACGCAGACCCTGACACACACACACACTATTCTCCTTTCATTCATCTCTAAGATAAGGCAATCGGCCATCATAGCTTGTAGTAAAAAGGAAAGTCGACTGTCCAAGTTGCGCCGCCCTTATTATCCTGTACCCCGGAGTGTCATTTTTGAAGGTCGTGAGTATGGCGCAAGGCGAGAGCACATCAGTGGTAACCACGCCCCTCGGTTGTGGTGGCGCCGTTTGTTAACCCCTCTTCCTTCAGCTTATTGCTTCCAAGTGGGGTCGAGATGCCCTCGCGCAGGGGTGACACAGTTGAGCTCTTCCGTGTGTCACCCTAAGCTAACAGAGGACACCGCTCACTGTTCTCCCGTCAATGGAGCGTATGCCACGACCGAAAAGCGAGCCGTTATATGAGTTTGCCTTGGGACGGTCGGTTCCAGCTCCCTTAATAGCGACACTGTCGCCCGCTGGCAGGGCAGAACTCCCGCCTGACACCTATGTGCCCACGGCGCGCCGTGACTCCTAGCCGCTTGCCGCCAATTTACGTCATAGAGGCGCCCCCATTCGGCAGCTAGACCAGCTGTGGCGCCCTTGGAAACGCGCCCTCTCTCGGGGCAGGAGTGGGGTGGGAACCCACAAGCCCAGCTGCCCGTTACTTATGCACAGCCACGCCCTCACCGCTTCATTCCTTCCGTGCTTTGTCTGCACGGCGGTGTGGAATGCGGAGAACTCGAGCCAACTCTTCTGAACTCACAGAGGCGCAATACTGAGATACCTCTTATGACAACAGTCTCGTGCGTCACACGGTACACAACAGCACCAACATTTTAAAAAATCTAATTTAAGAGAATCCCTTTTCGAGTGGGTGTCCTTATTTACAAGGATAGTTCAAAAATGAAAATGTCCTGTGTTGATGTCACACAATTCAAACCACAAATTAAGCTCTAAGACAATCAAAAATTACAAAAATAATAGGAAATTGTGATTAACTTTATACCTAGTGAGCTTTATAAAGCAGGAAAAAAGACAATAATAATAATGTTTACTTAAAACTATGTGCCTTGTAAGTTTTATAAAATAGGCAAAAAATACAAAATATTCCGCTAACTGAGCGTTAATCAGTCATTATAATAAGAAATTCCGCCGGCCGCGGTGGCCGTGCGGTTCTGGCGCTGCAGTCCGGAACCGCGAGGCTGCTACGGTCGCAGGTTCGAATCCTGCCTCGGGCATGGGTGTGTGTGATGTCCTTAGGTTAGTTAGGTTTAAGTAGTTCTAAATTTTAGGGGACTTATGACCTAAGATGTTGAGTCCCATATTGCTCAGAACCATTTGAACCATTTGAATAAGAAATTCCTGGACAGAGTCTCCCAAAAGTTTAGATGAAGGCTTTACGTACCTGAAATGATCACGCCTCTCAACATCATGGCATTTAAAAAAAATTTCAACAAAACAAAGACCAATGGCCTATAATTAAAGGTTTAAATAGTCCAAACATTATGCGGAGTACAGTCAATTCTATAACAGCAACAACCTCTCATTTTCACATAAGCATGGGGAATGTGATCACATTTCGGTTTGGATATAGATAGCACAAGGAAGGTGACACTCATCATGTTACACCACATTGTCGAAATAGTTCTAGGTACTTTCCATATATCTAAAACACTCAGAACGACGGTTCCACTAACGAAACTACCTTGGACATGCAATGCAAAACACAAAACATAAAACTACCACAAACTCATGTCCCACTACACTGAACAGACTATAAAATCACAAAACAAGTATTGGCTGCCAATACCACCAAGTTTTTGACACTCGTCATCCTCTGGTACCTAGTCTACGACAGCAACAGGCTTCCTTCGTACACAGTCCGCTGCTAATCTGTTAGTGGTAAAGACACGACCCACGGTCCAGGAACACTGTGTCGATTGGACACAGCCACCCCTTTGATCCGCACCCTCTCCTAAAACATGTGCAGCAACTTGCGAAGACAAGCACCACAAGTAATAGGATCACTAAAAAATCGTTAGTCATATAAAACAAGGCAGCAGATATCTTCCTCGAAATCAACTTGATTACTTTAACTAAGAACAGTGGAAACATGAACATTACTTCCATTAGGTTGGCTATCTCAACTGTGCTATTGAGAAATGCTCTGTTTAATTCTCCATTGGACATCAAAAGTAGTGGTTCTTGACCACTTATTAGCAAGACATGTGACATGGAACCAGAACATACAAATACTGTTCTCCTTATACAGATCACCGTATTCTTGCATCCTTGACGCGCAGCTTTCCAAGTGAGACGGAACGCAGATACCGCCTTTTGAGTCCCAGTGCGCTGATACGCGCCAGGTGGTGTACGTCCCACCAATTACTGAAATCCTAAACGGACTCACGATGTTCCTCGTTGGGAACTCGACATTGAAACATTGAATCTATTAAATATCCTGACGATATTCGTCCACAACCATTTACATGAAAAATACACAGATTACTAAAGGCTAACACACATACCAGAGAAAAAATTAATACTTTAACAATTGGAAATATAAATTGACCCGACGCTAACATGTAGAGAGGAACTATTTTATCCCTAATTAACTATATCATATTGCACTCAACTAGGCCATCCTCACTCAATGAAAGGTTTCACGTTTGAGACGTGGTGCAACCCTTTCGCTTTTTTGTACGGATTGTCTCGATTTCAATAACATTCCGGTGTGGGACGCGCGCGATTCTACACGGACCATTGAAGAGGTTAAAAAACTTCTTGCACACACCTGCGCGATTGTTTCACAGCTTGTGAGCTCTCACCCTATGCCCTACTGCGAAATCTATGTTTCTTTATGTATGCGTTTACTCGGGCCTCACCAGCTCTCCTTATATTATGTAACGCGATGTTAACAATCGCGCGATGCTGCACTTTCGGCTCTGCTGGCCTCGGCAGAACCTCCTTAATCTTGTTTGATGGTTCCTTCTTCTTCAGAACCAGGACAGGTAGTAGCGTAGAGGATGCATAGGGGAACTCATTTATATATCCTGAAACGTACTCAGGTGCACGTTCCAGGTACGATGGTCCCTATTACAGTACGGTCTGTACAGCTTATTAACTTCCTTTATAGTTCGTCGCTCGGGTTCGAGGCGGCGTGAAATAGTGAGATGAAAATAGGCCTCATTCGGTGTCTCCTCAGCATTCGTTTCCAGTGCGCGGACTGGAACTGCGGTCCATTGCCCGAAATCACTCGCATCACCGCAACGACATCCTTTAAGAAGTGGTTGGTGAAAGCCGTCGCAACCGTCTTCGCTGTCGCTCTGCTCAGGGGAGTGAGGCAGACGTACTTTGACGGCAATTCCACAGCTACTAGTACGTACGTGAAACCCCTCCACGAACGGACGAGTGGTCCGAGTTCCCTACGTCTGCTAGGAACAACTGGACGTAGCGGTGCGGCATACGGCACAGTGGGCGGCTTTGCTCGCTGACAGGATGTATTCTGCTCAACACGTCATTAAAGTAGCAAGTCTCCCGCAGCGTTTCATAGCAATTTTCGTGCACCAAAGTGTCCATAGCTCAAATGCACTTACCAGACCAACTTGTTCACTAGCTTGTCAGGGATGACGAGGAGCCACCTGGGGTCGTCAGCACTTCGCTTCTTGAACAGTATGTCATTCTGCACTAAGTTATGATGTCGTGGTGATACATTATTCCTACCATGCCACTTTGCTTTCACCTCCCGCAACACCTCAACCGTTTCTTGTTCCCGGGCGATGCCATCTAACGACACTGTAACATGGTTTTCGAAGGCAACCCCACGCATATACATGACGCTAAAGTTATTCTCGCCAAGGTCTCCCTCTTCCACATGTTCAAGGCCCACCGGAACGCGTGGAAGAGCGTCCGCTGTGACGTTTTTCTCTCCTGGAACGATATCGATCGTAAAATCGAACTTCTGAAGTCCAATCTCTGCTCTTATCAAGAATTGCAATGGACCGGTGATCCGTAAATACCATCGTTCTCTGTCCGAAAAGGTAGTAACGAAATCTTTGGAAAGCCCAGACTATGGTAAGGGCTTCGAATTCGGTTACGGAGTAGTTCCGTTCTGCACGACAGTTCTGCAGTACACCTTAGATAAGTTCGTACCGACTAAGGTCCAAAGCGAGGGGAAAGATCCACCGTGGTATAACAATCATGTACGAAAGGTACTACGGAAACAAAGAAAGCTTCATCATAGGTTTAAGAGTAGTCGAATCATAGCTGATAAGGAAAAGCTGAACGAAGCGAAAAAGATCGTAAAGAGAGCAATGAGAGAAGCATTCAACGAATTCGAACATAAAACATTGGCAAACAATCTAAACAAGAACCCTAAAAAGTTTTGGTCATATGTAAAATCGGTAAGCGGATCTAAATCCCCTATTCAGTCACTCGTTGACCACGATGGCACCGAAACAGAGGACGACCGAAGAAAGGCAGAAATACTGAATTCAGTGTTCCGAAACTGTTTCACTGCGGAAAATCGTAACACGGTCCCTGACTTCAGCCGTCGCACGGACACCAAAATGGAAAATATTGAAATAAACGATATCGGAATTGAAAAACAACTGCTATCACTTAGTAGCGGAAAAGCATCCGGACCAGACGAGATACCCTTAAGATTCTACAGTGATTATGCTAAAGAACTTGCCCCCTTTCTATCAGCAATTTATCGTAGATCGCTGGAAGAACGTAAAGTACCTAGCGACTGGAAGAAAGCGCAGGTCGTTCCCATTTTCAAGAAGTGTCATAAATCAGATGCGAATAATTATAGGCCTATTTCGCTTACGTCAATCTGTTGTAGAATAATGGAACATGTTTTGTGTTCTCGTATTATGACGTTCTTAGATAATACAAATCTCCTTCATCATAACCAACATGGATTCCGCAAACAGAGATCATGTGAAACTCAGCTCGCCCTATTTGCCCAAGAAATTCACAGTGCCGTAGACACTGGCGAGCAGATTGATGCCGTATTCCTGGACTTCAGGAAGGCATTTGATACGGTTCCGCACTTACGTTTAGTGAAAAAAATACGAGCTTACGGAATGTCGGACCAGGTTTGTGATTGGATTCAGGATTTCCTAGAAGAAAGAACACAACATGTCATTCTTAACGGTTCAAAATCTGCAGATGTAGAGGTAATTTCGGGAGTACCGCAGGGAAGCGTGATAGGACCTTTATTGTTTACAATATACATAAATGACTTAGTTGACAACATCGGTAGCTCCGTGAGGCTATTTGCAGATGACACGGTTGTGTACAAGAAAGTAGCAACATCAGAAGACTCGTACGTACTCCAGGAGGACCTGCAGAGGATTAATGCATGGTGCGACAGCTGGCAGCTTTCCCTAAACGTAGATAAATGTAATATAATGCGCATACATAGGGGCAGAAATCCATTCCAGTACGATTATGCCATAGGTGGTAAATCATTGGAAGCGGTAACGACCGTAAAATACTTAGGAGTTACTATCCGGAGCGATCTGAAGTGGAATGATCACATAAAACAAATAGTGGGAAAAGCAGGCGCCAGGTTGAGATTCATAGGAAGAATTCTAAGAAAATGTGACTCATCGACGAAAGAAGTAGCTTACAAAACGCTTGTTCGTCCGATTCTTGAGTATTGCTCATCAGTATGGGACCCTTACCAGGTTGGATTAATAGAAGAGATAGACACGATCCAGCGAAAAGCAGCGCGATTCGTCATGGGGACATTTAGTCAGCGCGAGAGCGTTACGGAGATACTGAACAAGCTCCAGTGGCGGACACTTCAAGAAAGGCGTTACGCAATACGGAGAGGTTTATTATCGAAATTACGAGAGAGCACATTCCGGGAAGAGATGGGCAACATATTACTACCGCCCACATATATCTCGCGTAATGATCACAACGAAAAGATCCGAGAAATTAGAGCAAATACGGAGACTTACAAGCAGTCGTTCTTCCCACGCACAATTCGTGAATGGAACAGGGAAGGGGGGATCAGATAGTGGTACAATAAGTACCCTCCGCCACACACCGTAAGGTGGCTCGCGGAGTATAGATGTAGATGTAGATGTAGAGAACCCGGCTTGCGAGCGAAATCGTTTCCCAGGCCGTCTGGAATAACACCGCATCAAGCGCACTGATGGAGCTATCCGTCAGACAGAATTCTTGATTCTAATCAGGAATGGATAAGATGGGAGCGTTAACCAACGCCTTCTTTAGCCCTTCAAATTCATCGATCGCTTGCTGGTCCCAAATTCACACCATATTCTTACTGGTCAGTGAACACAGCTGTGGAGTAAACGCCAAGTTCACATGCACTAACCTTTTATAAAAGTTACACAGACCAAGAAACCCCCATAACTTCCGTTTTGTCTTTTGTGTCACCCAGTTGCCGACTGCTGCTATTTTCTTCAGGTCCATCTGAATTCCATCAGTGGACACAATATGCCCCAATGATTTGATATCTTTTCTCCCAAATTGAGAATTGTCAAGGTTTACCGTGATTCTGGCCTCGGTAAAGACACTGGAGATTCTATTCAGTACGTAGTATTGTTCTTTCCATGACGCCTCCTCAATCAGTAAGTCATCGACATACATCGTCACACTGTTTTTTAAGGCGTCCGGTAAAATGCTTTTTACGCCTCTAATAAATGCCGCGGACGAGACGTTAAGGCCGAATGGACGGCGACGAAACTGAAAGAAGTTTTCATATTATAGTAAAGCAGTGTACTGCCGACAGGGCTCGTCAAGAGCTATCTGCCAGTAGTTCGATTAAAGGTCAATCGATGAGAGAACCCTTACCCCATGAAATCTTTGCGAAAGCTCATCGAAACTCTCCAGTCCGTAGGTCTCTGGCATAATCACGGTGTTGATCTGTCGCGAGTCTAACACCAGACGGATTGATTTGTCGCACTTCAGACCACTAGTAGGGGAGAATTACAAGTACTCCCCGCCCATTCGGTGATTCCATGCTCTAGCATTTTCTTTAATTCCGCCTCCACACTTGCCCTATGTACAAAGCGAATTGGGTATGGTTTTACGAAGAAAGGATGATGCACCCGTTCTCGAAACCTGTAATTGAACTCTTTCATAGTACTTGGGTTGTCAGCAAACACAGACGAGTGTCTGGCAATGATTTCACGCAGCTCCTTCCGTTCTGCGTCATGGTTTCCGGCACAGGCTAGTCCATTACTCTCAACGTTCACAAAGACGACGTCCAGGCTCTGCCCCTCAGGCATGGGAACACTCCCCTCTACAAAGATAATGCGGAACTCATGCTCATGTTGCGCCTCACCATGAGCGGGAATCCGTAAGCAGCTTACTTCACTCTCTGGATGCAGCACAGGCTGGTTAAAATAGAGGGTGATAATGTTATCTCGAAACTTCACGTTCATAAACTGATGACTGACGTCGATTACCGCGGCGTACTTACTCATGAAATCAGTCTCCATAATGACCGACACGCCCAGCTGGGGTACAACATAAAACAAAACTCAAAAGTATGCCCCTGTTCCCCTCGTCTTTTCTCCTCGCACCAGCAGAACAGGCCACCCCCCAGCCTCCCCACAACGCCCAAAAGTCATCTTGCTCACGATGGAATAAGGTCTGCCAGTATCCGGAACACATTATTACTGAATACCCCCTATACCGATGCTCACTTCAGGCGTAAGGCTGGCCCCATGCTAGATGTTTCCTCACGCAACAGATCATCCCTAATGTCCTCTCTTTCAACTAGCAACAAAATCTGAATTGCCTTATTGTTGAAACTACTCAGTTCCGCCTTGTTCACGTGTCAAAGGGCGGAGCTGTGACCTCCAGCAGGAGGAGTCTGCTGAGGAACCTGACAGCGAATCTGGAGCCCGGGCGGTGGCATCATCGCCGCAACCCTGTTGTTATCTTTCCCTCCTTGCGTTTGCTTGTAGTTTTCCCTATGTCTTTCACCATGATTTCTGTACCTATTCTCACAGTCTCCATTGTTACCATATTGATGGCCACGGTCCTGACCACTTCCCCAACTTCCACAGTTTTGCCAGCCGCTGTTCCCGTTCCTATTCCTCCAGCCACGGTCCCGTGACCGTTGCCTCTCGCGCCCTCTCAACGCCTCTCTCTTGACCCACCTACATCGCCCGCCACTGCTATCGCAGGCCTCCGCGCCACGCTGCTCTGCCGCGAGATTCTGTGCGTATGGCCCGGCTTCATATTCTAATTCTTGTAGAATGGCTTTGAAGCCGTCCATAACCTGCAGCCAGTACGATGTGACGCATGTGCAAAGGCAGCTTGGTCATACATAGGCCCAAACGGCTTGTCGAGGTGCTGATTTGACTGTACCACATGTTCAAACAAACGTGCAGCATTCGTAAACCCGGAGAATTTCAAAGCCGGAGTCATAAGTATACTGTGTGTTACGCGATCTTGCACCGCCTCCGACTAATACTCGGCAAGGAGCGCTTGTTTAAACTCGCACACGGAAGTACACTGGCGCAACAGTTCGCATTCTGGAGGCGGGCTCTCTGCATGAAAACCACACGTGAATTCTATCTTGTGTCTACTAGGCCACGTTGAAGGGAGGGTGAGACTGAATTGTTCCCCCCTAGCCACGGAATGGATACCATCGCTCGTATCTTTGGAAAACTCGAATTTTCTTAACGAGAGGAATTGTTTGTAGTTCAAAAATGGTTCAAATGGCTCTGAGCACTATGGGACTTAACATCGATGGTCATCAGTCCCCTAGAACTTAGAACTACTTAAACCTAACTAACCTAAGGACATCACACAACACCCAGCCATCACGAGGCAGAGAAAATCCCTGACCCCGCCGGGAATCGAACCCGGGCGTGGGAAGCGAGAACGCTACCGCACGACCACGAGATGCGGGCGTGTTTGTAGTCAATCTCCGTTTCGTACCGTGAGAAACACTTGCGAGAACGCCTAGCAGTCTCATTATCCTCATAGTTCCATTCTCCCTCGTGGCCTGAGTCCCTCTCCTCCACGGTACCTATCATGCTTCGCCGCCATTCCGTGCCTACCCTTCATGCGGTCCTCCCGTGTAGCCACCAGCGGACTAAATTCTTTCTCTGTGCCCGCATATCTCTCCGCGTTTCCGTATTCTCGGTGCTTAATTTTTGTTGCAGCATATAAACTCCTGGAAATTGAAATAAGAACACCGTGAATTCATTGTCCCAGGAAGGGGAAACTTTATTGACACATTCCTGGGGTCAGATACATCACATGATCACACTGACAGAACCACAGGCACATAGACACAGGCAACAGAGCATGCACAATGTCGGCACTAGTACAGTGTATATCCACCTTTCGCAGCAATGCAGGCTGCTATTCTCCCATGGAGACGATCGTAGAGATGCTGGATGTAGTCCTTGGAACGGCTTGCCATGCCATTTCCACCTGGCGCCTCAGTTGGACCAGCGTTCGTGCTGGACGTGCAGACCGCGTGAGACGACGCTTCATCCAGTCCCAAACATGCTCAATGGGGGACAGATCCGGAGATCTTGCTGGTCAGGGTAGTTGACTTACACCTTCTAGAGCACGTTGGGTGGCACGGGATACATGCGGACGTGCATTGTCCTGTTGGAACAGCAAGTTCCCTTGCCGGTCTAGGAATGGTAGAACGATGGGTTCGATGACGGTTTGGATGTACCGTGCACTATTCAGTGTCCCCTCGACGATCACCAGTGGTGTACGGCCAGTACAGTAGGAGATCGCTCCCCACACCATGATGCCGGGTGTTGGCCCTGGGTGCCTCGGTCGTATGCAGTCCAGATTGTGGCGCTCACCTGCACGGTGCCAAACACTCATACGACCATCATTGGCACGAAGGCAGAAGCGACTCTCATCGCTGAAGACGGCACGTCTCCATTCGTCCCTCCATTCACGCCTGTCGCGACACCACTGGAGGCGGGCTGCACGATGTTGGGGCGTGAGCGGAAGACGGCCTAACGGTGTGCGGGACCGTAGCCCAGCTTCATGGAGACGGTTGCGAATGGTCCTCGCCGATACCCCAGGAGCAACAGTGTCCCTAATTTGCTGGGAAGTGGCGGTGCGGTCCCCTACGGCACTGCGTAGGATCCTACGGTCTTGGCGTGCATCCGTGCGTCGCTGCGGTCCGGTCCCAGGTCGACGGGCACGTGCACCTTCCGCCGACCACTGGCGACAACATCGATGTACTGTGGAGACCTCACGCCCCACGTGTTGAGCAATTCGGCGGTACGTCCACCCGGCCTCCCGCATGCCCACTATACGCCCTCGCTCAAAGTCCGTCAACTGCACATACGGTTCACGTCCACGCTGTCGCGGCATGCTACCAGTGTTAAAGACTGCGATGGAGCTCCGTATGCCACGGCAAACTGGCTGACACTGACGGCGGCGGTTCACAAATGCTGCGCAGCTAGCGCCATTCGACGGCCAACACCGCGGTTCCTGGTGTGTCCGCTGTGCCGTGCGTGTGATCATTGCTTGTACAGCCCTCTCGCAGTGTCCGGAGCAAGTATGGTGGGTCTGACACGCCGGTGTCAATGTGTTCTTTTTTCCATTTCCAGGAGTGTATTTCCTTAACGTGGTTTGCCGGCAACGTTCGCTGGCTGCTGCTCAGAACGGTGCGGCTGGTCACTAGGTCAACAACCCGTGCTAATTCGTCTCGGAGTAGCCGTGTCGCCACAGCTACCTGCTGCTTGTGAGAGGCGAGGTCTCTCTCACAAGTCTGTATGACTGAGGCATTCTGGTTGACGCGCTCGCTAATGGAGTCCGGGCAATGTTTGCCCGCTACCTGCAGCCGAGACACTAGGTTCTCCCTGTCGTTCCGAGAGTGTGTCACAATGGCCTGAAACCTTCGTTCTTGGAATAGAAGGTTTTCTCTCACTCGCAGATGCTCATTTCCTATATCCCCAAGCCGCTGCTCTACGTTGCTTAGTGTTATAACCTGTTGTGACCGCGACCAGAACGGTCGTGGGGTGGCCGAGAAAGCCCGGCGTGACCAAACGGAGAGCGGCCTGCGAACAAACAAGCGTTCTTTTTACCCTTACCAGAAGATGTCGAAGCACCAAGAGTGCCGTCCACATTAACAAGTGATTTGTAAATCAACATTCGACGACGACGACGAAAATAGCGTTTACGCATCATTGTAAGAAGCAGTGCCTCAGTGGCTATTCACTCAAACCACGTGAATGCGCTAGACAGAACAGTGTGCTCATCAGTCCTGGCGCACGCAGCGGATGTGGACTCTTATCAGCTTACGCAATCGCACCGGAAGTGAGTTTTCCAGCAACACGCTCCTAGTAATACTAGGGACCGTGTTGCTACAACGCAATTTGAAACGCGCGCCAAAAAGAAAACAACCAATCAGAGACTGTGCTCGACGGAAAGGACGGACACGAAACAACGATGGAGAGAGACCTTACGACGACAACACGCAAGAAGTAATGGAGGGAGAGAGACAACCAAACGAATCCAAGACGTCCACTAGTAATGAAAGCAAAGAACGATAACATGCTGTCTGTTGTCGAGGCGATGTGTCGAGTTACGCAACGATTAGAATCGCTGGCTCAAGGAGAGTCAGGCGCTTAAATACTCTATCGGGGGCGCCGCTATTGGCCGCTGGAACCATGTGTTCCACTGTGGCGCCCTCACACTAAGGCGGGCCAGGAGGCGCGCGCCGCCACAGCTTACGGCGCAATGGTGCATAGACCTCTAGCGGTCTTTGACGTCCATGACGTCTGGCGGGGATTCAAATTACGCGGCGCGCGGGGCCAGACTTAGAATACTATTTACTCCTCCAGCTACCTCCTCAAACTGCCTGTTCATCTCGGCTCGGATTCCATCCGACTGCTCGTTCATTTTAGTTTCTAATTGACTCTGCATTATGGTGATAAACTGCAAGAGCCTAGTCACATCCACCCCCTCATTGCTATTGTGAATACCAGCGGGCTCACTCCCTCTATTAACTGAATGAGCGTTCGGTCCCGGATTTGGTATTCTTTCTACCTCTTCCACACTCCTAGCATTTGATTCTAAACTTCCAGCCTCTGACCCGTTATTCACTGCACTGGTTTTCGCGGCTTCTGTATTCACAAGACTATCGCTTCCTGCAATTACACTCTTACTTTGATCTTCCTCCCTACTTCCTTCATAGATTTTCCAGTTACCACTCTTAGTTGGACTACGCGTTTACATTATTTCATGAATGAAATCCACAGTACAATTGTAACGCTACACTCGCCTATCAACACAATTTCTGTAATTACTGTCGTTAGCACCACCCAACGTTATCTTACGATATCCTCACACTCATGAATAAAACATAAGAAACACCAAATACATAATAATACGAAATGAAACACAAAACAACGATAACACTGTTTGCAACGCAAAACCTGCCAAACAATACAGAAATTGTTTGGCTATGTTGAAACAGAAAAACAAATTAACACATATAATTAAAGCACTGTATAAACCTAACTACAAATTTTTCCAGAAGCGCCGCATCGTGAGCATGGATCGACCATGTGTAACTAGGATGCATAGGTCTTGCACAGAGCGTGAATTGGCAACTTGACATAGGACTCGTTAATCGGTATGCTACTTTTAGTACTGTGCGGCATTCAGACTTACAACTACGAGTAATATGATAGAATTTCACGGTCGCCACCAGCCTAAGCCGACTCCTAACACAAGAGAACTGAGCGAGCTGGAAATTATTTATAAAAAGAAACAGATCTAGAATTGTTTTCCCTCTTTCTCTCTGATCATTTAGTTAAGTTGTTCTGCTAACTTTCACATTCTCATTTATTACTACCCTTACGAAATGACTCGTCAAAAGATATAAAAGTGAAGAGAGGATTCGTATTGATTTTACAATGGAAACCGGGTATTAACCTAACGATTGTGAAATAATACGCGGGACTGACGGTGTACAACTTATCACTGTTTTATTCAATTAACAGTGCTCGATAATGGAGGGTATCAATTACTTTATAAGAGAAAAACGGATGGCTAATCCTGGAACAAAATAACCTACTTCTCTTTAATGAGAAGATCTTAACATTTGTGAAATTGAAAGGAACGGAAAGGACATGTAGTAATAAGGAAATTGCCATTCACTCAATTACTCAGTTCAGACTCAGAGAATGGACTCCAGCAAGAAACTATCACCAGCACTCACATGCAAAGGAGGAAAAGTGGGCAGAGAGAGTGCATTTCCTACACCGAATAGCAGCTCTATAAATCAAATCGATGGGGAATGATCTGGTCCAGCTGCAGGCCTCCACCTATTCCTCACCCACGTAGTTCTGACGCAATAGAGTTGCTCCGCCAGATTTCAGCACTCGCGTAAGGATTCACAAATCGTAAACGTAATTATTTGAAGTCACACCGAAAGAAACTTACTATACATGAAAGGTTGAGCAGGTGTCTCTTCAAATAACGACAACTGTTACAATGGGAACGAAGGGCACGACGATCAGCTTATGAATCAAAGGCGTAAAGAAATTGAAAAAACGAACATGCATGAAGGAATAATCACCCTTACTTTTCACACGAAGTATGGACAAGTTTTTCTAACTCAAACGCGATGGAAAGTTTCTGTGGTGCGTGAACTGCGCCACATGGTTCTACTGGAACAAAGCCAAGTTCGATCAGTGCAAAAATTGCGCATAATCGTCAGCTATTACTGCTACCTCAGAGCACAAAGGCACTGGGAGACCCAAAGAGTTTCAGATGAAGCGAACTTAAATATTTCAGGCTATTTACAACAGAGGAAATGCAAACTTCGGAAGTTCCTGTACTCACCAGTAACCAACAGCAGAAAGCCTTCCTCTCAACAAAGGTTCCACGTGAAAACGGAAACCAGGGAGAGCTTCAGTCATAAACCTCACAAAAAACAATACCGTCTCCAGAAGTAACAGACCTCTCTGCCCAGGTATAAGGATCTTGAGTTGGTCATCCTGTTCTCCCCTCCAAGCAGCGAGCACCCAGCCCTCGCTCTAGCAGACGACGACCAACTCAGCTTCCGCCACAAATTGATAGAAGAGACATTCAAATGCTGATTTGTTCACATTCACACACAAGACGGTTCAAGGAAAGGAATAGGTATATATGTGGAAACGTGATACATAATAAATGACATGATATAATCAAACACTGACAACCTTTTGCAAAATACTTGGCTTTGTGGCAAGAAGAAACATTTTCCTGCCGTCAGTCCACCTCCTCAAGCCTTCTGAGGCGATTCATATGCTCCACCACAGTTACACGGTGGGCCACATAATTCATAATTGCTTTAGTTGTTTTTATGGAACGGCTCTGTTGAGACGTTTCAATTTACGGTGGTGTTTTTTACTGGGAAAATTAGGAAGATTCAGCATCATACAGACACTGCAGCCCGAAGCACATCCGCATCCCTCAGGGTCCATTCACGTCTATCACCCAAACATTCTATCATCCTTTCTTTCAGGAGTGCTAGTTCTGCAAATTCCGCAGGAGAACTTGTGTAAAGTCTGGAAGGTAAGAGACGAGTTACTGGCAGAAGTAAAGCTGTTAGGACGGGCCGTGAGTCGTGCTTGGGTAGCTCAGTTGATAGAGCACTTGCCCACGAAAGGCACAGGTCCCAAGTTCGAGTCTCGGTCCGGCACACAGTTTTAATCTTCCAGGAAGTTTCGTATCAGCGCACACTCCCCTGATGAGTGAAAATCTCATTTTGGATTCTATCATCGTTATTCTGTACCATCCAACATGGAGAAATTACGATAGATGTTTACTGCATCTCTCTCTTCTGACATATCGAAAACAAATATCGTCTGCAAACTGGCACCAAGCATATTTGGCGATCCTATTAAATATACAGGTATTGATCCATTGGAGCAGGTAGCCAATGATCGACATCGCTTGCACAGACAAATGTAACGTTTCATCCCCTAAACTGTACGAGTTTCTCAGAGAAAGCAGTGTATTTCAATCACTCAGTGTGTATGTGTGTGTGTGTGTGTGTGTGTGTGTGTGTGTGTTGTAGGAGCAACAGCAACAACATGACTTACACTGTGTGATGTCTAGTTTTCTGAGTGCCAATGGCTCTAAACGTGTTAATGTCAGTTCAGAACCTAACAAAGGCCTCCAAGTCGCGGCAGAAAAAACAAAACGTATGACAACAGTGTACATGTATACACACACACACACACACACACACACACACACACACACACGCGCAATGAGTGATTGAAATAAAAGACGATCATAACATGAGGAAACTGGAAGAGTTTTAAGGCTCTGTGGAGAATTTCCAAACTGCTGTCCAAAGGTGATTTACGACCTCGACATTTAAAGTCATCATTCAGAGTGATGGGGTATCTTAGGTGCAGTGTTCCGTTTGAATGATTCCTCATACTGCTGCGTATTCGGTGATAGCTATCCCCAGAAGGTGTTGCCCCCTCCACCAAGACTCTCTCTCCATCTGAAACAAGCGATGTCACTATCATCATGTGGTAATCAACAGTCTGCCTGTGGATGGTTCAGTGGAAAAGACACCTTCGATGTACAATAATAATAAGCATCACACTTGATAATACATTCAATTTTAGCAATTTTATCGTAATCTAACACCGACCAATGAGACGGCACATTCTACCCGATTTCTGTGTCATTGCTGAAGAGCCCCTCCACTACTTTGCGAGTACCACTGCGAATGCTAATTCTCAAACATATGCACCAAATTATACCAGACAGTGAGCTACATATCTCTAGTGTTTTGATCATAATGCGTAATTTCCTCTGTGTGGATGGGATTCACAGGGCATTCTCGCATTGTTAGGACAAAGCTATAGGCCGAAAGATCACTTCGCATTTTCTTTGAGCAACGCTCCCAGCAGCACTGACGCCGATTTAACATGCCACTGACCAGACCAGAAGTAGACTGCTACATTCCAAGTTTCGTGAAGTAACAGTGCAAACAGAGGCTGTAACTGCTGTCCCGCACCCATTCAAGAACACAAGCTGTTTTCAGATGCGCTAATCTCGAGGTGGTTAGCACCCTTTATCTGTGTATAGCAGAAATAACACTGTTGTGATGATATAACGGTTAAGATAAGGAGACGTGTGGCTTCTATGCATGATGGAGACCCAGACGGAGGGAGTTTGCTGCGTCTTACGTCAATGAACTGTGCTATCAATTCGAAAGTATTGTTCTAGTGTCTGGGTTCATTATCAAGAAGGTATTGGTAAGAGAGAACATAAACACACTCACTCCTAAGGATACAAGGTTCTGCACTTAAAACGTACTATGATGTCAGATTTTTACGTTTTTAGGAAGCTGGGGTGACGGCAAGCTTTAATTAGTCAGAATTTGGTAAATCGCAGATAAAATTCTTGGGCTTCATAATTACGGAAGAAGGTATTTACCCTGACCCAAATAAGCTCGAGGCAGTTAGAAAATTTCCACTTCCTCAGAACAAAAATCAACTGAGAGCATTTTTCGGAGTCTGTGAGTTCTATCGAAAATTACTGAAGGAACCTGTACTCACTGCCCCTAAAATTGAGAACACTTACTGAAACCAAAATAACGTCGCACTGCAATGTCGAATGTAAAGAAGAATTTTAAAGGATTAAAGAAGCATTGTGTAATGCAGATATATTATGCAATCCTTATTTCTCTAAGGACTTTTATTTGGGAACAGATAGCACAGATTATGAACTAGGTATATACTTAGACCAGATTGAGAAAGAAGGAGACACCAAGGGATAAAGACTATAGTCTTTGGTAGCAGAAGCTTGGACGCCTGGGAAAGGAGATACAGCACTACAGAGAAAGAGGTATTGGCTATCGTGTGGGGTATGAAGCGAATTTCGTTGTTATCTAGCAAGACGACATGTAAAAGTAGTCACGGAACACAAAGCCCCAACTTTCCTAACTAAGTAAACTGAGACGCAGCTGCTTGATAAGATGTGCATTGGCGTTGTAAGATTATGACTTCGAAGTGATATACAAGCCTAGTAAATCACATACCATACCTCTTGTGTTATCAAGGCTGCCACTCGATTCTTGGGGAACAGCCATGAGCGGGCCAGAAGGAGGAGAAGTTCGGATATATTTAATGAAGAGAGTACGGGATGAAGGTTTAGTGAAGGGGTTCCTGAGGAACATACTTAGTGCGTAGAACCGGAACGAAAAACTGAAATTAATCAAGATTGTGTATAGACGAACTGGTGAAGAAAAGATTAGGACGTACTATTATATCCACCAGGGAATACTGTACAAGACAAGAAGAGAGGATGAAGAGAGCTAGAGATTATTTCTACCAGAGCATATAATAGATAACTTAATCCGGTACAAACATTATAGCAATGCCCTTTATGGGCCAAAGAAATGCCTTGAGAAACTGAAATTGGACTTGGTCTTCAACCACATGGGAAGGCGTATATGCAAGTTGATGAACATTTGTGATACCTGTTAGAAAACTAAAACGACCACTGCAATTAGTCACATCGTGTCAGTGGATCTGTTCCGTCCCTTGCCGGCGGCAAAAGGAAATTACACCCAAGTTCTAGTTGCAGAAGAATTAGTATCTACATTTGTGAAGTTTTAACCATTAAAGAAAGCGACCATTAAGGTGATTATTAATGAAGAGACTACATCAGCAATATATGTAAACCGAAACGAATCGTAAGTGATAACGGATCCCAACTTCGATACAAGGAGCGGAGGAAAATGTTGAATAGTCATCGAATAGAACAGGTTGCCATCTGTAGATACAGATTGGCCTTGAACACGGCCGAACGAATGCTAGAGTTAAATCATTTGTGTAGGACCTATTGTTACAAGAAACACGATACTTGGAAGGAATACCTAGAAGAATACGAGCTTTTTCGGAACCATATACCGCATGGTTCAAAAGGATTAGCACTATGCGAAATCTTACTTAATCAGGAAGCTGACAGTATTTTTCGTGAGTAGGTGGAATATCCGCAAGGAGATAACGTGACTTGGGAGAGGAAACTTGAACTAGAGGAAATGAACATGAGGGAGAAAGCAAAGAGGAGAGAGGAAAGACATGATAAATTGATGAAACTATAACCTACAGGGTATGAGACCTCGTGTTGGTGAAAGTGCACTCTGAGTCGAAGTAGATAGATTCTGAAATATATAAATTTAACCATGTATACAAGGGACCATATAGAATTATCAAGATCGAACACCCCAATACTGTGGAGCTGGAATATGCTCAAACAAAGGGAGTGAATGGCAAGGAACATCCTAAAAATATAAATAGCTACTATCTGTGTGAAGATCAGAGAAACACAGAGAGGAGAAGTAATGAGGACGATGAAGTAGGGCGTAGTCATGCATAAACATAAATATGTAAATGTGTTGTTTGGTTATCGTGTGTATTTGCAGAGTAAAGATCATGAGAACTGGTGTTCAAGTGTCAGTTGTTGTCTTTTGGTCACTACATTTGTAACCACTCAGGACTATAGGTTTTAATGATGAGAAATGACTTAACCATATTTAAGGGATGCATTGCTTACAAGAAGTATTCAGAATATACTAATGTCTATTAATATGACCTAGATATGGACCATTCTGTGCACTGTGTTAATAACAGGCGCTCAAAAGCAAGAAACACAATTTGTAACCAATGCGAAAGACATTTCTATATAGATTGGTCTTGTAATGATCACACTGATGCTAGATTCATATATACGTTATTGAGCAGAGAGTAAATTGTGGTCATTTATCTGCATCTGTATTAAGTATTATTTGTTATGCACTATGTCATTTGTCACTGATGTATTGTGTCAAGAAAGTATTAGTGTAATTAGATATAGTTATTTCCTGTGTTGTATGGTGTTAATATAGTAGAGTTTTGGTTGTGTTCTGGACGGCAAACCTCGCTGAGATGAACCAAAATACAAATAGCTCTGTTACAATGGGATTCAGTAGATATCCAGTGTTGTATAGTTCATCGATTGCAGTAGAGAGGAGTTTTGTTATAATCTATATGTGATAATATTGTTTCAAAAATTACCATTTTTTATTTTGTTCATTACGATAGATTGTAATATAGACGTAACCTGTTTTGCAGAGGCAGTTTACGAGTGGAGGCAGAGGATTTACCATTCAATTTGTGAATTTCATTGTACTTGTATTTATATGTTTCTTCTCTTTTTGTCACTGTGAACTCCGACTATATCCTTTTCCACCTCCGATTTCAAAGAAGTCCTTTTGCGGGGGGGATGTTAGGGGTCAACGGGCCCTTAAATATTGAGCACGATATATCTTTGCCTCATACAGGTAGCAGTAGGTACTATCGCTAGTCGAGCTCCCGTTGCGCCAGAGGAGCAAGTGTTGAGACTCCGAACACGTAAGTTGTTGACTGACAAACGAGGAGGGCGGATTTCAGCAGAACGGCTGACCGCATTTACAGTTGTTTAATGGCTGAACGTGTCATCCAACGCTGTTGGCCTGACCTCCAGCAAATACATAAATGGCATTAACTGATTTCTTGATGGGTTTAAGTATTCATTTGAGCAAAGTGATTACGTGACAAAACCGCACCAGGTACCCATGATTTGGATTGCAGTGAGGATTGTGCATTCAGTGCCAGATGAAGAATATAGGCGTGTGACGACATTAATGGGCGATCTGTGATGATTTAATCATTATTTTGTCAGTCAAAGGGACTAACTACCTTATTCGTGCTGCTTAGACGATGTATACAGAACCTTAACAAGAAGGTATTTACCCAATTATAGTTACCTGCCATCCTAATTATCTTTGTAGGATGTGATATGAAACAACTCCCTTTCAAATATTAACCAATCAGCCTTTCTCATTTGCACACGATCAAACTATTCTAAAATGTTAGGCTATCATTCACTAGTCAATAATGGGGGTTCATAAGAGAATGTTTCAGTGTCCATGGTTAAGAAACATAGAATGGCTGTGACTCAGTTTGTGAACCATGCTTTGATGTTTCAGAGAGTGGATAATGTCAGAAATATCATGAGATGGAGTCTGTCCAGTGAAGGTTGATCACGTTTCGTGATTGATAATATCTCTATGAAGTGATGGTACTGAATATTCTTTAAAGTGAATGATGTCATTTTCTTTGAAGTTGTACTGAATAGTGTAAATATGAGGTTTTTGTAAATGATTTTTTGGGTAGACATAAATTCCCTCTCAAATGTTTTGTACACTAATAGGTGGGAACCCCTTAACCTACCAAGGAGCTGATTCTCAATTTTAGGTGATGACGAAATAATAGTAAAGAAATTATTGACAGTTTGTATGGCATTATGACTCATGTCCCGTTTAATTGGACAAAAGTCTTCAAGTGTTTTTGTGTGGCTAGTTCATCTTATTAGTTCCATGATCAACCAGTCGACTTAATGCCATCTACTATTAATGTATGAAAAATGTTATTAATAGATATACTTGTGATTGCAGAAAAGTATTTTGAATTTTAAGTATGAGCCAATCATGTTCAGTACACATGTTTTGCCTACAATGTGGGATATTTTAACCCCTAAAGCGGAAAAAATTTTTTAAATACACAAATCGTAACATGGGTGAATTTTCACCCAGTTCAGGACTGAGATTTTTACGCTCTAAATAATCAAATTGATGGATTCTGTAATGATTCCATTAATTCAAAACACACACTCTGGTTGATATAATGTATAAACGCAATGCAATAGGGAATTGAAAAGTTAATAACATGTAAATAATAGCAAAGATCGTTGTAGGATAAAAATGACCGAAATTAAATTACTTTTTGTTTTGCTGAAATTTAAATGTGAATCACAGTAATTTAGAAACTTTAATAATTTTTGCGAACGACATTACCAAATGAAATCCACACTTCGCGACATAAGTGTTTTCACTCTACTTGCAAAGTTTACATTGTCCTTGTCGAGGACCCAGTTGCTGATTTGTAGTCTTCCTTCGATGACTTAACCATCAAAAAATTAGTTATATTGAAAACAGATTCTTCGTCTGCTGATCACTTCGACGTTTCCTGATGGTCAGTCTTTGTTGCACAAACTTTTGTTGCTAAATCAAGCCCAGTTTTCTCAAGAAACTGCAGTAATTTGGTTAATTTCGCTCATTGATCTGCCGGTACACATTGCCATATCATATATCCTTTAACTGCACTTGCAATGACTTACACATAAAATACAGCGATGTGCATCTGCTGCACAAATAAGTTTTGTGCATGTGGTAAAATGAGTCGGCCTCTCCTTTCATTATAAAATTCGATGACTTCTATTAATTTGGTGTAATTTGGGAAATAGTTAGTTTATAATGTATGATCCAAGCCTGCCAGAAATATTACCCTTCCTTGGTGAAAATATGCCAATTGTTTATTCGTATTAGTGTCAAAGATAAACATTATTGTAGACAGTGGTTGCTGTTAAGTCTGAAGATCTCCATGGAAGGCCTAGTAGTAGTAGGAAGGACAGACGAGTAGCGGTTCCAGCATACAGCTGCCCAGTAGTAGTGCCCCAGACACCCTGTTCCCAAGTTGAATTTCTCATAGGTGTGTAGTTCGGTTGTTAATCCAAGAAAGATCAGTCCGACCTTCCTCTTCTGGTAGTCACATGTGTGACAGGTAGGAAGTTCCCTCTACATCTGGAAAAGCACAGACTCGCAGAAGTGGTACCTAAGCTGGTGGCAGGTGATGACACTTCATCATATTGACCAGGGCATCCTGCTACTACCAGAGCCGTCCTTTCATCGGTATCAGTGACACAAATGGATTTACCACACTCTGAGAATGTGAGTGGAAGGAAGGCGACAGTTTTATAGCGGTTGATGATGATTTCCCCTCCCCCCCCTTTCCCCACATTGCATGGGTGATCAAATGTGCTCCCACTTTCTTAGTCTATCAGCGCTCTTGGCTAGTAGAATGTGTAGCTTCAGAGCTTCAGAGCATTCCTTCATGCAAAGTCAACACCATGGAAGGTGTCCTGAATCATCCCCAGGTGAAATTACTACATGTAGCCACATTACAGAAGAGCATTTTGTCTGCTCTGCATTGTAGTCCAAGCCTTGAATCAGGTGCTCCTGATGCTTTCTCTTGAATACTCTGCCAATGAGTTCACTGCTTGTTTATGCAAAAGTTCTTCCAAGTGTTGACATTGATTATCCTATTGTTGCCTACTTGATGGGTGTGCTACATTTAGCTTTTTTCCAGTCGATTCCAAAATGTTTTATTTATCTTCATTATCATCATCATCGCCTTCCAAGAATTAGCTGGTGTAATCACCTCTTCCGATCTGACACACTAGTCGCCAAAGTGGCGTCAACTAAATAGACTTGCATATGGTGGCCGAACCCTAAAGGGTTTATCCTGGCCAATATATGCCATACGATCATTTCACCTCTTCCGATCTCTACCATCCATTCATCCTTTTCTTACAAGGTCTATCTAGTTCTCCCGTTCCAGTAGGTCAATAATTCATTATCTTTTTTGGGAACCTGTTTTCTGTCATTCTCTCAACAAGATCCTCCCATTTATATCTACTCTTCTATTTTACATTAACTAAAAACATTTTTGAATCTGATCTTTTGGTTTCACTCCTTATTTTATCCGTTATATTACAGCCTCTTACATATCTCACGAACTCAATCTCAGTTGCTTTTATACATGACTTTTTCTTTGTCGTTATCTATGATTCGGAATGATATTGAAGTGAAGGTATGCTCATAAATTTATAGAATTTCATTTGTTTGTTTTCTTGTTTTTTACCTAAAATTCTTTCAGTTGTTCTGCTGGTAGATTGATGTTTCTTAACCTTCTCAATATGTTTCATAATTAAAACTAATATCACGTCCTGTGTAAATGAAGTGGCATACTAGCTCTAAAATTTTCCCACTTAGTATAATTTTCTAACTGAATGGATTGTTTCCTTTGAAAGCCATTATCTTCATCTTATTTGTACGTATGACTAAGTTCTAATATATTGTGTTTTGGTTTATTCAGTATACTGCTCTTTATAATTTCTTGTATAATCATACGGTAATCAGTGTAAAACAGAGCATTTAATGGTATGCTACATCCTACTTTAATTCGTAAATGTATTACATCTTTCCACTTCATAACTAGATCGAAAATTATAAATAAGATTAAGTGGACGAGGCTATGTGCTAGCTAAACACCTTGATTTATTAAAATTTCAGGAGACATTTTCGTACCTAAACATATAACTACTTTACTGTTTACATATAGACTCTTTATTGTACTAGTAAGATGTTTAGAAAAGCATTGTAGTTCCAATATTTTTCACAAAAATCAATAATTTCCATGATTTGCCTTACATAAGTATGTCATCATTACACAAAAGTCCCGTTCTGAAGCGTGATTGATCTTTTGAAATTATTGCATCAGCATTTGATTGATAGTTTACTCAAAAATTTTTTTACACTGCATTTAGTAGACTGATTCCTCCATAACTTCCTGTGACTTTCCTATTGTCTTTCGTAGATACAGAAATTTATTTAGTTGTTTTCCATTCTTCATGTACAGAACACTTCTTCCAAAACATATTTAAAAAATGGAGTAACCAAAATTCTAAAATTGTGCCTCCATGTCTGATCAGCTCAGTGTTAATGACATCTAGACAAGTATGGTATGATGAACATAGTGAAGAAAGTCATTCTATAAAATGTTATAACAATTATAAGCGGCCTTAAATGTAAGAAAGTCTAATTCATGCATGTAATTACTATTGTGCTGTGTAACAGTATATGTAGATATAAAGATCTTCAGTGTTTGGTCCTCCGCAGCTTTCAAATATTTATTGAGACTTTTCCTACACACCCTGCGCTGCACTTCGAATGTTTCATTTGCCAAAACCGGTTCTCAGGTTTATAACCCATCCTTTTTGGTTTTGGTGTTGGGCGATGACCTGAACGTAAAAAATCGTCTGATTTTAAGTAACATGATGGATTATTTTGGGACCTTATAACTTTTGTATATCCTACCTTCATATCCTAACTACTAGAAATTGTAATTTACATAATTACATGAATGCATGTCACAGACATATAAAAAGTGATCCTAGAAATATAAAAAGACTAGTACTGTAGACTCCTTGGCCTGTTAGTTTACTCTATTTTACAGTGATGTCAAACATTATCAAGAAGTGTCACTGCCTAAAATTTGATACTAGTAACGTACAGGAAAAACTGTGGACTATGTTATAGAACATATTTCAGGTACTGCCGTATTAACTTACAAGCATGTCATTCATATTAACGTGCATAATGTAAGTAGACATATTACCGCTTTACATGTGAGATTATCATTTTGTAGAAATAGATGCACATACAGTTTTTTTGTTCTTCTGTATCAGATTCCACTGAGGAAAACCCGGTTTTGCAAGTAAAACACTCTAGTACAACTCATGGTGTACAGAAGATGTCTTTAACAGCAGACAAAATGGGACAACAGGAGGCAAATTTAGAGCGATTTAGAATCATACGTGAGAATACCTGCCGGGTTACGGTACTGCTCGTATTATACTCTTGAGTGGGACAATAGTTCGGTTAGAGCCATTCATCAATACACGGAAACAGGTGTTACCGTGCGGTGGGGACCGTCTGGCGTGAATCGGACTCCCTGCGCGCCACCAGCCGCCGCAGCTGGTTGCTCACGTAACAGACAGACAGGGACAGGGATTTGCGGCGCGAGCAGATGAGCAGATGAACGCGCGCCGAGAGGGGCAGCCGAGTCGCTAATTAGCGGCGTAAGGCGCTTAGCGGGCGGGCCTGCGCTGCGCCTGGCAGGGGGCACGCCCGGCGCCGCCGCCTAATCCCGTCCCGCCAGCAGCACGCGACACGCAGCGCCACTCGCTGCCCCGCGCCTCCCAGCTGCCGTGCAAGGAGCTACGTCTGCCCCTGAAGCCCGGCAATTAGACGCCCCTCGATCGGCTCACACTGCTAGCCATCCAGATTGCTTTGGCAGCGTCGCTACTGTAGCCTATCTGCTCTGCTCGAATACGTTGCTCCTATCGGTCGTTTGAGTGTGGTATATTACCACTGCACTGTATAGCCATATCTGACGTATGAAGGTAAGTAGTATGGACGACTAGGGAAGGGTATCTTAAAGAGATATTAATAGTAATAATAAACACACATGGGCCTACTACCAATGAAGCAGAGCCACAGGTTCCTTCGCTGGGAAATTTCGTGGTACGTGGGCAATGTGCCCAAGGGCTTTACTGTGGAGTCATTGCAGTTTTGTAATATGTGTGTTGGCGGCTGTTCCCCACATTGGGCAGGCATAATCTGTATGTTCTACGGCCACACTGCACCGACAATGCGCACCGTTCATTCAGCAGAAGATAAGGAGCTCCGACCGCAGCTGTGCCTCCTTTCAGGTGTCATCGATATGATGCTCTCAGGTCAACTGGTGATCAAGGTGAGACCCAGTTGTTTAGGGCAGAAGAAATGGGGACGTTAGATAACTTGATGTTGTCCACCACCATATGCCGCCGTCTCGTAAATAGTAGTGCCTGAACAGTTCGAAACCCATTCCTCGGTGTCACGACAGGTAGACTGGAGACAGGAAGCAATCGATAACAGAAATCGGTGATGACAGGGCAGGGCAGTGTCGTCAGGGTAGATATATTTTTCGACACGTAAGGTAGATAAGTCCGCAATGTAAAGACTGTACAGCGGAGGCTCAACACCGAGCCCTGCTGGACGCCAGCAAGGACACGGCGACTAATGGAGGGGGCGTCTCCAACCCGTACAACGAAGTTTCTACCCTCCATACCACCAAGTACTTCGACAAGTTATAAGTGAAAATCTTGTAAATCGGTCTTCAGTGACACATCTATCTACTCAAACCTTAATGTACCTGCACAGCCACATGCAGGTGTCCCAGAACAAATAGTCGGTATTCAGAGATATGACGGCAACGATCATTCGAAGCAAGAATATCTAGTAAACATATGCTCTAAAATGCATAACTTAAGAGCTATGAACACTTCTTCATCTTCGGTACTATGAAACAAATCTATTCCACTGCAGTCTCATTGCTTCTCTCGTTTTTGGAGGAGATAGTATGGGACAAAACAATAAAACAATACCAGGTTAACCTGGGGTCTAAAGTGCATACCTTAAGAATTGTGAGCACATGTTCATCGTCGCTAATGTGAAACACATATTTTCTAATGAGTCCTCATAGCTCTTAAGATATGATTTTAAAGCATATGTTTATTAGACCTTTTTCTTCGAATGATCTTTTCTGTCGTAGCCCTGAATGCTGACCATGCCTGCTGAGGCCCCTTGTACGTACAGGGTGTTCGGAAGTTCAAGCTACAAACTTCTACGACTTGTAGAGGAGAGTGAGTAGATGACGTTTTGAGCTGGAACCCATGTCTGGAAAGGTAGTGTTTCCGGTCCGCAACCACTTGAACACATGCTTATAATGCAATCACTTCTGAAAGTACGTGATTAGGTGTGGTCCGGTACATCACTTTCTTTACAGTTTCACTCATTAGTAGCCAAAGAGATTGCTCGTGTACTCGTTGACGTGTTCTCATCAACGCGATGCAGCACGGCCTCTCCCAAATCGGGTGTGCGGCGGCTCCTTGGAGCCCACAGTCGCTCCTGCTGACGATGAAGGTGCCGTTTCTCGAAGCCGTTTCGTAATTACGTCGGAAAGGGTATGTGGCGAAGACTGATGCTGTGGAGAATTATGTTGATAAAGGCAACGAGCATCTCTTCTAACGCCATGAGGTTCTCCATTCAACAGGTCATGTCATTGTATTCTGCAACATTTACTCAACTATGTTGCTCTAACAGACACATGAATGAGGCTCGAACAAGGTCAGAGGAGTAGGATAGGTTTTGAAAGACGTGTGCCTATTCAGTTTAACAACCGCAGACTATCTATCTACATACCTACCGAGAAAACACGTTTTCATACGGCACGTTTCCGGTCATGGGTCTCTACTCAAACTGTTATGTACCCATTCCCCTCTACAAGCCCTAGAAGTTTGTAAAGTGAATTTTCGAGGGCCATGTATAGCTCAACTGTCATCTGAAGAATATCAAGCACCTCCTTGTCTGGTCATACAGACTAAAGAGAAAAAAGAAAAGAAAAGAAAAGAAAAAATGAAAAGAAAAGAAAAAAAAGGAAAGGAAAGAAAAGGAAGGAAAAGAAAAGGAAGAGGGAGAGAGGGAAAACAGTGACGCACCATATTGGAGTTACGTAATTTGGTCAAAAATTCGTATTCATACGGGTATGGATAGAAAATGCAAAATTGTTAACTTTGGCAACCGACTGATTAACGTACGACGGTGGAGCGCAATTTCACTGCGCAGTTGGCAACGATAGTAAACAGATATTATGTTGATTCCAGGGCTAACAGTCCTTGCGATTTTAATTCCGTCTACTCCGTTGGACAATATTAACTGCGCGTCGCACAGTACGCGTGCAGAATATACACAAATGTCAGCGTTTGAGGAAAAACGTATAGTTGCGCCCAAAGAAGCCGGTTAGAGGCATCGGCGAATCGCTCAACATTTGAATAAGAGCGATCTCACTGTTACGATGTTGGCAGGAATGGGTATACCTTCGCCAAACACGGCATAAGAAGGAAGCGGTCGACATAGAAGATGATGATGGTGTTTCGTTTGCGGGGCACTCAACTGCGCGGTTATCAGCACCAGTACAAATGCCCCAATCTTTACTCAGTCCAATCTCGACACTTTCATGTATGATGATGAAATGATAAGTGAGCTGCGAGGCGGACAGAACGAGGAAGAAGGGGCTTGCAGAGAGTGAGCGCTAAACGATGCCTGAGGATTGACGTAGGTGTCGGAGAGCAAGGCAGCTTGGTCGGTAGGCCCCGCGGAAGCAGTGAGGTTGGGCTCGAAGATATCAGTGTGTGTGTAGGACCGGTGTTGTCCCGGTGGCGATCATCGTGTGGTCATTCAGCGGCAGAGACGTGATTTCTTGGTTCTGCCCTTGGATTCCGACGAAGAATTGCGGCAAGTTTGGTGTATGAGGTGAACATAAGAATTCTAAGAAGGTGCACGTTGGTCGCGCTTATATCCGACTTGTGAGTGGTGTAAGCTTTGCTTCGGTACTGCAGTGGCCAGTTAGAGCGCTGCTTGGGAGGAGAGCACTGATATCGGCATTGCCATCTATTTAGCTGCCTTAAGGTAAATGACTGTTTTGGACTGAAGGTGAATTTAAGTGAATGACCGAATCATTGCTTGTCTTATTAAGAAACCTAAGTCGACCCTCAGTGTATTAAACTTGTTATCTGCAGTTATAACGAGTAATTGACACTCTGGTAGCGTGCACGAGTGAACCTTGCAGGTACCGTTAAATGTTTGTAGTAAGGGAAAGATTGAGTGTGGAGCTTTTCAGTCGGACCCTTATGAATTTTGTTGATTGCAGTTAACTTTCTGTGGTATTTCACGGCTCTAATTGTCGTGGTGAAATCGCCAATAGTATTTTCATAATTTGGCTTAGGAAGTCATTCTGTGGATTTATGTGGCCCTCCCAAAAGTTCAAAGATCCTAATATTTTGTTACTGCCTTGATGAGGTTGTCGTGCAACATTTGTTGATTTGTCTCTTGTCCACCCCACCGTACTGCTGTTTGGTGCGGTGCGGTATAGTCCAAGTGTTTAGTAGTACCGCACCTACTTCCTCGCCCGTTTTAAGATTTGGGAACCGCATCCACATCGACGTGTAATCCTAGTATGCAAGTAGTGTAAGTCGCTTGCGCCCTGTAAACATTTTATCCATCGTGGAAAATCTTTCCATCGCCGCATGTGATTCTGAAGGACAGCACGGTGCACAACAGCGCATGACCACGACGAAATCAAAAGATACGTATTGTGTATTATTTTCACGGATATTACCACTGAGCTTAACAGTCGATCCGTGTTTTTGATTTTGAAAGGAAAAGTTTTACTTACCTGGTTAATTGTAACATTTATGCTTAATTAATTTTCATAATTCGTTGGTGGTAGTATATATCACATGCAAGTGTGTTAAAGGTGTTTAAAGGGAAGGGAAATATTGTGATATGCTGCGCATCGTGGAGGTTACGGGGTTTGAGTGTGCGTCGATAGTAATAAGATTTTCTTGCATTTAAGTTGTTTTAATTAAAAGTTTTCTGATCAATATATTTTTGCCTTTGGAGATCACAGGTCATATCTACGAAAATTTTGGTATTGCCATGTGCCGTTAGAATCAGTTATTTGACCTTGCATTACGCAATTTGTGTATTTTTTTCCTATGCTTAAAAAGAGATTGAGTTTTAAGCGTTGTAAATTGATTTTGAGAGCTCTTCTTTGATCTATTAAAATACTTCAGGAATTTTCATTAACAAACTATATTGACAATCTTGTTGTTCATGATGACGAATGTTCACTCACCATTTTAAAATCAAGTTAATGAAGTTGTAAGATTTTAAAGGTAAAAAGGGACTTTTATTAGAGAATCTGTGCCTGCCCATACCCCCCCCCCCCCCCCCCCAACTACCACGTATTCAAACCATTGGCCTTCGAGCGTTGTCTGATGTTTTCCACGGTATCTATCCCAGCCAATGCCTGCGGGGCCATGTCAATGAGGACAACGCAAACACCCAGTCGACATAGAGACGACAAAACGTAAGGTTCGACAGTCGCCACGACCAAGCGGTTAACTAGTACTCCTCAAAATACGATAAATTCTTAAGGAGCAGCATTGCACTAGTTGCCCGTACTTGTATGCAAGAGACCAGCAAACAAATTTTACGAGAGACATCTCACCTTCAATATGCGACACTCTGTGTGCTACTTAAACATGTCTGATTTCAAGCTTAGTCCGTCACGAAGGACCAAGTACGGGGTGATATAAACGCTTCTTCGCTATGGGACAAGGTTTTGGCCAATGCCCAGTCTACTGAGGTGGTTGTCGTTTGAACTCAGAGAAATGGTGAATCCTGATTCTCAGGGAATTTTGCGTGTACTGTACGTCCTAGCCTCAAGCGGGGATGAGTCCCGTTGCTATCCATTAAGTAGCAACTCCTATGTTTCTGACGGCTTTTGGAGGAGGCCCCTAGGCGCCAGTCAGTAGCGGCAGCTTCCATTCAGCACACGTCGTTGGAATACCCTGCAACCATATGGGTAGCATTTCAGACTTCTACTCCTGCCTTGCGATAAATGACGATCGAATACACGGCAACTCATATCCCTCTGGTCTCCAGTAATTGGCTGGCGCTTTTTCTGTGTCACTGCTGTTACACTGCATCGTCGTCTAGTCCCTCTACACTTCATTTTGTGCTACACTAAACTAACTACTATGCGCCCTCTTACTGTACACTTCAAAGTTGAGAATTACGGCCTATGACTCATGTACACATACAAGAGCATCAGCATGGACAATTCCGCACTGTAAGAGTATCGTGCCAGATTTGTGACTGGAACATTTCTAAGACATACAGATCAATACATTATTCTTAACGAGGCGAAATGGTCGGATGTAAAAGTAATTTCTGGAGTATGCCAAGAAAGCGTTATAGGGTTACTACTGTTCACGAAATATGTAAATGATCCACCAGACACATCAGAAAGATTTTTGCAGACAATGCTGTTGTCTAAAGATTGCCGCACCAGAGGAATGTAGCGAAATGCAGAAAGACCAGCGAAGAATCGATAACTGGTGCAGATGAGTCTTTTGCAGAAATTCTACTCCGTAGAAGTTCATTCCGCATTGGACGCGTTAGTGTACCCACTGTGAGAGAAATGGTGATTAACACAGTTCCCCTTGTCTCACAGACATATCGACGTGTGAGGTTGCCCAGCGTAGAGGTTAGAGGTTGAATGAGAACACGTGGCTGTCGACCTTGGGAAACAGCTAAGCTTCGGCTTTTCCAGCAGCCTTTATACAAAATATTGCACAAAACACTATCCGTGTTCATTTCTCGTCAGTGCCAGGGATTTTTTCCTATGTCGGTGGACTGGAACCCGGAAAACTCTGCCTCCTGACGACAGTACAGAAGTTACTTGAGGAAGAAGCAGTGGCTCCGAAGTCTGAAGAACCGATAGTAGCGGAAAGAGCGGTGTACTGACGCCATGTTCTTCGCTGTATCGGAATGACGTCACAGGAAGAAGATGATACGGCCGCCGGTCCACATCAAGTGATCCTTTATACCTGATGACGGATATGTTACACTGAATGAAGGCTCTTCCATTTATGTGGTTTTTCTGCAATGGTAAGAACGTGTTTCTGCTGTCTCTCTACCTGATCATGTTCTGCATTGCAGAAAATTTTAAGAATTTTAATTGCCTGTCAGATCGTAACGAAAAGAGCCGCAGAGTCCATAGTCAAGCTGACCCGCATATGTGAAAATGGAAGATAAACAGGACATAATGATTCCCGGAGCAGCTGGGCACTAGTTGTTTCTAAGGGGCTGATGAAATACGCCACTTAAGCATTACTCCAGACACCTGGACAAATGCGCCAAGGGTCGAGGTCTGTGGGATAACAGAAGAGTCCCGAGTATAATTTTGAACTACAATCAAACAGTGAGGCTCCAAGTGAATGTTCCAGACAGAGATTAAAGAGGGCGGTGTGCACCCAGAATCAATTAAGAACGAAATGAAAGGTCAACCAGCAGGAAGTAATCGGCATTCACTTTCGTTATCGAGCTCTGCAGTGCCGTGACGGATCGCAGCAGACACAACAACTGCAAGCTAAGCAGTGTTTGAAAGTATTTCTTGAAATACTACTGTACACAGTCTGTCTATCTCTGTCTGAGGGAGACAGAATGGAAGAATTTCACTTGACAGCAAGTGTGGCGGTTTGTGTCACTCTAGAATGAAATATAGGTGACCGAACAAGACATTATTTGTGGCGTGTATTGTACTGTGTCTGTTTAAACCGGGGACCTAGAGGCAAAGGGACTTCGTCCAGCGGAGCCCATCAGTGATTCACAACCCCGCAACAGGCCACAGCAGTCCACCACCTTCCCCACCGCCGCCACACTCCGAACCTAGGGTTATTGAAGGGTTCGGCCTCCAATGAAGGCGCCGCCCCCCGCCGACATGGTGGCTGGGGCTGTTTGGGGCGAGCCAGCTGGCCGGCACATAGGACCTCGAATTCCTGCCAGGGACCGGCACGCCTTGCAGCTTGGAAAGCAGCGCGTTGGACCTCGCGGCTATTTTAACATATGTGATACAATGCAACGTCACTGGTCTTTCGCGGTCTGTATTGGTCGCGGTCCAATTCCTCTTGACTGACTAGGGGTACCTGATGCAACGTCACTGGTCTTTCGCGGTCTGTATTGGTCGCGGTCAAATTCCTCCTGACTGGGTGTACCTGATGCAACGTCACTGGTCTTTCGCGGTCTGTATTGGTCGCGGTCCAATTCCTCCTGACTGACTGGGGGTACCTGATGCAACGTTACTGGTCTTTTGCGGTCTGTATTGGTCGCGGGCCAATTCCTCCTGACTGGGGGTACCTGATGCAACGTCACTGGTCTTTTGCGGTCTGTATTGGTCGCGGTCCAATTCCTCCTGACTGACTGGGGGTACCTGATGCAACGTCACTGGTCTTTCGCGGTCTGTATTGGTCGCGGTCAAATTCCTTCTGACTGGGGGTACCTGATGCAACGTCACTGGTCTTTTGCGGTCTGTATTGGTCGCGGTCCAATTCCTCCTGACTGACTGGGGGTACCTGATGCAACGTTACTGGTCTTTTGCAGTCTTTATTGGTCGCGGTCCAATTCCTCCTGACTGGGGGTACCTGATGCAACGTCACTGGTCTTTTGCGGTGTGTATTGGTCGCGGTCCAGTTCCTCCTGACTGATTGGCAGTACCTGATGCAACGTCACTGGTCTTTTGCGGTCTGTATTGGTCGCAACGTCACTGGTCTTTGGTTATGTCAAAAATATGAATCACTGATGGGCTCCGCTGGACGAAGTCCCTTTGCCTCTAGGTCTTTTGCGGTCTGTATTGCTCGCAGTCCAATTCCTCCTGACTGACTGGGGGTGCCTCATGTCGGCATTATCGTGGGATGGCGGGTACACGGTAGCTCTCAGCATAGCTGCAATAATGGAAGACCGTTGCGCACTGGTCTTTGGTTACGTCAAAAATATGAATCACTGATGGGCTCCGCTGGACGAAGTCCCTTTGCCTCTAGGTCTTTTGCGGCCTGTATTGGTCGCAGTCCAATTCCTCCTGACTGACTGGGGGTACCTCATGTCGGCATTATCGTGGGATGGCGGGTACACAGAAACTCTCAGCATAGCTGCAATAATGGAAGACCGTTGCGAACAGTTCCGAATACTATTATAGCTAAGCGGGCTATATGAAAGGCACTCGCGTGCAACTGACTGTGAGAAAGCAGCATTTTCACTGACACTCTCTCCATAGAGAGCTTTGGTTTGATGTTAACTATTGTGAAAACGTATAGCCTAGCTTCTGATCTTAATGAGTATGGACGAATGTATTACGGCTTAAGAGAGAAGGTGCTGTTGCGGGACTGCCATCTTTAATAGAAAGGCATTTTCGGATTTTATGCGAGAATATTAAGCCAATAAACCAGTTTCTCGGCAGCAGAAACAAGTTGTGTATTGCGTAAATTGTTCTCCAACTTATGGTTTCACATTTTCAAATGTTTGTGGACGACTACGAGACATTACTTTGCACTGTGGAAGCTGGAACCTGCAAACTCTACACGACCATGTTTAAAGACTTTTAAACAAATCTACTTCGACGGACAGGTTTCCATAGAAAAGAGAACAGCACTGTAGTTATAGTAGACCAAGATTCTTACAGATTCATTATGCAGTTCGACGACCAGCAGAGACATCGAGTACAGCTTACAGTCAGCGTGCAGCAGAAATTTTCTAGTCTACCACGCACAATCCCCTGAACATAAGCGTAGTCTAGTGAGTTTTGTTTGGTTATCGATTCAGGTGGAAGACCTAAGCTCTTTTCTTAGAGGGACTGGATACTAAAGAATTAATTCCTTCAATCAGTAATAATAATAAATATACAATAAAACCGAAACAGGAATTAAATGAATAATAATAATGATAGTAAAAGCAGTTCATCGAGATTACTTTTTGTCTTTGAAAGGAAGTTTTTACCGGAGATCTCCATACAATAACTGGCTTCAAGGCGAAATAATGGTTCCTCTCATGGATCGTTACATCTCAGTAAAATTGTAGCAATTTATCTTTCACATGAGAGGGAGTTACAATAGCGCCCTATGAGAAAGGACGTGTAGAAGTGGTATGAGAAATGAATAATAATGAATTTTAAATTGTGGTAACTTGCTTTTTCTGAGTGACAAGTAGTAATCACGACAAAGATACTTGAAAACTAACGAGATTAAATGAAAAAATATTAATGTAAGTTGCTTAGGTTACGTATGTGTCATTTGTGTGTGCATTACTATTATAATAGATTTATGAAGGTGTGATTGGTTTCATGTCCTCCCATCGCCAATATTTCCTGTTGGAGAGAGGCGATATCCTGTCAATGTGGAGCAATGCTAGCATCACTTCTCATCGAAAGGCAAGATCAAGAAAAGACTTTGACCATTCTTTCTGTGCTTCATCATAATCTCAGACCGACAGAATTAGTAGAACTATAGACTTTCATTGGTTGCGTATGACAGTTTCCTAGTAGTCTGAAGTAGAATAGTAGTTATTTATCTAAGATGTACTTTGAATTTTATGAACATATATTCAAAGTGAATAATTTGGGTATTAGGGATTATTGCATTGTGTGTATCTAAATTTTAGTTGCGGTGTCTAGTGCTTTTGTGCAAATGTCGGGTGAATACTTTGTAATTTTTCTGTGTGTGTGTAATGGTTAAATCCCGTAACCAATACAAAATGGAACAACAAAAGGATTTAGACAATTCTGAGATGGAATCGACTTAGAATGTGAGGGCTGAACATAGTGATGCAAGAACTACATGATCAGATCAGCCAGATATTTCGCTTGTGGACAGACTTCCGAGTGAAGTGGGCACTTCATGCAAAACAGAAAATGGACCAACGAGGGAAGTAGAAGATACTATCACATTCATACTAACAGATTTTCAAAAAAATAATGGTGGAAAGTATGAAGAACATGTAAAACAATAACAGAACACAACTTGAAGTATAGTCACAAAGAGCGAAGTTGAAGATACTATCGCCATAATGCTAATAGATTTCCAAAAAATAATGGTGAAAAGTATGAAGAACATGGAAGACAATAACTGAAAAGAACTTGAAGTATAGTCACAAATTAAGAATTCGGAACAAGCTAAATATGAGAACTGAAATAGGTATCTTCTCAGATGAAAAATACAAAGGAAGAAGTAAAGGCAGAATTAAAGACCATCAAATTAAGTTCAAATTTTAAAGACTGAACAAGAAGATCTTGTCACACAAATGCAATCTTTATCTATAAAAAGTGAAACAATTACCAAGGAAGTTTAAGACTTATACAAAACTGTTGCTGAAGTCAAACGGAAGCAGGAACAGCTACCAGCGAGGGAAGATATACAAGAGATTCGAAAAGAAATGAATGATGTCATTAAAGAACAACAACCACTAGATGAATAAGTAGTTAATTTGTCAGCAGTAGTAGCCGAAATTGCTTCAGGGCTGCACACAAAATCAACTAGAAACATGCTGCTTATGAACAAAAATTAGAATAATGTATACAAGACAAAAGTTTCAGTAAGCACTGTAGTTGACAAGCCAATAGAGGAAGAAATAAATTCTGGTACGATCGACATCCCTCAGATCGAAAGAATAGTAACTAAAGGAATGGAAGCAATGCAAAAACAAATTTTCTGAAGAGATTAATACTGTGAAAAGAGACGAGTTGAAGGAGATGCGTCAAGTATCATCTCTGAGTAATAGACAGGAAGATGTATTGAATAATCACAGGGCTGATGTCAACACGAGCACAAAAAGCATCAACAGATTCGCTTACATTCAGAAGTCGGAAGAAAATAAACACATAATTTCGAACAAAGTGCAACATATGACGAACAGAGTACATGTAGTGAAAAAAATTACTAAAATACCATCAATTCCATACATTTTGTCCGGAAAAGAAGATACTATATCCAGTGGTGTTTATAAGGAGCTCTACTGATTTGTTACCAAGAGGTTGGAGCGAGTATTGAAAGATGCAGCATGTAGAAGGATGCATGCACAGAGAAAGCAAAATGTGAGTTGTTGATGCCATAAAAAAGTACACTGCATATGAAGAGTTCGAGCGAGCATTCGAAGTATTGGTCGCGGGTTGCGCAATGGAGGGTAAACCTAGAACTATTTACAGCGACAGCTGGAGGATTGTGTAAATATTTCGAAAAATACCAGAACAAAGCGAACTACTGGAATAACCTGATGAGCGAAGAAGATATCATGCAGATATTAAAATGAAAATTACCCACCGCCATCAGAGAAAAGCTCATGACAATCCCGGAAAGTGACGCTGAGGAATTTTTGTCAACATTGGACATATATAACATAATCCAAGAGGACGACAAAAATCGTGCAGAGAATAATGGACTGACGACACGCAAAAATGTCAAGGGTCTTAGACAAATGATTAGCGCCCAGCCTATGGCAACAAACGAGGTGCGAGTGGAGCCACAGATGATTATGAATGGAAATAACCAAACAAAATACGGCTACAGGCCACATTATAGATGGAATCGAGGTAAAAATGGAAGATCTGACAGGAGATGTCACCCAGATTATGTAAGGTACAACAGTGGAAATCAAACCTGGAAGAATAACCAAGTAAACGTAGTAGAACCAAATACGAGTATACCGTTAATGCGAACGCGACAGACCGGCTTCAGAACACTCCAGTAATAGAAGTGCATGAAGATATAAACAGGAATACTAATAGAAATCAGCGAAACGCCTAAGGACCTACACCAGCCGCAGCGTTAGGGTCGATAAGAGCTGGATGTGCAATAATAGTAACTTGGCTACGCTACAATATAACTACGGGCATTTATTAAAAGATGAATTACTTTCAGAGCAGGCAAGGTGTAAAGTTGAGGAGAGGATGTTTCCGGTATCATCAGTTATGGACAAAATTTAAAATAATGAAGTAAAGATCATTTTGGGCACAGGTGCAACAGTAAATGCGGTTTCAGACAGTTTGTTTGACTAATTGAGCTGAGGCACGCAATTATAATTGTTTATTTGGGGAATGGAGCTTACAAGGGCACATCGCTAATTGCTGAGGGATTAACTATAGACTGCATCATAGGGCTTGATTTCTCTAGGGAAAAAAACACAGATTTTGCCCGTGGTGTTTTAAGAATGGAGAATGAAGCACAAGATAATGAGGTATTACACATACAGATGGGAAATACACGTGGCAAGTACTGCGAGGCAGCTCGCATACAGCTGGTAAGAAACCACAGATCGAGCATGTTTCCATAAGAGGAGGAAAAGAAGGGGATTAAGATCAAATGACTGCTGATACAAAAGAGCTACGCCAATCTAGGAGGATATTTAAAGGCAGTAGATGGAGTACTTTTCCTCAGATGGAGCAAAATGTCTAAAAACTTGTGTGTGTGTGTGTGTGTGTGTGTGTGTGTGTGTGTGTATACCAGACAATATAGTAGAAGATCTGGTGTGGTACATGCATTTTGCAGGGGTCACTTCAGTGCCTGTAAGTGTGGGTCAAAGATTAGGCGATATTGCTACATACCTGTCGGTAAAAGGAGAGTAGCCAGGATACTGAAGGGCTGTGATTTGTGCCAAAGATCATAATCATCAAGGCAGAAAAGGGTGGTTGAACCCGATTACACGTGACAAGCCACTTTCTTTGGTATCAGTTGATGTTTGTGGCCCTCCTCCAAAACGAGAGGTGGCAGCAAATATACCGCTGCTTTTGTAGATCTATTCATGAAGTACGTGAAATTATACCAAATACAGGCTACAACCAATTCAACCATAGTGAGAAAGCTAATACGGGAATACATTCCAAGTGTAAGAAAACCAGAGGCAGTGATATCTGACAATGCTTGTACCTTCACAAGTTTTACCCAGCGGAGAGAATTATCAGAAACAAAAACTACATTGGTCCATATATCCTGCTACAGTCGGCAAGGAGTCCAGTGAAGAGGGTAATTAAAGAATTAAATCGTTTCATGTTGACATACTGTGCGCAAAACAGTCAAGATGGATTGATTATTTGGATGTATCCGAAAGTGTTGTAAACAACTTCCTGCACATGACAACACAATTTACACTGGCTAAGTTAATGTTCAGTAAGATAGAGAAGAATGAGTGGGTAAACTGTTTGCTGAGAAATGCTGAAAAAGAGCAAGAATTGCAATCAAAACTGTGAGATGGGATAGTGAAAATTATTGGAAAGGCAAGGAAAAGAAAAATGATTTTTGACAAGAATTTAAAGAGAGTATCTGAATACAAGATCGGAAACAAAGTTTTATTGAGGACACACCCCCAGTCTTCATTGTTAAAGAAGAACAATAAGTGGCGAAGACTGTATACAGGGCCATATATAATTAGCAAAGTACGAAATCCTGGTGCATACATATTATGTATTATAGTACATATGGTCAGGGAAAGTAAAGGGAATGTTCCCTCACCAACATCTAAAACGCTAAAAAGGAGCCTTTGATGAAAATATCAGTGTGGAATGTTGTGTAATTAGTAGTTAGCTAATTATTCAAATTTATGGAGAAGATGTTTTTTGATTGTGTCAATGAACATGTTATTTTCAATGAAATTTATTTAGTAGTAAGTTATTACTGGTAGTACGTATTTGATGAGTACTAGTCTTTTCATGCATATGAGATCAAATAATTAGCTTGTTGTAGATTTACTTGGAATTTTTCACTTTTCATGTTATATTGAATTGCTATTAATAAAATCCTTTGCTGTGGAGCCATGATTCAAACTAGATTGTTAGGTACTCTGATGATTTGGTTAGAAACAAATAAGGTACAGATTCAGATTGTTCAAGATCTTTCTTGAGAGTTAGGAGCTTTAATGTGTTCAGTATAATTACAATCTTTGGATGAGTGGAGCGCAGTAATGTGTAGGTGAGCAGTTTTGAGTCGGTATGGGTATTGATCATTGGATATTATTAATTAATAAAGAACAAAGGTTCGTAAGTGAACATTGAACTGGGGACAAGGTATGAGACAGAAATCACGTGAGTAAACACTAGTGACTCTATAAGGAGCCTTAGTGTGATGATATAAATCCATTCAGGTGAACACAAGAAATTTCAATTTCAAGTATTGTGCATTCTTCGTGGATGGAACAACAATGGTAATGAAAATAATGCACTGAAGGATGCAAGTAACTTCAGATGGAAGCCTTGTTAGTGCTCTTAGAATAACAGAACTTCACCAGTGAAGGAAAGAATTCTTGGAACTACAAAATATTTTTCTTTTCCAACAATATCATCATGGGCAACGGTTGTTGTCGAGGGATATTACTGTGATCAGTTCTGACGAAGATGAGATTCTGTCAATAACCAATAATATCATCATGTACGACGGTTTTTGAGGGGTTGAATTATTGAGTTATTGTGAATCGAAATGTGACCTTTCTGGTTGTGACAGAAAAACATCGTGGATGACAATAGTTGACTTGGTGTGTTATGGATCACATATAAACCCGAAAATGACATGGGAATCTTTCTGATTGAAAGCGTTCTAGATGTAAGGCATACTGTAATAAAATTTCTGCACCGTCACTGAAGCTCTGATAAATCCGCTCTTTTTAGGGAGTGTAGCTGTGGTAAAACAATAATCCTCGTAGAATTATGTTTTATGTAACTGTGATGAGGTCGGTACCTGAGGTAGATATAACGGTTACGAGAAAAGTCTATTGTTACCCTCACATGCCATTCCCCTGCTGGTTTGTGCATTCAGAAAATGATCATTCAGTTTTCAATAGTTACATTCAGATATCAAGTTAATTTCAGTCAGTTACTTGTAAATTCAAGACATATCTCAATTTTTGTCTAGCTGATGTTCGTAAATTTAGTACAGATCTATGAGATTTTTGTAAAACTTAGAAGTGTGGTCGTATTCCCCGGTTGTCGTGGGAACAGGGCCTCGAATGAGGGGGCACAATTGCAAATGTCCCATTTGATATTAATAATAAATAAACTAACCTTGTTCTCCAGTAGCACGCCACCTATGCTACCCGTGTACAATCGCATAATATGAAACTGCAGTGTCCCTTTCACCGTAATATCCAACGACCGATAAATGTCTTACAGATGTTTCGACCTGTCGTGGCACTGAAATCTTTAGCGTCATGCGAGAGTGGATGATAAATGACCACAAAAGATGTCTGAAGCTTACTCGTGGGCAACTGACTGCGAGAAAGCAGCATTATCGCTGGCGCTCTCTCTATTGCTTGTACTACAGAGCTTTGGTCTGATGTTAACTATTGTGAAAAGATATAGCCTAGCTAAGTATGGACGAATGTATTACGGCTTAAGAGGGAAGGCATTGTTGTGAGACCGCTAATTGTAATTGAAAGGCAATTCCTGGTTTTATGCGAGAATAACAAGCCAATAAACCGATTTCTCGGCAACATGAAACAAGGTGTGTATTGCGTAAATTATTCTCCATCTTACGGTTACACATTTTCAAATATTTGTTCACGCCTACGAGACATTTATTTGGACTGTGGAAGCTCGAAACTGAAAACTCTACACGGTCATTAATTTAAAGACCTTTAAACAAATCTACATCGACGGACAGGCTTCCATAGAAAGGAGAATTGCACCGTAGTTAACGTAGACTCCGATTGTTACAGATTCAGCACGCAGTTGACGACCGGCAGAGACATCCAGCACAGCTTACAGCCAGCGTGCAGCAGCAGACCTCGTCTACCATGCACAACGCCCTGAACATAAACGTAGTCTAGTGAGTTCTGTTTGGTTATCTATTCATTTCAAAGACGTAAGCTCTTTCTTAGAGAGACTGGATACTAAAGAATTAATTCCTTCAGTCAGTAATAATAATAAATATATAATAAAATGAAATAAGTAATTAAATGAATAATAATAATGATAATAAAAGCAGTTCATCGAGGTTACTTTTTGTCTCTGAAAGGAAATTTTCAACACAAATCTCCAGACAATAACTGGGTTCAGATCGAAATAATGATTCCTCTCATGACTCATTACATCTCAGTAAAATTAGAACAGTTTACCTTTTACGTAAGAGGGTGTTAAGCAGGAACAAGTCCTCCTTGTTAGCTGTCTCTTGTACAGTATGCTAATTTACTTTTGACTACTAGTGAATTGGTTCAAAGAGCTGATGACTTATTAATTAGGTCAAGTGACCAGTAGTTAGCAGATTTACAGACAGTGCAAGCACTCGTCTCTGACAGAGAACATTTTCGTGATTGTTGAGGGCACCTGACAGTTTGATAAGGGGTTTTCGTTCGACACCTCATAAAACAAATGTGTTTGTTAGAACAGTAGGCTGATTAGAGAAAGTACTGGGTGATGAAAAAGTCAGTATAAATTTGGAAACTGAATAAATCAAGAACTAATGTAGATAGAGAGGTAAAAATTGACACATATGCTTGGAATGACATGGGGTTTTATTAGAACCGAAAAAATACAAATGTTCAAAAAAGTCCGACAGAGGGCGCTTCATCTGATCAGAATAGCAATAATTAGCATAACAAAGTAAGACAAAGCAAAGATGATGTTCTTTACAAGAAATGCTCAATATGCCCATCATCATTTCTCAACAATAGCTGTAGTCGAGGAATAATGTTGTGAACAGCACTGTAAAGCATGTCCGGTGTTATGGTGAGGCATTGGCGTCGGAGTTGTCTTTCAGCATCCCTAGAGATGTCGGTCGATCACGATACACTTGCGACTTCAGGTAACCCCAAAGCCAATAATCGCACGGACTGAGGTCTGGGGACCTGGGAAGCCAAGCATGACGAAAGTGGCGGCTGAGCACACAATAATCACCAAACGACGCGCGCAAGAGATCTTTCACACGTCTGGCAATATGGGGTGGTTCTAATAAAGCCCTATGTCATTGCAAGCATGTGTGTCAATTTTTACTTCTCTATCTACATTATTCCGTGGTTTCTTAAGTTTTCTAATTTATACTGACTTTTTGATCACCCAGTATACTAACTTGCTACCTCAGAAAACCAATCCTATCAGGTCCACGACAGTTACCAATCTTCTGTAATCTAATCCCCTGCAGCCGAGGAGATTTACACCCTTCCATCTTTACTATAAAGTTGGCTAAAGAAAAAATCAAACTTAACCCACATTGTCGTTAACGTTCTGATTGGGCCGCGTACGTCACACCGAGTCCAGTTTGGTGTAGTGAACTTCTGCCGAGACGGTACACTTGAGCCGACTGACACGTAGCAATGCTTCAGTGTATTATCTCGATAAAGCGCAAGTGATGCTGTACGCATTACGAAGGGAGTGTTGACTACGGGGTGTTAGTGGCGATTTATTCGTCCTTTACCCATGAGAGATAGGAGAAAGGAGAAGCTTAACATCAAAATCGGTGATCAATAAGTACTCAGAGCTAAGGAATTCATCCACCTTGGGAGTATAACAACCTATCAAGGATGAAAGTAGACTAGCACAAGCAAAGAAGCATTCAGTGCCAAGAGGAATCATAGGTCTTAATTAGAACAGAAAATTTCTAGAACGTGCTTTTGGAGGTCAGCATTGTATGGTAATGAATCATGGACAGTGGGGACGAACAAAACAGAAGACAGCAGAAGGATTTGAGATGTGATGGTACAGAATAATTTGGATATCAAATTGACTGATAAGACAAAGAATGATGAGGGTCTTGGCAAATTCAACGAAGAAAGGAGTATATGGCGAACTGTTACAAGAAGAAGGGACAGAATGGTAAGTCATTTATTAAGAATCGGAGAATAACATGAACGGTACCAGAGGGAGCTGTAGACGGCGAAAACAGTAGTGGAAGACCGAGATTGGAATACATCTAGCAAATAATTGAGGATGTAGGATACATGGGCTACCAAGAGATGGAGAAGTCAGCACGTGAAAGAAATTCGTGGTGGACGTGCCAAGTGAGTTAGAAGATTGACGACTAAAAAAAGTGACATGTATGATGAATATCAGTTAATTAACTGCTACTAAACGAAGAATTAAGTTCTATGGCAGTACTTTGTTTAGCAGTTCACGAAAATATTGCTGTCTATGGCTTAACCACAACGTACGGAATCTATGTTTTCTGAAGTCTCCTACAGTCATCCTTTTTTCCGTTGCTATGAAGATATTATTCCGAGACCATGGTTTCTCACGTGAATCAATGGAAATCCAAAAGCAAACACCGAATGTATCGCTGAGGTTCATTGAAAACTATTGCACATATGTGCCTTTTCTCTTCTCCATGGCTGCTCGTTGAGGCTTCTAGATAGTAGGTTTTGCTTTCTTTAGAAGCAGCGGATAATCAGCCACATGAGATTTTGTGGAAGTACTGTGAAGTGGTCGTAGCATTGGGTGAACGCCGAGAGGAAGCCGGTTGTGTCCGGGGATAGGGCGAGGGGGGGGGGGGGGGGGGGGGGGGGTGGCATGGCGATCGGCGTAGCCGGATTACGGCCCGCTAACAAAGCGAATATAGATCATAACTGGCCCGACCTTACGGCGCAGCAGGATGTTCGATAAACGATGCAGCAGCACCGGCTGCGTGGGTCTGAATGCATGCTTCCTGGCATCGAACGATGCGGACTTGTGTTAAACCCAGCGTTATGCCTACAAATACGTCGTCCGGTGACGGTATCTGTATCGTAGATCTCTCTCGCGTCAGTCTCAGAGGTATATGCACAAATAGTATTTCGATAACACCATTGGATTGATTTATTAATACCGCAAAGACTGGTAGACGTCTACGTACACTAGCTCATCAACACTATCTCGACACTTATTATGAATATTAATATGTGCAATGTCTACACTTTCATTGAGGTGCCAGAATGTTTGTGGATGAACGGCAGTGCATTCTCCATCAAGAATCGAAACCAGAGAAGCTAGTTGTGGTGTACGCTGAGAATTGGGGCATACTCGGCCTATCCAAAATGTTTTCCACTTGTTTCAGGTCGAGACTCCGGGCAGATCAATCCCTTTGAGGAATATTACCGTCCAGAAAGCACTGCCTCACAGTTGACGCTTTATGACAGTGTGCACGTACATGCATACACAGGGTGGTCCATTGATCGTGACTGGGCCAAATATATCACGAAATAAGCGCCAAACGAAAAAACTAAAAAGAACGAAACTTGTCTAGCTTGAAAGGGGAAACCAGATGGCGCTATGGTTGGCCCGCTAGATGGCGCTGCCATAGGTCAAACGGATATCAACTGCGTTTTTTTAAAATATGAATCCCTACTTTTTATTACATATTCGTGTAGTACGTAAAGAAATACGAATGTTTTAATTAGACCACTTTTTCGCTTTGTGATAGATGGCGCTGTAATAGTCACAAACATATGGCTCACAATTTTAGACGAACAGTTGGTAACAGGTTAATTTTTTAAATTAAATTACAGAACGCAGGTACGTTTGAACATTTTATTTCGGTTGTTCCAATGTGATACATGTACCTTTGTCAACTTATCATTTCTGAGAACGCATGCTGTTACAGCGTGATTACCTGTAAATACCACATTAATGCAATAAATGCTCAAAATGATGTCCGTCAACATGCATGCATTTGGCAATACGTGTAACAACATTCCTCTCAACAGCAAGTAGTTCGCCTTCCGTAATGATTGCTCATGCATTGACAATGCGCTGACTCATGTTATCAGGCGTTGTCGATGGATCACAATAGCAAATATCCTTCAACTTTCCCCACAGAAAGACATCCGGGGACGTCAGATCCGGTGGCGCTTCGACGACCATTCCACCTGTCATGAAATATGCTATTCAATACCGCTTCAACCACCCGCGAGCTATGTACCGGATATCCATCATGTTGAAAGTACATTGCCATTCTGTCATGCAGTGAAACATCTTGTAGTAACATCGGTAGAACATTACGTAGGAAATCAGCACACATTGCACCATTTAGATTGCCAGCGATAAAATGAGGGCCAATTATCCTTCCTCACATAATGCCGCACCATACATTAACCCAACAAGGTCGCTGATGTTCCACTTGTCGCAGACATCGTGGATTTTCCGTTGCCCAATAGTGCATATTATGCCGGTTTACGTTACCGCTCTTTGTGAATGACTCTTCGTCGCTAAATAGAACGTGTGCAAAAAATCTGTCATCGTCCCATAATTTTTCTGTGCCCAGTGGCAGATCTGTACACGACGTTCAAAGTCGTCGCCATGCAGTTCCTGATGCACAGAAATATGGTACGAGTGTAATCTATGTTGATGTAGCATTCTCAACATCGACGTTTTTGAAATTCCTGATTCTAGCGCGATTTGTCTGCTACTGATATGCGGATTAGCCGCGAAAGCAGCTAAAACACCTACTTGGGCATCATCATTTGTTGCAGGTCGTGGTTAACGTTTCACATGCGGCTGAACACTTCCTGTTTCCTGAAATAATGTAACAATCTAGCGAACAGTCCGGACACTTGGATGAAGTCGCCCAGGAGACCGAGCAGTATACATAGCACATCCCATTGGGCATTTTGATCACAATAGCAATACATCAACACGATATCGACCTTTTCCGCAATTGGTAAACGGCTCAATTTAACACTGGTAATGTATCACGAAGGAAATACCGTCCGCACTGGCGGAATGTTGCGTGATACCACGTACTTATACCTTTGCGACTATTACAGCACCATCTATCAAAAAGTGAAAAACGTAGTGCAACTAAAACATTCATGTTTCTTTACGTACTGCACAAATATACAAATATGCAATAAAAATGAGGGTTCCTATTTAAAAAAATCACAGTTGATATCCATTTGACCTATGGCAGCTCCATCTAGCAGGTTAATCATAGCGCCATCTGGTTTCCCACTTCAAGCTAGACGAGTTTCGTTCTTTGTAATCTTTTCGTCAGATGCTTATTTCGTCAGACATTTGGCCCGGTCACTATCAGTGGACCACCCTGTGTAGTCATCATCTCCGAACTGCTCCTCCACTGTTCGCAGTACACGAAGCGGTAAAAAGTGTTCATATACCTTCGCATTAAACGTTTTCTTAACTCAAGGAGACCATGCCCTAATCACGAAAAACGTCCCCTTATGTATCGGCACCTCCTCAATACTTCACTGTTAGCAGTACGCGGGAAGGGTGGTAAAGTTCTTTGATCAACCGCTACATCCCTACCATTCCATCGGATTGCCACAGGGTGGAGCATGATTAATTGTTCCCACTCTCGAGTTTTCGGTCATCTACTGTCCTGTACCACTGCTATTTACGGCGCTCCAAGCATCCTTCATACTGACTGCAGGAAATATGCTATGTGAGCAAAAGTTTGCGGACACTCTCAAAAACATATGTTTTTCATATTAGGTGCATTGTGATGTCACCTACTGCCAGGTACTCCATACCAGCGACCTCAGTAGTCAACCGACATCGTGAGGGAGCAGAATGGGGCTCTCCGCGGAACTCAACGGACTTCGAGCGTTAGGTGATTGGGTGTCACTTGTGTCATACGTCTGTACGCGAGAATTCCTCAGTCCTAAACATCCCCATGCCCACTGTTTCCGATGTGACAGTGCAGTGGGATCGTGAAGGACACGTACAGTGCAAGAGCGCACACGCTGACCTCGTCTCTTGACTAACAGAGACCAAACAGTTGTAGAGGGTTGTAGTGTGTAATAGGCAGACACCTATCCAGACCATCACACAGGAATTCCACACTGCATCAGTATCCACTGCAAGTACTATGACAGTTAGGTGGGAGGTGAGAAAACTTTGATTTCGTGGTCGTGAGGCTGCTCAGAAGCCACACATCACGCCGGTAAATGCCAAACGACGCTTCGCTTAGTGTAAACATTGGACGATTGAGCAGTATAAAAATGTTGTGTGGAGTGACGAATCGCGGTACACAATGCGGCGATCCGATGGCAGGGTGTGGGTATGGCGAATGGTCGGAGACCGTCATCTGCCAGCGTGTGTAGTGCCAACAGTAAAATTCGGAGGCGTGTCGTCGTGTGGACGTGTTTTTCATGGAGGGGCTTCCACCCATCGTTGATTTGCATGGCGGTATCACACCAGAGGCCTACACTGATGTTTTAAGCACCTTCTTGCTTCCCACTGTTGAAAAGCAATTCGGGGATGGCGACTGCATCTTTAAACACGATCGAGCACCTGTTCATAATGCACGGCCTGTGACAGAGTGGTTAGGCGACAATAACATTCCGGTAATGCACTGGCCGGCAGAGAGTCCTAAACTGAATCGTATAGAACTCCTTTGGGATGTTTTGGAACGATGACTTCGTGCCAGGTCTCACAGACCGACATCGATACCTCTTTTCAGCGCAGTAACCTGTGAAGAATGGGCTGCCAGTCCCCAAAAAACCTTTCAGCATCTGACTGAACGTATGTCTGCGGCAGTGGAAGCTGTCTTTAAGGCTAAGGGTGAGCCAACACCATACTGAATTCAAGCATTGCCGATGGAGGGTGCCAGGAACTTGTAAGTCATTTTCAGGCAGCGTATGTTGCGCATGTGGAGCTGCTCGATCAATGTACCTCATTGTTTTTAACTGCCCACTCACAAGCATTGTGCCAGCAGGATTGCCGGTAGCGCTTTGGCTCTTACGAGTGATTCTTTCTCCTAAGTTTGTGCTACTTATTACAACCACCCTCCGTAAAGCTAAACGACACCTGTCAGTTAGTATATAATGCATGCTTGTCTTGGTTTAGCTGTGATCAGTCCGCAATAACATCACTAACAGTCGACTTTCGCATCTTCATAGTGATTGAAATGTCCGTGATGGATGTTGGACTCAAGTGACGTGGAGTGAATAGGGCACGTTGGAATACCGAGCCCTTCTGACCCAACCATTCCGCTGTTACTGCTTCCCCACTGACATCACAACATTCACTGCCTCCTTTATACAAGCGGGCCCGCCTGTCGTCACTGTACACTAATACACCTCCAAAGAAGTGACTCCTACAGTACTGTTTTTTTGCTGAGGCACGCACGCCACATAGTTCGTGCAGGGATAAATATGTTGCAATCATTTCATTCTGTTGTACAAAGGAGATAATGCGTGTTGTTGTTGTTGTGGTCTTCAGACCTGAGACTGGTTCGATGCAGCTCTCCATGCTACTCTATCCCGTGCAAGCTCCTTCATCTCCCAGTACCTACTGCAACCTACATCCTTCTGAATCTGCTTAGTGTATTCATCTCTTGGTCTCCCTCTACGATTTTTACCCTCCACGCTGCCCTCCAATGATAAATTTGTGATCCCTTGATGCCTTTGAACATGCCCTACCAACCGATCGCTTCTTCTAGTCAAGTTGTGCCACAAAACTCTCTTCTCCCCAATCCTATTCAATATCTCCTCATGAGTTACGTGATCTACCCACCTAATCTCCAACATTCTTCTGTAGCACCACATTTCGAAAACTTCTATTCTCTTCTCGTCCAAACTATGTATCATCCATGTTTCACTTCCATACATGGCTACACTCCATACAAATACTTTCAGAAATGACTTCCTGACACTTAAATCTATACTCGATGTTAACAAATTTCTCTTCTTCAGAAACACTTTCCTTGCCATTGCCCGTCTACATTTTATATCCTCTCTACTTCGACCATCTTCAGTTATTTTGCTCCCCAAATAGCAAAACTCCTTCACTACTTTGTCTCATTTCCTAATCTAATTCCCTCAGCATCACCCTACTTAATTCGACTACATTCCATTATCCTCGTTTTGCTTTTGTTGGTGTTCATCTTATATCCTCCTTTCAAGACACTGTCCATTCCGTTCAACAGCTCTTCCAAGTCCTTTGCTGTCTCTGACAGAATTACAATGTCATCGGCGAACCTCAAAGTTTTTATTTCATCTCCATGGATTTTAATACCTACTCCAAATTTTTCTTTTGTTTCCTTTACAGCTTTCTCCATAATGCAAGATAATGCATATAGGAAAAATATTTACTCAGATCATTATATCAATTAAGTGGAAAAAGCTAAGTTAATTATCGCATATTTGCAAATAGTCTGTAACGTCCCCCTCCCCTTCTATCGACAATCTAGCACGTGCCTAAACAATTGGAATAAAATTGTGAAAAGGCTATCGTTACGAAGATTCAATACGAAGTCGATAAATGAGGGGAGGTTAACAACAAGAGGCCTTCTAGGACAACTTATTCCACCTACTTAATTACTGCAAAATTTAGTATAGTTGTTCGAAAGGTTTATGCTATCATTCACGTACTGTGCCAACGAGAAGGGGCACTACGTGGATGGGAACAGAATAATAAGAGTTACTGAAATAATTATAGCTAAAAGAAATACGGTCGCCAGCCCAATGGGGCAAAATTTCTGTTCAGTAGGTGAACAGTCAATGTCAAGAATTACTCGAACACGCGCGGAAACAGAGGGCTGCACGCACGTTAGCAAAAACAATTGAAACATTTACTTAATAAAGCGAGAAAGAAAATTGTACTCGAAATATCATTAACTAATAGAGCAGAAATTTTGAAAACATACAAGATAACACTTAGGTTAATGGTTACTTACTGTTGTAAGTGACAATGGCACTACCTCACAATAACGTCTACTATTTTCACATGAATTTTCGAAAATGCTAAAAAATAATTAAAAGAAACTCTATTTACTTCTGAACAGGGAAGTAGAAATTGATAATTACTGTACCGAAACTAATTTTTTACTTTAACATGACTTCAAGTCAAAATGTGAACCAGAACTTTACTAACAACATACTACAATAATCGCTGATATTTACACTCACTCTTTAATTCTAGTTAGTGCTTTTGTTCATAGTGCCAGGAATCATTTTAATTTGATTAGTTGATTTTCTATTTGCAACAATTAGATCGCCTCAGATTAAAGTTCAGATTTATAGTTAGTGAGACTGAAATTACTTTATTCTTTAAGTTCAAATCTTTAATGTAATTGAATCATTTAGTTCATAAGCAAAATTAAGTGGCACTGCAATTTTCATTTTTCATAAACGGTACTCGGATTATTGTAGCAATAGGACAGGACAGGACAGGAACCTACTTGGTGAATGATTTTAGGAGAATCACGAGTAAACAGTTTTGATTAACAATGGAAATTATTCACTCGCAAAACACCACAAAGCTGAGAAACGCCGGTACAAAGCTAGTTGATAATAAGCTGTAATGTAGCAATCTTACTTCGGTCCATTCTCGCCGTGACGAAGTAGCTGACGACGATACTGTTGCTGGCTCCTTTCCATTATAATTAGCGAGCACGGGAGTTATTGACAATGATATTGGCGTGGCGGGTTCTTGATGTTGCTGCAGCCAGTATTTCCACCGCCCACGCTCATCACTTGTCACGTGCTGCTAAATAATCACTCCTCCAGTACAGTGCACGCCATCCATGCGTCCGCACGTCACCAAATTTTACACCAGAGTTCTCTCTCTGTGTAGCGCGCGCTCTCACGTAACATCCTCCCGCGTTTAGAGACGCCGCTACTCCAACGATACTTATTCGTTGACAAAAACCTAACGTTTCCCTAACATTCCATCAGCGATTACTCAGCAATATTTACATAATATACATAATTGATTTTACAGCAAAACAAACAAATTAATTCAGCATGTACATATAAATTTACATAAAGATAAAAGTAAGTATATATACAATAATAAATGGTCAAAGAGCACATCGGCATGAAAGTGTTACAAGTTTAAATTTACATAAAGATAAAAGCAAGTATATATACAATAATAAATGGTCAAAGAGCACATCGGCATGAAAGTGTTACAAGTTCTCTGTAGCTGAATATGTGCTGCACCATGAAGTGGGGCGGATGACAACTTGACCTGTTACTTGAGAGATGTTGATTCTGAAGATGACCCATTAGAACCAAATGTGATCAAGTCACTTGTGAGCACAAAAAGGCTTTTTCAGAGTTCATCGAGTAATCAAGTTTGACAATGTCAATTTCATTATATGTCCATATCCGATGTGTTTTGGAGAGTTTTTCTGTCATTTAATGTTCCTTTCGTCTCTGGCAATGATTTGTCATTCTGACAAATATTATTTGCATCCAAGTCTCCTCAAAAAATTGGTCTCGTATATGCCTCGGCAAGCAATGTGATGTTGAAACAAACTTCCTCTAGGGGCACTGTTTTCCACTCATAATAGTTAATTCAACGAAATGCGAATAATTGGTAAACTCTTATAGGGAGCACATCGTGCTCATGTCGGAACGATATAGATGCTTGTGAAACAATAAACTAGTAGCAAAGATCACAGGAATTCTTTTTATTCCATAATTACCGGTTTCGGCGAAACAAAAGCCGTCATCATCTGATCCGATGATGGCGGCTTTAGTTTCGCCGTAACCGGTTATCATGGAAAAAAAAAGAATTCCTGCGACCTTGACTACCAGTTCATTGTTTTACTGGTAAAATCGATACTGCCAGCAAATCTCGAATGTTTTTCTCCCTACGCAACAAGTTCAAAAATTCTACATCATCAGTTATACTCACAAGTTGTCGTCCATACACAACTTCTATCAAATACTGTATTGCTCCTTTTCAAATCTTACGTGAGTACTTCATTCTTGTGTGGGGCATAAATGCGTCTAAAATATTTGTCAACTTCTATTAATTGGATCTTACGTTTCTAAAATTGTTTAAAAGTAATTAAACACTACTGATTCCCTTCTTATTTGGTTTAATAGCTGAATTGACCTTAAGTAGGTAAAGTTGAGTCTGCAGAATAATTAACTCAAGAGGTTAGGCCATGCAAGCATATTACATGTGATTTTACGTAAGTGTAAGAAGCTCAGTCCCTTTAGAGACAACACGTGCAAGGAATATGTTCCTGCTGTCTGTATTAGGTCAGAACCTACATCAAACAATAATTGTAAAAGTGTGTGTGGTCTACTCTACAAGCCCTAAAAGTATTTGAAGCATTGATGCATTATTGGCTACCGCCACAGTCATCGTCTGAATTCTGCTCCCATCTCTGACAAAGGTTTGTATATCACGTGGTCCCAGATCGCTGGTTTCACAAAGCTGAAATTTACAAAAGGAATGATCGCTTTGCTGCTATGAGTTGACTTAACAGAAAAAAGAGTGCATTGCTATCATTGTTGCTGTTGTGGTCTTCAGTCCAAAGACTAGTTTGATGCAGCTCTCAGTGCTTGGCTATCCTGTGCAGAATTCCAACTCCGAATGACTACTGCAACTTCCATCCTTCTGAATCTGGTTGCTGTATCCACGTCTTGGTCACCCTCTACAATTTTTAAACCCTCACACTTCCCTCCATTACTAAACTGGTTCCCTCTTGACGCCTTAGACTGTGTCCTATCAACCGATCCCTTCTTTAGTCGTGGTGCAACAAATTTATTTCCCAATTCTATTTCGTGCCTAATCATTCGTTACATGATCTATCCATCTACCCTACAGTGTGATAAATCGAATTTTTTAAGACTACTCAATGTCTGAAGTAGTCTTAAGATTGTCTGTGATAGTAGATTTTAAGGATATGTTACTATGATTTCGGGAAAATTATTCATGAAGCCAAAATTAATTTGCAAACATCTGTTAATTTTTGAAAAAGACGTAATATATCTGGGTACTGATGATGGTCTCGCCAATCAGCAAAAGAAATGACATGAACGATAAAACTCACAAAATTGTAAAAATTACATCTCTCACAGACAAATGACAAGAAAATCTTTAAGAAAATTTACCTCAACGATATGTTCCTATCAACACTTCTAGGTAAATATGTGGTGTGTTATTTCAAAGAAAAAAATTCTAAATCACATTATCCCCGATCACTCTACCAAAGGAATCTTACAGAACATCTGGAGAAAGATCTATGAAAAGTACTCAAAACTTAAAATCATCTTTAGCTCGAGTTAATTCTCATTTCCTTTTCAAAGTGGCTAGTTAGATTTTGTCGATGGAAAAACATCGAATGGGTAGGTTGGTCCTTGTGGCCATCTCGTATAAAACTCATCAAAGAATATATGAGTATCTATTGCATATGAAATTGCAATCGTTATGAAAAATAATTCGTAAACATAATTCACGCATAGTCTCTGGAATAAAGATGCTAGTAGGAAATAGTAACAAAACTTAATTTCATCAACGCATTTTACACACAGATTATAAACATAATTCACGCATAGTCTCTGGAATAAAGATGCTAGTGGGGAATGGTAAGAAAACTTAATTGCATCAACGCATTTTACACACGTATTATAACTAGATCTCACAGAAGGAAACTGTTCAAGTACACAGTAGGCTAGGATCAGTGATCTCTATGCTGCCTGGATGTCAAGTTCCAGCTTGTCTCTGTGTGATAGCTCGTATTTCGTTTGTTGTCTAATTACAACATGGCTACTAAGAAATGTCAAGAGAACGCAAAATAAAATTCCTTTCGATTCTGTTCCTGTATGAGCCTATTCGTCGCATATTAACACAAAGTTCATATCCAGTTATAAGTAAAGAATTCTTTATCACGTACAGACCTGTGGAAATTTTGTTGCCTAATTACAACATGGCGGACAATGCAGAAGATAAGAATGTGGAGGCACATTGAATTTCCGTGCTCTGAGATAAGAAATCTACATCCAGATAGTATAGAAACCACTAGCTACGATTGACTAACATACATATCTTTGGAGATTTCACTGGCCAATTAACACGTGCACGATACGATTGTTCAGTTAATGCAGTGGGGTCAATACTCTAGGTAATTTAACGATCAATAAAATACGCACTTTCATATGATGTAGAATTCGAGGACATGCGTCCCTGTACTACGAAACCTTTAAGTCTATTACCTAAACATGGGGTACTCTGTTCCTGATTTGTAATTGATAACAAAATTTTGTAATGTTTAATCAGTTGAATACAATCATACCACTTTTGTGTGCTGTAACCAAAGCTCTTATAAACCGCAGCTCATATTTTCTGCAGTTCTAATCACAGAAAGTATATCCTTTATTAAAAATACTGTCTTATAGAGACAAATATTCATGAAATGTCTTTCTTCTTTTTTTTATTAAATAAGACTTGCCACCTCCATTGTGAAAGCACATGTGTCAATCGACTTATTATGGTTTTTCCTGGTAATTATCGTCCACTCACACCAAAGGTGCGTCAGCCACAAAACTCTGCAGCTGTCTCTGGAGAGCCGATTATTCAAAATATAGAACAGTATTTCGCTCTTACGGTAAAGAAATATATTGAGTTCGATTTTGTTCTGCATCCAACATTATGGTAGACTGTGATTACTCCGAGGTATATTTTCCCAGCGAATTATTGAGTAATTTGTACCTCTGTGCCAAAAGTGCCTCCAAAAGCTGAAACGCAACACATTATTCACAATGTTTCGAGACGTAGATATATCTCCATTTTCTCTCAGCGTGACACCGGGAGCATAATGTCCTGAATCAGGAATATGAAGTCCAGACCATTAATCTTCGTCAACATTTGGGTTCTGCATTTCAGCGAGCGGTCTCTAGTCCGCCAACAGAGTCAGCGCTGTAAATAATTTATTAGTGGTGTCTGACAAGACGTTGTACACTTCAGGAGCAACATGCCTTACACAAACTATTATCAATCTCTTCTGCCTTCAGCTACTCAGTATCCTTTACCCCTTTCCACTTCGGCACATGATACACAACGTTTGGTATGAAACGTATTGTAAGCACTTTCACAAATTTTCGGAGTCGTCTCCTCATGCAAAAATTAATAAATAATTCTCGAATAGTTTATTGCGGCTTTATTAAAAGACTATTGTATAGCACCATATTGTTTGTTTGGGATTTTCATCATAAAGGAGTTCAACATATTACGAACTATTATGCATGCTTTCGTGACATGTTGATGAGGTTTTCCACTTTGAAAGTGCAATTTCTAAGCTAAATCTTCCAGATAAGAAGCACCACAAATCGAATGGAATGACCTATCATGGAAAAATCGAGCAAGGTACAGAATGCTGCTCTGATGGATATCATACGAAAGTCACTCTCGCATGAAATATTAGAAGTGCCCTCTTGGTTACGTCTTGTAAAATTACAATTCCTAAGGTGTGCTTGCACTTCCGCAGCTTTCCGTACATACAGTGTTGATGTGGCATCTGAGCCAAATGGCTGGGGATTGTGTACAACATTCAAAGTCACACATAGACTGCTACAGCAAGCTTCCACGGCAGTAATACAATTGACATATAAACTACATTAACAACTTAACGATGAGATGGAAATGACCGAGATAGACCTAACAACTGAGTGGATAATGTGAGAGCAGGAGAAGGGTGAAAAGAGAGAGCAAGAAATCAAAACCGGAACCTACAGGAAAACTGAGAACGGTCCTCTCACACACCAGATGGCAGACAGGCACAATAGTTTGGTATAGGCAGTATGGACTACGGAACGACTACCACTATTTTATAGATAGACGCGAGTGCGATGACCGAACAGTGGAGGATCCTATTTGCAAACAATTGTAGCAACACAAGGCGAGGTGCGAAGTAAGGTGAAGAGCAGATATCAGTAACAACTAAGTCAGTGGATGCCAAGACGGGTGTGGAGCAACGACAGGCGACGCCATTAGCGAAGCTGATGGTAGGCGCATGCGGCAGGTAATGTAAGTTTCAGACGAGGGCACAATAGAGCGTGGATGGAGTCTGATAGGTAAGCCAATAGACACTACTAGTTGTAGAAGGTAGGGCCGTTGCTTATCGAAGTTCTAGAGGCAGGAAGACAAGCGGATAACAGCAGCTAGCATGAAAGTGTGTCTTCGGAGGTCAAAGAATATGTAGACATAAGACAAAATGATCCGCAGTATGATAGTGATTCCATCAACAGCAGCACTGATTTTCAGCGAAATGGAAAAGCGAATATCAGATACTGTGGCAAGCAGAATTGCAATTGACGAACTGATGACTCTCGATCGCCAGTCCGCAGTAAGACTGCAGTAATCATGGTCATCCAGTCCACGAACCAGAAACTAGCACCAGAAAGTTAAGTGTTGTCACTCACGTCAAACTGGAGCAAAATTCAGTACGAACAGAGGTAGATAAGATATGGGAATACGACCCATAGGTGGTAGAGTCGTTACAGAGCCAAGCTTTACAAGAGCTGATTTTATTGAAAAAAGTGAAAATAACGAAGGCGACAACAAAGGGAAAGAACACGAAAGATAGTATCTGAGGGACGAAGTTGAAGGAGAAGCTTAAAAATGCATAGAAGATATTACAGGAGCAGAAGGTGTACGATGATGTGAATCAGTTCATTGGACATACATGAGGAAAGTATAGAAAGGGAAAATATTCATGAATAAGATAGGGAAGATGACAGACAACTGAAAAGTGAAGACAGTGAACTAGAAGAAGATATGAGCAAAGTGAAACAAGTGGGGACGATAAATTGGAAGATACGGATGAAGAAGAATCTAAAGTAGCTGCTAAGTTACCGCAGAATATCGTAGTTTGGAGACATCGGGGAATCTACTAATTCCATAAACTTAGCCGAATGGATTGGAATTAGTTTTAGTACGACGAAATGGTTCTTACAGTGACATACACGAAGACATTGAATTGGAGTCTGAACAGAAAGCGACGTCGCAACAACCGATGACGGAAAATTTGGTAGAAATGTAGAAGAGAAAGAGAGTGAGAAAGGATACTAGAAGGAGACAAAGCTAACAGCGAATTGAAAGAAATAATGAAATAATGACTGCAGAACCGAATAAACGACAAACGGTAACAGATCTATGCGTACAACATCTTCCGAAATATATAGAGAATGAAGAAGGAGGGAGGAGGGAGTCTTTAAGAAAGAAGGTACAATATAAAAGATTTCTGAGGAGATCGAAGGAAAGAAGACAGTAGTGTTACTATAGTAATCATCTTGAGGTTGAAGGGCTTCTGTCCGCTTTCGCTTGTATATTTTTTTTGTGGGTGGGTGGGTGGGGGGGGGGCGGGAGGGGGTATGATGCTACTTGACGAAAACACAATTTCATCTTATTTTATATTTCCCAGACAAGTTTCACTGAAGTTGCAACGTGTTTTTGTGTGTTAACTCCTTGATGTCTTTCCAGATGTCAGACTGAATCTTGTTTGTCAGACTCATCGGAAGTGTCTTTCTTGATTGCAAGTACGTTAAATTGCCGTACATATTTATTTAGGGCAAGCAACTAATTATGTTCGATTTAGCGACGGCATCTTTGAATGGCTTGAACTGGAATGTTGGATCAAGAGCTGTAGGAATTGCCAGAAGATCAGAATGTTCTAAGTTGTCGAACCTTCTTGCCTGTTGTTTATTTCGTTTTTAAATTTCAAATATATATTTCAAATTTTCCACAGCTACCTAATGGGATCACTTTGCTTACTGTAACGTGAATGTCACTTGAAATTTCTTTCGCTAATTTTCCAAATGATCATAGCAATTCCGGCGTTTCTTTGACACAGCCTAACTCGCTGCTAAAAACCATATGGGGAGCCTCAGATTTAGTTAAAGGAATCGCCCCTACAATGGACACTCACTTCAGGAGGCGTTCTAACATATAACAGTGCAAATAACATCATACGCCAAGTTCAGATATAATTTTATTTAATTTGACCTACTTTCATTTCCGTCTCTGCCTGTCTTTTCCGTAACCCGTTACTTGCACTGATGTTAACTTTAATATTTTTGACAATATTTCTTCTCTTACTTATCAATTCAGTGAAGTATTTTGCATCATCAACCCGGAGTAGGTCCGAGAAATTTGGGCAGTGCTTGACAATAATAAGTAGTCGAAATAAGCTAATCGCACGATTAAATAAAAGTTATATTACAGCCTACCATGGACGATGTCCCCACAGGTAAAAAATTTCAGTGAATTTAGTTACGATTAATTCGACTTTGCAAAAGAAGGCATAATCTTTTTTTCACCGAGCATGTCCTTACTGACAATAAGTGTACCAGCATTATCTATTACGATAGATGAAACTAATTCAGTTGAAATATTGCATCTGGGGACAATATATATTAGTCTTTTTGTTACGTATAGCGACGTTTGGGATTCTGTGGGATCCAAAACACCTAGTGTTCGCTGAGGTTGGAGTCTTGCCTAGAAAGTAAGCAGTAATGACCACAAATGATTAATTTTGCATTGTTTCTCTCCAAATATCGTAGGTAATTGAATAGTTTTCAGCATTTTTAAGTTTGTTTTGAAAATATATTTCACTGCTTCACACTTATCGTCAGTTCTGGTTTACGTTGTTTTACGCCTTGGCACCTTGTACAAAGGACATTGGGGCAATGAAAATTTACTTTTATTATACCCAGTGAATGCTGAGCATAATTCAATGTAGAGTATTTGAAGTTAGTGATAATCTTGTAAAATTCATATTTTACTTACTTACTGCTTCAAAAGTACAAAAATCACAAGAACAGCAATAAATGTACGAGTAGTCCTGCACGAATTACGAGACTCAACGCATCGAAGGCTGAGCATCAATTGACGGAATGAACGATCCATTGCTGAAGTATGTCGAAGTATTTGCCGTCGATTCATCTGCGAAGTATCACCATATAAAACATCGCTCAAACCTCGATATTTATGGCGGAAACTTCGATCTTCCCATAAAATCAATGAAAACACAACAGAAGATTAGGTTTAGTTGTAGTACTGACTAGTCAGAATTAGCGAGTATTAGAGAAACGGTTTAATTTATTACTCACTGATTTCGTGAGTTCTTAGAGCAGGAATTTAATTTATTATTGTTTTAACACACAGTAAAGAGAGACGATTGCTTAAACACACCGGAGTAAAAATATAACTTGGTGTGACATACAACAAAAGATAAGTTCAGTCGTAATGAAAATAGCCTGAATTCGCGAGCTAATAGAGAAGGAATTAAATTTATTAGCATGTTAACACATAGAAAGAAAGACGATTGTGTTTCGGTTAAACACACGAGAGTGAAGAGAAAACTTCTTATGAAATACAGTGAAAGATTAGGTTTAGTTTACAGTAACATGCAGAAGAGACCATATCATTTACTGCATGTAAATGGTAATCTGTTTTACAATTAACTGATTCTGGTTATAACTCAGATTACATACAGCCTACATATACAATAATCAGGCTTTCGTTATTGCGTTCAATATGAATAACCACGCTACATAGATCTGCTAACACACTTCAATGAAACAATTATGTTGACTTCCTCTTTGTGTAATAATTACGGCAAACTTAATTGTGATGGTTTTGCACTTACTAATCGTCAATAGCTAACTGTTAAGCAGTATTAATAACCATTACAGCCGACCTTTTTTAGTATTTATATATTTATTTCTATGTAAGTATATATTTGATATACATTGTTCTGGAAGGTTGACTGCTGGTGTGTATTGATCGTCTGAGTTAGGTATAATGAGGAAAGCTAGCCGTCAGACGATTTCACTGACACTTCTGTTCAGACTGAAAGCATTCTGCGCCAAGTCGCGTCTGTCAGGAGTGTGGTACTTCGAGTGTTATTGTGGCTACATATTGTATTTTAGTATTTAATATCTCTGACATTGCGGTGATCTTTTGTTATCAGAGTATCATCGCCAGCATGAGGAAAGAGTAGGTTACGAACATATTCTTTAAGTACAGTTCGAGACATCATAGAGCACTTCAACGGTTTGCAAAGCTCCACAGGTTTTTACAAAACTTCGTTAACCAAACTGGTACCAGCGCAATAGTTACTGAGTACGAGGGTGGAGCCGCTAGGACCATGTTAAGGCTGTCGTACACAGGTGCCGGAGTCTCCCCATCCAGAAGTGGAAACACGTGTAACACAACAGTTGCGTGCCTCTGCGGTTCTGTTCGCTGGTGGTTTGCTGTCCTGAGCCTCACTGTTAAACGATACAGTTTTTCGCATGTGTTCAAGTTTGTCACTGCATTAGCACTCTGGCAGAGCGGTCTGGTTAATAAAGAACATTATCGTACATTTCCTCGTTTGTGGTTAGTTAATTGGCTGGATTGTATAGACTGAAAAGAAACTACTCTGCAGTTCCCTGCAAATAAGTACAGCCTGGAAACAAGGAAAGGAAAACCAGAACAACGCAAGAAGCCTCCGTTCGTAGTTCCACGTAGTATATGTTGAAGAGGACGAGTGATTCTGTGTTTCTTGACGTGCGCAAACTCTCCTGGTTCATTTACGAGACGCTTTAATTCAAAAAATTTTTTGGGTCGACGGGAGCAACTAACACTGAAATCGAGCTTATAACTGAAAACAACGCCTTTTGGAGTTGACAACATGTTCGCCTTTCAGAGCCGCCACATAGTGCAGGCAATTCCACTTCAGTTCAAAATCTCGCGCCACAACTAATCACTTTTCTCTAGTTTCTAATCACTCTTCTCTAGTTAGTAGGCTTAACCTTACTTAACTATTCTGACAAATTAAGACACCTCGACGATACTCCGTTCCAGACAAACGCACATACATATACATACAAAACGCTGATAAGAATTAAATGACGTGTAGGTAATCAGAAATGTGTTACATATACCTGAGTAGAATTCCATATTCGGATATATACTTAATATTCGTATGTCACTGGATTATTGACTGTAGTTGTAAAACGTAAACTTTAACGGCTGGAAATCTCAAAATTAATAAAATGTTTCGGGCTGTTATGCCGTGGTCGAATAGATTTCACTTAAAACCCGACATTTCGACCCCATCTGCGGAGGACATCTTCAAGGGCATCGTTGTTTTGTTGAATGTCCGACTCACACCCTGCCTCGCTACTGACTGCAACAAAATTCGGCTCCCGAGAGCTTCCGTGCAGTGGCGCGGCGCCTCATGTTTTGAATATGCGAGCGCAATTGGCCGTTGCTATCATCCCATGATGAAAGACTGGTACACATCTTCTTCAACGCCAGTATCCAAATGCCATTCCATTTCACATTATGGTATCCGCATGTCGCTGCCAGGATTTGAGTCCTATCAAAATGAATGTGGTGGTCTCCTGGTTGTAAGACATGTTCCGCAACAGCTGATCTGTCAGTCTCCCCTCCTGCAATTTTGCATTGTGTTCTTGAGAGGAACCATAGTGAATAGAAAATACCACATCAAAACTAACTAATATGTGCTCCTCCGGCTGTACCACTATGCCATTTAATTTACTGATAAAATGAGCCGAATTATTGATATACGAATCCTATCCGCGCACGTACGATCGTAACAATGTTGTCAGAAACTTGGCAGTCGTTATAGGCCATATACGAATATGTTCTTTGTGTTCCTTCGGCAGTCCATAAATTCTTGGTGCTAGTGCAGCTGAACTGAACAGACCTTTCTGAACGCACTGAGCGTGAAATATGTATTTCTTTTTCCAGAGTAGGGAACGTTAAGTGGTCATCAACTTATTTTATTATTGTTTTCCAGTAATTTGACTAGATCTGGAATGCTTCTGGAATGATGTTATGTGACGTCGCAGATCACAACTGGAGCTCGGACTTCAAACTGCGATATTCGCTCCCGGCAGCGAAAATTCGATATGTCACACGGTATGTTTGTAGTTGTGTCTGTCACGGTTGATGTTCTATTAAAGAGTTATAGAAAATGAGTGTAGCAAAGAAATTAAACCTTTCCGGATCCGTGTTCCGATAACAGATTTTCAACTCCAGAATGAGATTTTCACTCTGCAGTGGAGTGTGCGCTGATATGAAACTTCCTGGCAGATTAAAACTGTGTGCCGGACCGAGACTCGAACTCGGGACCTTTGGCTTTCGCGGGCAAGTGCTCTACCAACTGAGCTACCCAAGCACGACTCACGCCCCGTAGAGCACTTTCCCGCGAAAGGCAAGGGTCCCGAGTTTGAGTCTCGGTCCGGCACACAGTTTTAATCTGCCAGGAAGTTTCATATTTTCAACTGTTACGTACGATTAGTGCTGAGTGCACCATTTTGTCACACCCTGAACAGCCAAGTCTTTAACACTTGTTAAACCACTAAAAAAAGGCAATGTGACAAATCTCATGATGCATATCAGCTATTATTGTACTGTTTGACTAATTATTTTTATGCGTTGGTTTAGCGCTGGCAGAAATTATTGCTTCGTAGCAAAATTCGATTCAGCAGAGTCTTTTCATCTGAACTGATATCAAGAGAACATGACCTTAAGAATAGGTTCTTGAGTGCTACATCCTCTTGCACTCTTCATTCTGGTAATACTGTCATAGATGCATTGCTGTTGTTTGACATAGCATAACCTTAGGCCTTTTTGTTTGTAGCTGATTGCAAGAAAGAGGTGGCAGTGTATGTTTCAAACATTGGAAAGAAAATTGTAGAGGGATTCCTGTTCTAATAATTGTTCACTGCTCTCCTGTTTCCACGTAATGTAGAGGTTCTTAATGTTGCTGTTGTTAAGGAATTCGAACAGTCCAACGTAGTCTGTTCTGCGAGTTCACATTCTCCTTTAAATGCAGGAAATCTTCGTCAGAAAACTGATAGTTTCAGCCTCTCTATCACGCACGGACTACAATAGCCATTTTAACTATTGACTGAACAGCAACAGTAACTGTATCTACGCACTACCGTTGCTTTTTAAGGGTTCCGTTTGATACGTACACATGTCTCTAGCACTAAATGGCTAATTCACTTTTTCAGACTTTTTCGGCAGAATCGCTCCTAATTCATAAGTTCGGCTTGCGATGTATCACCTGACGACGAGATACGAGCAGCAGGGTGTCGGGCGATCGGAGCCTGCCTGCTGCTATTTGTGCTCTTGTGAGACCGAACACGGCGCTTGCGCCCTGTGCGAAACACCATGTACTCCTGGATCCGTTACCTCAAATAGCGTGGCGCTACTTGAAGAAATGTTGGAACGCTGCTGAAAACGACAAGGAGCGTACTCAGGTGTACCAGTACATAGTTTACAGCCACGGTATTCCACTAACAGCCTCCACCTACAATATTTCCGGACCGGAACAAAAATTTCATAGTCGCTAAAAATATTTCAGAACGAATTTTAACAGTTCGACGAATTCGACAATTTCTTGCTGAGACAGTGTTCTCTACTTAAGCAAATTTTCTTTGACGACTACGTGGAGATGCACCTTGGAAGACACGACTGCAACAAGGGAAGTAGCCACGATGTTTTAATTTTATTATCAATTTTATTGTGCCTGGTGCATGTTCCATTTTAGCGAGTTTTAACAGGTTCTTTTACTTTTTATTATTCTGATGATGGAAGCTTGACTTCCGAAACGCGTCAATCTTAGTGTTTTACACTATAAACAAGTGGTTGAGCAGATATATTTTTTAACATCGCGGAACAATAAGTTGGGAATGTGGGTCTCACGGGAGGCGTGCCAGTGAAAAGTCCCTGCAGTCGCACTGTCCTCTGTGTCTTCGGTGGCTCAGATGGATATAGCGTCTGCCATGTAAGCAGGAGATCCTGGATTCGAGTCACGGTCGGGGCATACATTTTCAACTGTCCTTGTTGATTTATACATTTCACATAAATTTTCTCAGCATGTTATAGTCTTAGGTGGAGATTTCAATTTACCAGATATAGACTGGGACACTCAGATGTTTAGGACGGGTGGTAGGGACAGAGCATCGAGTGACATTATACTGAGTGCACTATCCGAAAATTACCTCGAGCAATTAAACAGAGAACCGACTCGTGGAGATAACATCTTGGACCTACTGATAACAAACAGACCCGAACTTTTCGACTCTGTATGTACAGAACAGGGAATCAGTGATCATAAGGCCGTTGCAGCATCCCTGAATATGGAAGTTAATAGGAATATAAAAAAAGGGAGGAAGGTTTATCTGTTTAACAAGAGTAATAGAAGGCAGATTTCAGACTACCTCACAGATCAAAACGAAAATTTCTGTTCCGACAATGACAATGTTGAGTGTTTATGGAAAAAGTTCAAGGCAATCGTAAAATGCGTTTTAGACAGGTACGTGCCGAGTAAAACTGTGAGGGACGGGAAAAACCCACCGTGGTACAACAACAAAGTTAGGAAACTACTGCGAAAGCAAAGAGAGCTCCACTCCAAGTTTAAACGCAGCCAAAACCTCTCAGACAAACAGAAGCTAAACGATGTCAAAGTTAGCGTAAGGAGGGCTATGCGTGAAGCGTTCATTGAATTCGAAAGTAAAATTCTATGTACCGACTTGACAGAAAATCCTAGGAAGTTCTGGTCTTACGTTAAATCAGTAAGTGGCTCGAAACAGCATATCCAGACACTCCGGAATGATGATGGCATTGAAACAGAGGATGAGACGCGTAAAGCTGAAATACCGAACACCTTTTTCCAAAGCTGTTTCACAGAGGAAGACCGCACTGCAGTTCCTTCTCTAAATCCTCGCACAAACGAAAAAATAGCTGACATCGAAATAAGTGTCCAAGGAATAGAAAAGCAACTGGAATCACTCAACAAAGGAAAGTCCACTGGACCTGACGGGATACCAATTCGATTCTACACAGAGTACACGAAAGAACTTGCCCCCCTTCTAACAGCCGTGTACCGCAAGTCTCTAGAGGAACGGAGGGTTCCAAATGATTGGAAAAGAGCACAGATAGTCCCAGTCTTCAAGAAGGGTCGTCGAGCAGATGCGCAAAACTATAGACCTATATCTCTTACGTCGATCTCTTGTAGAATTTTAGAACATGTTTTTTGCTCGCGTATCATGTCATTTCTGGAAACCCAGAATCTACTATGTAGGAATCAACATGGATTCCGGAAACAGCGATCGTGTGAGACCCAACTCGCCTTATTTGTTCATGAGACCTAGAAAATATTAGATACAGGCTCCCAGGTAGATGCTATTTTTCTTGACTTCCGGAAGGCGTTCGATACAGTTCCGCACTGTCGCCTGATAAACAAAGTAAGAGCCTACGGAATATCAGACCAGCTGTGTGGCTGGATTGAAGAGTTTTTAGCAAACAGAACACAGCATGTTGTTATCAATGGAGAGACGTCTACAGACGTTAAAGTAACCTCTGGCGTGCCACAGGGGAGTGTTATGGGACCATTGCTTTTCACAATATATATAAATGACTTAGTAGATAGTGTCGGAAGTTCCATGCGGCTTTTCGCGGATGATGCTGTAGTATACAGAGAAGCTGCTGCATTAGAAAATTGTAGCGAAATACAGGAAGATCTGCAGCGGACAGGCACTTGGTGCAGGGAGTGGCAACTGACCCTTAACATAGACAAATGTAATGTATTGCGAATACATAGAAAGAAGGATCCTTTATTGTATGATTATATGATAGCGGAACAAACACTGGTAGCAGTTACTTCTGTAAAATATCTGGGAGTATGCGTACGGAACGATTTGAAGTGGAATGATCATATAAAATTAATTGTTGGTAAGGCGGGTACCAGGTTGAGATTCATTGGGAGAGTGCTTAGAAAATGTAGTCCATCAACAAAGGAGGTGGCTTACAAAACACTCGTTCGACCTATACTTGAGTATTGCTCATCAGTGTGGGATCCGTACCAGGTCAGGTTGACGGAGGAGATACAAAAGATGCAAAGAAGAGCGGCGCGTTTCGTCACAGGGTTATTTGGTAAGCGTGCTAGCGTTACGGAGATGTTTAGCAAACTCAAGTGGCAGACTCTGCAAGAGAGGCGCTCTGCATCGCGGTGTAGCTTGCTGTCCAGGTTTCGAGAGGGTGCGTTTCTGGATGAGGTATCGAATATATTGCTTCCCCCTACTTATACCTCCCGAGGAGATCACGAATGTAAAATTAGAGAGATTAGAGCGCGCACGGAGGCTTTCAGACAGTCGTTCTTCCTGCGAACCATACGCGACTGGAACAGGAAAGGGAGGTAATGACAGTGGCACGTAAAGTGCCCTCCGCCACACACCGTTGGGTGGCTTGCGGAGTATCAATGTAGATGTAGATGTAGATGTAGATGTAGATGTAGCCTGTATACAGCTACGGGTATTCATTTTATTGTAATTTCATTACCAGTTTAGTTATTCCGTATTAATTCTCCGATTAGGCGTTATTATGCGTTTGTAAAACACGTTTTCCGTGCTATTCTGAGAATAGAACCTAAGTGGGTGCTAACCGGGGACTGTACAGTTGGTCGTTTGTAGTGTACCGATTTGGAAAAATTCTGTCAAAATTTCATTTTCTTCTAAACACCATGAAGATTAATATGTAATTTTTCTTACCTGTTATTCCTGTTAACCGTATATTTTAACTCTGGTAATATGAACCTATGGATTTCGCTAATAATTATAACAAATTATTGTCAATCGCATTCCCAACAACCACATAAACAAATAGTGATTGACATTTGCCCGGTCGGCTTTATTCCGCGCAGCTCGTGTAGCCCCGTCCGTTTTCTCTGCGGGAAAGTTTATTTCTAGATGCGACAGGGATTCCCCTCACAGAGATATCACGTACACTATGCATGAATTCTAAAATCAACTTACGATTCGTTCAGATATCAACTTCAATGTTCAAAAACCAACAGGGATGCATTTCAAGCAATCTATAGATCAACGTGCGATGGATGCTAGCCGCTTTGTAAAAAAAATATGAAATTGACGCCCGGGCCAGAACCGGATTTCCACCTCCCTCACCCCGAATCTGGGCTGGCCCACTACCCACTAATACTGTAAACTCTATACAGACTTTCCTAGGTGGTGAGGATGGTGATGGGGCGCTCAACTGCGCGATCAGCGCCCATACGAAGCCCCAATTATTTCACAGTCCAATTTTTTACACAGTCCAATGTAGCCACTGTCACGAATGAAGATGATGTTGGTGAAATGATGAGAACAACACAAACATCCAGTCGCCGGGCAGAGAAAATTCCCATCCCCGCCGGGAATCGAACTTGAGACCCCATGATCCAGAGGCAGCAACGATTCCCACGTGGTGATTTTGTTCTGTAGGTCATATTCCACCAAACAGTGACGGTACCGATACTTATCAGGTAACATTGCTGCAGATAAACTGCCTACTCCGACGTCTCACCTGAAAGTTTTGAATATTTGGCGTGTTGCTGCTCGCAGTTCTCGCCACTCTTAAGTGCACAGACAGTATAAGTATACGCCAGCGGCAGCGTATGGTACACGATATGTTCAAAACGCCGTGGATAAGAACGAAATTTTTCGGAGCTCATACCTCGGGTTCTGTTCGTCAGAGAAAGGTACTCGTAAGGTCTCATGTTTTGTGTAGGTTGTGGACTACGGACCATTTGTATACCCAAGAAAAGGACCGTCTTACTGTAACTATCATGCAGTACAGGCTCAGTGTTTGAATATCACATATTTCTTCCAACTTATGTAAATAGAGCAGTTCGGTGGGACCTTCCTGCATCACGTTCCATGGCGTGCTTACGTGGCTTATGGAGGCACCATTTAGTCCACAGGCGGTTCCTCAGAAAACCCGACAAACGTGGTTTTCGGGTACCGAAAGTTGGACGTGGTTTCCAAGACGGCTATACACAGCAAATGGATGAAATTTTCACGATAGATTCCTCACATCCCCATCTCGATCGTGCTTGAAGGTTTTCGTGATATCTTCAGCTATGTTCTAGATACATAGGTCCAACTGTCCTCTATTTTTACACGTAAAACACCCACGTGATATCCGGTGTAAGGACGGAAACGTGCAGCACAACAAAATATGCTGTTAAGAGTCTCGGTTATCATCCAAAAAGTTCTGGGAACCCCGTGTTGTAGTAGTGAAACACATGCAAAATTTTTGTGCACTTAATTACGGTCTCAGGTGTAAAACTAGTTTTGCGTTATTTCGATTTCACGTAATTAAACTATCAAAATTTTACGGTCCCATAAAGTTCTTCCCATATGAGTGACATACACTTTTGTGGCATGGAAAACAAGGAAAGCAGTGAAAAACAGCTAATATTCTTTTCTGAAAGACTGGAAAGTGGGGTACAAGCTGACTCCTTCACCGTTCCTCCGCACCTTTAAACGTTTTCCAAATATTTTCTCATGAAAAAATATTCGCTCAGTTTTACGCTGAAAGGGAAGAAGTCAGTGACAGGTGACTGACGGGAACATAATAAATACCAGAACATAGCAATCTATGTTTGTGGTATACACAGAGCGAAGGAGACAATGACAGCAATAGAGAAAGAGAGGGACACAATGACAGTGAAACATAGCTGACAGTGACACAACAGTCTAGGAAAAGAGTGGACAGTGCCAGTGGAAGAGGAATAAGGAGAAGGAGAAAGTGGAAATGGCTAAGAGGCATTGATAATGGGAGACAGAGTCTGTGACGATAACAACGAGGAAGACTCGCAGTGAGAAGAGACAGCAGCAGTAGGAAGAACTGAGTGAGACAGTAGCAGTACGAGAGAGTATGGGGGAGCCTGCTGCAGTGATAGAAGACATCAATAGCAGAGAGAAGGAAGCAGACACTGACTGGGAGATAGGAGCCAGTGGCAGAGAGATACAAGACAGAATGACAATGAAATGGGATGAATGAGTGATTGAAAATGGGCAAGTGGAGTGGATGGGTATGAGCGATTTACAGCGATGGACTAGTGTGGGTCTGTGAGTTACAGTCAGTGGAGCTTGTGGAAGTGAGAGACAATTGCACGCTGAAAAGAGCGTGGAAGAGCTCACATATCAGTCTGTTCTGGAACATTTTTGAAGGCCCTGTGGAAGGTAGAACGAGGCATTTGGTAACCCATTTTTCACTCAGATTATTTAAAACAGGAGCATATTAGGCTTTTTTGTGCTCTGATAAGAGCATTTTTCTCTGGTTGTATTTACTTGTATACTGCCGCGACCTGATCCGTCTGCAGTGTGCAGAAGCGGTTAGCATTCCCATGTCGAGTCAAATCAGCAGCTAATATTTCTTTATTTAGTATTTATCATTTCTAGGAAGTTCTCGGAATTCCTCATATTTGTAATAATTGCTTACTATGGAACATTCGAGATTTATATAAACAGCAGCACTCTCCGTTCAGGAGGCACTTCTGTTCGGCCTGTGCGTTGGTGTCGGTACTAATCGTGCTTTTAGCGCTAATGTGTGTGTTTTACTTCATTTACGACCCTGCTTTAGCATTTCGACTTGACTGTGTTTAAGTCGTTACAGTATAACATTTCCAAAGAAGTTAATACTCATGTTGCATTCCAGTACGTTATGTGCTGCATTTTTTCGCGAAGTAAGTCATTTCCGTGTTTCGTATTAACAGACACATTTATTTAGACATTTGATACCATCCAAACAGTAATAAAAATTTTATTTGAAAGTCTTTGCACGGTGCATTTTATTTACGATTGTCAGGGTTACCACAGGTGGTCTAACTTTTGCAATATTCGACGTGTGCCTTTTGACATAATATTATTAAAATAATTTATGCTTGAATTATGGTCATCATCATAGAATTTTGTCTTCATCACAAGATAATTTTCGTATTCGAGTGTCCTTTTCAGCTATTTGGAATTATTTCCTGAGAATTCACCGGAGTCTTTCACCCAATTCAAATTTTATATTACCTATTTATGGCCTACGAGTTCTGTCTCTACCCCTTCTGTTTGTTTGAGGTGCTGCCTTCATTCATTCATGTCCTGATGATAAATTTCTCACTTTTTAGTCGCTCTTCTTCACATCTAATTTCTGTCATAGCTAGCTGTTTCTTTTTTTGAACAGTTCGCGAATTCTGTAGTTGTACCCTTGATTTCCTTATAGTTAATAAGTTTGTTCACTCGTCCGAGAAGTTCGGCCTGTTGCACTATTTCCCGTTTGAGACTTACGTGTGACATGCTAGTGTGTTACGTATTACCGAAGATTCCGTCTTATTGCGTTTCTTTTTCCAAATAGTTTCAACAATTCGTTCCTATTGTTTCCCTAAAAAGCATGATGAAAACCTATGGAGTAGACTAATTTTTCAGTTACATGTCATTATTCCTGTTTTTGTGGTGCTAATCCCCTTTTCAAAAAATGCTTAGCAAATATAAAGAGATGGGTCAAGGCTATTTCTTTTCTTGGATACATGAATAGTTACGTTCACTGTTTATTGCAATGGGTGAGACAAAACGATACTGTCAAAGTTGCATCAGAACCATTTCATTAGTATTTCTGTTACCAGAAACACGTCATGACAATATACTCAATACTGAGCAATTCATTCAGATTATAACACCAGCTATTTTGTTGCATCGAGAACACCTACCTAACTGGACGAATACGTGTTCCATCTCCCACACACGTCTGACAATGCAGTTAAATGTCCTCTCCCCTATTCGACCACGCCTGAAATAAGGCAGCTCAGTCATTGTCCTTACGATGTCCATCAGGTCGACCATCACTTTCACGACTTATTGTTCAGAGGCGCATTCTGTAGTGACTAACTTAGATTCATTACGTTTATAGTAGTTAAAGTAATACAGTTATGTTTGGTAAAATTAATACGCAACATTGTAACTAATGAAATCTCAGTATACGCCCAAAAATGAAATAACAATTTAACGGACGGGAGGAAGGTGCAGGATGAGTTTACAGAATGCCAATTGTTTCTGCACAATAGTTGTTAATCCTTTATTTAATATGATACATTTTAGATATAGGTAATGTATAAATCAATAGTAACTGGAATTGATTTTAGGACGACAAACCAAAAAGACCAAACTCATGATAAACACTTTTTCCCTTTTTGAGGGGAAGTAATACCTCTTTAAAGTAAGTTTGAGATTCATACAAATACAACTCGGGAGCCGTTTAGGCACCCTTAAAATGTCAACCAGGGAACTGTGGCTCTACAACTACAGATAGGACATTACAATAATTTGAAAATCACTCAGATAGTAGACTTCAAACAAGGAAGGTGACCCTTATTTAGAAAGCTTTTATAAGTTTAGGATTACGATTCAAATAAGTTGAGGGCCCTTTGGACGCCAGAAATTTAGAAACCGAAGGACTTCCCTTTACTTCTTAATTTAAACGTTCAGCATTTCGCAAAACTGGAGGAGCTCTTTGACTTTTCAAACTGTAAGGTCACATTATTAAAAATTTTACAAGTTTAGCATTTGACAATATTTAAAAAAAATTTAGGTCCAGGATTACGATAAAAGATTTCGAGCGTCCTTTGGGCACCAACACTTTAGGAACAAAAAGGTAACAACAATTTTAAAATTTATAGTAGGTCACAATTAACCGCTGAAAGATTTTCAGATGAAGCAAATGTTAAGGCAGCAACAACATGACAAGGTCGGGCTGGCGGAGGTAAGATTGGTTAGGACGGCTTAGGGTAGCGGACACTTTGATTTCAATGTAAGTTCGAATGCCATAAATACTAAGAACTTAAGATATGTCATAGCAAGCGGGTAGGCCGCGCCGCCTCAGTGGTTACCGCAAGACAGGAGGCGGAACACCAAGGAGCACACACGTACGCAGCCGATGTGGACTAGGCACGCCCTGTCAATCGGAGGATAGTGGATAACAGGCGGGGGCCAACGGTTCCAACGCTACAAACAACTCTGGAAGCTGAGGGAAAACACACAGACGTATAATTCGTACAAGACTGAGCATAAGATAAGTAAATTCCCAAGGCCTGACAAGAATACAAATTGCAAACGCTGCCCGAAACACTGACCAAAATCTGTTATAATTACTGCATAATTAAGACAATGGAGTTTAATCGATTAATCGTTTAACAGTAACGACCAAATATAACAATTTGATGAAACACCCAACTGCTAACAAGACCCCCCCCCCCCCCCCCCCCAAGAAATAAACTTAAAGGAAGCAAGAAATGCTTGAGCGCTATTACCTAGGCTCGAGATAACAGTAGTAATAAAACAGTAAACAACAAGTTCCTTCTCTTAAGAGAAGTGATGAATCCCACCAAGACCTTCCAACGTGAGCACAGAAAATGAGCCAACATTCATCGGGCCGCTTATCACGACAGTGCACAAGTCAAGCAAACAAGAACTCGCCATCTTAAAGGCCAAGAGAGATATTCGACCTTAGGGGTCACTAATGGATGTGATGTCCTAGAACATATTAAAACCAGATTAATTTCACACCCAAGCCATAATTACAAAGATCACTGAAATGCTGAACAAGTTGCAATAAAAAGTAAAACTCGGTTTAAACACATTCAAACATATCATCCATAAGGGGAGGCCACAGAGAGAGTAGCTTGACTACGGAGTGGTGGAGAAAAGCGGGTAAACCAGCGGCGGCGGCGACTCGACTAGTAGCGCGACCGGCTACCAGTAACACAGCGCGCAGCGAACATTGAATTCCGCAGCGAATACTAGCGTCGTGCAGTGAGTGAGGACAACTTGCCGGCACAAAAATAATTTATATTAGGCTATCTGCAGATCATATAACGAATTTAATCACAGCATGTAACTATACTAGAACTGTATAGTAATTTTTCCTTCCATTTCGGAATTTTCTGGCTCTGCAGCACTATTTTTTTTTCTCCCACCAGCAAGCATTAACTGTTGATTACAGGTTTTATAGTGTTAATTGGTGATGTTATTTGATTTTTGATGCTTTGGTGTTTCATTCAGATTTGCTGGTGAGTTTTTTCTACATCCAGTGTAAATAGCTATTGTTTCTGTTTTGACCTAGTTGAAGTACTGCTGTCATTATTTTCTTTAAATTCTCAGATGGTGAAGAGTGTTTGAGTTACCCAAGGGTTAATTTATAGTATTGCTGGTATATGACATATGTTATCAAACATGTCTACTGAAACCAAGCAGGAAATTCTGGAGGTAGAAACAGAGAAGAACGAGACAGGACAGGAGGATAGAGGTGATGCAGGAATCAGTGACTGTGTACTGTCAATTGAAAGCCCATTAGCACATTCCACCAATTACCTCGAGACACCAGTTAAACCTGGGAGTAATAAATCAAACATTGTAGAGGGAGGACAGCAAGACATGTTGTTGGTAATATTAGAAAAGATTGATGCCAAGAATGAAGCCACCAATCTGAAAATTGAGGAAAACAATCAGAAAATTGAAGAAACCAAGCGGAAAATGGAGGAAATCAATAAAACAACCCAAGAAAGGATTAAAGCCGAAATTCTAGTCATCAATCAGAAAATCAAGGAAACCAATAGAATACTCCAAGAAAAGATTGAAGCCGTCAATGAGAAGATTCAGATGACACTAATAGAACAAGAAAATTTGCAGAAAAAATTTACAGCATTATAAGGAAGCAGCAAAGACTGTGAGGGGAGAGAAGGCAGATTCCAATAGAGCATAAACCTGCACCAAGAGCATATGAAGACAATGAGACAGGAGATAACCGAGAAATCCAATGATCATTCACCTCTATCCTCCTGTCCTGTCTCGTTCTTCTCTGTTTCTACCTCCAGAATTTCCTGCTTGGTTTCAGTAGACATGTTTGATAACATATGTCATGTAGTTAAAGAAGAATTAAGGGGAAGGATCGAAGAGACAATGCACAAGCAACAACACTGTGAAGTAGCTATTAAGGGACTAGGCAACAGACGGACTGAATTTGCTCGAAATATACACCAAACGCAATATCAAGGCAGAGAGAACAAGATAAAAAGGAGGATTGCACAGGATGTGCAACATTTACAGGGTGAAATCCAACAATTGCAAACTGAAACTGAGGAGATTGACTAAAAGATTGGTAATGCAACACTAGCTTTAGGGGAAGGTAAATTGATAAAATTAATGAGGGGGATAATAGGCATCGAAAGGCTCTTATGGGACAAAAATATAAGTCAAAGGGGACAACACATTTTCGAGACAAAGACAAAATTTAATTTGCAATAGGTAGAATGAAAGGTGAAGCTTTTACATGGGAAATGAAGAAGAAAACGAAATTAGTAATTATGAGCAGTTTAAAGGAGAGGCTCTAAGGAAGTACTGGCCAAAGAGTCATCGTGTGCAACACTGGAAAAGCTGTTCCATCGCAAGTCTCTTCGTAATTGGAGAGGCACCTTGGGAGAATTTGCAGAGCATTTATAGGAACTGAATGAAACCTTAGATCAACCCTTAAATGATGAGATAATGCTTTTCGCAATTAAGAGAATATTAAGTCAGAAGATGCAAATTACGTGTAGCCAGGATAAAGAGGTGTGGATTAGGTGTTGATGCCCTAGTTGACACTGGGAGTCAAGTGTGTGCTATATCAGGAAAGTTATATGAATAGATACTCAATACTAACGCCAGCTTACCTATTTTTCCTGTAAATCATGTCTGAGTTGTAAATGCTGTAGGTGCCAAAAGTAAGCCCATTTAGGAACAAGCATTAATATGATTTGAAGTAGAGGGAGAAGTATGTGAAGCGACGTTTTCGGTGATGCCAGGTCTTAACTTGGCAGCTATTTTTGCAATTGACTGATTTAACGAAGAAGAAGCCATCATGATTTTAGATGAAGGCAGAGTGAGTGTAAAAGGATGCGATGGAAAAAGGAGAGAACTGACCTTGGTAGAAAGTAAGGAGTCAGAGGAGGAAGAAGAATTAAGACAGGAGAATCTGTATTATGAGAACGGGCCTACAGAAGAACAAACGTATGATGAGGAAGTATTGATTTTCTACAAGGGATTAGCACAAGCGGATCAACCTAGTGAAGATACTATAGGCAAGAAATTAGAAAATATGACACATTTGCATGAAGAGATTCGGAAGAGGCTAGCAGAGATCTTCCATAAGCACAACAAAGTCTTCTCTCAGCAGCCAGGAATCATGAAAGGGGTAGAATGTAAATTGAAAATTAAGCAACACAAGCCTTTCAATGTTAAAAAATACTCCATCCCTAAGGCTAAAATACAGCTGGTAGAAGAGGAAATAGAAAGAATGGTAGACGTTGGGGTAATTGAGAGAACCAAGAGCCAAAATAAGAGTCCATTATTTGGGGTAGACAAGAAAGATGGGAAGGTGAGAATAGTTTTGGAGGCACGTACGGTAAATAAAATCATTGAACCAGAGCGAGACAAAACAGAAACGATAGAAGAATTAATTCAAAGGTTTCGGGGTTCAGAGATACTTAGTAACATTGACCTCACTGCAGGGTACTGGCAAATATCTCTGGTCCCTGAGTCACTTATGCTGGCAGAAATTACCATTTTAGAATGTGCCATTTGGGTTTAACATGTTGGTCTCGGAATTCATTAGAGCATTGGACAGGATTTTGAGTGAAGAATTACTTAAGAAGGTTATCCTTACATGGATGATATATTAATTGCAAGTGAGGTATGGAAAGAACTTTAAGAGAAACTCGAAGGAGTTTACTGGCATTTGTGGAAGCTCAGGTGACAGCAAACTTGGATAAGTGAGAATCTGGTAAATCCCAGATAAACAACTACCATTCATATATTAACTGATTAGCCTTTATCAGTTGCACAAGGTCCAACTATTCTAAGTTGTCAGGCTACAATCCACTAGTCAATAATGGTGGGTTAAAAAAGGGAGTGTTTCACTGTAACATCGAGAAATTTTTCTGAAACCTGTTTTCAGCTCTGCTGGTAAGTCTGCTGCTCCAGCATTCAGGGTGAAGTCTTGTGAACCGCAGTCTGGCAGACAAAGTAATAGCATGAGGTAATGCCCTCACACTGCAATAGCGTGTCATTGATCTGATTCCGGGAGATGATGTTTACCTGCTGTGACCCACTGGGATGTACCGTGCTTTCAGAAGTTGTGTTCTGGTCTTACCGGACAGTGCCTGTAGCGGTGCTCAGGTACAGAGGCACTGAATGGCCCTCTCAGCTACCAGTGAAGCTGTTAGATATTTGGTGTTGGGATACACTCAGTCGCCCCATCAGATATGTGATAGGTGACTAATGCGAAGTCCCACGAGTGAAGGTCATGCTTACTGGGCTTCTGTCATCTCGAGAATGGCGAGCAGCGTATGATGGAACATCTAATACGTGCAAGCCCTTCACTGTAATAGTCACTGAATCGAACGCTTCTGTATGAATGCCATTTAACCTAATGATTGCTGAATCCAGAGCAGGAGAACTGCGGTCTTTATGGTAAGGACGGCTACAATTGTGAGGTTCTGCTCGCTATAGCGGAATGTGCCCCCCTTCCCTGCAAGTGGCCAGTGTTCCTCGTGCTGCTGTGATTGATTAACGATTTGTTACATTCCCTTAACTAAACTGTCAAGTCCTGATTGGTGTTATTGCGTCAAAAGTACAAGTTGTTGCTCCACGAACAACAAGAGCTAAAGAATACATCTCGGCTCTCCCTCTCAGTGCTGTAACTCGAGTCTGGTGTCGGCAGTGGCTGCGCTAGCACGTACTTAAGAAAAATTTCCATTTATTCCCCTTTTCTACTCTGTGGAGTAACAGTAACTGTTATATTTATAGACATATACCTGGTGTCGAAAAGCCTGGCAGTCATCAGTGATTCACTCAGTATTTCTATCGTTACAATGTCATTTCTTAATGAGTAAAAGCTATAAATGCTATACTTAGCAACCAGTCTCCAGGAGCATCCACTCTTTTTTCCCAGCCTGATCCAAAAATTGAATGGAACCTTACTTAAAGCTGTATCTTACTTACGATAACAGTGTAAGAATGAAGAGGCCATCTTGGGTGGTTCGCCTACTCGTAGGTAGCCAGAGCAGACCCTGCGTGCGGCAATCGCAGGGAGTGTTGTGGTAGCCCAGCGCCCGTTCCCTCCCCCCCCCCCCCCCCCACTCCACTAGATCCGCCCCCTCTTCCCACCACTTTGCATCTGCCGGTGCTTAGCGCTGATTGCTGCCGGCGAGCAGGTGGCCAGGCGCCGCCTCTGCTCTCGGCCCTGGCTCGCTGCCTTGTTCACTCTCGTGTATAGAAGCCGCCCTCACTGCCGCCGCCGCCGCCGCCGCCGCCGCTGCAATCCCCGAGGGCTCGCCAGCTCTTCTCCGGATAATCCTTTTAACCTCCGCCAGCAGTTAAGTAGATTTGCTTTCCAACTTTGCACTTGCTGCAAATTTGTTTTATCACAACAAAGAGGTCGGAGCTAGAGCGTGAAGGGCAGTAAACAAACGGAACCAAAAGGAAATAATGTTGATAATGCAGGATGGGAAAACGTTTATCATGAATAAACCCTAGTTCAGAAGAATTACACAGCGACTGCAGGTGTACAGTTTATGTAATCAGTTGCTATTAATACATAATCACCTTTTGTTGCCAGCGCTGTCAACCTGTACTCTAAAAACCAATAATAGTACCGCGATTTTAATTATTACGTAAATTGACACAGTTTTCTTATTCCACCGGGGAAAGGTAACAAGTAAACAACTTAGCGAGAGTAGTATCCAGGATACGAAATTGATATCCAGTTTGGCGCCAGTACTCGTTAAATGATATTTTGCGTCAGTATATTGTCTCACTTGTATAAAAAATTAACATAACCAGTTGGGACGAGGAGTAGGACGAAACAATATGATATTATCGCATTAAAAATGTAAATGTCGTATGACTAAGGCCTCCCGTCGGGTAGACCTTTCGCTGGGTGCAAGTCTTTGGATTTGACACCACTTCGGCGACTTTCGCGTCAGTGGGGATGAAATGATAATGATTAGAACACAACACTCAGTCCCTGAGAGGAAAAAATCTCCGACGCAGCTGGGAAGGGAACCCGGGCCCGTAAGATTGACATTCTCTCGCGCTGACCACTCGCTACCGGGGGCGGACATTATCGAACTAAATGCCTAACATGTAATTAATCCAGAGGAATAAAGCATTCATTAGCGTAATTTGGACGCATCAAAGAGAAAATGTGGGTGGAATTTTGTTGACTGGCGTCGCATTTTAATGGCGTCTCAATGCGTTCAGCGATGAATCCGGTTCTGCAAAACTGCGGATGACCCCGTCAGCGAGTTCGGTGGTGAGCTGGGAGGGAAATCTCATGTTTAAAATTTTTTTTCCAGAGGCACAGCATTGCATCTCCCGGTTGCATCGGAAGGCCATCTAGTAGTACTTGTTGGACTGAATGGAAATGTGTGGGCAGACATATTCGTTGCCAAGGTCTCGACGAAACATGTCTGATGTGATATATGGGATGGGAAAAATAAAAATGTCCCAGAGATGAGAGTTCCAGGGTACAAAGAAACACAGTAAAGCAAAGGAAATACCGTACCAACGTGACTATAGGAGATGTTGAAAGTGACCACCATTCATTTCTTGGCTTTTCTGGGACCTGGTTTCGAATGTTTTTTGACCTGTACAAAAGAGGTCCTGTCTGACACCATTTTCGGACAAAATGTTGCATGGCACTCTTTGCTGGCACTTTGACACTATTAAACTACTCAACAAACAACTGACCACACTGTATCCACGGCTCTGTTCTCACGTAACTTTCCACGATGAACACATGCTGCTCCATTGTGAGTACCACGACACCTTTGCACTGCACCACTCACACATACACAGTCCACCCCCTGCTCTGAACAGGTGTGGATCACGTGGCCGGCTTGCACGTGGTATGCACGTCACAGTGTGTGCCATATCCACAATGTCATGTCCAATTGTATCCGCCCGTCCAGCCCACTTTTGTTCGGCACACCTGGGGTATATGTAGTGCTGATATTTATCTTCATGACCATTTAGTGTGAAGTCCATCATAAAATGAACACTTTTCTTAAGACCTGAAGATAACAGCAAAGCCTGTGGAAACCGGTTGTCTTAAATAAAGAAATAACTATGCAATCTTGGTTGTTGAACGTTTTTAGCAAGTAAAAGAGATCGCTCTTTCAGTCTTCACAAAATTATAAAATTCAGTCGAATGACAGCTCTCGGTTAGGAGCGCACTTCCGTTACAGACGCCATTTTGAAGGCTACTTATAGCGCCGCGACCTATTGGAATTTCATGAAACTGAATGGTCTGAGGCGGGAACATTCCACGATGTCCCACAACAAATTCCGTATTTTCTCAACCGACAATGGCCAACAAATAATATGTGTTGCATTAATTATTGAACGCCCATCATAGTATGTCTACTTCATTATGTAGGATGTTTATAAATGAATATCGGTGTTTTAACGCTTTATAATATTTATTACATTAAACTTACAGTTATAAATTATAAGTCAAACGAAAGAGCAACTCAAACAGTTTTACCAAGAACCTTATAAATGTTCAATGTGAGCACCATTTGCCACACGGCACACATTAAGTCTATAACTAAGTTCTTCTGGATAGGCCTCAAAGGGCCCAATGACAGGGCTTGCTTTGCATGGCCTCCACGTTCACCCGTCCTAACGCCATGCGATTTTTTCCTTTGGGGCTTTATCAAGGACCGTGTGTACGTGCCTCCACTACCAGCAGACCTCCCTGAATTAAGAAACTGGATTGAAGCAGCTGTTGCTACAATCACTGATGACACACTTATCAACTTTTGGAAAGAACTCGGTCATAGACTTGATGTGTGTCGTGTGACAAATGGTGCTCACATCGAACATTTATAAGGTTGCTCTTTTATTTGACATATCATTTATAGCTCTAAGTTTAATATAATAAATATTATAAAGCGTTAAAACCCCGATATTCATTTATAAACATCCTGTA